>NC_142816.1:890000-2090000 GCF_057945365.1 Rhopilema esculentum | reverse complement strand
CGAGAATCCCTACATGAAACTATGTGGATGACTCTTTCACTTTTTTACGTTTTTGTAAACTGTACTGTTAAACACAAAAGCCTTGTCAGAATCTTTGGTTTCAAAAGTGCTAATTTGGCTTCTGTCGCAGATATTCTACGATGTTGATGCCAAAAATCCTAACAATTTGGAAAATGTCTCAAATGCGGCGGCGAAAGACAATTTCAAAGGCTGGAAAGGGCAAGGAAAACGACCAATTTGATGGATCGAGACCCTCAACGGACATTCGGTCAATAGGATCGATAGGGTCAATAGGTAAGTTACCATTCATACTATTCATGAGATAGGATTTTCATGCCGATACGTAATAGCAAGTAAGACGATATCATTAGACAAAGCCATATCTCCCGTAATGCTTATCTTTCGACTAAATGAATCCTGAATACCTGAGCGAGAATGTCGCCACTTTTCCTCGTACACTCTTTCCATATGCACATTTTTTTTAATAATAGATCTAATTGTATTTTGAACGTGGTCTAATTATCGTAAGAGTGTGATCTAAAAAATTGTCGTGGGCTACATTACATTTGCGACTGGTCCGCATCATCTGTTTTCTTGCTTACCTTGTATTGTAACTTTTTTGCTTTTTCGCCTTGTTTCCTCTCACTCTCTTTAATCTACAGCCTGCTTTTACCTGCTCTGCTGGTTTCAAGTAACTGCATTTTGAATTCACATCTTCTCTGCCACATCTAAGCAGTGCAAGTTTAGAATAAATAATCTCTAGCCAAGTTCAACTGGCTATCAACAGGAAGTCGACTCACCCTTTACAAGAGTCCTATCTCCATTGAGCGACTCCAACCAAGCTCTCCTTCCAATGTTTCATTGAATTTTTCCCTACATATTCAGTTATCCAAACATAAGGGATGTCTAGAAGAAAGTATCAAATGAAATGAATATTCTTATTAGAGAATTCGTACTTGGAATATATCTATTTTAATAATGTTAATCCAATGATTTTCAGCAATTAATTTAACAGTGCTGTGCAACAAAACGGGATTCAAAATTTGTGATTAAGCCGGCTCTTCAACATATCAAAACGTGGTTGAATGTTGTAAAGACATTGAGACTGAAAATCCCTGTCATAGCCTACAAAGTTCCAATAAAATTCCCAATACATTCAGGTATACGCTTTAATCGAGCAAAAGAAATAAAATATAAGTTTATTTTTAGAACCCCCCTGAAATCTTAAACTCGTGAAAAGTGCTTTTATACTTAATCTCTCTACTGCTTAATACTTCAGCCAGATGAAAATTTATCATTTTTTTCTAGGGGTCTCTCTTGATGGCAAAAAACACTCCGAAGATTACGGTCGAGCTGATAATATTTCCAGCATTGCTGAGGAAGATGAAACAAAGGTAAATGGCTTGATGCAGGGGCCACGGAATGGGTTGTTGGTTTGCGGGAGATCAATTTAATAATTTCGCAAGAGTGTATGGGCGTAGCGGATGCTGGATGTTTAGGGGGGGAAGGGTTGTGTGGATCTTGCTCAAATGTCATTGCTTCATTAACATAGAACTGTCCGAATTGAGCTTGAAATGCGATAATTCTGCTTGATAAGGAAAGGCTGCTGCCCTTCCAGCCCCTATGTTTCTTATGCCTATGCACGAGAGATCTTTTGTAACTACCAATAGTTTTAGGCATGGAAGGTTTGCAAAGGATTATGGGATGCAATCCACTTTCAAGACACTTTATTCCTTTCTTAGAATGTTTTCATTCTATTCTAGAACAGCATCACCAAGAAAAAGATACCTGTCTAGACCCTAATATAATTTTTTGTTGCATTCTTAAATGATGGTTTTTAAGAAACGATACGCTGCAAAGCAAAAAATTGAAAAGCTAAAGAAGTCCAAGCGTCTGTAATCAACTGTTACAAAGATGTTCATGTTTCGCTCCTTACCTTTTTAAATGCGTTAAAAATACGCAAAAAGGTTATTCATTTTGTAATTTGAACTCTTGAATACCACAATTTCTTTTTACATATTGTTTAAAGCCATTTATCAATTTTTGCTTACTTTTTCTTTACAGTTCTCAACAGCATCATCAAAAGGACTAGGATCGCACTTAGAGTGTTAGAAAATCCAACGCAAGCAACTTTTGAACGTTGATGTGTAATAAATTTGCAAATTAGTAAAATCTTTTAACTTTTCATGAATTTTCAAATTTTTCTATAATGATGGTATAATGGCTTTTTTATTTATTTAAAACCTTCTAAAATTGGTACTTCACGATCAGAGTAAAATGTTAGTACAAACGTATTCCCATAATAAACTCAAAGGGAAATTCATATAACCAAAGAACCCTAATTAATCTTTGCATATAACTCAAGAGAAGAAAAACTCAATCCTAAATAAAAACAATATTAATTTTGTTCAAAATTATTTGCACAGAAAAGTACTGAAAAGATTTCCCTGTATCTAAGTTTATAAACTCTATCCACACAAAGGCTTTCATCAATTTGGCAAAAAAGCAGTTACTTTTATAACAGATTTTCATATACAAATAGCATGATCAGATTTTGAATGAGCTTGTACCTCTAGCACGATGTCTCAGAATGCAGGGTTCTTATAATGATAACATGGGTTGCATTAAGTAGGTGTCTAGTGTACTGGAGTTGGTCAATAAGTAGTGAAATTTCCATAAAACTCCTTGTTTAGTTTCTGTAAAGGCACTATGTCCCAACAGTCAACCATTCAGAGTTAACACTAGGCTTTGCAGTGTGTTTAAAATCTAGAAAACAATTAAGATTAGCCGATTGGCTCCGTAACAATAGGTCAATTGTATATTCTAACCAATGGGAATTTAAATGTCCAGTGAAATGCGTCGGACATAGTGCCTTAATGAGAAGGAATAGCTCTTTTTACATGCATATCTATAATCCTTTATGACGTATAATTATGTGAAATCACTATAAATGGTGTATAAACCGCCATCATTTACCAGCTGTCTCTATGACAAGAAGGCACTGAGTAGTCAAGACGATTTGAAAGATGCAGAAAAAGCACTATGTAAATGCCATATCAGCATTGCAGTAGCACAAGCAAAGACCCAAGGTAACGATATTTGAAAGATCTTACTTATCTGCAAAAAGAGTTAATTGGCGAATGAGTAACTAAAAAAAAAGAAAAGTTACTGTTGTACCAATCTGTTATATAACACTAGATACCTAATGGGCTTATAGGCTGGATAGAATTCGGTGTACAGAACTGGGCTGTTCGAAGTTGCAAATGCAGCTCTCACGCATAATGCGATTACCAGGCAAATGAACTGAGCAAGTGCAAGAAGTGGTAGGGAATGGATTTCCTTTAAGGATTGTGTTTGTTTTTTGATACAGGGTTACAAGTAGTAAAGGTTTGCTTGTCATTTACTGTTCATAGGCAAATGAAGTAGATTTTTGGTAAACAAGCAGGATGTTTTCACTAACTAATAATTCTTCCTTGGATATTTATATTGTGTCAAGACTTATAATTTAAGTAGTAAGTTGGTCCATTGCTGAAAATACGTCTTGAAGAAAGCGTTATAAATTCAAATTCGAGGCTATTTTACAAATTTGTATATGAAAAGAGTTTCTGTTGAGACTTTTACAAAGCTTAAATAATTTTTAAGTGATTTGCATTGAGCGATTTGTCATTTGACATTTTTCAACTGAGTGTTAAGCAAGTATGTTATGTCTTTGTAAAATCTTTGTTTTACTGCTTTTAATGTATTTGCGATATCAAAATCAATTTAAAGTATAAATTTAGTTACTGCTAGTAAATGGCACGAAATGTCTATCAATAAAAAAAGAATTTAAATATTGCTCCGATCGACAAAAGAAGAAGAAAACGATACTACTACCAAAAAACGAAAGTATTGCTAAAGAGAAGAGGCTTTAGAAGGTATCACTGAGGAGCACCATTTTCACATTACTGTTTATTGCTACAAATATTTCGAAAGCATCGAACAGCGCTGTTGCAGAATAATTTATCATTGTTGGCAGTATTCCTTTTTCTGCAATTTCATCCTTCTCTGTGTATAAAAAAGTTTGAAAATTTGAGTGCTTAGGTAAAGGAACTGTTGAAATTAAACCAGCTTCATAAAAAGTCTGTCTTTTCCTGTCCGATGCATTCTACTATACAGGAGTACTAGTCTTCACGAGTCACTCAATTTGACGTCCTTGATTCGATTCTCATGAATATCTATCTCATGGTGATTTCAATTACACGTGTAGAAGGTGCTACTTCAGCGTATAATGTTTTTAATACTGTTGAGGAATCTACTTTAGCATGGTGACGGATGATCAAAGAGTAACATGGACGGCAAATAAGCAATGCAAAAACGCTGTATTTGCATAGATTAGTAACTGCGTCTACTTCTCTATCAAGCCAAAAATTACGAACATATAATGTTTAGGATAAAATCAGCAAAAACAAACGATGCATTATCTCTGAACAGGTGCCTGACAATTTCCAATTTTAAATCGTGTTATAAAGCTTATAGAGTTTGATTACAAACACCTTTCGGAAGTCAGTTCTTACATCGAGATAACCATGACGACAAACGGATGGCCTAGCCGGCTTTCACTCGCTTCGCGCTTCGGAATCATGAAATAGCAAGAGTTGGCTTAAAGGTATATGAAATACAAAAATTCATTTTGAAACTACAATGTTCATTGCTGATCTTGCTCTGATTGACCAAAATGGATTTGTAATATTTGGAAATAGCCTATTGATTCATATCTTTTTGCTTGTAACATGATCTGTGTTAATGCTTCTTCAAATCTTCAAAACGTGATTTGCAATTTTATTGTTGTAATAATCTGAAATAGTATTAAAACGCAACAATATATCCTGATACCATTTATTGAGTATGACATCCAATGACATTTAATTTGCATTAGATTTATCCTGGGAAGATCTAACCATTTGTGTTTGATTTAGACCGATAATAACTTGAGAATGCTTTTGTATATATTAATGAAACAAAAGGGCCTGTTTGAAAATGTTCTTTTGATATAACATGTCAAATTAAATGAAGCAAGCCTGTAAGAAAGATGCAAGGTTAATGAAATGGCGTATTTTAATGAAGAGACTTGTGTTGAAATATTTTTAGAACGAGCGTCTTGTTTCGATTTCGTTGCAGGTAGTTGTTCTCCTTACTTGACATAAAGATATTAGAATAAATTTGAATAGCAGACTTCTGTATAAGATTGTAGGGCCTAACATAAGAACAGTGATTTACGGAAAAGGATAAAAGCGGACCATACACTGGTGTGTATCAAATCATGTTTGGAAACCATCTTATGCAAGGACAGCCGCAAAAACAACTCTCCTCATCTTCCGCGCGGCAAAGTACGAGCGAGCATTTCCCGTTCACTGACATTAGAAGCTAATAAACACGATTCTTTTATGCTTTAGATTTACTAAATATCGTCCTTGAGTATAAAACCAGCTTTTTAATCATAGGCACTCTCCAGCATGGCTTCAAATAAAGGAGTATTTTCTCGCTTGTTTCACATTGGAGCGGTCGAAGGGGATTCGACCGTAGGACATGTTGGTGAGTATTTTGATCATCTTTTATACTTTTAAATAAAAAATTACTCTAGTGTGTAAATTCTGATCATAAACTTTGATCAGCTGTCCTTAGCAGTTTGAAAATATTTTTCTGCTTCGTATTGCCTTAAAACATATCATTTTCACACAGCAGTATTCAAATTTCCATCTGGTTCCGCAGAAATAAAATCCCGCGTTCTGAGCAAGATTGTTTTGTCTTGAGCAATCTAGCTCTCAAATGTGAACTGTGATCGTTCTAACATATGGATACCTATTCAAATCCCATCAACCCCGTTTTTTTCAAAAGCAATTTAAAGAAACCCGCATCAATGAGAGGATACCAGGGGGTTGGGTATGTTTATCACCTGCCTACTATACAATTTACAAAATAAAAGGCAAGCAGCGTTCAAAGATGGCGTCCTTGTGGCAGCCAAATCGTTATATGAAACAAACAACCTGTCGTTACCTGTTCATGAAAAATGGCTTCCATTCAACTGAAGATTCATTCTAGGCATGCTTGTCTCTTAACTCGTTATTTCTCTAGTTATTGTCTGAACTGAGTGCCAGTTCTTCAGATTTTTTTTCTGTTTGTGAGAAACCACTAAGAGGAATGTAGAATGTAGATGTCAGTTTTACAAAGTTCAAGAGTACTTTCTGCAGTGGAACTATGCAAGTTGTATTGACAAGTATGCTTCAGCAAACTTTATTGGTGTCTCTGTGAGCAGTGAAAAGAAAAGAGCCTAACATAATTGATTGAAATGTTTCTTCGAGTCATCTGCTGATGAGGTTTTTGGCAATATTTGCATATCTGAATGTTTTATGAAATCGAAATTAAACACGAGGCACCAGCCAGTTGTGTACAGAAGAAATTGCTTGATATTGAAAGTGTTTGTTTACATATGATGCTCAGGAAGCGATCAATTGAAACAGTACAACAAACTGACTTCTCTTAGAAGCTCGAAGACAAGCTCTGGGAGTACTATGTTCAGCTGCTATCCTGTGGAATAAAGATTCTACTGTGGATATGATTGAGACAGTACTGATTTGAAATACACAAGATTTTAGTTGGTTTGAAGTCTGCTGATCGTTAATCAAAGACTTTTTATCTTACTCTCAGAGATGGCTAATGATTGCTAATCGATCTAGGTTAATATAACATTGCGTATTGCATTGCTTTCTTGGAGATTGAGCTGACTGAAGATAATGTGTTAAACATTTGCTATTCAAAGTATTGAAAGCACTTGGCTAAACTAAGATGGGAGAGAAAAACTCAAATGTATTGGAGATGATGCTCCAGAAAAAGGAAAGTGAACGGAAAGAGCTGCAGCATGAAAACGAGATTTTGCAAAAGAGGCTCAAGGAATTTGAATCTGCATACAGTCTTTGCCAGCAGACGAAAGATGAGCTGACGAAGGAGCTTTTTCAGGCAGAAGATAGAATCGATCAGCTGCAAGAGTTAGTTAATAAAGGATCTTTTTCCGAGAATTTAGAGGAATTCCAGGAAAAGTATTATAACCTTGAGAAGAGATATGAGAGTTTAGTGGAACAGACAAAAGACGACGAAACAACTAACATGGAGCTAATGGAACAACTAAAAGAAACGCAGAAATTGTCAACAGGAAAGGATAAGGTTATAAATGATCTTAATCAACAGCTTGCGAAGGCAAATGTCCAGATCATTACCTCCCAAAAAGAAACCAAAAAATTGAATGATGTGGTAAATAAGAACGAGAAAGATCTTGCTGAAGTGTACCGCGAGAACGATGAGCTGAACGCAGAAATTCTGCAGATTGCTGGTCAAATTGACAAATTGAATGCTGAGCTTGGCATTAAGAAGAATGAGACAGAGGAAAAAGAGCAAACGCTTGGAAGAATAAAAATCAAGACAGCTGATTTGCTTGAAGAGAAGAGAAAATATGTAGAGGACGTTAAGAAACTTAAAAAAGAATTAGAGGATGCAAAGTCGGAAAATGAAGAATTTCAAATGGAATACGAAATGTTGCAGGAAGAATTTGAAAAATGTAAAGACACAATTGAAGGTAGGAGGGAAAAACTAGAGCATTACCCCCGGGCTATAGTGATAACATTATCAACTAGGTTTGAAAAATCTGTGTTAATGCAAAACTCGTGACGAAGTGGGTTCAAGAAAGGCTGTTACTTCCTATGATATCTGTACAGTTATTTATTAGCTGGGCTACTAATGCAAGATTTTGTGCTGCACTATTGCAATTGGCTATTGCTATCGTGTTACAACAACACAAAGTCATCAACGCTAAACGTGTTACAATGACAAGCAGGGAAGCCATTGTAATATTGCAATAGCCCTAGGGCGCCTGTCCCATTCTGGGGCCCGTAATTATGAAATCTATACTGATTGTCATATTTTGGAATTCGTTGTCAAGCAAGGGTCTACACTCATTGGTTTCCCTGGGACCGGTCACGCACTCAGCAGCCCTGATGGCAATTCAGTAAAGCTTTAATTAAAAAATTTAGCTTTAGTGCGACTTCATTTCATAAGATTGTGGCACACCTGATACATACTGCAATGGTTTTAAATGACTTTCATATCATTTTTTTATTTGCATATGTTCCGCATATTTTTCAAATATTTTAGTTTGCAACCTTTTGAATATAAGATTTGCTTTAATAGCAAGAAAACGCTTACCGTAGTGATTTTGGTGATGGTATTCACATAGTAAACCAATCGGTGTAGTGATTTAAAGTGCTATGAATGCAGCTCCTTTAAAACTTTTAAAAATGACAGCTAATCTAACAAAAATGTTAAAGGATTGTCAATTTGCGGGGGAAAATTCTGTCTGCACCATAGTATACTAAATTACCCAGGTGAATGGGCAAAGCAATTCATATTCCATGTTTTCGATCACTGGTATTTTGAGCTAATGATTTGATGAGATCCAGTTTATGATACGGCGCATTGTATTTAGGTAACTTGGTACCATTATTGACTTTAAAAGCCATAGTTACAAACAGAGTCACCGTTTTGACGGCCAAATTCCTCTATTCTAGCCGTTTTCCAAAGCTATTGGCCGTCCAAAATTGATTTGGCCGAAAAAGTAAAAGTTGGCCGAAATTTGGCCGCATGTTGAAAGCCACAAGAATACAAAGAAAATGACAATTTTTGCACAGAAAATATTCAACATTTTGTTAAAACAATCTCAAAGTTGCAAATAACAAAGCAAGAAACAAAGTATAAGATAACAGAAAATTGAATTTGAAAGCAAGTTGGAGCTTTTTTAACAAACAAAGCCAATTTTGATTACATTATTTTGATTACTCTAAAGACTTAGCCAAAATGTAGCTTTTTGTATATTTTGTTTGGCTGGCCGAATTTGGCCGTCACGCGTAAAATATTTGGCCGCCAACCATTCCAAGCATTCTGGCAACCCTGGTTGCAAACATAATTCCCACTCCAATATGCATGAAATACACGGTAGCATCAGTTGCTGGAATATTTAAATTGCTGCATAACAGCCCATAGTAAATCATGCATATTTGAGTAGCAGATAGAACATGTTTTGGAAAGCACCAATTCCAGTTTGCAATGACTTATTCATGGTCCGTCCGATTAGCTAATTAGCCTTGAGGTGAAATTTGGTCATTACTTTGCCAAATCAAAGACTACAGCTATCAATTGAAGCCAGCTGTCAGATCGAGTCTATTCACGCTGATATCGTGATACCCTGAATGACAATTCATCTATTGAATTCAATATGATATAGTTTACAGATCAATTCATATTTCCAGAGACACGGTACTAATCTGATTCACTACAGTCAAACAAGCTATTATTAAGTTAGTACATAACCAGTACGGTGAAACGATTTTAGGCAAACCGAAAGTTTTAGATTTCATGTTGAGCTTTAACCACTCGTAAGGTAAGAAATATATCTGAGAATTATTTTGGGAATGGCTTGCTATTGTTTCGTCATTTAAAAGTAAAGTATCTGAGTAAAACTAATATGACAATATAATGTTGGTTTCGATTGTTTAAATTACTCTTCTATTGAAATTTCGAATACGTAGCGATAAAGAGAAATGATCCAGGAAAGGATCATTGAAGAGCAGCTTTTTAGTATCACTGTTTATATTTGTTTCAACGTATTGTTATAAATTGACAGTAGCATTATGAACAGGACAATTATAGCTAGAGAAACAATTTCATTTGTTTTAACTCTAAAATAAGATACAATCTTGGATGTTTATCCGTCCTACTTTAACTTTAGGGGGAGGGGGATCTTTAAAAGACTCTATGTAGAGAGCTTAGTTACTTTAAAGAAGCTCATGGATATTTTTTGCTCTTAGACAAGAATATAAAGATAAGCAAAGCTGTTGAAATCGATCAGATTCTTCGGAACAAAATCAAGTCACTGGAAGAAGATTTAGGGCATTATGAAAAAGATTTAGGTGATGTTGAAATGGAGAGAGACCAGTTGAAAGCAGGACTGGAAAAAATGGTGAAGGAGATTGAGTCGTTGAAAGAAATAAAGCAAGATTTGCAGAAGGAGCTGGAAGATTCAAAGATAGAAACAAGCAAGATAAAGCAGGAGCTGAGTAAGTTCTTACTTGCCACTTTCAACTATATGCCTTTAAAGTCAATGACTGTACGACGAAACAATTGCCCGTTTCTAGAACTTCAATTAAAGCAACCTGTTACTTCTATCTGCTACAATAGAGATTTCTTCTAAATCCGTTTAATTGTAAATTTTTGTACTGACAATAAGATTTAGAGTTATAGAGGAAGGCAAAATGGTTTTATATTTGCAAAGCTTATTGTTTCAGTATCATTGGTGTGTAAAACGATGGAAAACGAGGAAAAGTTTTGCGTTTGTAGAAATAACCGCATAGAAAACATACCTGATTGGCTTTCCATCAACCAATCAGGGTCGTTTATGTCAAGCAACGTCAATCTTTCATATTCCATGAATAAAAATTTGCAGTTCGTTAAAGTTGAAAATACTTACACTAGTTTTAAGTGTTTTACTGTTTTGAGTTTTGAGGTTTTGAGGACTTGCTTAATCCTGATTCTGCTTTTTTGAATCTCACAAATGCTTGTAGCACATACCAATTGAAAATTTAGGTAAGCACTTTCTTTTAATTCAATTCTTTTAAAATGTCACTTTTGTAGGCGATGAACTTCAGCATCTAAAAGCAGAAGTTGAAAAACAAACCAGAGAATTAAATGAAAACGAAGAAAAACACGAAATTCAGGCCAAGGAGATGGACGAGCTGCAGAAGAGGGAAACAGAACTAGACACATTGCTTCAAGAACTGCAAAGTGAACATATCTCTCTTACTAGAATCTATGGTCAGACGAAGAAGGAGCTACAAGATGCGAGAGAGGAACTGAAGAGCCTTGAGAGGGACTTTGAGGACAATGCTGACAGCAGCGAGATTAGCAAAAAACTTGTGGAACAATTGAGGAACGAGGTGGAAAGAATGAAGAAACAGAACGAGCAAATGCAGGAAGTAGAAGAAACGCAGAGGAAGATTATTCAAGAAAAGAAAATTGTAAGTTTAATGAGAAGAAATAATTTTTTGATGTTCTGGAAGGATCAAAGATTTACTTTTGCAGAAATTCTGCTTATTGATTATTGGTAAAAATTTTGATTTTTTGACTCTCTCAAAATACAATTAGTATGATATACTAAGTTTACTACATTAAAATGTTTTTGCAGGGATAAAAGCGTACATTTGCATGCTCTTAATATAGATCAAGTATATTAATCGATTGCAGAGCGGTATAACACTCAAAAGCCGATCAATCTAACGATGTAAACAAACAATAATGTCAAATTAAGCGTCTTCTTCCTAATGCCTCAACAGCTCCTTAATTTTAGATCGTCTGTCTTATATTTGCACAAACACTTTAAAGTGCCAATGAAATGAAATTTTACACATAGTTTTTTCAAAAGAAATTGAAACTTCTATATGTTGTTGCAATATAAAACAAAAAATTAAGTCTAAAATTTCCACAGGGAAGTTTGTTTTGGGGATTTTAAAAACAATGAGTGCGAGTGACAAAGCATAAGAATGAGTGACGTCACAAGGTTTGCAGTTGATTCCTACTTCACAAAAACACATCATACCACTTAGTCAGGGCTGTTAGTCAAACAATTGTACAAATTGTGATATCAGAAACTTTCAATAAGTGACAGTTTGATACGCAGGTAGTGATAGGATATAAAGACCATCTGAAAATTGCCCCCTTGTTTTATTTTTAGACTGGGGAACACTGCCCCAGACCTTAAAAGATCGTATTATCGTTTTTCAGTCGTACTTTGGTACAGCATAATGAAACTTAGCAAAAAGGACAGTTTGATGCGCTAAAAAAGATTGGATATGAACCCTGGCTTAAGATTGCTCCCTTTGACTATTTTTACTGCAGTTCCGATAGCGACTTTCATTTTGCTTAGTGTCCTAAACACCGACTGCTGCCGTGTTTGTAATATTTGTGACGTCACAGATAACGTGCGCTTTGTCACAGTCGAAAACGTAAAAATGGGATTTCCAAACTAAATTTAGAACGATTCGGCAAGAAAAAAATCACCTTAACATATATATATCATTGAAATCAGGAATTTTTGCTTATAAGATGTGCCTTTATCTAAACTTGTCAAATTTCATTTCATAGGCACTTTAAGATAAACACTTACAGAGACGTATTCACATTTTTAATCTGTCTAACGCATTATAAAAGAATTTCTTATGTGGAAAGTTGGGAGTTTTCTTACCTGATGGACTAGTAAAACGTTGTGTTAATGTTTCACGCATGGAAAACCATAGCATTAGTCGACATTAAAACTCTCAATGAACATGACGAAAGGCCTATTCGAAACCTAATTCATACGTACTTCATGTGCTGAGTTATTCTCACGTGCTATTGACCAAAATTCTACTCAACCACATAAAAGGCACAAACTACAATATTCATTTATTGAATCTGCGTTACGTCTACTTAAGACTATACTTAAATGTCTTGGTACATAAGTAAACAACTTAAACATTTTACTCTTAGGCCGAGAAAGCAAACAAGCGGGACCTCCAGAAAGTGCATAATACCCTTAAGTCACTGCAAGAGAAATTTGCAAAGCTGAATTCAAGCTACATAGAAAAGGAAAATGAGCAGTCTTATTTGAGAGAGGAGCTGCATAAAAAGCTTAATGATTTGACTGAGCTGGCAAATGACTACCAAAAGCTTGTAAAAATCAATAAAGAACTAGAGAAGAAGATCGATGAAGGTTTGGGAGCTGAGCAGAGAAAAGAGCTAGAAGATCTGATTTCCAATCTTCAGTTTGAGAATAAGGCACTGACAGAAGATATGAAGATTAATGATGAGAATGCTGCTAAACAGGGAGAAGATATTGCTCGTTTGGAAAAAGAGATAGATGAAATGAAGAGTGAGAAATCAAAGTATCAGGAGCAAAAAAAGAAGTTGGATCAGAGTTTAGCCAACCTAAACGATGAGAATGATGGACTTTTGAAAGAAAACGGAGTGCTTAGAAAAGAGATTGATGCAATGAAGTCACTGAATACTGATCTTCAAGACGAAATAAATGACATGCACCAGAAAGAGGATGGAACAAGGGACGATACGAGAAGGTCTGAAAAACAGATACAAATGCTAGAGAAAGAAAATGACGAAAAGAGTAGAAAGTTGGAGAATGTAGAAAAAGAGCTCATAAGTGTTACAAAGGAGTTAACGATTTCGCAAATGGACTTAGAAAAGGAAAGAAACAAAGCTAAAGCACTGACCCAAAATAACGCTTTGTTGCAACAAAAAGTAGAAAAAATTACGGGGGGTAATCAGGATTTGAGCGAGAAGACAAAAGAAAAGGACAAACTAATAGTGGAGTTAGAAACGACAGAAAAGAAAGTTTTAGCAAACAATGCAGAATTGGAAAGAGAGTTAGTTGAGTTGAAAATGACAATTAAGAAAGAAAATGCTCTGAATGAGGAATTTTCATCCCAGTTACAGGAAGCTCAGGAGAAATATGAAAATCTAGAGAAACAATTTGAAGAGCAGGGGATTTTGAATGAAAATTTAAATGAGGATAGTAGGTCCCTAACGAGGAAAGTAAAAGGCCTGATGCAAGAGATAGAAAAGAAAAATGGAGCTTTGCTAGCATTGCAAGAAGGGAAGAAATCATTAGAGAGTTCATTGCAGGCTGCTTTAGAGAAGACAGAGCTGCTAGAATCTGAAGTGAACTCTACGAGGAAAGAGAAAGAAGGATTGAATTTGAAGCTGAAGGACTTAACTTCATCTCATATTCATAAATCGAGTGTTGATGCAAAGGACAAGCTGCTTGCTGAGCAAATACAAGCTAATAATGCTTTAACAGTTGAAGTGAAGACTCAAAGAGAACACATTGGAGATTTGGAAGCAGAATGTGAGAAGATAGCGGTTAAGTTCAAGGAAGAGGTTAAACGAAATGACGATGCTAAGAAAGAAGCAGAGGAACATGCGAAAGAACTAGAAGGGAGGTTGCAGCAGCTGGAGGGAGAAATAGAGCAACTGAAGAAAGGCAAAGCTGGATTAGCGACTGAGGTTAAGCTCAAAGATAAATCTGCTACTCAGTTTCAGAAAGAGCTAGAGGATTTAAAGATAAGAAAACAGGAATTGGAAACTGATTTGAAGGAGACAAAACAGACATCTTCACGCTTGAAAAATCGAGCAGATGAGCTAAGCAAGAGATTGAAAGAAGAATCAAGTGCAAAATCACAACTTGATGCCGAGCTGTCAGAGGTAAAACGACAGCTATCATCAACAAAAGAATTAGAGAAAAGGGGACGGGATCACAGAGAAGAGCTTAATATTGAAAACATAAATCTCACCAACAAGATTGAGCAGCTCGATAAAATCTTGGCGAATGCAAAAGGTGATCTAAATTCTGCAAAGAATTATATTTCTCAGCTAGAAGTTGAGAAGGGATTGAAAAGCCAACTTGAAGAAGAATTAACAAGAATAAAACAAAAATTACTGAAAACTAGTGGGCAGCTAGAGGTTGAGTTTGGAAAAAATGAAAGTCTACGAAACCAGCTTGGTGCCAAAGAGAACCGAGTCGCAGAACTGGAGACTCAGTTCAAGAATGCGTCAGACAATGAGACAAGATTGAAGGATATAATGAAAACGACTGAGAACGAGTATATTTCAAAGGAGGATTACGAGAGTTTGAGAATGGATTACGAGAAATCCTCTCAAAGTTTAGAAGAAGCTAGAAGAAAAGTAGCAGATGCTTTGGAAGAAGTTGAGCTACTGAAGCAAGAAAGACAAAGATCTGATGAGATAAAAGAAGGCCTAAAGTCACAGCAGGAGCGACTTGTAACAGAAAATGATTCACTGCAAATGCAATTGCAGCTTTCAAAGCAAGACTACGAAAAAAATGTCAAGAGGCTAAATGAATGCAAGTTCGACTTTGAGCAGCAATCAGGAATCGTCAGTCGATTGCAAGATGAGCTTAAAGAAAGTAGAAGAAGCATTTCTAGTCTGCAGAATACAATTGATGGGCTAACAGAAGGAAATTTGGATCTGGATTCTGAAGTAAAAGAATGGTCATCAAAATGCAGCAGATTGAGAAAACAGATTGAGGATTTGCAATCTGAAAATATGTCGCTCCATCAAAAGAGTCTTGAAGATGCTAGACAATATGCCAATGTAAAGTTATTGAATGAAAGATTTGAAAGAAAACAGGAATCGTTAATGCAAGAAGTGAAAAGATTAAGCGAGGTTTTGGAGGATGAGAATGGTCGGTGTAGAGATTTGTCGAAACAAATAAACGAGCTTCATAATCTTAAGAAACAGTTGGAATCTGCGATTCAAGAGCAAGAGCGTGAAAAGGCGGATCTCATTAACGACGCAGAAGATCAAAGGCAAGAAATAGAAAGATTGTCTCAGGATCTGAAAGATTCTAGGGCGGATTGTGAAAGAATCAGAAATGAAGCGAAAAAAAAGAACGCCAACATCAATGAAATGAAAGTGCAATTGAATGAAAAGAAAGAAAAGGTACAAGAACTTGAAGCAAGCATAGAGTCTTTAAGATCTGATCAACGTAAAAATAGGCGTTTAATAGAGGAATACTCTAGAAATCTTGATGATGGCAAAACGTTGATAGGTGATATGGAAAGCGAAAAAGAGTCTCTTCAAGAGAGGCTAGAAGATAATGTCCGAAAATATGCGTTAGTATCGGAAGAGCTTGAAAGCATAAAAATAGATTATGAAGATTTGGCTGAAAGATATAAAAAGGTTTGTAGAGCACGGGATGAATTGAAATACGAACTAAAAGAAGCCCAGGAGCATATTGATAGCCTGAAAACTAAGCGTCAGGACAATTTGGTTGAAAAGGAGAAGCTTGCAAGCGATATTGTTGCAATTGAGGGAAAATTGGAAATGCTACAGGGAGTGCTTGATGAGAGTAGAGAGGATAATGAGCTTCTGCAGAGTGAGCTAAAGCTGGCACAAAAGCGTGCTGAAGAATCAGCCAAGGCATTTCAAAATGTGAGTGAAGATGAGGAAACTAAGTCAAAGGCATATGAAAAACAATTAAGTTTGATAAAGGAAGAGCACGGAAAACTGCAACAGGCATTAAAGAAGGTTTCTGAAGAGTTTGAGGCCGCTAAATCAACTAACATGATTGAAAGAAAACGTAGCGGAATTCTGGAGAACGAAATAAAGCGGTTGAAAGAGGAGCTTGGTGAAACAGAGAATGTAACCAAGGAGAAGAAAGATATTATCGAGTCACTTGAAGAGGAACTAGAGGCTAAAGTAAGAAGAATTGAACAGTTAACACAAACAGTTGAAGAAAAGAACGAGTTGATACTATCACTTCAAGGAAGAGTAACAGGCCTTGTAAAGAAATTAGATCAAAATGAAAATGAAATGAGGATCTTGAAAGACGAAAAGAAAAGGGTTGCCAATTCAATATCAACTTTGAGAAATGATTTGCAAAGGGCTGAAAAAAGAGTAAGCGAGTTACAAACAAATGTCGATGATCAAAGTAAAAATGCTTCTGGATATTTGGAGAGAGTTTCACGGCTAGAAAATGAGGTTGTTGCATTGGAAACAGATAAGATGATCTTCCGGCAAGAGAGAGATGAAGCAATAGAAGAAAGAGATGATCTAAGATCACAGATTCAAAATCTGAGACAATTAGCAGAGAATAAGAGGCAGGAGAATGAAAGATTGGTGAAGGATTCTGTTGGGTTGAGAAATAAATTGCAGAATACGAGTCAACAACAAGAATCAAAACGAAAGGGCTTAGAAATGAGGCTTGCGGAAAAGGAAAACGAAGCTGCAAGTCTAAGGACTATTGTGAGTGGCATAAAAAGAGATTTCAATTCATTTAAAGAGCAATTGAAGATTATTGAGAAGGAGAAAGATAACACCCAAAGAGAGAAGGAGAAACTGGCTTCTGATTTCTATATTTTGAACTCATCCTGGGAAAAGGCTAAGAATGAAACTGAAGTCTTGCAAGATGAGAACAGTGAATTGAGAATCGCATTGAATACAAGCAACGATAGAGTCATAGCTTCTGAGAAAGAAAGAAAATTTTGCGAAGAAAATTTAGAAACGGCAAAGAAGAAGCTATCGAGGTTGATTCGTGAATCAGACAGTTCGTTAAAGGAACTAGAAAGGCTTAAGGTTGAGAAGGCGGAGGTCGAAGAGAAACTAAATGACTTGCAGAAGAAAACGCTGACAGAGGTCACAGGTCAATATTCAGAGGTTATTAGGTTAAAGGCTGAAGTAGACTGTCTGAAAGAGGAATTGTCGAAACGTGAAGGGGACAGAATGGCGTTTGGAGGGTCACAAAGTGAATTATACGAAAAAGGCGCTTTGGAAGATATGCATGCAGAAGAAGTTGCCAGGTATGAAAAGAAAGTCAAAGCCTTACAGGAGACTGAAATGAATTTGAAAGCAGAGCTGAAACTTGTTGTGAGCAAATTGTCAGGCTATTCCAAGGAACGAGAGCGATGGGAAGACACGGTCAAAGGTAAGATACAGCCTTTTATACAATTTCCAAATGAAAGCAGCAATTGTTACCTTCACTTTAATATTGAAAATGAATACGAGAAAGAATTTCATAAAAACGTTCTTCAGAAATCAACTTCATATAAACGCAGGTTTCGTTAAATGCAATAACTTAAACTTTCAAAAAGTTTAGAGATGATACATTGTGTCATTAAAACTTGAATATGTTGTAACTATTTCATTCTAATCATTTTTTGTTACTTTTCATTTTTAAGTAATCCCTTTTAATTTATTATAGATAAAATATAGTATGTAAAATTATGTACTTTAGGCATGGTATCTGAAATAGAGAGAGAACGTGTCAAATGCCAGATGAAGGAAAAAGAGGTATTTGCCCTTCAATCGAGGCTTGATCGAGAAAAGGAATACTACGCAAAGAAATTCAACAATTTAGAGCAAGAAATTCAAACAAGCAGAGACACGAGTCAACAACAGTTGGAATCAGAACGAAGCACACATGAAATCGAGATAGAGACAAAGCGATTTGAAATTGACAGCTTGAAAAGGCAGCTGAGTTTACAGAATTCAGAATCCGCAGGCAGCAGACTTGATTGGGAGGAATTGCGGAGGCAGCTAGCGCGGAAAGACGTAGATATCACTCGGAGATCAGCTGAAAACAAAGAGTTGAAATTAGAGCTCAAAGTTGCGAAAACAGATCTGCAGTGCTCTAAAATTGAATACCAACTGGCAGCATATAAGAATAACGGAACTGCAAGCTTTGGAAAAGAACAAAGTAGCAAGATAAGAGAACTGTCACAAATGCTTCAAAAATTACGCAAGGAGTCAGAAAGTATGAAGAATGAACAAAAATTGAAGGGAAGCTCTTCCTAAAAACATAAAATCACACTTCCAGGCCTGTTTCCTGTAATGTATCAACGTAATGTGGCGTGAATATCGATATGAACCAGTTTTTCCACTAAACTTTTTGAAATAATTCTATATATTCTTAATAAATGACAATACTGATTTGATTTTTCTTTTTTTCTATACCATTGTCAAGCATTTCTACTGCAATTTCCTATTGCTAGCACGATGATAGAAGCAATGGGTTTGTAAATACCTTGTGACAGTTATAAGCAATCCACCATTTTTATTTTGTCTCGCTTATAGTACTGAGACAAATAAACTAGATCAAATATAGTACTGCTTTTACGCCTATGTTTATGAAGCCAGGCCTCTTGAAACAAATATTCCACTTTGCATGAAACTTTGAATTTCAATCTAAACTATATGAATTTGCGAATACTGAGCGTTGCTGTCGTGGTTGAAATTTTCCGAGAAGGAAGAGGCCTTAGCTACTTCATAGAAACACAGAGACGTAACATAAATTACACAGGAAATAAACACTCATTGAGTCATAGGGAGGTCTTCTTTCTATCACCAATCACAACTGTACCAGAAGTCAGTCCATGATTTTCAAAAAGAGACATTGTCATTGTAATTTCAAGAGCATCATTTTAAAAAGGTTTCTTTAAGTTTTTTAAAGCACTTTTTGCGCAACACTCTTCCGAGTATGAACATCGGATAATGACCGAAAGTAAGCAGAAAATCTGTATGCGGATCGAAAATAACTTAAGAGGAAAGAACCAATCAAACGCCTCTTTTTTCCACTCACGTTGTTTTCGATCCACAGAAAATCTATATGCGGATCGGAACAGATTTGGATCGAAAATAACTTAAGAGGAAGAACCAATCAAACGCCTCTTTTTTCCACTCACGTTGTTTTGATCCGCAGAAAATCTATATGCGGATCGGAACAGATATGGATCGAAAATAACTTAAGAGGAAAGAACCAATCAAACGCCTCTTTTTCCACTCACGTTGTTTTCGATCCACAGAAAATCTATATGCGGATCGGAACAGATTTTGATCGAAAATAACTTAAGAGGAAAGAACCAATCAAACGCCTCTTTTTCCACTCACGTTGTTTTCGATCCACAGAAAATCTATATGCGGATCGGAACAGATTTGGATCGAAAATAACTTAAGAGGAAAGATCCAATCAAACGCCTCTTTTTTCCACTCACGTTGTTTTCGATCCACAGAAAATCTATATGCGGATCGGAACAGATTTGGATCGAAAATAACTTAAGAGGAAAGATCCAATCAAACGCCTCTTTTTTCCACTCACGTTGTTTTCGATCCACAGAAAATCTATATGCGGATCGGAACAGATTTGGATCGAAAATAACTTAAGAGGAAAGATCCAATCAAACGCCTCTTTTTTCCACTCACGTTGTTTTCGATCCACAGAAAATCTATATGCGGATCGGAACAGATTTGGATCGAAAATAACTTAAGAGGAAAGAACCAATCAAACGCCTCTTTTTTCCACTCACGTTGTTTTTGATCCACAGAAAATCTATATACGGATCGGAACAGATTTGGATCGAAAATAACTTAAGAGAAAAGAACCAATCAAACGCCTCTTTTTTCCACTCACGTTGTTTTCGATCCACAGAAAATCTATATGCGGATCGGAACAGATTTGGATCGAAAATAACTTAAGAGGAAAGAACCAATCAAACGCCTCTTTTTTCCACTCACGGTGTTTTTGATCCACAGAAAATCTATATACGGATCGGAACAGATTTGGATCAAAAATAACTTAAAAGCAAAGAACCAATCAAACGCCTCTTTTTTTCCATTCACGTTGTTTTCGACCCACAGAAAATCTATATGCGGATCGGAACAGATTTGGATCGAAAATAACTTAAGAGGAAAGAACCAATCAAACGCCTCTTTTTTCCACTCACGTTGTTTTCGATCCACAGAAAATCTATATACGGATCGGAACAGATTTGGATCGAAAATAACTTAAAAGGAAAGGACCAATCAAACGCCTCTTTTTCCACTCACGTTGTTTTCGATCCACAGAAAATCTATATACGGATCGGAACAGATTTGGATCGAAAATAACTTAAAAGGAAAGGACCAATCAAACGCCTCTTTTTTCCACTCACGTTGTTTTCGATCCACACCTGGACTAGATATAAGTTCTCTGCTTATTTTCGGTCATTGAACGGAGTTTTTTAATCTGAACAGCTTCAGACGAAAAGTGCTCCAGTAATATAAAGAAGCTCCCGATATTTGGCAATCTTTATTGCCTGACATGTTTTCTTTTGTCTTTTCTTGTACTCAATACAACAAGCAGAGATACTAGAATTAGCGAAAGGCCAAAGGATTAACCCTGCCTTATCGATATAGGAATTTTCAACAGTTATTTTAGGTTTTCTTTGGTTACAAAATTGGCTGCACTTGTGTGACCCAGAAAGATATATCTTTCTTTTTAATTTTAGTCCTCCCACTTAATTGGCTGACAAATCCATTGGTTCAACTTATTCTTTGCTTCGCCACAGCCCACAAATTTGCGAATCTAATTGAAAAGAATGAATCAGTTAAGAAATATTTTGGAGGTTGTACAAAATTTGATTGCTATATCCAGTACCAGACTATGGTTTGAGACGTTATATTCGAGCCCTGCCAGAAGATCAGTGACGTAGCGTGACCCTTCTCGCTGGGGAGGGGGAGGGTGTGAGATGCAAAACCATATTTTTCCAACAGAAATTTTTTTTTGTTACATTGGGCATAAATTGTTTTGCTAAAAATGTAAATTTACCGAAGAGTTCTCTGAAAGTTGGGTGGGCCGGGTCAGATTCAGCCATCCCCCTCTCGATATGGGAACAATGTTCGCTCAGATTATGCAAAATGCTTGCCAAATCCAGTAACATGTTTAATTTTAGCTAGGTAAGCTGGATAGAGTTGTTTCATATGACAGCAAGCCGAAAGCTGTCTCGCTTACAGAAATATCCCGGCAGGTGGGATGAAATTTTTCCATAGTAACAAGCCCTAAAAGCAGTGCGGAAATATTAAAATGCGGAAAACGAAATTAAAACTGTGAAAATATAACACAGACTGTTTTTTTCAAAGTTACCTGGGCAGATATGTAGCAATAGCCTCAATTTGGATTGCCTTCCAGAGACCACTGATCTCAAAAAAAGACTGGATCGAGCTTCTCCAGCCCAGCGTTGATTCCACATTGCAGCGTCCATTTTGAGACCTCGCTGTGTTGTATGAGACTGAAGGGCAATCATGTTAGTTTCAGTTCAACTTGCTTTTTCATAGCAAAATTTATGTAACCGTTGAAACAAAAACAAGCATCATTCGTAAGTGATGTTAAACATGTTTGCCATAGTACTAAGCTTATGTAGCAAAGAATTCACTGTTCACTTATTTTCCTAGGCCTATTGTATCTTAGAATATTTTAGAATTTAATGGTTAATGCACAATTTGAGGCTCAGCACTGTTTGTGCACCGTTTTAACAAATGGCAGCCCAAAGTCTTAGGCACGAGAGGTCTCAAGATGGAGAGGCTCGATCAGCTTCATTGTGCTGATGTAAGAGAACAATAGGTTGTTCGATCCAGTATTTTTTCAGATCAGTGCCAGAGACCGAGTCAACCCCCGCCCGTAATGTTGAAGAGTATGTGTAACGATCTGGTATCGCTTTGGTTTGGGGGGATTACCATAAATGTTAGAATGATCCAGGTGCAAAAGAGGCAAGCTTAGAAAATGATTCGAAGCTTCGAGTAACTCATTTCTAATGTAAATTCATGTTTTGATCTGCTCCAGGTATCTTGAAAATGGCCTGGCTTCTGATACATGAGAAATATCAATACTCTTGGGTAACGCTTCTATAAACAACATAAAAATGGAATAGCGTTACGGTCAGAGTATCGTATAAATTTCATTGCTTATCAATAATTCCAACTTTTATGGACATGGGCACTTTCATGAAAACGACACTTGTGCCCCCTTACCCTTTCTATCAAAAGGCAGGCTTGGTACATGCTGTTTTCTCCAGTGTCCCATGCAATTATTAAGTCGCTTTAAATGTATGATTGGTTTACTTTCTTCATCTCCCCTCTCCCCCCCCCCCCATTTTACTAAACAATATGGAGTATCCATTCTCCAGTGCCTCTTGGGGTGAGTAAGTCGCTTGAAAACTGAAAGTATTTAGCCTCCTGTATTTCCCAATCATACGTCACAAGACGGAGTATATATGCCATTTGGGCTGCTTTTGTCAAAGTTACGTGTGTGTCTTGTTATGAAGAAAAGTCTTCTAAACATAGCGTCGATCTTTAATTATATTTTTCAACTGGAGGTAATGAATCATTCATCAAGACTCGGGTGCTATGACTACATAATCACTTGCTTACATTCCACGATACTGTTATGTCTTTTATTTCACTTCAAAGGTTTTACTTAACTTTCAATTAGTGAAGTTTGAAATTGGAGTAGAAGTGCAGAGTTGCAGTTTTAATCCGCCAGAGAAAATAATTAGTTTGGTTTTGAGCTAATCTTCCTCAGCATAAAAATTAAACAATCATTTATGAATATTTCACATGGCGACTTCGCTTACGGGGTACTCGGGCTTCAAACTCCAAGATCTTATATCTGAGGTCTAAGAACCCAAGGAAAGTCTTTGATTTTAGATAATCAGTTTGACCTTTCTAACTTTTCTAGACAGGGCCGTCGAGAGCCAGCTAGGACCTACGGGTGAGTCACAAAACCGGGTTTTTCCCTGTGGACTTTTCTGTTGGTCTTTCGGAGTTAGGTGCATTTGTTGGAAAAGTTGTTTAAGGATTTTTAACAAGATTCTGCAAAAATATTGTAATCATGAATCAGGGACGTTAACATAATTTTTTTCCTGTGATAAACTTACAGACATAAATTCCATAAAAGTGGCTGAAATGATAAGCCTTTTGCGTTGTAAAAGATCATTTAACAATCTGATAGTATTTTTAGTGTAAAATTATCTTTCGGAGCACGGGCCCCTAACCTTTTGCCTCTCTTGACCACTCTCAGAGGCAACAGACTGTTGCAGCTTGCGTATGCCCTTTTTAAATCAGATTTCCTGCAGCTAAGGCACTCCTTTCCACAAAGCTGGCTTGTTATCATTTGATGGCTCCCTTTGAATGGGAATATCTCATTTATTAATTCTTCCTTCCAAATTCAAAATGCGAGTTTGCGCATCGAAAGTTGTATAGGAAATAACAAACGAAGAAACGTTTCTAAAGAAAGTTATTTTGGAATGACGTTTGTCTAGTTCTACAGAATGTTCCTGTGAATCTAAAGCTCCAACTGTCTGTGTTTTTGTATGCTGTTTGAATTTTGGTAACATCGTCATTTCACAATAAAAGGATACAATATTATTCTTAACTGCAAAAAGCGATACAATATTATGCTTTATTACATTGTGAGCTGTCTTCTTGTTGCACCGCTTTTAACCACATAAATATATGTACCCACAATGTTTTGGAACAACATAAAGCATGTTTGGCAAACTGATTTGCCAAAGTTATCGAAACAACTTTCAACAGAAGTAGAAGAGGTATGATTGAGAAGAGGACCCTGTATCAGTTTTCTAAAAGCAACAGCAAGATTTTGAAAGGGTTACCCTTCGACATGAAAGCTCTAAACCCCTGCATGGGATCATGTCATTTTTTATGCGTGAAGTTCTTCTTTGGTATCTCATTTCTTTGATATCCATCAAGGAAAAATTAAATTGCTCAACATTTTGCAACGCACAATTCCGTACTGAATTGAATTTTCAATGCTGGTCTGTTTCTTGCGACATGTATATCACTAGATGCTGAGTCGAATCATAAATCAAAGGCACAACTGGTATAAACAGATTTTATGTTATTTAGAGGATTATTATAGTGTAGAAATATTTTTAAGGCTACTTACTTCTATAAATATGGCTTTCAGTTTTTTTACCGTAAACAGGGAATGTAACATAAGGCCTAAAAAAGAATGCACTTCATTTAAAAGTTCAATTAGCAATCAAAAACTAAGACAATAATGTGTAGAAATTTACGAGCAAACTATTCTGTGTAAAGTGGTGTGTTGTGTGTTGTGTGTTGTGTGTAGTGTGTAGTGTGTAGTGTGTAGTGTGTAGTGTGTAGTGTGTAGTGTGTAGTGTGTAGTGTGTAGTGTGTAGTGTGTAGTGTGTAGTGTACAGAAAAAAAAGTAATTGGTATCGAATGTATTTCACGTAATCAGTTTTATAGACAAAATATAAACAAGGAAATGCCATAAAGTTACTCCAGTAACAACACCAACTCATATATCTACTGTAATCAGCTTTTAGACTCTAATTTCAAAATTTCAAAATACGTCCTTAGTGCCTTTATCCAGGTTACACGTTTTTTGCTAATAATGTGCAAAAAATATCAATTTATTCAGTGACTATAAGCTACTAACAAGTACTAGTCCTGAGATGAACTTGGTCCCTTTGATGGAGACGAGGTTCTTAGGGCCCATCACGCCTAAATCAGGAAACTGTCAAACGAATTTGAAAGTTTTCAAGCAATATGTTAAAAGAAATCATAGGCTATTGGCAAACGATTGTTGTTACAATTAAAGCAGAAAGGCTTGGAAGCTGGCTTTGGCGTGGCCTCTGACGCAGTTCTGGTTTTACACTAGCCCAGAATTTTCACCAGTGACGTGTTTTCTCAGTTCAATGCGAGGCAGTTTATCAGCCTCTTCAATTAGTGTGGTGAAAGAACTGTGTAGCCAGCCCATCAATTTACAGAACTGCGCTCGAATATCTAAATGATTTCCCACGATAGAATGTTACATTTTTAATGATAGCATAAAAACGATTTAAACATCCTACTGGAAATGTTGAATTCCCACCCATATAACAGTGATTTTCTTTAAAATAAAGAAGCCCAGTACTTGAACAATGAGATGGGCTTGGAAACAGAACAATCAATCACCGAAGCGTACTTGAATTAGGCGGGATAAGGCGGAGAATTGGAAAGTTTCAAGCGATATTAGCAATAAGTAGCCATGGATTTAAATGTGACTCGACGCATCTAATAGCCGGACCAGAGAATTCGAGCCCATGCTATCAAGAGAGGTCATTTTCTACTCGACGTCATCATACAACAAGGATAAAGAAAAACTTTCCCACATCATTTCATGCATAGACATTAGAGACGTAGCTAGTAGGGGTGTGGGGGTGTAATACCCCCTAATACTTCAAGAATTCGTCGGTAAATCTTCAGTTTGTCTACAAAGTCCTTATGTTGTCGGTAACATCATCTATCAGTAGGTAAAATAGCACTTAAATTCTTCTCCATGTATGACTTTGTCGGTAAATTTTTCTTTTTATGACCCTCCACCCTCCTAGTCAGGAAGGTCAAGCGACCCCACTGATAGACTCACATGGGTAACTGAAAAAGGGGTTGAAATTATAGGGGCTCGGGGGCCTTCAATGTACTATGAATCAGAAAACGATTTTGAAATAAGAGTATTTCATTAAAGTAGATTCGAAAAATTAATTGCTCTTGCCACATCACATCGAATAGTTTGATTTCCGATACCGTATTGAGACCAGTTTACTTTAAAAGAAAACTGCATACCTTTTATAAATTGATGTAAAAACGAATCGAATAATGGATATGGAAAACTTTCTGACGAAATAATGTTCCGAAAAAGTTTCCAGTTCATCTTGGTGAAAGGCAAAATAGCGAATGACCAAGTAAACAAGAGAGAACAGTTACTGACTTCGTTAAAGCTGTTGTGAATTTAATTTATTGAAATGAAAGATTCTTAACGTCTTCCAAAACATTTAGACTAGCATTAAAATGGCTTTAATGGAGGTTCACTTATGTCAAAGGGTCATTTTCAACAGGGTGGCATTATGAATAAGAAGGCATACGAAATTTCTCTCTGGCGGATTGAAACATTGTACACTTACTAACCGCAACTCTGCACTTCTGCTCAAATCACTTTCCAACTTCACTAATTGAAAGTTAAGTAAAACCTTTGAAGTGAAATAAAAGACATAACAGTATCGCGGAATGTAAGCAAGTGATTATGTAGTCATAGCACCCGAGTTATGAAAAATGATTCATTACCTCCAGTTGAAAAATATAATTAAAGATCGACGCTATGTTTAGAAGACTTTTCTTCATAACAAGACACACAAAAGAGCAGCGTAACTTTGACAAAAGCAGCCCAAATGGCGTACATACTCCGTCTTGTGACCTATGATGAGGGAGATACAGGAGGCCAAGTACTTTTAGTTTTCAAACGACTTAGTTATCCCATTTGACACTGGAGATTGTAGTATGTACCCTTCTTGTCTTAGGATAAGCAACTTTTATATAAAAGTGTCGCATATCTAGAAAATGAGCTAGTTGATTTAGAAAAACTTAGGCAGACTTCCAAAAATATTTCAAAATAAAAGGGGCGAGCTTTTTGCACAAACAAAGGGGTCGACCTTCCAGACCCCTCTTGGCTCTAGAAAAATGTTCTTGGCGGGATTCTTCCTTTATCAGAAATGCTCCGTCTTTTAAACCAAAAATATCATATCAGAAATTTAATTAACCCTTAAGCTTCAAAGGGTATGAGATATGGCTTAAGTCAAAGGGTACGAGATATGGTTTCAGTCTTCGCAAACCTCGTTTCCTACCAGAGAGGTGCTTTATTTAGATTCTTAGTTCTACGATTCCTTTCCATTCTGGTCCGCATTTTACTGCCGTTCGATACTAAGCTTTGTAATGGTTTTCGATTTGCGTTTGCATGGAAGGATAGAGTAACCGATTCAGCGTTTGAATGGCACAGCAGTCTGCAAATAAAGCTCTGTCTAAATATTAGTTAAATACCATAGAGCCTTTATTGTTACTGGAAACTATCGTTTTTGCTTGCCAAACTTTCGCAAACGATAATTCGACGTATAACACAGAGCCGCTCAGCCGTTCCTTGGCTTGGCTTCTTGGAGACCTCATGACACATTGGCTTAATATTTCATTGATTGATGGTTTGTTCATATATCAGTGAGGAAAAGGATCATTTTTAGCTCATTATGCGAAATTCGACAGTGTCTGCCTTTGAGTTATTGATATCCCTGCCTACAGCAATTATTGTATAGCATAACAATTTCGTGGCTTTATCTGGAAAACTGTAGCCCAGTTGAGATGGAATATTTCTGATTAATTTTTTGGTTGGTTCGCGTCAACCAATCCATGGTGCAGTGGTTTGGTTAAGAAGATTGCAACAACAGGTTATGTTGGGTTCCTGGATTCAGAACAAAAGCAGTTCGGTTTTAACTCAAACGGGTGCGATGATTCTGGCCATCTTCTTCGTGGCACTAGTAAGTGTGACTCACGCCGCGCGGTTCAACGACCGCGACAACTGCCAGCTGGTAAAAGTATCTCGTTGTGCTGACTTTAATTACAACTATACATTATATCCCAATCTATTGATGCACCAGAGACAGGATGACGCGGAGAGTGACCTACGACAATACGATTTGCTAGTTCAAAGTGAATGCTCGCCGCACCTCCGCTTCTTTCTGTGCGTCTTGTTCGTACCAGTATGTACTGTACTCAATAAGCCCTTGCCGCCCTGCCGCTACTTGTGTGAGCAGGTTCGTGCGGGCTGTGAAACGCTGCTTAACAGATATGGCTTTCAATGGCCTGAGCAGTTTTACTGTTCGAGATTTCCACGTTCAAAAGATGACATTTGTGTTGGCAATCCGCAAGCTGAGAAGGGCGGGCAGATAGAAGGTCTGTACTTATAATCCATTTTTTTATAAACAAAGTACAACCAACGCACAGTTCTTTCTAGAATAACAGCTAGACAGCATTTTCGGAAAGTAGTTGTAAGTTTAAACTTACTCCAAAAGCAATTTTAGATTTCGCCGCTGAAGGTGAAGTCCTTCTAATTGAAGCCAATCAGACGTAATTATTGAGAGAAATCTCTTTGTATATCACTTGAAATCTCGATTAACGTACAGTTGGAAAATGATTTGAAAAGTTTATATTCATTGATACAAGACTTTGACGTGTGCAAATAACGATCAAATCAGTGTATCTAGAAGCGAAAGCGGGGGTAGGGATATGGGGTCAAAAATCAAAGCATCTGTCTTTCGAGGAGAGAAACCTGTTATCTTTAAGCCCATATTTAATAAATTTGGTAGTAAAGAATTCTATCGACATTTAAGTAGTAATTTGATTTGATAACCAGATAATTCAATATTCAAACTAATTCCTAACGATTCAGGATAAAAAGGGGTATACTGTGATCAAAGAACTTGCTCGAGAAGGAGCTTAAAGAGGTCAAGGAACTTTTATCACCAAATACTATCTTGAAAGGAATGTATCGTGAAGGCATAAAATAAATGGAAAAACGATTTCAGATGTATTTAAATTTCACATCTATCTTATTTACACTGTGTGTTGCTGGCAACTTTGTAGCTGTACTTGAATTTTGGCTGTAAGAGGAGCTGAACTTGATACTTTTGCATGTTCGGTTTATTAAGTCAATGTAGGTATTTGAGTGACATTTGGTCGATTGGCTATAACTTGAATTGTAGTACGACAAGCCCAAGCTCTTGAAAACGTTAATGGCATTAGCAAACAATCCTTTGGTGGTACAAAACTCAACAATTGGTTTTAAAAAAGGCAAACATTTTGAGCCATACTAGAGCTTTTCGTCTGACACACTTCAGAGTATAAAACGTCAGAATATGGATCGAAAACTCTATGTTCGTGTTTATATTTCCCGCATCTTTCGTTAGTTGCATTTACCGCATCTTTCGATATCAGATGCGGTACAGCGGCTTTTCCCGCCCTGCCAACAAATATTTTCAATCAGTATATTTCAGCTACAATCCTGAACAAAAAAAGTTGAGACTATTCAATGAAAGTCGATATTTTCTCTTTCGCTTGAAAAATAACTTTCCCCCCTCCTCCAATTCAATGTTGAATGCATGATTTTGAAGGAGAAATTATAGAACTACAAATCCAACATCGATTCGGTGGAAAGGGGGATTCGAATTTATATGGGCAAGGTAAGGAAGAAAATTAAAAAAATTGCATTTTGTCTCAACATTTTTATCCTGGATTGTAGATTCATTGTCTTCCCATGTTAGCAGATCCATAAAACTGGAAGCAAAAGGTTTTCCCTTCCAAAGTCAAGTGCTGTGAAATACAGCTTTATTGGCAAGAATTTGATTGAAGTTCTATGGACACCCATAACATTGGATACTGAAAATGTTTGAAAAACTACACCAGAAAGACTTAAGCATTTTTTGGTCTCTGAGAGAACAGTTCTTTTATGCCACATAGCTGAAACTTTATCTTACAATCAAGGAAGAATTTGGGCTTCGATATAAATTCAGACGTTAACCACATATCAGTCACGAGAAGACAATTTGGGGTATCTGGTAACTGATGGTTGTGTTCAAGAGTCAATTTATTGCAAATGTCATACAGTAGTTGATGCTCGCAATTTATATTATCTGGCATTTAGGCACCATAAGAGTGAAGCATCTTGATATAACGATTGCTACTGAATTTCCTCAAAAATCTTTACTCGAAATGCTATGTCCAGAGAATTGACAGATATCTATGGGGGATGAAGGATGCAAAATTTCCGACTGAAAATAAATCAAACTGTAATTTTGTACTAAATTGCACTAAACATCCAATCACAGAGTCTTGATATTAAACGGTTCGGTCATTCCCTTCAGAATTGGGAGATTTCTTGGCATTAAAATTACGTAATATCGTTCTCTGTTATAAAAAAGCATTGCAATTACGACTAGGATTTTCTGATTACTAATAAATTTTCGGACTAATTCAAAGTATTAAAAGATTGGAGGTGTGACATTCTCCTACCCCCACAACCCCTAGGATTTTCGTACCTCTCTTCACCAAAAAGGCACAGGGTCCATATGTGCGGCGACCAGGGAAGAGTAAAGAACAAAATCTGTATGTCTCTAATATGAACTACAGCCGGTGTTCGCAATTCCATAGTACAGGTTTTAATCTAACTCATATTTCATTGTGGTTATCGAGACACTTTAACACACTCCAAAAGGTATCGCAATAGCTGAAACAAATGGAAAGGGTTTCGAAGCTACGGGACTAAACAGCCAAACAGGCTATACCTACACAAAACTGCACACTCAAAGCAATTATCACAACCACTCACTATTTTGCTTAGAAACAGCAGAAGCTACCTATCTTTTAATTTCTCGTTTAATAGCCTTTCCAGTAGCAGCCTTGATTAACGTAAATAGTCTGGCAACATTTCTGCCCATAAAATTCATACAATCATGCTTTACGAATCTATCACAAACATCTACGCCCTTTCACAAATCAAATGGATTTACATATGAGAATATTTAGCAAAGATACACCAACCACTGTCTTTCCTAAAAGCCGCGCGAAGTTTTTTATCTACCGCGCGGTGTGCTTTGGAAGGACGCACGGAAAAAAGAAATCGACTTCGGTTGCAGACAAATCCGCGAAAAGGACAAATACTCCTTAAGTTCTTTGATTGGATTAGAATATTTAAGACCAGAATGTGTATGAAGCTTTACGGTAATCAGCATTTCCTTGAAAGCAGTCACTTTCTGGTCAGTGTTGAGCCAACTTTAATTGAAGTTGGCAGGTTAAGTCTTTCTGATGTTTGAAGGGATATCTTGGGTATTTGGAGTGTTACTAGTAGGCGTCGTTTGTGGTGAAACGTTGGTTAGTAACATTATTTAAATGATTTAACCAAGTAATATGTCTTTTGAGTTTGCACCGCGAAGCATATTTTATATTGAGGGGGATAAGTGTTAAGTCCATAGGCTGCTATGGAGGCGAACCGCAACAGGACCAACGCCATCAAACCTTTCTTAGTTCAGCATCGATTTCAAAGAGAAGTTACAAAATTTCATGCAAATACCAAGCAGGGGCGAAAATACCGGGGGTGTGGGGGTGTGACACCCCCTCTAAAAGGTAGCCGATTTCGCAGGGCACCAAGAAGAGCTTTATTGCCGTGCAAAAAACGCCACCTCGGAAGTTCGTAAAGGGCCGTTTAGAAATTTTGAAATGGAAATATCATATTTGGTATGAACCTTCCCCAACGTCTATCACTAGAGTTTTGGTATGACATCCCCCTCCCTATTTTTCGAAATAAACAATAATCAGTTTTTTTAGCAGTATAGCATTTTGCTTAATTTTAGTGTAGATGGATAGAATTTCAAAAATTTTCTTTCACGTCGGACCCAGCCATGGTGGGTCCTCCTGCCTCATTAAACTTTATTGTTAGCCGCCCGGGCTCAATTTCATTGCTCCGCCCATATAATGCGCCCAAAAATCATATGCCACGAGATAGAAGCCTTATTACAAAGGAAAACCAAATTTGACATTTAATTTACGCTCACGTAGAGAAATAGATACTTCATAGGTTATAAAGTTTCAAGTTCGTTAATATTGCTTAGAAGTTTGTCCTTGGTATAGACAAATGTACACCGATATAACTCTCACTAGTAACCTTTATAGAAACCTTTGCTTCGCGGCCTGCAGGGCAGCTCTCAGTTTTGCAGGGCAAAAACTCTTCCCACCTCAAACCTATTGGCCAATTTACGTCTCTGAATTACCAAGTTAGTATGAGCATCTAAGGTTTTACCGGTGATATCCTATGCCAAAGAAGATTCGAAAATCAAGCAACATTGACAAAATCTTTTGCATGCAATTTAGGCCCCCTCCCTTCCTCTACTTTTCAGTTCCTCTCCCTGAATATGCAGCAGAAAAAGGGGAGAAAAAAAAGAGAAGAAGCGAGCGCTCTTAGCAAAATTACTCACCTTTTATATTCAGTAGACGGGGTATAAACTTATGACACTTAAAGGGCCAGTAGCTACTGTAAGTCCTCAATTAAGCGCCCCTGCTCATGAGCGCGTTCCTCAGATAAAAGACATTGACATCAAAGTATATAGAGTTCAGTGGTAAAATAAACAGCCGTTAAAAACACAAATATTTACAGTATACATTGCTTTAAAGCTCATACTGTTTTCAAAATATGTCTTTCCAAAGGGATCTAATTCAAATGTCAATGAAAACAAAGCTAAAAAGTTCTTGCAAGAAGCAGATTTTACCAAGCAAACATCTCGATTAAAGGTCCACTTGAATATATAATGAGTCTAGGGGTCCAAAAGTTCATTAAGCCCACAACAAAGTCCAGACGAATCTACCGAATGTCATCGAAAAAGCTCCAAACTACGAATTAGCCCCCCTCCTTGAATAAGCCCCCACCCTAGTGTTTTAACCCCATGAGTTGGGTTATTGCCTTGACTGCAAAAGATTTATCTCAGTGTATCTGCATTTTTAAGCACACAGACCAGTCTCAAAAGGGAAAGAAAATGTTTCTTGCATTTTTCTAGAAAATGTAATATTTTCTGCAGCTTCTGAATGAAGGAGGTCTTTGCACGTTCTACGAAAACTGAAGTTGGTTTCTTGAAAAATGTTGAACAAGGCCTGAAAAGACCGCCTCGTATTCGGCGTTTCTCGTCTAACCATTGGTTCCAATTTCCACCGTTTTATGCATCGGTGTACTCAAATTCTTGGTAATCGTTCCTCGCTTACAAGCTCCTGCTTTTCATGCTTGATTAATTGTTAATATTACACATAAATTGATTTGGTATGTCTAAATTTCACGGATTTTTAACAACTCCGATCACAAATTGTGGTAAAAACCTTTTCTTCCCCTTATTTAAGACCACCAGTGAAAATAACCACTTCCCTTTGTTATTGGTATCGGTAAAACTTTGGTTACATAAATGAACTTAATCATTTCTAATTGTCTTTGTTTTGTATGATTCTATTTTATGCACGTTTCTGAAAGACGTTCTTTCGCTATATTTTGAGACCATAAGCTTTAATTAAACTTGGCAAGTTATAACTGAAGTAAACAATAAAAAATACAAGCTTTGAGTTTGTGGAATCAAATTCACGATTTGTGGTATATGCTCAAGTACTTTGGTTTACTATTTTCGTCTTTTAACAATTCATCTTAATTTCAAAAGATGCATGATATATTTTTCTTTAACTGTATTTGTCGTTAATTTCAATTAAAATTAATGATTTCATTGTTTGTTAAAATTCTGTTATTGGTATGATGAAATGATGAGGTGAATTTCAATTCAAATACACGATGATTGTTGAAAGAAATAAAAGTGGCATGAAAGGCTGCATCGGTGAAGTTGCCAAAAGTAACATGATCAAGATTTGTCACTTGCTAAAGGCGGCTTTAATTTTCTATAACGATTTTACTCTGAGCTTCAAAACTGGCGTTTCAAATTCATAGGCTTGAACCTAGGGTATAAAAGTATCGACTCTTTAAGGGTCAAGGAAAAAATGTACATGAAACTCATGTTTTTATTCGTGATCCTTATATTATATTAGTTATATGGAAACTGCGCTTTCGAGCAAAACATATCGTAAAATATTATCATTTTATTGTTAAATATCAGCAACAATCATATTTCTAAACATAATTATTTTGTGAGCAGATATAAACAGTTATAAGCTTTGGCATCAGTTTAAACTATCCACATTAGCATATAGTCATAAAAAGGATTGATTTTTGCCGAAATTCAGCAATAATTATAACAAGCTGCATGAATTATCATTATTAGCAATAATTGTTATCCTCAAAATCCCTTATAGTAATTGCATTTATTTTTATCGTCTGCATGAATTATCATGATCATAATAATAATTTGGCATATATCGTCGTAATAGAGTTGTTAGGTTTGACATCATGAAAAAGTCTGTTTTTAGAATTTTGAATTTGATCACCTAAACCAGCACTATATTTTTTAATATTGAAAAACCAGTTAACGTTTTCAAAAATTGCGAAAGATGTGGTCAATAAAAGATTGGAAGTTGGATAACGGATTACTATTATTTTGTCCTGGTTCATGAAGTTATGAACAGACACCGAATTACAGACGTTTGATTGGGGAAGAGCCTTTGCTTATGTGGCCATATCTCAGCCAATTTGTAACAAATTCAATTGACTTTGCACATCTAAAGGCATTTCATAAAGCTTTTTTAGGTTATATCATAAAGAGAAAGAGAGGGAGTTTTTTGTCCTACAAATCAGCAAAAGTGCCGCCTGCTTCAAACTGGCACCTTCTCAGAAAATTTTAGCTTTCAAAATCTTAAAATAGACAGCGCCGTTCATTTAACACGAGCCTATTCGAGGAGCAAATGAAAAGCGTTCATCTCATTCATCACTAGCAATTGCAAGCATTATACATGTATGAATTGAATAAATGTTTGTGAAGGATTTCTGATCGGAAATATGAGATATTGGCTTTAAGAAACGTCGCATAAAAGACACTTTTTCAATTGGTAACATTATTTGTTTATTTGCAACATTAACAGACATAGCTGAGCAGTTACCAAATAGTTACCTTACTTTTATAAAAGTCCATTCATTCAGTGCGCTTGTGACTTCATTTTAAAATTCACCGTTAGTTCCTCCCAACGTAAAAGAACATAAGTTACACGATAGATTCGTTTCCCTCCTCTTAAAATACATTTATTGAGCCGCCAAAAAATACTTTTCCATATTGAACTTGTTCTTCATTAATATTAAAACCAGTGAAGGGACATCAGTTGTTATTGCTCTCGGACACCTCTCGATAGCGGATAGCTCCCTATAAACGGACACCTTGGAACATGCGGACAAAGCCTGGTAAAGGCAACCTCTAGGTAACATATACCTATCTACAATGGGCAGCAAGATACAATGGGCAGGAAGAGCCAGAGAGCGTTATAGAAGGCCTTTCCCTTACTTTTATATAGAATTTTAGGGGTTCGTCTCTAAGGGTCTTTCTCATGTCAGCACAACACTACAGGTTAAGGAACATAAAACTGGGAAATGTAAAATATAAGTAGGGGCAGAGTGGTGGTGGGGGGGGGGGGTTGTGGTGGTAGAGTGAAGGATTTGATATGATATATGCATAAGTCTTTGGCTCTCGTTAGAGTGCTGAGCGTATTGATGATACCTGGGGTGGCTTGTGGAATTTAGAGCGTTTTGATCTGGGTTTAAACCCGCGTTTCTGGATTTGAAATTCTAGCCTGGACGATAATCATTTCTCTGTTTACTGCATTTTCTCTTCAATTCCGTCTCCAAGATAAAGGAAAAAGTTATCAGCCAGGATTAGCCTCTGTAAAATTCATCTAAAATTCTTTCCATGAAAGTACATCCCACATATAATCACTGTAATGACGGTATTACGTTAGATCTTCTTATATCAGGACAAAGGGAACTATTCATTGGCTGCGGCCATTGCGAACTGTATGAGTAAATAGTGGTGAATTGGTATTACGACAGCGGAAAAGGAGCTCTCGGAAAGATATAGCCTATAGCCTGTCGCTTTTTCTAACAGAAGAGAATGGTAAGAAGATCAGCCCCTCCCTTTACTCAAGTTTAACCGCCAATATGCAAGCAAAGATCAATGGCGTCGCCAGCTTGAAAAAACTGGGATGGACAAAAACAATTTTTCTCGGCCACGCCCTTCAGACTCTCCAAGGAAATTCCTTTTTTTAGTTTTTTTACCTATTTTTAAATATTTGGACAAGCAATTTCATCAAGCAGCATTTTTCGTAATAATGGTGGTGGTTTCGTAATAATCAGCATAATGGTGGCTTTTTCTGCCTGTACGAAAATCGAAATCGATCTGATCAGCCCAACTCAACTACCCCCCCCCCCCCGAAAGATTTTTAAATGGATTTCGAAAAATTAAAAGATGGACTTCTGGGAAAACTGGGGTGGACGCCCCTGGCGACGCCACTGGCAAATATACTTCGAGATTACTAGGACAGTTGGTTTTTGTTTCTGTTATAAGAAATACGTACGGAAGAGGGGAGGATAGGTAATAGTTTGGCTCAAGATGATAAATACGTTGATTACTAAAAGGAAGGTTGAGTAATTTGAGTTGAGACTTGTAAAAAGGGTGCCTGCCATCGTTTGTTCCATCGTGTCTATGAACCCTATTGAAAGGAAGAGTGTTTAAGATTTGACTAAGCGCCAATTAGCGTATAGATTTCCAATCAATTGCAAGTGCAAACAAGCCTAGGGACAGGCTTTTTTGCTCTGATGAAGCCCCGTTTTCCGGGTTAAAATATTAGCCATAACTGATTTGTGTGTTTGTTGTTCTTCATTCTCGTCACGTTACGGTGTTCCTTGTTTACTACCATTTTATCGATTTTTCGATTTCTCCTTTATTCACACACAGTAAGTTGACTTTGAAAAAAGGACATTAAAAATTTATAATTGGTTTCCCTAAGAGTATTTTGTAGTCTTTTTCATCAGTAGTAATATGTCCATAATATGCTGTTAACCACGACAGAACATGTGAAGTTAGAAATGATTAAGACTAAGTTTTTTAAAATTGATTGATTGATTTTGAAAAATGTCTCTCTCGAATGGCAAGGGAAAACCATTTTAACATGAAATGTAAGCCATTTACATTTTCCGTCGCTTGTTTTTAGAAGCAATCGAAAGGTACTATAGAAGCATAAATGATACTATAGGAGCAATCTTTCAATCAGAAATTGACCAATCAATGATTATGATTCCCCTCACATGCTCATTGATTAGCTAATATTGATTGATAGATAGTTTAATTTCTTTTGTAAATGTTGATTGCCTTTAACTTGGTAAAAAAATTGTTTTAGATGCCATGGTACAAAGATTTTAATTTTAATTTGTCTTTTCAACTCAAAATTCTTAACGAAATTTGATTGATTCTAGATAAGACCAAGCCAACGACAGTCACCGGTAAAGGTAAGACTATCATTGATCAGTATTCGAAATGAGAACTAATCAACTAATCACACCAACCATCGAAGATTGATTTGATTAATTGATCGATCAAAACTTTATTGTTAAACTGTATCATGAACAGCGTGAATAGACTTTTGGCAAATCAAAATCTGAAAACGAGAATTAAATGTTTGAAATTCCAGCTTATCAATCGTAAATGAGATCTAATTTATCGAAAACAGGCTCGAAATTTATCAACATAGGCGAAAATATACTGTTGGGAAGAAAAACGAGAGAAGGTTTCCTACTGAATGAGGTAACCCCCTTGTGGGTTAAAGCGCATGCGCATATTATAGGGTCAATGTCACGAATATTTTCACGTGATCAAGGCTTGAAAAGTCATAACTCATTCCAATGCCTGTTCTGCTTAGAAAAAAAAGAAAAGCAAATCACCCAGCGCTTCCATTTTGAAAGTTGATTTGAATGCCAAAAACGTTGAAATTTCTCTGTATTATGCATGTAAAATTCAATAACTAACATTATTCTAAGTAAAATGCATTCATTTGGCCCAAAGCCCGGGTTGCCGGGTTCTTTAAATCGAACTTAAATTAAGTGCTTCAAAACATGGCCTCTTTGGAAATATTTTAGCTTACCAAAAATTGGGGGGGGGGGCATAGCCCCTCCGGCCCCCAGTGGTGTGGGCCCTGTTTTACTCTGCTGTTTTTGAATTTCAGATGGCTCCGTAGACGGAGAAGAGGGTCAGCACGTGATAATTAAATGTACTGCGAAAGGCACCACTGTTCATATACGGAAAGTTAGGCACTCCGGAGGATCACTTTGCAAAGGCCGCAGTACAAGGAACATCCTTACGTCAATTTGCAATGGAAAAGACACTTGCTCGTTTATATTGAATGATATCACCCTTAAAGGACATTGCCATGGAAAAGTAGGCCGGTCTAAGATCAAGTTCAAGTGCACGAAAGGTGAGTGAAAGATGAAAAGGAAAGATGAAATTTTGTTAAAGAAGCAGGCATTTATAAGAATTCTTGACATTTTTGTTGATCTGCCTGTTGAAGCCATCTCTCATCCATTAGGATTACTAGGCGTATCAAGGTACTAATAGGTAATAGGTGCTTAGCTAAACATGCAAATATTACTAATCTAAAGTTGTAGTTTAGGAAAATCACTTCAATTCTCAGGCTACGTGTCCCTCATTATATCCTGAAAGTGAAGCTCTTAGGCCCATCCTGTCATCAACTACAATGAAAGGCTGGAAAATTATTAATGCCAATGTAATTACAATATTTATTTCGGGTGTACAGAACTTGAAGATGGCTTTGCAAAAAGCAAATATTTTAATATGATACAAAATGTTTGCTTATTCAAAGCCATTTTCAATATTTATTTCCCAGATTTCCATGCTTTATAATGTATTCACTTATAAATTGGAACAATTGCTTTAGGTGGTGTTCGCAGCCTTTCAGCCCAAAGAAATGGTCGATTGCAAATGTCTTGCAAGAAGAGACGTGAAATAAGGATCTTGAAGGCAGCGTTCGGGGAAGGCAAGTGCAGAACACCCCACGCACACTGTGTACTGTCGCAGCTGTGTAATGGTAATAAGTCATGCGATATCATTGCTGACCAAAATAGGCTTGATAGTCCATGCACATCACCCAAAGCGAGGCTGCTGCTACAGTATGAATGTATAAGGAGGCCAGGTAGGCATGTTTATATCTCGCCAGTGGGCAGTTTGTAATTGACATAGCAAAATATGAATTGACAAATAGTAGCCTTTTGTCAGAAGATGTTTTGTGAAGAATAACTCACTTACACGTAACTTTTTTGTAATTCAGAATTAATTTTGGGAAGAACTGGATAGCATATAGCATATGAACAAAATATACGGGAAGTATAGCGCATGATGCCACAGACCGTGACATTGGGGTTGCTCGTGAAAATGGAGATATTTGGGTGCAGCTTCATTCCCTGTCTTTACTGCTTTTAGATCTTTCTATTTAGATCTGATGTGTGGTTGTACGGAGGCAAGGGTAGAAAGGGATTGGTTAGATTAAGTGTCTTCTGAGTTTTTGTTTACTGGTTTGTCATATTGTGCTCGATCCTGTATAGGAAGGTCTTTGAACGCTTTGGTGTATAGATCAGGTATATATTATGTGGTTGGCTGTAGGCTACCTGGCTTTTTGTGATGATAAAACCCTGGTACACATTTCTGTGGGTTTTAGGAATAAGTAGGATGCTTAATTTGATTAATAATATTTGATAGCTTATTAGAGATCGAGAACTAAAGCAAAAAGATATCGCGAGTCTGAAAGAGGCTTGACTCTCTTAACCTCAAAGGCATGAACGAAAGATTTCTGATAGCTTTACCTTGGTTGTTTTGGACTTACCAGATTGATTAGCTAATGGAATTATGGAAATGACCAAAAGCAGATTATGCCGATAATGACCCAACATGTCTAGTATAACATTTAGATATTTTGATAAGATGCAGACACCAAAGAGGGCATTGCGGAGGAGATGGGTTTTATACAGCAAAATAGAGTATTGAGGGTAATGTGCTGCAACCAGTTTAGATGTTTCGAAATTATTTGGGTATGACTCGAATAAGCACCCAAATGGATGGAGACCCAATAGTTTTTTCAGAGTTTTCGAAAGCAGGTCGACTGTGCACAGGTAAAAGGGCAGAACGTTCTTAATTTCCAGAACCCTTTTGCCGTGTGCCGTAAAAAAGTCATCGGAATGTTTTCGTATGAATCGTACCAGGACTTCTCTCTGCACCCGAAGCTTACTTTAAACTCCTGCACAATTTCATTTTGGCTAAAGTTTGATAGACACTGTTCGTTGTTCATCTTCCGATTTCTTCATTTTGAGCCTCCCCCCCCCCCCCAGTCTATTGCATATGAGCCTAACATTCAATATTTGAATTTTTTATAGATGCACCAATCCAGACAGCTTCAATAGACGGGGGAAAAATTTTGACAATCCCTTCTTGCCCGATGGAAAAGAAGCTGTCAATCATTCATGCAAAGTATGGTGAGAGTGGAAGATGTCAAATGTATTGCGTCGTGTTTGCATTATGTAACGGGAAGCCATCTTGCATTATTCCTAATATGGCACAATTTAGAAGGTCATGCCCAGGCTCCAGCAGAAAACTCGAAGTTCGCTACCAATGTGTGTGATGCGCATAATGAAAGTCTTGTCTCGGATGTCATTTTCAGCTTACAAAGCAACAAAGCGTATCGAAAGTTTTCTTCAAAAGTATCCCTAGAAGATGCTGAAACACACAACTTTACATTTAACCATAACCTTACATTTTACTGCAAAATTTATCAACTACAAGACATCTAGAAATTTCCAACCTAAGAATTAATAATTTTGAAATGGGTATGGTCGATCGTACCATGGAGATAAAGATTCAATTTGGATGAAAAAAGTGGCCATAAAATGGTAGAAAAGAAAATGCACTGGAAATTTTATGTGTCTGAAAGATTTTCCTTTTTTTACCACAGCGAAGCTACTAGGTAAATGAGATATGTTCAAATCCATTTTTGTCAAAAATGACGGTAATTGTTGGTAAGAAAACTTGTTAATTAATCGTGTAGAACCATAAAATCGACTAGGTTATAGATTTTATCATTTTTATTTGTATTTTCATAATTAGGTGAAGAACGTATTTAAGTTGAGAAAATAGATTGTAGATATTAAAAGAGAAATATAAAATTTTTATCTGAAACATCGGTTTAGTTTGTGGATATTCAGTTTCTTTCTGGCCTAAAGTGTGATTGAAGTTGCTGGTGAAATTGACGATAAACGAACCCAAGAGAACTTATGTATCCAGTATTCCTGTATTTTAACCTACACTTATGTATTACGTGCAAGGATTAATATGTTAGTAGCGGAAAATTTTTTAAACTGGTTAAACAAAAGATGAAATAAGTATTTTAGCAGCATGGGGTAATTTGCGTAGTTGTCGACTGCTATTAAGGTGCACGTTTTTGTGTCCTGTGGTTGGTCCTCAGATGTGGACCAGCAGTAGAGGATAGAATATAGAAGAAAATTAGGATAAACATTAAATGCAACACGCAGGGCCGCCGAGAGGCGGCCTGGGTCCTAGGGCAAAGTCCTGGCTGGGGCCCTAGAGTCGGATACAAAATTTTTTTCGAGACCACGCCCTTTTTGAAATGGTAAACGCCCATTATTTCCAAACGTTTGCGCACGTTATAGAATATGGTTAAAATATCATATAATGTAATAAAAAGCATTAATTCTAAAGGTAAGCGATTTAAATATGCTCTTTGACCACACCCTTTTAGCTGATTGAAGAGGACTTCAAAATGTGTTCTTTCAATTCTGACTGTTTTTTTCTGGTGAGCCACGCAATATTAAAATTTAAAATCAAAGGAAACTTTTATTCTACGCACTTTTATTTAAAAATTCCCATGGAACAACGCTTTTCGGTTCTTTCGTCTTTCAAAAGTTAATTTTTCTTGCTTTTCAGTTGCAAACTGATCAATGATATTGTCGTAATCAATTTGTCTTGCTAGTTCGTGCTCGATCGAAAGAGTCATGAGGCTTGATAGTCGGTCTTGAGTCATTGTTGAACGTAAGCTGTTCTTTATTAATGCTAGTTTGCTGAAAGGGGCCCCAAAAGTATAATATAGCTTTATGCAACGAGTCTAAATGCAAACATAACTCACTTGAACGGGCCATAGATTAAAACAAGATTATATGGGTTACCTAATTTTTTATCAGGGCTCCCTTCCAATAAGTATGATTTTGCAAAACTCAGGGAAACTCAGCTTAAAAGACGAATCCGTAAAATATGTGATCTAAGGTTTATTCAACTTTTCAGGCCGAGGCCCTGGGGCAAACTGCCCCCCCCCCCTCTCTGCGCCACTGGCAACACGGTTGTCGAAAGTTTCACAAACGTATTTAGCATGCTGCAGAAATATTTTGGTTTCAGCTCAAGTAGCTGTCTATGCACAAAATAATAATCAATTAACAAATCTACCACAATAAAGTTAACGTTTCCACAAACTTGAACATACCACTGAACAGCTGGCCTAACTCCATTTCAGTCTTGCCCGTTGCTTTCTTTTGTTTGTTATCGGTACATTTGTTCATGAACAGGAACTGGTTTGAAGATGCTTCGAAAACCGCGAAAGTCGAGCAGGACCGAAGCGTCAAAGTCCACAGGTATTCACTTTTGAATCAAAATACCTCACAATTCACGCAAGGTTTATTTTTACGAAATTCCTACCGTTAAAGTAACTTCTAAATACAATATGTCAGGTATCCAATCAACGTTATCGTATTGTTCGATAAACAATACAATTTAGGATCTGAAACCCTTGTACTGCCACTTGGGAAGCGAAGATAAACAGGTGGGTTGGCCATCATGGTTTCTCAAAACGGCAAATTCAATTTATCATTTGTCTCAATTGTCACAATGGTAAAACATCTTTTGGGCCGATTGACATATTTAAAACCGTCATATACTTAATTTATACGAAGCCAGATTTGATACTTCTTGCAATAATTGAAATGAATCTAAGCGTCGAATTGAAAGAGTTGACACACAGAAGCATCATCTGGAAGAACCTTCTACTATAGAATTTCAACATACTGAGCTTCCCCCAATGAACTGCTTGTCGTAAAATCATGAAGTTAAATCGCACTTCTAAGCATATATAAAACAGTTCATTTTTACGCCACCATTTAGCATCTAAATAAAGTCTAAATAAATTTCTCTTTCTGTAATTCATATTTTAAGCAAAAGTGCCAGAATCTTTTTTTTCTGCATATTTTTAATGTCGTTGTAATTGACTTCATAGGTTCGTGACCGGTAAAGATCTAGAACGATGGGTCCTTCGTCAGTTTACCATTTCGCTGCAACCTTCAATAGTACGGAATACGTACGTCTCTCAGTTTGTTTAGCACGATGGATGATGTTAGAAATTCAATCGACTTAAAAACAAAATTATTCTATAACCTGTGGAAGTTTTGAAAATATTGATATCGTTGATATCGTTTTAACTAAGAAAGCAACTGGTTTACCTGCAAATCCTCTCCGGAAATAATACTTCGCTTTTTAGTAAAAAAGCCTCCCTGTATAAAAAATTGAATAAAATTTGTTCGAATTTCAATAAACGCAGGGGGGGGGGGGGGGGTTCGTTAGAAGAAAGAGGGTGTCACATTAAATTAAGCCAGATACTATTATTCTGCCATTGGTTATGCCAGACATTAGAAAAATTTTGGTCGAGATCAGCAACTTTCATTTGAAATCTATTTCTTCATAAAGGAACTCTACTATACTATATTATACTATACTATACTATACTATACTATACTATACTATACTATACTATACTATACTATACTATACTATACTATACTATACTATACTATAATATACTATACTATACTATACTATTCTATACTATAATATACTATACTATACTATGCTATACTATACTATACTATACTATACTAGTCTATACTATACTATACTATACTATACTATTCTATACTATAATATACTATACTATACTATAATATTCTATGCTATACTATTCTATACTATACTTTACTATACTATACTATACTATACTATACTATACTATACTATACTATACTGTACTATACTTTAGTTTATAAACAAATCTCCGAATATTAGTAACAGCGAAGAGCAACAACAAAGGCAGGGATAGGCAAAAACAAGTGTTCATCAAGCCACATAACACTTTAAATAAAAGTACCAATTAATATAAATGTGAAGTAATAAGACGAAGGGCTATCCCTCCATTCAAATACCGATCTTATTTCTAACGATAAAATTAACTACAAATTCTAAAATTGGAGAAAACACGATTACACCTAAGAACGTAGCAACTTTACTTTTCAACTTGAAAATGAGTCTATAATGCGACAGGAATGGAGTACCAAACAAGCCTATTTGAAAAATGTTCCTGGATCGCAGCACAGAAAGATCCCTTGGGTCAGGTCTGGTCAGGTCAGGTCAGCCCAGATTAGATGAGAGGGTCTAGTCCGAGGTGGTCTGCTATAGACTGGTCTAGGGTGATCTAGCCTAAAATGGTCTGGCGTGGACTGGTCTGTGGTAGGTATGACTTGGTGTAACATTGGAGCCAGTGTTATATAAGCCAAGCAGCACTCTGTTGTGCTAAGGGTCACCACGAACTAACATCATATTTTCATCGCTTTATCAATTCGATGCACTTCAGGGTGACCATGTCAAATATCAATGGCTGCTAAAAACAGAAGAAGCACCTAACCTCCTTCTCTTGAAAAAAATTCTACTATGATGGGGTGGGTGGTAGATCAGGCAAAAAGTTGGCACACCGGAAAGCTGATCAAAAGAACATTTAGAGGCATTTACAGGGAATCTAAAGCTATTTGATGATACAAGATTGCAATTAATAACATTTTATTGACAAAAGCAACCATCATACATGCAAGAACCAATAACAGTGTTGTGCGTAGAAATATGAACAAAAAGCAGGACTACGAAAAAACTAAGCCGAGAAAGAAGGTTATTCACTGTAATTTGTACATGGTGCACGTTTTTGCGTAACAGAATCCCTGGGTAACATAATTTCATAAACAACGGAAGAACAGCAAGACAAAGCTTTTCTGATGGTTCACGACACCCGATTAAAAATTCTAGCAATGGTTTACGCCGTAGCTTTTCAAATACGGTAAACCATTGTTTTTCATTTTCTATTACATGCACCAACTGAAACAAGATACAAAATTCCACCTGACAAGGTTATTTTAAACAAGACCGACTGATAGTTTACTATTAAAAATGTTTCTAACGGAAAACAATTCAGCGTCATCTACCAACATAACAATAAGTGCATCGCACAAGTCGCTATCAAGAGTTCTATTTCTACCTGCTAATAATGCTGTAAATGCAACCCAAAATGCATTGTTACCCAAAATGCACTTCGGTCTACCAGCATTTCTTAAATGACAGTTCTTGCTTTCTTAAATATGTGCAGTTTTGTTGCTAGATATCAAGATATCTTAGCCCGAATTCATAACAATATTTTGATTATTAACAAATCGAAGATAATTGTATTAAAAATATTGCAAGGCATGCTTGATCAAATCCTTTTAGAGATATTTAACTAAATCGGGGTTACACCTTTTTTTAATCATGCTGTGTAAGTGACTCTATCGAACTTTTCTTGGGCTGGAAATTCTAAGCAACTTTTAGCAACTACTTTAAGCGAGATAGCATCACTTTAGTTGTTCAAGAAACCCGTGCATCGTTCAAAGGGTTGAAACATAAAAAGCTTGAAATACAAAGACCTAAAAAGCAAGGAGCAAAGCATTACTATAAACGACCTGCATTAGTGGCAGTGAAGTAGAAATCGCCATTTGAGGAGACACTGGTGCGTCCTAGCTTATATTAGGAATCTCTGGGTCTTCCCGTTCCAGATGGTTATTCTGATTGGCTGACGAGTAATTGACAGCTGTCTATCATATTTTTAGCAGTATATATGTCAGTATATGGAATTGTACAGCCAGTTGTCATCGATTTCTTTCGCCGCCCCTGATACAGGCGAAACTAAGAAGCAAACTAAAAGCCAATACGGCTTAGATAAACCTCTAAATGGTTATCTGCCATGTGGTTATTTGCAATTTGCCTTCGTAAAAGGAAACGTGCATCCAATTCGCGAGCGCAAAATTTCTAAATTCTTTATCATGCGTGTTGGATGAATATTCGTGCTCAGTCTAACGCCATTTACGGTTGTGTTGCCGCATTGGAATATCATAAGCTCTATTTAAAGCGGACAATTTCTAAACAACAATTTATAATAGGTCTTATAAACTATCTAATATTAACTATAAACCCCGTCGGATTTGTTCGTTTCGGACTCGGTCGTGACACTTTTTGATTCGGGCCTTGAACATGCCGGATCGACGTTAACTTCATAATCGTTTATTGTCAAAAACTTTGAATCTGTCCGTGGAGGTGATTGGTAGGGTAAATCCCATGGTGCAGGAAGCGAAGATATCTCGAACTCTTCAAGTAAATTTTTGTCGTCTTCGCTTTCTGGTTTTGGTGAAGACCGAGTCCTGTCTTGTTTCTTGCGCGACTTTCGTCTTCTCTTTCGGTCGTTATGCTTTGGCGAATCTTGCAATGAAGCCGCAGGAGAACTCTCCTCTCGGATCAGCTTCTTCCAGACAGGCATTTTTACGATCTCCTCCGAGATGGAAACTCCATAGGAATCACCGTTACGGAAATCTATGATAACCTCGTCGGACTAAAAAGGAATTAAGCAGTTTAATAAAGGCGTGGAAAATTGAAAAATAAGACTTCAGAAACAACTACAATACAGCTTCCAATTATTCTATATGTTTCTTGACATAATAGTTAAAAAACAGTGAGAATTGTGCATTATAATTATTATTATTGCTATCATAACAAGCAACGAAACTCATCATCCAGCAATAAATTCTGCTTTTAGTTCCTTAGGCTTAAAAGTTGCTAAAAGTTTGATAACTTTTTGCTTGCAGGCTGAGGTTCTTGACTGCTTTTTCTAACTGAAAATCTACAATTTTACTAGAATAAAATATTAGCGTAGATAGTGTTATATTTAAAGACTGCAATGGAAACAAGTTCACATGCTAATAAAATCGATAAGAAACCTAGTTGTCTAGTTTCCTGCAGTTTCTTTACTAAGCCATCAAGGTACTTGATGTTTGTTCATTCTGTCCGAGTAGCTGATTAACCCGTTGAGAACAACAATTGAATCTTCCTTACGTTTTGGTACGAAAATCGATTTCTACATTAGCAACAAACTTCTCACAAATAGATTTACAATCTCTTAGGAATCTGCTAGGAATCTAGGCGGAATCTGCTAGGAATCCAGGCGGAATCTGTTCGGATCCTAGGCGGAATCTGTTCGGATCTATGGTATGATGCTTAACTACCACGACCCAAATGATCTGATATGAATTATAGAGAAAGAAAACATTGTTTTTCCGAATGAGAATGCAGGATAACATACTACGAACGATAGCTGGCCTTGTGTTGTCTATAACGCAATTCCGTCCTGTTATTTAAATGGCATTGACAAAGAAGTCTCGAAGACATCTTCTGATGACTGTTACATCAGATTTCCTGCTTTAACACATCGAAAAACACTTTCCTACATTCAAAAATGTTTTCACGTGAAATGCTGTCAATTACTTTTAACGATATCTTAAACCGAAGATATTTCGGCCTCAAGGCTTCTATCGTGATTTAAAATCCCCAGTCAATGCATTCCTACGGCTATTAATATCATCAGTACAAATTCTCATCCATTTTGAATTCAATCCCTGAGACAGTAAGAATTAAAACCAAATAACTAAACGAATAACCAGGTCTGCTTTTAACGCAATAAATCGACTTCATGGCCTAATGCCAATCTTATGACAATGAAAAATCGAATCAAAATTAAAGAATGTTAATACCATTTTCATAGGACAGATTAGACAACTATTAGCTGTCAATAATTAAACAAGATTAATTTTGAATCTTGGACACAGTTGGATTACACAAGTAGAAGTTTTTCGTACAAGGACTGTTTATAACTTCAAGAAAGGCAATGGATTTGAAAGTGTACAGATCAAATAGACGTTCTACGAGTTTTCCAAAAACCTGTTTTATTTTTTGGTTAGAGAAAGGAACAGTAGCTCGTGAAAATTCATGTTTTCAATGAAACTACAATCCAAAAGGTCGCAACTGTCGCGACTTCGAGTCTCTACCATAACAAAACTTTCTTTTATCCGTGAATAGGAGTCAAAATATATGGTAAAATCAACGGAAGTGAAACCGCTTATTAAGCATTGCTTCTCAATTGCATATTGTGTTAACTAACTTACACTTTAGAGTTTTCAACAGTCTATACAGCAGGCAACAGGATATGAAAACCCAACCAACCATGTGACCGGGCGGTCGCAGGAAATTTTTCATGAATACAGTTCTACAGGAATTTTTTAAAATATGCACTTTTGCAAGAAGTACCTATGTTTCTTTCGTGTTCATCAAAAGAAAAATATGAAGACAAAACAAATGTAGCTCCTATTCTCGGAGGAAATTTATGCAAGACTTTTGTCTGATCGCAAGAAGGTAAATTTTTTTTCTTGCTCTGGCAGGAAACAAGAAAGTCCAGCCTTGCTTTTAATAATTCTGAGCGTGTATCTAGAAGTTTGTATTTTGAATTGGGACGATGTTTGCATCATATCACAGTAAGAACTCTGGGGAATCAGTAACGAGAGAAATTGAATAGCCGGGATGTTCCAAAACCAGGATGTTTGGAAAGTTTAACAACAAAACTGAACCCTGATTTCAGTCTTCAGTCACATGTTGATTCAAGTCTCAAAAAAATGCATCCCAAACTGCGAAATTTTTGATACATTCCAGCTGAACTTAAAATGTTTAATCACTTTAATCAAAGTTTGAAAGCAACAGTTGTTGTGAATAAAAATAAAGTCTATAATTGTAAAAAATATATCAATGTGACATTGTCACATTTAACCTCGACATTCGAACTGACAAGGAAACGTCCCATGTAGAGGCAGAGAGAAAACAGAATGTAATGGTTTTTGGGAATACTCAAAAATTTAATAAGCAGGGGTATTTAGCATGTTTTGTGTAGGTTATTTTGGTAAAACTAATTGAAGTACAGATACCTCTATTCAAAATGGTAAGTGCTGACTTGCCCCATGGTAAGTGTGCGAGACTAGCAGTGCGAGACTCTGTATTATCTTCATCGCGACAAAATCTTTTCAAATTTTTTAACATTGTACTTTATGACCTTCATAAAACCGAGCAAACTGACGTGTCACAAAATCCAAGATAGCAACTTCCATGCCAGCAAGTTCAATGCGAAAACAATACGCATTTTCTGTAAAGCTTTGTAGTGTACAAAATATTGATGACATCAAGAGTTGAAGTCTTATTACTGATCCGGATAAAATCAAACCAAAAGTGTCCTGGTTTGTGTGTCTGATTAGGTTGCACATGATTGGCTCATTCTGGCCAATCAGCGCAGTGAAACCCTTAATGTGGTTGTAAAAGTTGTAATGAAAAGGTAAAGGCAACATATTACCGTAATTTCTCACATTGATATTTCACTGAGATAGAATAATAGCTGTTTCAAAACAGGACGGGGCGGATTGGAAGGGAAAATGTTAACAGGGATCAGAATATATTTCTAGTTTGCAGTAGAACATGCTATTTCCCTGTTTATTTCCAGATATATAACTGGAATAAAGAATTGATCTGTGGATGTCTCAGTTGTACACAAGAACAGTTATCATGAGTGCTATTATTCACCTTTGCATCATCCGTGTCGATGTCTTCGCCTACCTCCTTGTCAAGGTCTTGCAGCAATCGTTTCTCTGCCATCATAATGCTTTTCTGCCATGAAGACGGGGGTAGCAGTTCATCCAGAATTACTAAATGAGGCGAGCTGAACAACTTTGAAAGCGCTATGCGGAATAACATCACCAAAATGACCTAGAAAAGTAAACGAAATAATTTGCATAAAAAACTTGGAAATCTGTTAGAATTAAAAGTGTAAACCGCCATACTCCTGTGACGATGATTCATCGTCCAATTTCATGCTGACAACTGTTGGTACAAATGTTTACGCAAAAACAAATTAACAAAAAAGTTGTTGTTAAGATCATGTCTGGGTCTTATGCTCAACTGGGTCCCTTTCCCTCAAGGAACAATGTTGGTTTACTATCAAACGGGTTAGTATTTTAGGAAGCACAGTCTTTTGCGCTCCTTTTATGATACTTCTCTAATTATCAACATTTTTTTAGGGGGAAGGGGGCGGAAGTAGAAATTTTGTTTCATGAAGGAATGAAAGATATCAAATGCAGTGTGTTAATCGCTGGGTGTTCCAAGTACTTTTGGCAGGCATGAGATGCTAGGTGCGTTTGACCACTTCTATTAATCTTTCATAAAGCATTTCTGTCATGCTTGTGCATTTTTTAGACAGTCATTCCGATTATATCATAACGTTGTATTGCAAATGATATATTCCTTAGTTTTTAAATATCAATATGGTACTTGCAATACGATTGAAAATGAACAGGAGCATCCACAGTAAAAACAATACTCACGGCGAATGGAAATGCAATGCTGGCCTCCGTCATTCGGAATCCACACAAGAACACGAAACACAGGATTTGGATGATCGTATAGAAATGAACAGTTAATGTTGGAATCTGTCTCAGGTAAATCATGTCAGGCTGGTTTTTTGGAGGCATCAGCATTACCCGCAACCGGTCCATAAACTGAAAAAAATCTAAGTATTAGCAGATTTACAAAAACCCTACAAAATTTGTTGTTTATTGCCACAACAATCCTGGACAGGCAGTGCAGAAAAAATTTGATTCTCCCTCCGTCCAGAAAGCCAAAACTTCGAAAACATTCCTCACAAGAGCCTATGCTCATGCCGCCATATCTCAGCCATGCCGAAACTCATTTAATCGATTTTTAACAATTCAAGGTATTTGGATTTTGATTGAATTAACAATTTAAAAAATAGAATTCCGAATGCAGAACAGGATATGAGAAAATACGATGAGACAAAATGTGAGCAAGTGCCACGACAGGGGAACGGATTTGAATTGTCCAATGGCAAAAATGTTATATAATTTGTGAAAGATACTTCCAAAACACATTTAAACAACAGCACTTTTCCGAATATTTTGATGGTAGCATTGGCTTAAAATGGCTGACCAACAGATGAAGCTTGCATAACAACAAATGACAAACGCTCGATGGTAATTGGCCGACGGCAGCAAAAGTTACAAAAACAAAAAGACGAGAAATATCTCTATTTACTGACATAGGCCTACCTGAATTTTATGTATCATCCTGAAGCCAGCAAACGCAAGAATAGCAAGCAATACTGGCTGTGGAATACACTGCAAGACAAAAGTTGCAAAAGTTTAGCGTGTGGTACCGAAGAGTAAACTGCAAAAAGCGTGGTCCTAAATTAAGGACTGGAAAAACATCCAGAAAAAGCTTACCTTGAGAGCAGAATGGAACAATGGAGTCAATATTAAAAGTATGTAAACTGCGAGGGCTGTGAATCGTTGTTCTCTGAAAGAAAAAACAGCAAAAAGTGTATGAAAGAGAGAAGGGAATGTTTTGTATTTCTGCTATTTCAACTTTAACACTTAATACTCACCAATAATTACTTAGATATTTTTCTGATTGATGTTCAGTGTTAAAGGCCTTACGTAATGAAATATTTTCAAATCATAGCTAATATAATTGATACGGGAGCCACAACAGCTGTAAATAAACTTCTCTACATTTTAAGAAAGGGAAACATTGAGAAGTTCAATAACTGTGGCCGTGTTAGTGTAATACTGTGAGCAAAACTAACTGTTTTGAAGCGAATAAAGCAAATGCACCTCAAAATGGATGGGCATCCTACACTTTATATAAAAAACAGACATTTGAATCGTTGATAAAACTGCAGCTTATATCTACGGGAGATAATTCAATAGGAAATACTATTTTATTTATAAGAACAGATGAACAATCCTGTCACAGAAGGGACTTACAGACTTTAATTTTTAAAACAAGAGTCCCTGACTGACCTTACACCTTTGATCTTTGACCTTTGGTACTCGGCACAGACTATATGCAGGCTCTGTATATGATTGACAGTTAACAGCGCTGATCCAACCGTAAATGGTAATCCGAAAATTGATGACAGCAGAACTCCAATTATTTGAGCAAGAAGGTCCAGGTGATAACCATAGGGTTTCTATAATCGATTATCAGCACTGAATTATAAGATTCTTATCATTAAACCAATGTCTAACATCAAATACATAACTATGCATAAAGTTAACCTTTTTGAGATAAATCTGGACGTGACATAGTGACGTCACAACAATTTACTTAATAGTCTTAAATAAAACGCAGTATGCTTTCATATTTTTCTGCCAAAATTGACAAACATTTCTAAATTAGGATTGAATGAATGATTCAGACACACAATATTGCAAAATACAACAGATGTCGCTCATATTTTCACGTCATCCTCCAGTAGATGCTTAAGCCTTTCGCCTCAAATACAAGGAAGCCAAACACTTCAAATTGTCGAGAGTACTTTGTGTAAAAACAATACGTGAATTTTAAATTCCCCAATATAACACTCCACAATCAACAAAGTCTAGGAATGCAGTTAAAAGAAAAAAATCCATGCAGAAATATACGGTTAGTAGGATGAACTTGGGTAATGGATACGAGTTCGTTTCTTTCCTTGCTTCGTCATCTGTGTTAGCTTGCTTTTTATTAACATAATAATTCAAATTTCAGCAGCCTAGACTCGATAATCGTGCGTTTTCTGGGTTAATGAAAGTTATTGTCTTCAAGGTTACATTATTTGAAAATCGAGTTTGAATAGAATTGAATTGAGTCAACAACCATGGCTACCAGGCAATGAAACATTTCTACGGTCTATGGATATAAAAATAAACGAGAGTGGCGGAATTTTTTTCTAGCACACTATGCCATGATTTCACTTTTCGGCGCCATTTTGAACTTTCGCAGGATCACGTGCTTAATAAAGAGTAATCAATAAAGGTTCAACCTACCTTAAGTCTATTTTCTTTTTTATTTGCAACCATAGTTGCCATATTCTGTTCCAAGAACAAAATCATCGTTAAAAGCACAGCTGGGATAACAGCAACAACAACAATCCAAAGCGAATTTTCTCCAATCGTTGTCACCATCCATGATGACCTCATCGATTCACTTGGCGAATACGAGGCTGGGGTATACAGGAAGCTAATGTTAACCTCGTTCCTATAGCTGTAACCAGCGCCAGACATGACAACTACTGTTATCAGAGTAGCACAATCCGCGATAGTCCGCCTCAACTATAAATCAAAATGGAAAAATCTATTAACTACTATTAATTTACACGCAAGTTGAGAGGGAAATTCAGTTGAGAGGGAATTTTAGCTCACGTGTATTGATATAAATGTTTATTTTAAAACTTTTAGGAAAACAATTTAAAGAATGATTTTATTTTCAAACACCAGGTTTCTCCTTAAGCTTTCCTTTTTCTCCAATATCTCGAATAGGCTTTCAAGCGACGTCAGATATTTCCTATCACACCAAAACCTCAAATAATTTCTGTAACAAACGTAAGAAGCTATTTCTCTTACCGATCTTGGGAAAAATCCTGAAATTCTGAGGTACGCTAGAATGCTGACCAGTACGAACGAGGAAATGGCGAGTAGTAAGGACAAGAAGTATACACCAGTATGGCATCCACCTCCAAGCAAGGTGCCACCTTGCAAAATGCACTCTCCAAAGGAAACGTTCAAGTACTGCGTTTTACTGGGAGAACTTTGTGTAGAATTCGGTTGGCTACCTCCTGGAAAGTTCGTTTGGTTGGCTGCATCCATGATGTACCGCACACAAACACAACTATGCTCCCGGAAATACGGTGTTGATACCGGGTGAGTCTTTTTGATTTCATAAAGCATGCCTAAGGAATTATAAATTACAGAGAAGCTAATCAGTAGAAGAAAGATTTCTATGATGAACCGTGAGAAATACCGGACGTAAATAGATACTCCAAATGCTAGGAATAACACCAGGAAAACAATAGTCCACATTCCAATCCACATCCGGAACGGCAAAAAGTCCAAATCGAACTTATCCGACAACTGATACAAAACGTGATCAAATGCAACCAGAGGCAAAGTAAAGCCTAGAATAACCAATGGCTGACCACCAAACAGCGATACAATAATACCATTTATTGATATTGCCAAAAAATGTTCTCGGAATCCCTACAAATAAAAAAAATCCATCAACTCAATTCTGCATGAAGGGGAATTTCTGAAACAAAAGTTATGGGCAGCTTGATGGCAAGGCACAATAAATAGAGAGTTGCAAACCACAAACGGCTTTGATCTGAAAAATACGATTCGACAGCGCGGTGTAGAACGATGCATTTTATGGTGAATTTCATGACGAGCTTTTAGTCTTCATTTATATTTTTTAAACAAAAAACCTTTATATTTTTTGTGATAAATTTTCTAAGTAAAGTCGAACTGAGAAGGGGGCGTTACATTATGCCACTGATTTTGTGAACACAACCTGAAAAAATTACATCACAGTACACCCGTCATTAAAAAACATAAAAACGTAGCATATATAAGCAATAGAAGCGTAGGAAAGTTGGTTCTAAGATAAAATTGAACTTATAGCGGACCAAAGTACTTTAAGACACAATAAAACTTAATTACTATTAATACCTTACGCGCCAAAACGTTTTACGTATTAAAGTGTAGGATGAGTTAGGATTAAACAAAGTGCAGAAGAACAGTTACGAGCATAAAATCCCTGTATTTTGAGAATCAGTCATTTATCAAAACATTGTTAACAATCGAGAAAAATCCTGACGAACAAACGAATTTTTGTTATTTTTTAATGAAGGTGCTGTGAAATATTTTAACAAATTTGTATATAGCTTAATTTACTTACCATGATATTATTGGTAGCTCGTTGTGAAAGTGTACCAAACACAAGAATCATGGCAAGGGCAGTAAAATACACAAAGAAAACAGTTCCAATACACTGCCAGTTGCAGGCATCCCGTAGATCTCCAGTCCGTTTTTTCCAATTACAAAAGTCTTGATGTAAGCCACCGAAAATTCTAGAAAGAAAAATCTAATATTTCAAACAAAAAATTGTGTTTGCTGCAATCAACCATCAGATAGGTCAAAATGACTATTCGATCTAATCTGATGGACGTAAAATTAGATTGCAATGCTCGAGTTTATTTTCAAGTTTCTTAAATAAATATTGCAAAGGCTTATGTTAAACATAGTGCTGAAGATATCCCTCCGGACAACTCTCCTCTGGATAACTAACGGAAAGTTTCAAAACCTTATTAAACAATAAAACAAGGATTTTTTATGGGTGGGGCATCTGACGCCTTTCATGTTTCTTTTGATGAATTTTCCCTTGATTACTTGAAATACTCGCAAGTTTCTAAACCCTTACTTTTGCTGCCATTAACTGGCCGTTCTGAAGAAAATAGTTATTGGGTATCGCTGATAAACAAGTAAATAAATAAAAACATACGCTTTGTTTCTCAAAAAGTAGCGGAAAGCTAGGCCATCCTCCTCGTCATTGTTATCAGAGCTGTTACCAGTCCTCGCGCCATTCAACGAATGAGTGTCCGCGTTTCTCCTTCCATCTGACCCGTTTGGCCAGCGATTGTCACTGGTTGGGGTTTCAGGGGGTGGTTCAATGCGAATTGAAGGATCCCATTCACCAGGGGGTAGTACCGTCACCTGAAAAATGGCATATTAACCGTGCAATTTTGGCAACCAAGACGAAACCGAATTTGCACAGTATCTACCAAACAAAGTTCAATAATGTAATTTGCTCAGGCATCTTATTAGTAAAACATAAGTGCCGACTACGTGGGAGTTTGTGGCTTGGTGACTTGACTCCATTCTGGGAATATTTTCCTCAAACGTTGGCGCATTTGTCGAAGAATACAGACAAACAAGAATCGCAGCAAAAAGGAAGTTCATTTTCTAACCTAAACATTTTTCAATCTCCTTTGTACCAATGCTTTTACTTGTGCTAATAAAGCAGATATTTACCTTTTCAAGAAAATCATCAAAGCCAGCAATAAGATCATCTCTTTTCTTTGCCATATATGCGACGTCATGGAAAATCTAGAAGATTGAGAGATTCAGTTGATGAGAACAAGTTCAGGCACCGCAGAAGTCTTGGCAGTCGCAAAGACCACGTGTAGTTTTCTACAAGGACGCAGGTTTCAATCAAATTCTACTGTTTAGTAATACGGGCTGTCTTTATTGATTCCTTGAGAACGAAGCAAATTTATGGCTTTGCTTCAATACAAAACCTCTATGTGAAAAGATACCATGTCAATTTCAACAAACTCTAGCTACTCCATTTAAAAGAAGGAACTTAGAATTGTATAATCTTATTTGACCTAAGCTCTATTATTTCATCTTCTTCACTTTTTTTCTTACAGCAAGTGTAAGCATGGTAAAGGATGTGCAAAAATGCCCTTTCAAAAAATTGGAACTTTCGAATTTTCGCCTTCGTTCAAACATCTTTACATTCTGAACAAGTGACAATTTGAAAAGCTATTTATATGAAAACATTCTTAAAACTGTAGAATATATTCTCAAATTGCTGTGAAAACCACATACAATGCCTCGGAGTGCTTACCTCGTCTGCCATTAACGTTGATATCGATCTTCCTATTTCATGGTATTTTCCCGGGCAGATCGCTGGGCCCATCATAATGAAAAGAAACCGCGTCGGAATAGGTACTTCAGTAAGATCTCCAAGGATAACACCTTGTTCCAGACGTATGAAAGCTGTGATTGGCTTTACAAGAAAGTCGACCTCACCAACAAGAACGTTTGAGGCTTCGGAATTCGTTGGAAGTTTCTTCATGAAGCCAGAAAGCTGGAAAAGAGTAGAAGAATGAACTTAAAACGGGACTAAAACACAGTGTTGAGTATGATATATAAATTGCATATGGACAGGGTGACGTCAAAGTTCCAGCTGTTTAAAGGTTCCATAACTGCATTTAAGGAACATAAAATTGAAGTCTGAAAGTTTATGGATAAATAATTGTATGTTAATCTCAAAAGATTCCACTTCTGTTGTTGCTCTATGAGTAAATGATCTGTTTATAAGCTCAGCTAAAAATTAATATAAACATAATAATGAATGGATGCGGAAAAAGTATTCAGACAATCAGTAGCAAGGTTAAAGCCATGCATGAGACATCCTAAATTTGAGGATTTAATCTAAAGCAAATAGGAGTTGTGAAGCATTTTTGTCACGAAAACTATTTCACGACTTACCTTGGAGAATTGAAGAAATCTAGACATTATACTCTAATGAAGAAAGACCCTTTTTGTTTCTTCTTTAATTGGAATTTCATGCTTTTATTTGATGTGTTTCATCAACACGCTTCAATCTTGGTTTGTTTATTGTCAAAGCTAACGGTCATATGATAATAGTAAAAGTTTTACCTTTTCGCTGACATCCTCAGTTGCTTGATTTCTTTCCTGGTATACCAGATGACCGGGCACAGATTCGGATCTGTGGAACGTTGATCTCTGAAAAATAAGAACTTTGTGAATAGAAATGGCCAAGTATTAAACATTTATACTTTTATTCAAAACACTTTATAAAACAGCCCTCAGACCTTGAATACTAAGTTAAGGTGATATTATACAGAGAGGAGAAAAACCAAGATAGAGTTGGATTGCTACCAAAAAAGGGCACAAAAATCAACAGAGTTAATAAGAATGGGAACCTGGCCAACGATAAACGAATAGAGGAGGGAGGCTAGTAAGAACAGATTCCGTAAGCGAACAACTTGAGATAAAGAAAAGGTTGAAGAAGAGGAATAAGACGAATATGATAATGACGAGGATGGGGGTAAACAAAAAAGAAAATGAAGATGATGAATAGGAAGAAGATGAAAAAGAAAAGAGAAGACGAAAAGAGAAAAAAGAAGAAGATCAGATTGGTCAGTTCTGTGTGTTGATTAAAATGCGACTAAGTTTACATATAAAGTCTAAGTTACCCAGAAATCACAATACTGGTTGGCCTCGGTTAATTCAATAACTCTTGGTTCTATACATTCACTTTAAACGATAACAATGTTATATAGCACGACGTGTATCAAGACCTCATACTGAAATGGACACCAAAGCCCTTAAAAATGAAATATGTGAGTTGAGGGGTTCTCAGAGAACTAGACAACCGTCTAGACACTATCACTGTTATTCTGAAACTTGCCCTTCATGATGAAAAAGTTTATCACGTAGTTCAACATGCGTTTTAGGTTGTTGGATGGTACTCTTGAATAACCTTGAGTTTGATGACATCAATGTTTAACAGCTGAAAAGAAAAGCCGGGGGTACATACTTTGTATGATAGAATCTTATCTGCATCTGGTTTCCTTCCAGTTGGAAATGTAGCATAAACCCCATTCTCGGCGTTCCTTTCATTCACAGGCAGGCTGACAGTGCTGTTCTTTCTCGAATTGAAGCCATTTGCTTGGTTACTACTAGGCCTGTTTTTGCCCATGATGTTGCTTAGGCCTTTGCGAATCCCTTGGGGCTTCTGGTGCCGGTGCTGCCGAAGTAAGGTGTCCCTTACTTTGTATCGTGCATTCTCCTCTAATTTGTTGCAGGAAATTAGATGGTCAAGGACGAGGTCTAGCAAACGAAAATAAAACACAATAACGACCCTTTTCGTAGCTCAAAATTAAGCCAGAAAGAAATTGCAAGATCAACTTTCTATTGAGTTTTTTCTATTGTGGTGCACAGACGTGAAACGAAATCCCATTACAAATAAGAATGAGCTCCACGATTACCACGTTCAAAAAGAAATTAAAGGAATTCCTGCAAAATTAGCATCCTTTCCCGAAGCACGATCCCTAGGAAGACCAGCATTATATGTAAATTAATCTTTACTTTCTCTGGACTTTGTAGCTGGGTTTCTGTGTTTAAATATGATAAAATGAAATAATAAAATAAATAAATCAAAATACAAAGTTTATAGAAACACACATCCTTGATATACGGTATTCAACTTTGACAAGAAAAGATAGCAGACTAGACATGCAAAGAAATGCTAAGAAGTCAATTTGAACAAAAATGTGTTCTTTTGTAATGAAGATAGCTAGGGAGTCTAACAAAAACATTTTAAGCACATGGGGATGGATACTGAAATTAAGTATGGGAGGAGCCACAAGGGTGACGTGATCCAAGAACTCACCGTTATGGCCATCAAATACCTCTTTTATTATGACGACACTAAATCTTCAAAAAAAGAAGGCAGGTTCACTTGAATTTAGGCGAATTGCGGCAGAAGATATACTTCATACATAGCAAATGCGCAAATAAATTACCAGCTATTTGTGCTAGACTGTCCGCCTCCATGTCCAATATTACAGTTCCAGACATTAAACAGTTCCTAACTTCAAAAAGACTGTAAAGTGACAAGGTTGCAACGTGGGGCTTGCTCCATCTGTCACCCCCTTCTTCAACGTCTTCCTCATACTTAAACCTAAAATAACACAGAAAATACTGACTCTCTGTCAAGGAATATAACCACAGAAATGAGAAATAAATAAGACATGCTTTAAGTGTAAACTTTGGTATCTGCCAGGGTCCTATAAGCCCCCCCATCCTTTGACATAGTCCTACATAAAATCTAAGGCCTAGGCAGGTAGAAAATTGCTGGGGAGTAGTGATCACAGGCAATGTTTACAGTTAGGCTTTCGGTGCACCGGTAAAGCGGATTGATAAAAAATGGATCAAAGCTTGTCCCTTTCGAGGTAGTTCTGGTCAAAACATTAACCTTAGAGCGTTTTGCAGCGCGTTGCAACGGTGGATTTCTGCATTTTGACTTACCCTGAGTCACCAGAAATGAGCAGGCCTTGTCAATCGAATCAGCGTTTCTAAACTTGTTGGTTTCGCACTCGTTTGTTATGGGTTAAAGGGCCTAGGCACCGTTTTACAATTTGTTGGTGGAAACGTAAGGCAAAAACAAGCAAGTTGATATCCGTTTTCATCTGCAAACTCTAGTGATTCTAATAAATCTGAGGTCGATTGCGACCAACAGCAGTTTTGATTATCATTGTCCCACAAACACGATGATTAGTTTTGGTGATTTCAAATTACATTCTGGTAAGGTTACAACTGTTGGGCGCGGAAGAAAACGTTGTGCCTTTCACCACAACTAAGCAAAATTACACCTCACATGAATATTTGTAGAAAAATTCGTTAGAAATTTTTTTTCTCCAAAATTGGCATTTTGGGAGATCAGACGTGTTCAGATTTTTGGGCCGGCATTTATCGCATGTCGTTTTGGCATTCACACATTCTGGCACGTGCCTCGCTGCAATTAGGACGATCGCAGACGCGGGTATCTGCGTGTGGACGCGCCGTATTTCTATTCAGGACTCTATTATGACTCACACCAAACAGAAATCGAAAAGAACTGAAACCTCAATTAACAGAAACCTCTAAAAAAAGAGAAGAAACGTTTTTCCAAATTCGACTTTCGGCGCACATAGCATGGGAAGAATTCATTTCCAGAAGACGGACTTTCGTCATATGATCATATTGACGTAATACAGTTGGTTATCATCATTTGACTCAGACAAATCTTTATAAATTTAAAGATATTGACTGTATTGAAAGATTATTCCAAAGTGTTCATTGACATTCAAATTTGAGACTTCTCATTTGTTGTTTGATTTGCTCAAGCTACAGTTTTCGCATATACGTTATGTAACGGTTATCTTAAAAAATTTCAAGGAAAATGAAGTAATTATCAAAACATTACCATCTTGCAGTTTCTTTCCATTCCTCGTGTCCATCATCATACGTAACAAATTCTTCCAATTCTGTGAATAGTTCATGCTTGGTACAAGTTGTCTCCTTGGCATTTTCGTCCTTCTCGTTGATGGCACCGAGAATAAATCGAACACGCTCTGAAGCAGGCATTACGTAATGTCCTGAGGAATAAGCAAAACGCTATTAAAAACCAGCCAGGCAATTTTAATGAGCAACATACACGAAACGATAGCACAACTCCTGGATACCCTTATAGATATCAACGTCCAATTGATGCCATTTACAGATGATATCCGCATCAATTAAATATCGCATCATGAATCTTTTATAAGCTGTATGCATTTCCATACAGCGAACATTTGTTGCAAATATCCCCCAGAAACTGATCTACATTAAGCTATCTCATTTAATGTATCTACTATCTTGACAAGAAACTCTGAGCGCCTTCTGCCAAAAATGACGTCATCCACTCCTCTTTCGGGTTTTGAGTCCATGGTGAAATGACCTGCAACTGTTTTGATAACAGAACTGGCAAACATAGAGGATTTACGTACCAACTTATCTCTACAATCTGGTTATTCATTTATAAGATTAGCTAATCTGATGCGGTACCTAGATGCAATACCTAGAAAACATGGCGGACAATAGACCAAACACCTGAAAAGAAGGCCATTCAAAGAAAAAAGAAATTGAAGACCACACCCAAACCCTGCCTTGTTTTAATCGTTTTCTTGAGAAAGGCTATCAAAGCACGAGTGTTTTGTCTGGAAGAAGGTTGTACAAACTGAAACATTTTCAAAGTGAAATTCTCCGTCTTTCAAAAACTGCCAAGTCATTCGGGCAGGCTCTACATATTACGGTAACAGGGGTAAATTTCAAAGAAGTGTAGCTTCGACTTTAGCTCATAGCCTATTTGAAGGGCAATTAGCTGCTTGAGACAAGCCTCCCTTTATTTATGTAAGGAAGGACAGCAGCCTTTTTTAAGACAACGGCACATCTTGGGGGCTGGAGGGGCAATTGCCCCCCCAGGTAAGTATGTCAAGAAGCCCCTGTTTTGGCTGTCTCCTACCGCTGCATTTTAATAAAACGGCTGCCATTATAATGCAATTAAAGCATGCATTGTAACAGAAACATTATGAATTACAGAAGGATCCGTGCATATAGAAAGGCGAAGGGGCGAAACACTAAAACGGGGGTAAAACAATTGCAAGAGGGCAAAGGCGGAGGAGCAACAGCCCTCGTTTTGCGGGGGTGAATGGAAAAAACCTTCCTGATTACTACTTGCTTCTGCGACAGAGGTGGCGCCAGAAATCTTCCGACAGAGGGGTTGGAGCTTCCGACAAGGGGGCTAAAATGACTAAAATAAGCAGTTTTCGTGCGTTATTTGTCAAATTTGCTCCGACAATAACATAAAATTTCCTCGATGGGGGGCTAGATGCTTCCGACAGAGGGTCTGTAGCCCCTCCTAGCCCTCCCCTGGCGCCACCACTGTTCTGCGAGACAATCCCGACACTGACAAAACAGGCATAAAGGGATGGTGTAAATGAGAGGAGGATAAAGGAAGTCAAAACGAGTGAAACAGCGGCTTTAGGACAAGGATTCATTAAAAGACATCACTTTGTTGGGCACTGAGAATCGCTGCTGACGTCACGATGGCCTTGTTTACTCTTTAGCAAAACCACAATACGAACTTTCGTATTCGATGTACGTCAAAACAGTCTGGTTGTTTCGATTGAATAAATTCCCCCATCCCTATAATCCTTACAGACAACACTTATGCTGTCAATGCTGTCAGGCACTGAGCACAAACAAAAAATGTTGCCACAGTAACAAATGGTCACATTAGGAACAATTCAGTTGTGCTATTTTATCAGGGGCTCCTCTCGTATAGTTTTATACTCCGTTTTATACAAGGTCCCTGCCTGTTCTAGAAACCTTGAAAATTTGAGACGAATTTTCACAGAAGATTGAATAAGAACATTACAAGAACAAGGGTTTGACTTTACAAAATTCGAAGGGGGGTTTCAGGGTGCACTTATGGGTAACGGTGGACAATTGAGAGGTCGAGCCATTGTAAAAAATAACACTGGAAGGAGTTATGGAAAAAACTCAAGAACATTTTTCCAGGCAATCATTTGAATTTAACATCACTGAAAGAGTTTCCGAAATGTAGGAATTCGGCTCATAGATCCACAAGAGTTTGCGAAGGGCTATGATAAGGCAGCAGGTTACAAAGAACGCAATAGTTTTCAAACGATTTGTTCGTGGGTGAAGAACAGTTTTGGGATTTATGCTTGTAAAATTTTCATGCATTCTTGGATATTATCTGAAAAAGCCTTGTTCGTCACAGCAGGAGGTTGCAAAATGCTGCGAATTTCACAGCTTTTTAGACTTTTTCTACTACCGAACATTCAAATTATGTAACCATAAAGCGACAACAATCCTTTCAGTAGAAAGGTCACTTCAGACTTCAAGTTGATCCAGTTCAATAGAAAAGCAGTTGGGTCTTGTTAAGTCAGACCATCAAAAGAGGTAAAGAAAAGTCCAACCCAGCCAAAGTCAGAGTTAAGTTAAGTTTTGGACTTGAATAAGATCGAAGAAATCTAATGGGAATAAAAAATAATCTGACTTAGTGAAACGAGTCTTCTTTAAATTTCACTTTGCTCGCCGGTGAACTAGAAATTATAGGGATCTTTCGGTAACGTTTGGACTAAAAATTTAAGGAGGAGGGGGGGGGGGGGCTTAAAATGCTAAAAACCAACAGTTAGACGATTTATGGAAAATGTCGGTTAGCTAAAATGCCGTGCATTGATTTTAAGGTGGAATTTCCAGGTCAAAGACTAAGATTTCAAAGCCAGTTAAAATTCTATATGAGGACTGTTCCCTATAGTGAATTGAAATTGAAGAAGGTTAATAAAAAACAAGCTTTAAGGCGAACATGATGCAGTAATGAAGTAAATCATATCCACAGCCTTTGTAGAAACATGTTTTACCGCATACCTCAGTGATAGCTGTACAAACATACCTTCGATGCGCCTTGTTTTAAATCTTCTGTATATCGGTTTCGCAAGCTAGTTGAAATGATCAAAGCATTTCTCAATCTATACTTGACCTGCCAACAATATCTGAAATGCTAGGACAGTGCGCGACTCAGGGCTTTAAGCCAATTGCGGCAAAGCAGAGAGAAACATTGACAAAAATCACTGATTGCAAATCCTTAGTTGGTCTTGAATAATTAACACCGGCTAAGCCAGCAATAAAATTTCATAACATCACAAGTCAAAGCGTTTGACATCGCATATATCTAGATATTATTAGATGCCTCTGCATGGAAAGGTTAACCATCACAAAGTTTGTTGGTTGTCCGCATCACGTGAACAGTTTGACAAAAATGATTGGATGGTAGTTATATCTGGTGGCTTTGGACATGCAATGTCCAGTGCAAGTGAATTTATTAAAGCCTATGATAACTGCATTGACCTGTATGTAATTGCGTAATCGAGGTCAATTTGATCTATTTTTGTAGCTTGTACTAACCAGCCTATAAATGGCCTAATTGTTGACACGAGGTCATTCACCTGCATTGACTTGAATTTTATTACTGTATTGACAGGTTTTGATTAAATGAAAAACATAAAAAACATTCAAAGCAAATTGATAAGGAGACATCAGCAATTTCAACGTGTGCATGTAACGGGTGGAACTGCTGGCGGTAAAAAGGGAAGCTGTACATCAAGCCAAAATTTGTAGATAGGGTAAATTGAGACAACAAAGGTGGCAAGAAACTGAGGTAGTGCTATGAAGATACTGTTTACACCATATCGGATTCGTTTTCTATACAATCGCTTCGACAAAAGGGCAATCTAGACACTCTGTATCGTTCTGCGGGGCGATTCTTATGAAAAAGCTGTGACATGCTATTTCATAAGAACCAGTAAATTGAAGTTCAGGCTGCCTATTCTTAATAATTTCGAAAATTTGAGGCTGGATTGTCTTTAATTTGTTCTTAAATTATCAGGGTGTTCAATCGCTAGCTATTGTGCTCAAGAGGAGTGTTCAGGCCTCATTTACGAGAGAGCCATCCTTTACTTACCGAAAAGTTTTAAAATTTATCAAAGTTTGAAAGGCACCTCGAGAAGGCATAAAACTCCTCGTTCTCAAGATGAAATTTTCAAAACAGGTTTTTCACAACTTGTTCAAAGTGACATTTCACAGTGGATAAGCCTTAGCTTGCTCTTAATTTGTTTTTTATTATTGACCAATTGTGAGGAACTTGTTCCTATAAAATTGCTTTTGTAAAAAATGAGGGAATCCAAAATCCTTATTTTTACTAAAAGAAAATATCAAATTCGACAACATGTAGATTTTGAGGGTCCCATGCCTTGGAATTTTAGACTAGTTGGGAGATGATGATGCCATCATAGTATTGGAAGGCAATCTCATAGAACATATCATGCAAAAGTTACATGATGGAGGTGACAAAACAAAATCTTAGGCTATAAGCATTTCAAGCCAATGACTACAAATGAAGCTGTCGGAACTCTCCGCCAGTCAAAACAAACCCCGTCAAGCCTCTTCCGAGACTTGAATGACGCGAGCAGTTGATCATTGTGTTAAATAAAAATACAAACGCCATGACGTTTATTTTATTGACAAGCAAAACACAAAACGCCCAGCCGGCAGCATGTGATAGAAACATGAGGTTATGCAACCAGCGCTTACAACGATGGCGTGCAATTCTGAAACCACCAAAATTAGCACTGCGTGTGCTATTGTCATTTTATTCAACAAGTTTGTTCCCCGGCTTTTGATGCCAAGCGTGTACTGAAAATAGGCACATCCGGCCTTTTTCAATTCAGAGCGAAGTTTGACGAAGGTGTTGGTGTCCATGTTTGTCAAATTTTTCTGTCATCTCGGGTGAGTCTTGCGAAGTAGGCTGGACAAAATGTATTTATCTGAAGAGACAGAGCCATCCCTGGCAAAAAATGCATTTTCTGACGTCACAAGAACGGAGAGAGTGAACCAAGGTCTACAGAGTCTGTGACTGTCCCCTACTTTTAAACTTTGCAATTGAAACCCTATAACAAACCATCTACATCTACCATAAAAGACCCCTACGTTCAGCATATAAAGTAAATTTATAGCCAACTGTATAGGGCATTTAGAAGAACATAATCAAAGTACAGGAGTTTGAGAATAGAACCAAGACAAAAGCGATCATTTAGATGTCAATGCTAAATGTCTCCTTTTTGGTTACAGTTATATAAATGACCAGGTAGTTTTCACATGAAAGCAATATAGGGTTACGGTTATATCAATGATGAGGTAGTTTTCACATGGAAGCAATTTATTGTTACAGTTATATCAATGACCAGGTAGTTTTCACATGAAAGCAATTTATGGTTACGGTTAAATCAATGATGAGGTAGTTTTCAAATGAAATCAATTCATGGTTACCGTTATATCAATGATGAGGTAGTTTTCACATGAAAGAAACTTTTGGCCTTGAAACTGAGTGAGTATGAAAATATGTCCTTTAACATATTTTAGACAAACATTTTGTGAAAAAGTTCTTGAAAAGTCAACTTTGAAAGAATGCTGCTTTACAACAAAATAAGATCATCAAAAAAATAGGCTGTCAAACTAAGACATTTGAACTGACCTACCAGTGACATGTGTATATATGAAGAGACGGGTAGATGACATGAAAGGAAGAGGGAAGGATAAATTGAAATCAGGAGACAGTCTGGAAGTTAGTTGATTATAACATGTTTTTTTATTTGACATACAGCATGAAAATTTCATGCATGCTAAATAAATTGTACTGGAGCATCTACTGACGGAGGATAAAATGGTAAGAGACAGTCACAGAAAGTATCACACAATGTTTTACACGTGGAAGTGTCTACCCAGAATAAGGTCAAATTCAGGATAAGTTATACTCAATTGGCATTGCTCTGACGGATCACAATCCACAAACATCTGACACGATAATTGAAAAATCTAGTGAGGAAACAAACTCTTCCTCTGAAAGGTATGCCCATATGCATTCAGAACCCAAAACACTAATTACTTTACACTTTCCCCCAACCACTCCTATATCTACTTGTTCTTGGTAAAAAAACCTGACAGGTTATGTTACCTAATGATCACTTACAGAATTCTATCAATCTATGTTTAAGTAACCCAATAAAAATTGAAGTAAAATATATATAATGATTACTGATGAAGACTTCGGTCGAAACGTTTAAGCGATAGTGTTTTTTCTGAATATCTATGTATATATATATGTGGAATGAGAGTTGGTGTTGTGTAAATCGTTGTTTGAAGGTTCCTTCTGAAATTTCTTTTGTCTAACTTTATCACACCTTTTGTATGTTTATACCGCAGTAGCAGGAATATTCTTCATTATAGTCTGTCTGATGAGTGCGCAAGCATGAAACTCAGAGTAACAGAGAACATGTCTCATTTCTAGTCTATATTGTATTTTTTATCATATCTATTGCTCTGTGCTTTTGCACATCAAACACTGTCACGTCAGAATAGACAACGCAATCTGGAATATATACATATATATAGATGATCAGTAATAAAACAACTTGATTAAGGTTTCGCAATATGCTTCTTCAGAATAACGTTCACTTACATTTGGAGCGTAAAATAAGGAATACAGAACAATAGGACATAAAAACACATTTTACAAGCAAGGACAATAATGGCTAATTATATGACACAAGTAAACTTTCTAGGCCCAGCTGAAGGTGAGAAATGCAGAATAAATAACATATATATATATATATAAGCAGAGAACGCTAAAAAGACAAGAAACAGAACGATAAAGAAAGAACAGGGTAAAAGTACACCCGGGGTGGTGAAAACAAAGCAGAAAGCAAAAAGCCACTGGTAAAGAAGGAGCGTTAGGCAAGGAAACTAGCAACTACCGCTCATCGAATCAACCTGACGTCAAATAAAGCACACAACCAAACAACAACAGGAACACAAACCATGAGAATGCCACAGCACAAACAACAGCCACAACAACAATAACATACCGAAACACTTCCAAATTAAGACTTAATTGATATTTCAATTGAATTCTAAGCTATAAAAGCGGCTAACGAAAATGAAACACTTTCAGTTGCTCTGAAGACGACCATGAAATGGTCCAAACATGTGAGCACAGCACTGAAAATAAAAAGAGCGCAAAAAATCAAATTGATGCCTATTTCTTCAAAGAGTATCTGCCTTCTTCTACTTGTGCACTTCTTCTATATATATACGCTTTCTAAAGAGTATGCATTTCACTTTGTATGACTCTGCACTATTCATACCTAACAAGATCGCAGCAGCATTTAATCCCTTAATCTTTATGAAAGGCTGAAAGAGCTTTCTTTGAAAAATTATATCACAGCACTGTTCATCAAGACACAAACAAGGGCAGCAGGTGATTTCAGCACTGCTCTCAATTTTTAACATAAAATCAGTTCTACAACTTGCATAGGGTACACAGATGATATTGCAAGAGTTTTTGCCAACAAAATCTACTCTAGAAATCTTTGTCTTCCATGTAGAGTAACAGTTTTTTATCAGGCAAAATATGAACATTATGTGAAGTCAAGAAACATTTGGGGATAATTTGCATTTACAAGTGGAAAATGAGAATCACCCTGAAAAAAGAAGTAACAAAACATTCTAATCTTACAGTAAATATTCTTAATTCTCAAAAAATGATACTAGGGTTTCTTTTGAGAAGTTTTATTTAACAAAAAAATCTAGGTTGAAATTTTTAATCGTTAGCTTTTCCATGTTGTATTTCTTTCAGGTTTTCTTCATAAAGGTGCAATATTTTAGTCTCACAATTAATTTAAAAAGCCAAAAACTACCATATTTACACATGTGATAAAAAAGGATGTTTACAAAGATGTTTTTGAATAAGACAATGAAAGATTTCTTACAGAAGAGAAATATGAAAAATCAACATACATTGCTAGACAACTTTTTGGATTGCACCATGCACAGAGAATAATTGCATGTTTTCAAAATTAAATGAATATATTTTGAGTAAACATGAATGATTTTTTATTTCTTGTAGAAAGTCATGTAAACTGATTAACACAATATTTGAAAACAACTGTATAAGTCTATTTTGACCAAATCTCATATTTTAGTAATCAAATAATGACCATATAATTTTTATTGCAGATGTAAAAACAAAGTCTGAAATCTTGCTCATACCAAGGTCATTAATTTCTAGCTTTCCAATTTTGAATTGCTTGCCAAACTAATAAGGCAGTTAACATTTGACAAGTTGGCTAAACCCCCATGTTGCTAGCCCTAAAAAAGTTTGGTAAACATGTTTTCCACTCGCAAGAAACAAATCCAAACCACTAATTACTTTATAATATTTCAATTAAAATTGATATATGTGGTTATGTTGTCCAAATGAATTGCAGGCCCGAAATAGCTAAAGTGGGTAGCTTTGCATGTTTGGATTGGTCAAGAGGTACTTTTTCTACCATTTGATTGGCCCCTACAAATGAGTCATAAACAATTGGCTACAGGTATTCCAAAGTGTCTAGGCCGGAAGAAAAAATGACAGACAAGGAGTATTCGTTGAGTCTTATTTTTATAGTGTAAATAAAAAATCACGAAAAATGTCCTCCATGATAATAATGAACCGTTCTCAAAACAAAAAATGTTTAGATCCAGCCTAGAAGCACACCTTGGGTACCTATAAACAAAGTAGAGACGTACTATTTAAAAAAACAGATGAAAATAATGGGTTACATAAAAACAAAAAATAATCTTACCATCATCTTCGGATGCTGAATCGTCCGTATGTTTAGTCATAACCACAAGTTGCCTTTTTCTTTTTTGTGACGGTTGATAATTTTTGTGCTGTCTTGGTCGAGACCCGCTCGATCGGCGTGAATTGGTGTGAGGCAGTTGCAACGACTTCATAGTGACACCTACATAGACCTGCCGATGAGCTGTTGAAGAAAAAGCGAGAACATTTTCAACTTTGCTGTGTTGAGCTGTTCGATTAGCTGTGGAAACTAGTAAACTTTCAACAAATATGGGTCAGGATAGTTTGATACTCGCTTCTCGAAAACGCGTGGAACTGAGAGCTGATTTCGAGCACAGGAAAAACTTTTCGCTTACGTGAGGTTAGGCCAAGGCTAACTAGCCTTGCGAAATCCCCATTGATTTTCGAGCTTACACAGCTAAATTAGCAAATATCGATAATTTTTGTCCTTTGACAATGAACAGTGATTTGGTACGTTAAAACTTACCATCAAAGTCCTGCTCTCTTAAAGCATAGCCCGAATAATCCTTGACGGGATCCAAAGATGGCTGGCTTACAAGGTTGTCCATGTCCATTTTGCTCGCAGCACTTGGCTTAGGTAAACTCTAATGTACGCCAAGATAAGACTTAAAACTAAGAAAACTATTCTAAAAAATCATAGAAGAACCAAAGAAAATGAATACTATGATGAGATGGATGTAATCTTGTCATCTTCGTCCAAACACGATCATTTTTTGAAGGTTTGATTGGCGATTCAAACCGGCATGATGAATATCGTCTTCGCAATGGCGATGCCGCTTACTGAGCGCATGAAAATGAAAGCGTCATTGGACATTTGACCTTGCCTTGCCGGGGGTAATCCCAACAGCAGATGTGGAAGTCCCCACATCGCCTACCTTCCTTGTGGTGAAGCAGGAATATGTTCTTCCTGTTATCCAAGAAGATGAAGCCTCGCAAATTTAGGAAATATCTATATGTATGATTTTACAACTGAAAGAGCAACAAGGATGCTAATGCAAGAAATTAGAGAAATTTGTTTCTTTAAACGCAAAATTTTTTATGAGGCTGCAAGAGGCCCCTTTTTGTTCTATGAATAAATCGTGAAAGAATATTGCGAATCGAAATTGGTGAAATTTAATAATTGATTAAGAACCACAGCCTAACTCGAATTTCATCGACAATTTGACTTTTTGAGCTCAATCTGACGATATGAGGTTTTGAGCAATAAAGACAAACGTGACTTGATGGAAAAAGTTTGAGGAACCCTTGTCAAGTCTGTATTGTATTTGTACGCTCCTGTCCTATAGTGTTTTCGTGATGAAGAGCGAAGATTTGAAAAAAATTAATTCAAGTGTTGCTTAAGCTCGGAATCCTATAATTTTGATAAAATTGAGGCTAAACAAAGAGTAAGGTATTCTCATGATAAAATGTGTATAACACTTTGTACTCTCCACGGCACAGATGGCAAGCTGCTGGTTGTTTACTGCAGCTCGTTTCAAGGTTTCTGTTTCAAAATAATTTAATTTATTGATGGTTAGATTCGTTTTAATTTTCTTACCTTAGTCAAAATTGCACACAAATCGTGTAATCAATTTGATTCACTTTATTAAATCCTATTTGATATAGATCCAGTCAGTTAAAAGAATTCATTGACATTGCTCATATTTGGTAAGAAAGCCTGTTGCAAGAAGTCCAAGCAATTTAATGAAAGGTTGAAAAAAAATTACAAGACAGACCAATTATTTATATGATTCATGATTAATTTAAAGTATCAAAAGTTTTTCTTTTTGCTGCTCATTAGTGACTTCCCATCTATAACTATTATATAATTCTTAAAAATATAGTACAGATAACACAACTCTGGGAAGGGAAAGAAAAGAACTAAATTGGTGAAGATTCGTGTATGACCGATGTTGTGACGTCATCAAACAACTATTTTTAGAATTACTTAGTTTTTACCACAGCATCTGAAAGTACGAAATATAATAGCTATTATTGTACAAGTTCAGTAAAATACGTTCAAAATCGGATGAGCTATGGCCAATATTAGGTTTCATGTTAGTTAACGGATTACTGTTGTTAAACCTCTGTCCATAAAGTTATGAAACAAGGAAAGGTCAGAGTGATTTCATAGGAAAAGAAAATGTGTTAACTTGGCCAATATCAAGACCAATTTGTAACACTTTCAATCGATTTTGCAAATTTAATGGTATCTTATAATGTCTTTCTGGGTTAAACTGTCAAAACTGAAAAATTCTGCAAAATTTGTGACATCATCATTGCGGTACCCTATTGCCTCTGATTTAAGCGTTGGGAGCTATGGCGTGGATGAAAGACATGTTAAAACCAATAAATGTTTTGTTTCAGAAACAGAAAAACCTTTGAAAAGTGTGAGTACAAGAGATGAGGTCTCAAAAATGAACCATACCCAGTTCTTTTGAGATAATAAAACAGCGGTATTAACCATATCCGTAATAATTCCCATGTGCATTTAGGCTTGCTAGATATTCGGCTTTGGCAGAAAGCATGGGGAGAGCCACAGCGTCAACCTGGTAATGACGAATCTGCTCAAACTGATAAACAAAAAGGGGTACGGATCGTGCAATAATTTATAATAAAGGAATGGATGCCGCAGGCCTTGGCAGAAGGCACGGGCACAGCCCCAACTTTTGCCTGGTTATGAGGAAACTGTCAAAGCTGACAAACCAGTAGAGATGCACAGGGGCGGGTCCAGGGCAGATTTGAAGGAGGGGCAGTTGGTAGTGGGGGCGCTGAAAAATTTTCAAAAATTGACGACGAGAGAACGCTATATACAACAATTTCAGATCCATTTTCGGAATAAACAAGATAACTTTGAAGTAATCCTTGAAGCAAATCAACCCATTGCTCTCAGAAACTTTTTCACCTGATTCTCATTCTTCAAAAGGGGCGCACAATTTCCAAAAAGGGGCGCCATACATGCTTCAACTCATCAAGGGAGGGGCAACTGCCCCTAGTTGCCCCCCTTTGATCCGCCACTGGAGATACAAATGGTGAAAAACTCACTGATAACTTTTCACTCTAAAGTTTTCATTAAACTTTTGAATAAACAAAAGTTGAGTGGAATGTTTAGTGAAATGTTTAGTCGTTTTGCCAGAGTTAATAGTTTAGAGTGAAAAGTCATACGTATTACTACTTTTTATATTTCAAGCCGATAAATCATCACTTTTTGATATGTAACTTGCATTATCTCTTAAGACCCATAAGATACGTGGATATGTAGATATCTGATACACTTTCTAGCGAGAGCTGAATCGCACAAATATTGTTTTAGCTGATGAAAACATCGTACGCTTTTTGCAAGAGTGCCCCCCTTTGGTATGTGACGATGGGTGTTTTCCAAAATTCTTAGGGCTCTGGTCAGCAAAAATTGTCTCCTCTTTGCCCCACCAATCTTTCAACCCTGGCTACGCCATTGCTTTTTATCGTCTTTACCTTAAAGTCGAAAACCAAATTTTGAAAATGGGCGTTTCTATTATTTACCAGCGACATGAAGGGTGTGGCACCAAAATTAGTGTCTAGCCCCCCCCCTCCCCCCCGAATCATTGTAGCTTAAATCCGTCCCTGGAAAGCAGACACACGTGTATTTACTTCGATTCTAGGACTCACAACTTCCATATATTGGAAAAACGCTCACATTTAGGAAAATTGAGAATAATTTAGTAAGTCGCAGGCAGTATGTTTGATAAGCCAAATTTCGTCCTTTGCATATTGAGATATAACCAAAGCTAGTTAGATTTAATGATAGCTATAATCATGGATTTTTTTCCATAGCAAAACTGGCGGACGGACTAACAAAGGATACCGCAACGTTATTAATAATTTGTCTCACACCGGTAAACTGGGTTCCCTCTGTGCAACTGAAGCAAATATCATAAAAGTTTATAGTTTTGAAATATTAATTGAATTGAAGAAAAAGAAAATAGAACGGGATATGACAGAGGCATAATACTCCACGAAAAGATTTGTACCTTCGGCAGAAATAATTTTGTTTTCGAGAAAAATCCCCCAATATTCCCCGAAGTATCCCTAAATTGTTTTAAAATATATTGTACGCTGCTATGTAAAAAGTGAAATTCCCCTTAGAGTTATGGAAACAAAACGTTTTACTTTTCGTCTTCCCGATTTTCTGAGCATATTTGTAAGACGCACATAGTCTTTGAAAGAATGTCGCAAATTAGAGCAAAATGTTTCCTTTATCTCTTTCCTTTATCAAAAAAGGCCTAGCATCGACTGGAGCCTGGGCATGAATGTCGTCACTGGGAGAGAGCTTACGTCACTGCTTCATATTTAAATCTTCATACTTGACGTTTCGTTATAATACAGTTATCAGTTGAATCAATATTCACCCAAGCCCATATTTGCTAAGTTTAACCGACATAGAACGAGTTTTAGATATTCGCGCGAAAATAACTTCTGCACGAGACATGCAAACGTTAAATTGAGATGATCCTTTCTATGATGTTACTAAATACTTGATTATTCCGTCGAGTTTGAATGCGATCCTGTTTATCTGCTTTCTACATTCGTCATCAGGAGCTTGTTTTGCTATTCACGCAAATAAATTGACATGCTACACGTGTTAGTCTCCTAAACTTACGCAACGTTATATAACGTCTTTTGAAAAGATTTCTTTGAAAAAAGGTTAAGTTGTGGGCTAGCCACCTATTTGCCTCTCGTGTTTTTTCTTTAAAGCAATTTTTCTGAGAAATAAATTCCTTTAATCTACATGCAGCGCAGTATTAATCTGGAATTATTTCCAACGATAATCTTTTAGAACATTTTCTGCAAAAAGGATGTATCTGTATCTAGTTTTTATCAAATAACTTCGAGAGTGACATGACGATTGACAGCAAAGTCATAAGGTCAAAAATGCAACCATTTTTATAGGGCTTGAACTAAGGAGATATTTGAGTACGCTCTTTATGCACTTTATTCTGCGTACTTTGCAACATTTGAATTGAAATTGAAACATAATTATTAGTGGCTTGTTGAAAGAAAGCAAGCAAAATCCATGAGAAATCGAACGGCCTAATTCTAGAGAAGGGTCTACGTAGGCGATTGGTTCTTAGAACAAAATTTAACAATCAGAATGTATCAGATTCCCCCTGGCATTTAAGTGTTTCTAGCCCTTTCCTCTTGTGTAATTTCAGTGGGAAATTTCCTTTACAACAAAAAAACCTTTATAAATCCTGCAAGTAGAAGATTAGAACCAACACTACAGGGTGGGATGGAATAGACCTTATGCTTCTAATCTTGTACTGGGGTAAGCATTCCAGCAAGGTTGGAGTCATGAGGCTCAAGAACACAGACCTCAGAGCCCCCTTCATAATTCTGAACAATAGGCAAGGACGCCTGCGCCCGGGGGCAGAAGGGGCAATTGCCCCCCTTGCCCTCGCGAAATTGAGCATTTTTCTTCTTTTTACTATTGTTTTGCCCTTTTTTTGGCGCTTTGCCCCTGTTGCCATCTTCGAGTGTAGGCATCCCTGACAGTAGGTAACCCGTACAGAATTCAAGGTTATCGCTTCTAGTAGTGGTTCCCTTGTTCCTTTCATAACACTACACCCCTGACCTGATGCAGGGACGGATCCAGAGCAAACTTGAAGGAGGGGCAGCTGGTAATGGGGGCGCTGAAAATTTTCAAAAATGGGTGACGAGAGTACGCTGTATACAACAATTTCAGATCCATTTTCGGAATGAAAAAATAACTTTGATTTAATCCTCGAAGCAAATCAACCTATCGGTCTCAGAAACTTTTTCACCTGATTCTCATTCTTCAAAAGGAGCGCACAATTTCCAAAAAAGGGGCGCCGGACTTGCTTCAACTCGTCGAGGGAGGGGCAACTGCCCCTAGTTGCCCCCCCCCCCTTAATTCCGCCACTGACCTGTAGGCACAAAAAACCAAACAACACGATTTCGAACTGCTCTCTGCCTGAAATCCGCTTGCTTCTCTCTTCCTTTTTCAACCTTACATTTTGGTGTGTGATCGATGCATTTCCCTACTCATACATCTCTCTTTCCAACTTCTGCTAGTTTTCAGAGCTAAAAAAACTTCATTATACTTATGGGTTTCAGGGTATATAAATTTGTTTAAATTGTCGGCATCTATGCAATGTTTAACGTGGTAACTGGTAACTAAAGGAAAACTGTGGGTTCTTTCGCATAATGTGACTCATCTTACATAACCCCCTGAATCGCGAACCAGATATTCTTTTAGCTGTCAGGGAATCCTCTCGCATTCAACCTGCTTGAGAAGTCCGTTTTTATTCATTGCCAATCTTATCGAACAGCCGATGTTTATATATCAAGCTGATTTCAGAGTGTATTGAGCAGGTCATCCCTGATATTTTCACATCAGACTTGTGAAACAGAGCTGAATAAACGCATGTTGTCGTTATTTGGTTTTGAAGCGGTATGCCAGCAAGCACGTAGCAACCAATAAATACAGCAACACCAACAACTGCAAGTCACTAACGGGGATTTCTAGATTTCCAAATGCTAAGGTTCACTGCCAGACCCATTGATTGTAACTTTGTTACTATACTCTCAGGGACAGATTTACCGGGGGATGTAGGTAGTGCAATCCCCTCCCAAAAAAAATTCCAGTGTTCTTCAGCAAATTCTGCTTCGATTCGATAAAAGCCTTTTTTGGTAGTCGGTAGTAATCTAATTATCTTCATTCTTCTTTATCTTAAAGTTAAAAACTGAATTATAAAAATGGGCGTTTACATCAGATTCCAGTCACCTGAAGGGTGTGACACAAAGTCCAATCATTATCTAGTGCCCCCCCCCCCAATTCTTGATTAAATCCGTCCCTGGTTACACTCATTTTTTAAAACTACCAGAAGTAATGGACAATCAAGAAAAACCAAACGTCAGTACACTCGAAGAAAAGTAATTAAGGAACGTCTGTATTTTGAAAAAGTCAGAACTCAGGAATAGCAAGAAAATCAATTGATTTGTTTAGCTAGTCGTCGTAGAACTTTTCTCAATAAGGTAAAGGATTAGAATGGAAGTGAATCCGAGAACAGAAGTGTCACAGGCGCTTGAAAAAAATTTGAAAGAAACATTGACGAGGCTCACTATTTGCAGCTGCAAAATCCCTCCCAACAGTATTTTTCCATCAAAAAAGAAAACATAGGACCCCGAGTGTTGGAATTAACGACATCATAAGTATGAAACTTTTAAGAAACAACGAGTTTTGAAATTTCCCTAAGCGTTAAAAAACTGGGAGTATTTAATGTCGACTGTTGTTTATTAAAAATGAGTTATCATTTCTGCACTCACATTGACCAGGGCCAACACCACAGGGGATGGGGTGGGTGTTGTGGCCGTGCCCCCCCCCTCGCCCATTTTTTGCGAAGCAAGTGATTTCAAAGCTGCAATAATAGGTAGAAGAAGCCTCGTCCCCCACTTTCGATAGTCTTGCCCCCCCCCACTTTCAAATTCGTAAAGTGGGCCCTTCCAACTTGTCCACTTTTAATCTCTAAATTTCTAAACTTGAATTAAACGCAGGGCTGTAGTGAGGGGAAATTATTGGGAACCAAAAGTGGGGTCAACGAAAGCTTAACTTCAGATGAGCTCTTTATGAGATTGAAAATATACATCTTGAAAAAGTTAAGAAAACTTGAATATTTCAAAGAGAACTGGGAACACTGCTTCTCATTTCAAAGACAAATTTAATCAAGCGAATCAGAGCATAAATATTTCAGTTTTCTCTGCCAAAATTTTACAGCTTTGCAGCGTGTATAAAGCCTATAGAATTTAATTCATAGTTCCTTCTTTCTTGCAGGCCGTGGCAGTGCAATTATTGTTGAAAATTCTAGTTGTGAACTTTAAGCAAATATAATTACATTGTGCTCAAAGCTGTTGATTCTTAATTGAAAGTAACGAAGTCAATGCCCAGTTCTCAATCAAATTTTGATAGGCAAAATTGCATCTCCACTGAGGTCAAATATTCTCTCAAAAGACAACTACCGAACTACTTAAACAAGATGTTAAAATTAAACTGAATTTCATTCAAAGGAACTATGAATTAGAACGGCCGTGAAAATCAGCGCAAAACCAATGCAAGGAAAGAAGTCATCAACATAATTGACAATACCATGAACATGTTTTAAGTTGCATATTGTGCTAGCATTTCTAAAATAGCAGAACTAAAGGTGTGGTAAATATCGATCTTTTGTGTGTCTATTTTCTTTGAGAGGGCTCAGTGTTGAGGGAAGAATAATTGAGGGCACCATTGCTTTGAGAAAAAAGGAGTCATTAAAAACAAACGATTTTTAAAATTTTTTTGAGGGGGGATCAAGCCCTCTAAGAACAATAGTAGTGACATCCCTGGAAGATTACCCGTGCTTGTCACATCCAGAATAGAACTAAAAAACTTTCGTTTTGTTGATAGAATGATGCCAAATGTTTGCTGATAAAATGATGCCATAACTTTTCACGGAGTCCGTGGTGAATTTTTAAAGATAAACCTGGGTCTTATCTGTTGATAATAACTTTGGTCTGTTAATCAAGCTGTATTCATTAACTTAACGACTGCTTTTGATGTTAAGCAGCATGGTTTCAAAACGACTTCTTTTGAAAATGTCCTCTTTTAGGACGTCTCTGCCCTATCTTTATGAGGGAAAAGATTTTTTTCCTAGAGACATTGGATGCTTAGTTTTTCGCAGCTCTGGCAAAGTGGCCAGGGTTTCTTTTAAGGAAAATTTAGAGTTGCACATTTTTCTCGGAAGCACTGTGTTGAAGGAATAATTATTGGTTCTTATAAGTATAAACAAAATTTACATGATGGGCAGGTACAGATAGCTTGTACTCCAGACCAGTCGTGTAGCCAGGTTTGGAAGATTGGAGGGGCAAAGAGAAGTCCGACAGCAGAGGGTCCGGGCTTAACCCCCAGGAAAATTTTTACTGACCACACCCTTAAGGATTTGCAGAAAAAGCAAGTAGATTCTAACTCACCTTGGAAGCAAAATTATACAGTACATTATATATAATAGAAAACCAAATTTTCGAGCATAACACAACCATTATGAGTTTTTGGTTATATACAATCAAAAGAAACCAAGTAAACTATCTAGGATCTTGAAAACAAAATTGTGTTTGTTGAGCGTCATTTAATAGCGATGTAATATCTAATGTGTTAAAACTTTAATATCGTCTTTTTTCGAGCTATGCCAATTAGACGGACGAAACTGATGACGATAAAGCAAGGTATAAATAGCAATTGCACAACATCATTAAAAGTAAATGTTGAATATTCTCCAAGTTAGCATTCTGTCTATGTCGTTTGACCATACAACTATAAGATTTAAATTCACAACTGGTGACATGATTTATTTTTGCTCTGAATTTGTAATGTTCTCTGATCTAAGAGTTTAGACAAGCTCTCCTGCTTTAAAACTATCAATTTCGTGTTTCGTGTATGTGTGACTCAAAAATGATATAACGACTATGAAGTTTTGCAATAATTATATTTCCTCTGCATCGGATATCTTTCTATATCTATAATTTCTATATCCCAATAAGTCTTTGCTCAATTTGAGCGTCATCTTTATTATCTTTTTGTGTTTTATCATTATGTTTGTTTTTTTACTGCAAAAGTTTTCCTGAATTTTTTGTTCATTTAAGTAAAATTTTAGAACTGCACAGATTTTCTTAAGAACTGCACAACAAACTTTTAGAACTGTACATTTTGTGTAGAATTGCACTTTAAAAAAACCCCGAAAGTGGCCACCGGCAATGATACGGTCAAGATATCATTTCTGTGGAAAAAAAGAGGGCTTAAAATAGTTAAAAATTGCGGTCTTTATTGACCCATTGTCTAGCTATAGACAAAAGCTTTGCAGATGGGAGAGGGAGGATTCCTTGATTAGTTGATCTAATGAGAAAAGTTGTCTTTTGATTTACTCTCCTTATTTCTCTTATTTTGTTTTTTTCATAATTTGTTAAACAATATTTAGTTATAATTTGATATGCATGTACCATATGTCTGGAGTCTAAAATCTATGAGCTGAACTGAACTCAACTGAGTTTGGTTTCCAACTGAGCTGAACTGAACTCTTTTGATTTACTCTCCTTATTTCTCTTATTTTGTTATTTTCATAATTTGTTGAACAATAATTAGTTGGAATTTGATATGCATGTACGATATGTCTGGAGCCTAAAATCTATGAGCTGAACTGAACTCAACTGAGTTTGGTTTCCAACTGAGCTGAACTGAACTCTTTTGATTTACTCTCCTTATTTCTCTTATTTTGTTATTTTCATAATTTGTTGAACAATATTTAGTTGGAATTTGATATGCATGTACCATATGTCTGGAATCTAAAATCCATGAGCTGAATTGAACACAAATGAGTTTGTAGGAAATATTGGACGCTACGGGGGTGCATCCGGGACTTGCAGATTCTTCACGCGGCCAGGAGAGAATTTACTTTAAGTTTTGTTTTCACCATCGATTAGAATGTTGATCTTTAAATACCAAAGATCTTCTTTTACCAAATATGTCTCGTCTTCGGGAAGCATAAAACAACGGTAAACATTTTGGACCGGAATCAAACTTCGCTCAACAACTCGTAACACTATAAAAAGACTCAGCCAGGTGGAAAGACGACTAAACCTTTCAATATACATTTCACTGGTAAAATATTTAGTCGTTTTGCGAGGGCTTTGGTACTACAAAACGATAACTCTAGACTCCATCTCTGCTAGCAAAGGATTAAAAACACGGATTTTCTTATCGCTAAATGCACTCATTTCCCTATTTAGTGCTTTGAAATGCAAAACTACGCAAAGTCAAACTGTGCATATTCCAGGTTTACAATCTACTTAACAAGAAAACAAGCTCCATTGGCAGAAATATCTTTTAGCTGCGTTAAAAATCAAAAGATGGAAAGAAATTCCCAGCTCTAATAGATAAGAAGTGCAATTGATCAAATGCTGCAGCAAAAAAGCCATCATGATGCATTTCTATTTACATACACAGTCACATGACACAGTATACTCCCGTTAAATCGAATTTCCAGGGAACATAGACAGTGGTGTACAGAAAGACCTTTAAGTGTGGGGGGGGGTGGTAGTTGTAAGTAACAAAGGAAATTTACCGAAAAGTTATGATCAAGAACTTTGTAGTGAGTTTCTTTTTCATTATTTGGCTGCATACCATGCAAAACGCATTCCTGTAGACCATGTGGCATCCACTAAATCTTATCGGAAAATGATGTCCCTTACGATAGTTAATTCGTAATTACTGACAAGTAAGATCTTAAACTACACTCTTTTTTTCTATAAGAACCAGTAAATTTAAGTTCAGGCTGACTGTTCTTAATTTTTTCGAAAATCTGAGGCTGGATTGTTCTTAATTTGTTCTTAAATTAAGAGGGTGTAAGCAGTGCTATTGCTAGCTTTTTCGCTCTAAGGAGGTGTTCAGGCCTCATTTGCCAACAGACTGAGTGAGACAGCCTTAATATGCTGACAAATTTGAATATTCACCGAAAAAGCACTCACACATCGCTAAAAATCCTCGATTATAAGAAAAAACGTTGTTCAAAATTGCATTTTGCAGAAACTCAGCCTCAGCTTCTTCTTAATTTGTTCTTAACTTTTGACCAGTTTTGAGGCTCGTGTTCTTATAAAATTGTTCTTATAAAAAAAGAGTGTAATATTTTATGGACAAGCCTAACTAATACTGATAGCTTCCCCACACAGTGTTGTAATGGAGGTATCTAGGGGCCTAAGGAATATAGCTGGGGCGGACCCCTCTTTAAAGACTCTTAAACGGTCCCTATTCAATGGTGTTGGGCATGCATATCACATAATAGCAAGATTTAAAAATGACAGTTTTTCTCATAAACTGAGTAAGGAGGAGCTTGGTAATAGAATAAGAACTTTTAGCGTTTTGAAAATATGGTATACTTTAGTGAAGTCTTATAGATAGATATTAAAATGATTTGAGATCGAACTAAGGTGACCTTAACTGCGTTTTGCCACTGCCTCTACACCTCCTACCTCGCCACGCCAATTTACATAAAACATAGGAAACCGTCCCACTTAGTGAACAAGCCAAATCCAGGAATCTCCTGGTAAGTGGGATGAAAGAAGAAAGAAATGAAAAGTTCCTATATTGCGAGATTCGGGATAAAAATAGATATAAAAACTTAAGGGATTCAATGTTTGCGGACATATTTTTTGCACATTTTGGGGGATTTATTTATGTGGATGATCCAATAATTCATCACAGCCGAACACTACCATGTTGTGCATTTTGCGTATTTTTCTGCCAGTTTGATGTCTAATTCAAAATCCTTTGGTATGTAGAAACTGAAGTACAAATGTTGCTACTAATTATCGATTTACTTCATTTTATTTCCATTGAAGATTTGGAGTTTAGCTCTCTTTGGATGACAAGAGACAAATTTCGTTGATAGCACGTGCCGCAAACATAGCAACAAAGTGTACTCAATATTGGAACTTCGTTCAGAATTTTTACAAGGCCATGTTGATCCCGAACGGCGGTGCGAAATACTAAAGTCCAACTTCAGCGAAGATTTTAGCCAAGAGTGAAAAAGGTTGATAGCATAGTACTGTGGCGGATTTAAGGGGGAGCAACTAGGGGCAGTTGCCCCTCCCTTGACGAGTAGAAGCAAGTCTGGCGCCCCTTTTTGATATTGTGCGCCCCTTTTGAGGAATGAGAATCAGGTGAAAAAGTTTCTGAGACTTTTAGGTTAATCTACTTCAAGTATAAAACAATAATTTTGAAAATTTCCTTACAAAGTGAAAAGAGAGCCTGCTGTCAGTAGTTAGAGTCTGAAATTGTTGTATACAGCGTAAACCCACTTAACCGTGGGATGCAGTGGGATGATGCAGTGGGATCCTATAGAATAGTGGGATATCACCTCTCAGCTCACAGGCTGGAAGGTGGGATGGTTTTCTCCATATAAACAGGTCCTTATCCGAGGTCTCAATTTTTCAATGAAATTTGGTAAGGAAGTTTGAGGAACAGAAATTTGGTCATGCATGGCAGGTCCCATTTATACAGGGTCTCACATATCGAGACTGTATTGTAAGCTTTTCGTGGCTTTATCTCCAGGCTGGTTTTAAAACACAATGATGCACCTTAATTCTCGTGGACTCTTGAAAGACAATAAGATATGCACGTAACTGAATCAACCTATTAAGAAATTCAAAAGGCTATAGCAAGTGTACGGTTAACGACATTTTTTATTTCGTCAAATTGTTATGAAATATCATTCGCATTTGTGATTGTCGTTGTTGTGAAATACTAAGACAGGGATCAAGTTCTTTTAAGTGGACCTATAAAGATTTTATGACTTTTTGACAATTGTGAATTAAAATTGAAAATAAAGCAAAAAAGAGAAATAAAAGTGAGACCCAGATGCATAATCGCAGTGGTAAATCTTCAAGGGTTATTTCACCTAGCTAGAGAGGCTTAGTCTACGACTTTCTTTACCATAAAATTATATCCAGAAGTTGTCCTAAAAACGAAGGCTTTCGGAACAAGAAACACGAGTTTTGCTTTGTTTGTGCCCCTTGCAAGGACGTCGCTAGCTATGTACAGGTCCAATTTGCCGAGAAAGTAGGTGGGCAAATCCATTACTTGCCGAAAAGTCTGAAAATTTGCCGACGAAGCACTCCTACATGGCAAAACCTGCTCATTTTCGCAATGATATTTTTCCGTTGACCCGTTGTATCATAATTTCCCCAACTTCGTTCCCTTCTTTACCTTGACACTGCTTTTTGAGCCCGCTTCTTTCCCTTGAGTGATTTTCTGCTTCAGGCTTCCCTGTATTTTTGCAGTCCAGAGGCTCTTGTGCCGAAAATGTTTCATTAGCAAACATCAGCTTAGATGTTTTAAATCTTCAGTTTATTTTAAGCAGCTTTTTACTGTATAATGATTGAGTAAAAGCAAATGAGAGATGTCTTCAAAGCATAGATTTGTTTGCTATAGGGGGGAGGAGGATAGCAAGGGAGGGGGAAGAAAAATTGGCAACGTACTCAGTTGATTCTGCCCTAGCAAAGTGGATTGTTGATGAGGCAAAGCAGCGGTCTGATCTTAGACATAGCCTTGAATTTAACCAGTATTCAAGTTAGTTTAACCAGTTAAAGCAATACTTATCAAAAAGTGCATCAATGTGCAAAGTATTGTTCTTGGTACTCTTTAGAAGAAAAAATTTCTCATAGAGAGGAGTGAAAGAGACAAGCGATAAAAGATTTATGACGTAAATCTCAAGCCGATTCTTAAGCAAAATGAAAAACATGAAGAGAATAAGAGCATGGATTGTATTAATATGTAAATTTCTCCTTTAGAAGCTTGTTTGAGAATTTATATTTATATCATTACGATTACAATATACATATACCTTTGGATTGGGAGAGTGACACACACATGAGGTACTATCGAATAAAATACTAGTTCAAAGAAAGATTGTTTGGAGCAATAGAATCTGTTCAGATTTCCCTTCCAACATGTTCCTTTACATCAAGACATTTTTATCAGAGTATTAGAAATGTCAAGCTTATGCTTGTGGATTTTGTAGCATGCAGCAGTGGCAGTTGCCCCCCCCCACTCCCTCAACGAGTTGAAGCAAGTCTGGTACCCCTTTTTTGAAATTGTGCGCCCCTTTTTTGAGTCAGGTGAAAAAGTTTCTAAGATGGATAGATTAATTTGCTTCGAGGATTATCTCAAGTTATGTTGTTAATTCCGAAAATGGATATGAGAATGCTGTGTACAGCGTACTCTCATCACTAATTTTTGAAAATTTCTCAGCGCCCCCACTGCCTTCCTTCAAATCTGCTCTGGATCCGCCCCTGGCACACAGCGCTAGTTTTCGAGAGAGCTTGATTATAAAAAAACTAAAGAAAGCGTTAGGAAAACTGAATAAAAGACTCACCGAAGTCAGCTAACTAGCTGCCACCAGGTCAAATGCAAGCTGCTTTCTCTGATTCAAATTCATTCGTTTAAATGCATCATTACGCCAATGTTGTGCACCACCCGTTATCCATCGGCTTCCGAGCCTATGTTTCACCAACCGATTCCTTAATTCTGTGATGAAAATTTCCACTTATCAAGAATATGTATCTTAACATACTGTTAACCATGCATGTATTTTAATCAAATTGGATACATTTGAGAACCAAAAGCCATCTCCTACATATTCTGTGATATTTCAGTCGCGATATCTATACACTCCTTTTCACATACACTCATCCATCAGCAAAAACAATGAATCAATACATTTAATTCCCTTGAGCAACCTTTTATCGTATAGAGCTCGCGTCTAATTTGGATAAATGCTTTCAAATATGAATGCACCTGTTGTATTTGGCATAGGAAACCTCCTTCACCTGTCACTCTCTGCCAACGGGTTTCAATTCAACAGGCATGATAGCAAGCAAGCGTTTCCAGGGGGGTTACAATTTTCAAAAATTGTAAGTAATTGAAAATAGCGTATAGCGTACATTCATTGTGAAGAATCAATTCACCGTTAACATGAAGTAGCTGCTTAAAGCCCCCCCCCCCTGTACTAAAAAAGAGCCCTGAAATATCTCTAGAAGAATTTCCAGGAAGACGGCGCATAATCATTAATATTTTGTAAGGAACTAAAAGTTATAATCCAGTTTTCCAGCCTTAAATTTGGTGGCTAAATACATTTCAATCCACTTGCGAACATTTTGCTTCAAAGGTTACTGGGTTAGCTAGTCTTATTGTGGCATGAAAGTCTTCCACCCCCCTCCCCCCGGATAAGATATGTTATCCACGACTGGTACCCTAACCTAAATGAAATTTTTTATCCGTTTTGCTATTAAGGAATCACTTAAAGAATCAATTATTTCAAGATTTCAATTATCTGAACGATTACTTGAAGCAGAATAGAATAGCGACACACCACACGCATTTTGATACGAATGTAAGTTTCGTTGTAAGACCTTGGTTGTGCTATGGTAGCAAAGATTCTTGCAATGTTCCTTTCATCTTGTGTAGAATAAACCATGTATAATGGGTAATTTAGTATACATGAAGAAGTTTCAGCAGGAAGCATGTAAAATCAATCACCGACATGGCTAAAAGATCTCTCAATATCTAAACTTTCGTTTGCCTACTTTCATTATTAAAGCTGAATTTTTTTATCCAATTCGCGCATGATTTTTGAGAATATTATTGGGGAGTATATCATCTCAGATTCTCTCTGATATTTCAGCGTTTCACGCCGAGAAAACACCTCAAAATAAAGCAAAATAATCCGGAAAATACTCTCTGGAAAATCTTTCATTCAGTTTTGTTTCCTTTCAGTAGCTTTGTTTCGAAACCTCTATTTGTAAATTAATACAGGCTCTAAAAGCAATTTCCCACTAAAGTGAAACGAAAAGGAAACTTAACTTTGAAGGACTTCCTGATTAATCTCCATTGGTGCATATTAAAAACGAAAATCCTCCGAGGAACGGAGATGAATAAAATGAAGGGGCTTAAAGTAAGAGGAAATGTGCACATAGAACAAATCGTAGAAATGAAATTTCAAGATGGACTAAACCAGTGTTTAGCCCAAGCATATAAGCCTGCATATAGTTATCGAAAACAGTAATAGCGTTCTCAAAATATTATCAAAATTCTAATATTAAAAGCAAAAGTTGTTAAAAAATTTGTTCTTAGCAGATGTTAATTACTGTTTCGATTCAAATCTGCAACTAAACAAAACATTAAAGGATACTTTCAAGCAAAACATGGAACTGGGTTATAGAGAGACCTCACCTATCGACGGAATTTCCATTTAGCACGCAGTGCATTCTGGTAGAAAACAAGTTGTTTACATGGATCGCAATATAGTTCCATCCAATTTTACCCGCGGCAATCTCGCAGATACATAACGTGTTTATACGCGAATGAAGATGGCTATGGAGGACACGTGGTCAGATATTCGGACTGTTTTCCTTTCTTTCACAAATATTTTTGTTAGGTGCTACTGTTATTGATCAATTCACACTCCTACATCAGCTAAGAGTTTCGACAAAACTGTGAAAACAGATGATTGGAAATGAGGCGAAAATAAAGAAAATAAATCTTGTTTTTGGCCGAGTTCTTGATAGCAGCTAGACGTAATTACATTCCGATTGTAAATAATATGTTGGACTGAGCCAGGAAAAACATTCGATATGATAATAAATCTTTCTAGGTGACTTCTAAGATCGTCAGTGAATATATTTTGATAAATAAAAGGCAATACTTACACGATTTTGTGGCCTTTCACGTGAAGCTCGCCATCTTCTCGCACTTTTCTGTAAACGTTTGTTTGCCGTCTCTTTGTTTTGTGTGAGAGGCAATCTGAGCAGCCCAGAGGGAATACATGTTGCAAGGAAGTGATGGTCGGGGGGCTATGCTAAAATTTGAATACAACTTGTCAGGTACAATGTTAAAAAATAGTTTTCGTTGCAAAAACAAACTTGCAAGACAATTAAACGAGAATCTAGCAGTTCTTTTTAAAAATAAGAAATAGTGTTGGAAGAACATATAGTTGTATTTAATTTTTCAAAGAAACTGCTCCTGGATTGTTTGTTTAACATCAAATGATTTCCATAAAACCTAGCAAATAAAACTAATTAAAAAACCAACTTTTACTTAACATATGTATTCAGTAATTTTTTACATTTAGTCGGGTAGAAACATATGCTTTCGAGAGAAGGACGAGAGGTTAGGCCTACTCAGACTGCTCTGTGTTCATTCAGCTTGTTTTTCTGGATACTCAGTAGCCGTTCTCACTGGACCGTCCTGGCAGAGCGGAGTTGACAAAGACTTCCAACGTTTTAATGAATGAAACTGTGCCAGAACTTGAAGAAACTCAACAAAAATGCTTCAAGGAGAGCTTCTTTTATAAAATGAGTGTATTGTAACTTGCATTTTCCAAACATCACATGTTGCAGGAAATGTCTCATGCTTCTATCTGTACTTACTAAAAATATAGATTTTTTTCCAGATCAACTAAACTATAGAACATATTCAGTTTACAATTTCCTAAACTGATTTTTATTTGAATAAACTGTTTCAGCAGTCTTAAACTGTTAACAACTTTATCCGTTGACAAATTGCTGGAAAAACTGAGTTATTCAATTAGTTTCTCAGCAGATAAAAAATTCTCTGCCAATTTTTTATCACTTTTTGAAAATGTTTCCATGATGATTTGTTTAACAAAAAAACCGGGGCTTCAAGTTGGACCAAGTTGCATTTTCTAACGAGGCAATCTGTTTTAAGAAATCAATGACTGAAGATTGGAATGATTGAATTCTGCAAAGTGGCCTGAAAGAACACCACGAACTACCATTAAAAAGGCAAAGACAGTTGGTTCTGTTAAACGGGCCAAACGAACAAAGGTTTTTGATCCCTCATGCCACTGTAAATTGGCCATGATTCTCACACTTATGAATCATTCCAAAATTATACAGACATTGCTTTGCCACTCTGTGTCAGAGGAAGATAGATGAGTTTTCTGAACTTTCCAGGTTTGCTCAGACTAAAAGAAGTCTTGTACCAAAATAATCTACACAACCAATTTTCCAATACTAGTCCCTCGCCAACAAATCCTTGACACCAACTTACAATGAGGTGTGCTCTCCCTATAACCAACCCCCGTCTCGGTAGTTTTGGTCTGCCAAGACGAAGAGCATCGAGGGATAGTTTCCAAGCTAAAGAAAATCGAGATAATGTGCCAAGTTTTGTCTTACGCGGCAGAATTTCTTTGAGCTCGCATTTTATAAAATGTTTTTTAACAAATTGTTCAAGGTGCAAAAACAAATCCCCTTCACTCAGGTAACGAAACAGAATCCAACGTGTACAAATTTTCAACGAAGACTTAAATTGTCTTGAAAATTAAATATACACTCAAGTAAAAAAATACAGGTACCTGTTAAAAAGTTATGTAACGTCTTATGGAAATGGTAAAATCAGCTTCTGCTTTCGATGGATTGAGTCTTTAATTCAACATTTCGTCTCATTCCGCCAGCAACTTCGTGCAAAGGGTTGGATGGTAATGGATGAATTTTGGGAAAGGTTCCACATACGAACAAATTTTCAAAAAGTAGAAACTGGTGAGTCAAGCAAGATACATGTGAGTTTGGTTAACCAAGCTGAAGAATTTGATTAAAAACTTGTTCAAAATCGGTGCGCCTGTTCTTTCTGCAGTAAAAGAATGTCCAGTCACTGTTAAAAGCGACAGGAGCCTTCCCAAGAGCAGGTGTATACTGTAATACAATAAAACTTTCATATGGCAAAAGCCCCAATCAAGTGTTTGAAAAAAGCATCGAACCGAGGGGCAATTCACAAAATAGCGTACAAGATTTTCCCTAAAGCAAAAGGATTCCCAGGGATTTTCAGATAAAACCATAGGATTTTCACAAAAGGTGTACGAAATTTTCTTGGAGTGATTTGCCCCTCGCATCGAACAACGTCACAAAATTTAAGGGCATTTAGGAAGCAGAATGATTTAATTTCCAAATAAATCCTTTAAAAGCGGGGGGATATTAGATAAGGGCGATGGATAAGCGGAAAGGAGGCCATACTAACATGGTGGATGGCCGTTCTGCGAATCCTTTTACAAAGCAAACGATCATTAAACATGTTTCAAAAACAAACATTCACATTCAATCTAAATATTCCTGTTAAGAAAATCAAGAAAGCAACAAGTTTTTTCGTCCGTTGATAATATTATTTCTTGTTTCTCCAAACAGAAAATGAAATAATTATATGATTTTAAAAATAAAATAGCAATTTATTTACATTTAATTCTTTTGAGCACAAATTTTCTCAAATCGCTAACAAAACAACGAAATTATCTCAAGTATGTTCTTCTTTTCTCTCCAACAGCCTTACTCCAAAATTCAAGTACAGAAAGGTAAAAAACGAAATTATCAAAGACAAGCCATCTACAAGAAACCAAATTGTGAGTTTAGCAAATGAGCAGGGAGCGTAAATTGGAATTTTGGCTTAATTGCATTTGGTAAATCGTAAAGGGCTATTTGAAAAACAGCAACGATGGAAAGGAAAACATAATTGCAATGAAAAAGCATAGCCTTTATTGGTTACCGTCAACATATTAGTTACTTCTGTCCTTATCACAAAACACACTGAATATTATATTTTCACTTTCTTTCCGAAAATCAATGCACAATCATGACCCGTTTACTGCACAGGTCAAATCAAATTTAGGCCAGCGGCTGCGAATACTGAAAAGAATTTGACAGGTTCGATGGGCTCAAAGATATCAATTGAATTTGGTTTCTTATAAATTCGTGTGTTTGACATAGAGTACAATAATGCTAATAATGCTATGATGTAATGGTGCTCTAAGCGGTTACAAGAGTTAATATGAAATCAATGGATCGATGTTCATCATAGCAAAAGAGAAAGGATAAACGAACTTAGGTTGGAAGAATGAAATGATTAGTACGTGAGATGAGGAGGTGGTATCATATTCTTTATCGGCTACCTGTGCGTTTAACGTTCAACATTGTTTCATGGTTGGCGATAAAGGTAAGATTATGTCACTGCCTTTTGGTATGGGGGGGGGGGGATAAGGGGGTGGGGGATAAGGGGCAGGGGAAAGAAGGGGATAGGGGAAAGGGGATAAGAGAAAAAGGGGATAGGAGAGAATTCTTGCAGTCAGAAGCAACGAAACTATTTGGAAGAGCAAGCAGTAGTTGACCTTGACAGTGACAAGAAGCATCCTAGCTTGGTAGGTGTAAAACTGCACCAAGGGTCTGTCTATTCTGGCTTTGACGGCAAGAGGGGGTTTGCTGATAATTGTCTGAAGGGTAAGTGACACACGTTATTGAGAATGCACAGTTTAGACGGTGAAAACGCAAAGAGCTGGTTGAAAACCAAGCGAGTCGGCAAATAAGGGATAACAAGGCGATAAATGGTTCATACAAAACATTTCAAAGTAAAATGGTGACTTTCCACAGTTCCTTGTTTAAAATTTGAGCAAAGAAATAGCTATTCCATGACCAATGCCGTTTTAACGTATCATTAATAGGATTGGAGTTGGGGTTCAAAATATATTCAAATAAAGACGTTTGACCCCAGCGTTGTTACATTTGACGGCGTCAGTGTTACATTGTAGCGAAATTAATATATAAAACGGAATATCGTAGGAATAAGAATATCAACTGGATGAAATTTAAAGAAATAGTGGAAACGCATTTGAACGTTAAAATAATGCATAAAATTGATGATCTGTATACACAATCAGAATTCAAATCCGAAATAAAAAAGCACTTTATTCGAGTAGAAAAACTAAACAACAATGACTTTAACAATATTCTTCGAGCAGATGGTCTACACGAAATAACCTATAGGCGTGCTTAGGGGTTGGGGACGGGGGTGAAAGAATAGTGGCAAGGATATAAATTTGTGGGCAGGCTGCCGTCAGTTAATCTTTATAAGTATGACTTGGCGGAATTTTAGAGCAAATCATACCGGGGGATGTCCAAGAGATGAGATGGAAAATGACGTCATAAATATGCAAAAATTTAAGCATTTAGTTTATAACAGGTAAAGGTCTTAAACTTACTGAAAAGAAACGAAAGGATATACAAGAAGGGAGAAAACTTTTACAATTAAATCAAACAAAGGGAGCTCAATGTAGAAGAAATGAACGAAAGGGGGTATAAGAAATAGCGGAAAGTCTGTAAGATAGTTTATGAATTAAGGGTGGCGAACCACATAGGCAAGCGGTAAGATAAGACCAATTAGGAATTGGGTTAAAGGAGAGATTACTTGAATTATCGGATGAGACACGTTCGATGAATTTAGCGAAAAAACATGAAATAAAACACAGGATATGATTTAAAGAAGTTAGTTGCTTTAAGTTGAGTCAGGATCTAAGCAGCATTGCAATTGGAAAATAAATTTTATAACTACCTATTTAAAGTAAAACCACGTGTTGATGTTATTTCAGGCGATGGACTGCTTATGGTTCATCTGATCATAAAATTATCATATGGTAGCGATGTAGCATTTCATACGGTAGCGAAATGTCAAATAGAATCATTCGTTGATATTCATGTTAGGCCAAAAGCCGCAAAATATACGCAAAAGGCACTGCTCCATCTAAGGTCAACGGGTCAAAGAAGCATGGGCTATATATCATCGCCTTCATGGGGCAGCATTTCTCCAAAGCTGTTCAACCAAATAGTTTGTCATATTTCAAAACAATGAACTTTCAAATGGATTCTTGGCCTTTGACACAACCTTTCGCGACAGGTTTTTGACAAATCCTGCAACTTGACATAGGTAACCGATCTCATACCAAACGACTCTCTTTGTGCCGGCTTTCATAAAAATGCAATGCTTGCATCAGAAAATTTAGATCGTCAAACCATCCACAAATAGATATTTGATTCTGTGACAATGTTACTAAATTTCCTGGAAAATCCAAAAAATCGAATCATTAGCTTTAAAACGTTTCTTTAAAAAATCAATAGATATGTTAAATAAAAATCATTCTTACAATGAAGACAGTAAATATCGCAGGGATTCTCTGATAACCAATCAAAAGCTATCCATATATATACGAAAAACGTTTTCATCTTTATCAATGCCTTTACTCTAGTTGTAATGCTCCAATGTACCCTAAATGCCTGCCAAAATTACAATAAATATCAAACAGCTTGAGTCTTCATTTCCTTTCCTAAAAACTACTGCTTTCGCTCTCCCTATCTCTAAAAACAATGTATATAATTTTAATGATGTATTATTTACGTCATATGAAAAACATTCCGTCCTAATCTTCTAGCTCGTTTTTTCGTAAATCAACATGGTTTCAAAGGGGAAAGACGGATAGCTAAATTCTTCTTTGAACACGGACGCTAGTGTTCAAAGACTTTTGTAAATGATTGTAGGCTAAAACACAGTATTTGGTTGCGAAATCGCCATTCCTAATCAAAATAACTATCTGATTATTTGAAATGCCCCTAAAAAATAATTGCAATGGAGTTTTACCGTAATATTCTACTTTTGAATTCTTCTATCTGTAAAAAAAACAAAGAATGCAAATTAATCTTAAATGAAAAATAAATTTCTAAATAATATCACCGGAAAATGAAGCATAGAAATTGCCAAGCCGTGACAACAAACGAAAAATTTCAAACAGGATCCAATGAAATGTGTGGGGATAAACAACTATTAAGGTGCGTATCTGTTTGAGATATTTATGCATTCTACATTATTTTCATTTTCAAAATGATATGTAACGACAGCTTTTTAATAGCAGAATGTAAATCAGAACGCAGTTTACAGTAGAAGAAAGTCGTCTGCAAGAAGATACAAAAACCATTGATCCTGGTGAAATCCCTCGTTACATACGCGGGAGATTTGACACGATTGAAACAAGGTTCGTGCAGCTTTGTGAAAGACTTTAGATGAACTTGGGTCAATTCCTTACCTACTAACGGTGACTTTTTGTTTCGATGGGCTGGTGAATTCAAATTTTCACTGCCACTAGAACCGCTCTGCTGAGAGATATCTGATTCGGTCGACCCCCGTCTCGTCAATGTAGGGTGGTCACGCCTATCTCTTCCACGTTCTTTCTTGAATTTTTTACGCCATGATCGACTTCTTTTGAAATCGCCATCTCCTAACTGAAAAGCAAACAAATTTGCAAAATGTATCCAAGAAGCAAAACAGGTGCGAGAAAAAGATTATTTTCTCTTCAATTTTCTTAAATGTAGCCACATATTCTGGGTCATAATAAATAACATACCAAATCTCCTCTTACCCAGTGGCGGACACCTAGGGGGGGGAACACCAGTGGCGACCGCCCCCCCCCTTCCAATACTTTAGAGGACAATGGTCTTTTATTCCAAAACAATGGGAAATGTGACGTCATCTTATTAAAACAACAGGCTTGCCTCCCAAAATTTGACCAAGTGTCCGCCCCTGCTCTTACCATTACAAGAACCCTTGCTATAAAACACTTGCATTTCTTCTTAACGCAGTTGTTTTAGATTTAGAAAAGAAATGCGACAAAAGATAGCACGATATTGTAATGCTAAGAGCTCAAAAAACTTTTTAAATCTGATGTGCTACAATAATTCTTTCCACAAAGAGCAGGAAGTGATTCTTTTCTAAACCCGTTTAAGCTTTAAAAAATAAGCTTCCCAAATTAATGCTGAAACTGTAAAAAACACATTGCTTCATAAAAGTTGAATGCAAACGACTTACATCTGATTTTCCATCAGCGTGCAACAATCTGTCCGGACACAGCGCTGTTAGCTTTGCAAACTCCATTTCTAGAATTTGCCTTGCCTGAAAAAAGTATGAATAAAATCATAGCAAAAGAATTAATAATTGCTTATAAAATAAAAATATTTTAGCAAATTATATAAAAGTATTCAGCATTTTTAATTTTCTAAACAACGTTCATTACAACATATAAACATTTTCTAAACAACATATAAAATTTCCCTTTGCATACTGAGAAATCCGACTTCGCTAACTTTTTCTTGGTTTATTTGAGCAAACATATAAGACCTTATCACCCAGTTGGCTTTTAAACGCCAAATTAACTTTGTTAGAGTGAGTAGCTTTGTATCAGCTTAGAAAAACTTGGTCTGTAGGAAGATAATTTGATTTGATTTTTTAATTATTTATACAAGGTAATAAATTCAGTAAATGAAAAGATAATAACTGATTTACAATGTGCCTTGTCTAAAAACCTAAGCTAATCAACAAACAATTAAATAAGAAAGTTAAACCAAAATTAATATGCAAGTTATTCTGGTAAGGTAAAAATAAAAAAATTAAAACAAATGTTTGATGTTGTACAAGAATTCTCACACACTTTAATTTTTCAAAGATTTTTTCAGCAAATTTTTGAAAATGCCAGTGAAGGGACATTTCTTATTTCAGTGCTTAGTTTATTCCGCACTTTCACACCTCGATATGAGAAACTACGTTGCCCGTAAGAGGTTGCAAAGCGAGGAATTCTAAGATCCAAGTCTGTATTATGGAGAGACCGTGAACTGTTTTCCGACAATTTTGTAAACATTAGCTGCATATATTCAGGAGCTAATCCACGAAGAGACTTGTAAACTGCAATTGCAGTTTCAAATTCAATCATTTCTTTTACAGTTAACCACCCCAGGCTTTCAATCAGTGGAAGGGATGATGTATCGTAAGAGCTGTTAGTAGTAGAATAAGTTAAAGGATGGGAATCAATATCCTCTTGTTTGATCTGATATTACTGCTTGGCAAAGTAGATACCGTTCAAAAAAACCATCTCCTCTTTGTAGAATGAAATGAAGCATTGCTATCTTTAAGGCTAGTTTCGACTTGTTTCGCTCTGGTCGCACGACAGGGCGAATACACATTCGAACATGCGCAAATTTAATTACATTTTTCACTGCGAATGCGAGACCAGCCAATAATGGTTCAACTCAGTTGAACTACTGAGCGACTCGTCGCGTTCCCGTTTGAGCAAATTCGCTGTTTGTCAATTCGCTTTGGCAAATGCTGCGCGACTAGGGCGAATTATGTGGAAACCGTGGGTTATTCCCATAGTTAGAGTAACTTATCAAAATTAAATGTACCAGGACTGTTTCAAATATATTGTAATTTTAAGGGCATTGACTTTTTATGAATTTTTATTGCGCTTTACTATGGAAGAGTGGTTTAAGTAATTGCAATAAGGAGGTGAATGTTTTATTCAGTACACAGCTGATCTCAACGGACCCCTTTACAAAGCCTGTAGTTTGACATTAACATAGCATCTATTGAATGCAGAACAGGATTTGAGAAATATACTGGGAGAAAGTGTGAGCAAATGACACGTCCGGGGCAGGACTAACGAAATCCGGTCGCGGGTTCGAGTCAAACCCGAGTCGTTTCAGTCGCTCGCTATTTCCCCTGTATAACATCAATTATTATTAACAAAGCAGAAACCGTGTGAAAGTTGACACTTGCCTGTGTATTGGTGCTGGGTATCTGTAAATAGTAAGTTAGGCTGCCAACATCGAACGTCTCATCCATTGCCACAACTGCACCGTGTATTCCCGATTGCTGCAGGCAGTAGGCGAACTCGTCTAGGCCTATTGAGCAGACCCACTTGATCATGCGCTCGTTACTCCAAACTAAAACATCTGAAAAAAGAAGGTAACGTAGAGGATATGATATTGACTGGTAACCAAATTCAGAATGATGTTTCAACAATACAGAAGGACTAAAAGAAATGTGATATTGATGATGATGTGGGATTGGCAACATAGAGTAAGAAATCAGTGAAAGATATATGGGGAAAATGAGACGGTGTGTAGTTGCCCGGTCAGTCGGTTAGTCTTTAAAAACAGAACAATATTTCGGATATCGCTTGGGAAAGAGCACCTTGCATACACCAATGATATGTCAAGGGTCTCAATTTTTCATTGGCATATTCAAGGTTGAAAATATAGTATAGAACTCAAAGAGCTTTCAAAGAAAAAAACAAACGAATGCCTAACGTGGTTATATCAACCTAACCAACTTTCTGAGGGTTAAAAACATCAAGAGTAGAGAAAACGGAATTTCCGAACTAAAGGCGTTTTAATGGCTCTGAAACTCCTCAGAGATTGAAATAACAAAACCATGCTTTAAAGAGAAACAATTTAATATACACCCAGGTGTAGATAAATATCATAGCTAGCTGTTGTTTGACAATAATTGTTGACAAAGAAGAAGTTGGACCAATAATGTATAAAGAAGTTCCACAGAAGCCCCCCATTCATGTTTTATGCAGGGAGTTTTTCACTGCCTAGAATAATGACTTTTTGCTCTGCCAGTATTCCAAAAATTTCTCCTGAATAGAATTTAGCGAACTTTCAAGTAGATTTTTCGACAAGAGTTGTATATTTGATCGACACATAGCAATGTAGCGAGATAATTCAATTTCGGTGGTACTCTGGTGTGTTATAGCCTACCAAGAGTCAAACAAAAAGAGTTTTTAAAGCGTTCTCCTGCACGATTCCTTAGGAAAATAAATTGCTAAGGCAATCGAAACACAACGAGGATTTGGGGAACACAACCGAAAGCCCAAGAATGACGTGGCAAAAAATTATATACACCACAAAATCCATCTACTAAGGAATAAATAACTCTTGATTCACAAGGTATACCTTTATTTTCCTTTTCACAATCCCTACGCCGTCGTTCCATTACCTGCAAAAAATACCACATTACGTTTGCTAGATTTCATACTTCAAAACGAATTTACGATACGAAAAACTCCCCTTGGACGAGGAGAAGAAGATATATTTTTGCTCCTTTTTTCGTTACCCATTACCCTTAAAATTTACACGACTTTTAAACACTGCAAAAGTTAGAAAAGGTGTGACAACTGCAAAAATTACGATGATTGCAAAATGGAAAAGTGACATGTAGATGGAAAACGGTGAAACAGCTAGCTGAGAAGGCAGCGAGAGGATGTATATAAAGGACATAAGCAAGAAAGTCGGAAGAAGAATGCAAAAAGCAGAGAGAAAAACATAGAGAAAAAAAGAGAAAAAAAGCGAAAAAAGAGAGAGAAAAAGAGAGAAAAAGAGAGAAAAAGAGAGAAAAAGAGAGAAAAAGAGAGAAAAAGAGAGAAAAAAGAGAGAAAAAGAGAACAAAAAGAGAGAAAAAAGAGAGAGAAAAAAGAGAGAGAAAAAAGAGAAAAAAGAGAAAAAAGAGAGAGAAAGAAGAGAAAAAAGAGAGAGAAAAAAGAGAAAAAAAAGAGAGAAAAAGAGAGAGAAAAAGAGAGAGAAAAAGAGAGAGAAAAAAGAAAAGAGAGAGAGAAAAAGAGTGAAAAAAGGAGCAATTTAAAAACAGTCGATAGAGCGGAGCGGTATCAAAAGTCACTGTAGAACATCACTTACCCTTCGATCATAATTCAACATTTCTAAACATTTTGTACCAAGTATAATGCTATTCCTGCAAGTAGACAAAATGAATTAAGATCAAAACCAGAATTAATAAGAGGGAAGTGAAATTTACGAGTTATTGGCAACTTAAAAAGTATATACGAGCATCCAATTCATCACATGAACAATTGTTTAGGTTTTTGGAAATAAATCCTAGCCTTCAAAACATGTTTTCTTATTTGATTCAATAATTAAAATCATTTAAACAAGCATGCATACTTCTAAAACACAAATTCAGTGATTTCATGTAACAGCTCAGGAATTTTTAACAGTTTAATCAATTTTCACTAATTAGTATTACACTGATGGTATAACTCAAATTAGAAAAACATCGAATGGAAATTATCTGTCCGTTCACTTTAACTTTAGTGACAGACATTGAAAAAACCTTTTGGCAATTTCTTAAAAATTTTTCTTGCAAGATATTGCATATTATCGGTATGCGGGCAGCTATCGGTTGAATGCGAGCTACAAAATGGCGGATTGATCATACATTGACAATATGAAACTTTCATTGAAGAAAAGTCTTCATAGTGGGCAGCTCACAGCAGCAGACAAACAATTTTGACCTAAGATAGCACTTATAAGCGGAGACATAGCATATTTAGGAATTTTTTGTCTGACACTCATCAGGGTATAAACATCAGAAAACGACTTAAGGTAAAGTATTCTTCCCTCGTCAAGACAAACATCAAACGAATGTTAAATTTTGTTACAATTTAGGCCAACAGCAGTTAACAACTCAGGATTTGCTGCGATCCCTAAACGGAGAAATACTGGGTGGCAATGTCAATTAAAAATGATCCATCAACGTATAAAAAACACACGATTCACTATACCTATGAAATCCATCAACAACTTTTAGATATTTCTGAAATTCCTTTTTGCTTATATGTTCTAGCATTCTTGCGTCTACCAGACATTCTAAAAATGTGCTCTGCAAAAGAAGCAATTTATTACTCAAAACCTCTAGCCTCTTTACATATCTGTGTTTATGTAAACATACACCTAGCCAAACGCTCAAAGATTATTTCCAACCTACACTAGCTACATGTAAAATATATCAAGCATAAAACTATATCCTGTATAACAAAACTACTAGTTAACTTGATGCTTTTTAGAATAAGAATAATTATTATAGCATATATACATTTTGCTACCTTATCGTCGAGAAACAAATGCTGTCAAAATATCAGAATCATCAAATCAGATAAATATGAAATTTAATCTACATATCTTGTTCCAGGTTAAAAAGTATCTAACAAATCCTATTTGTGTTAGTATCATTCCTGTTATGTTTTTTACTATAATATTTCGTAAACGGCTCAAGCTAGATAAGTCCATCCTCTTTTGGGTCGTGTTTATTGCAGCATTGTTTGAGTATTATCATTCTAAAACGAATTATACGAATAAAATTATATTAAATTGAATATAAGCTAGCTAAACAAGAATGGAAATGGAGCAATGTGTGACCAATATCAAAACATGCTTTAAATGTGCAGCCAGGAAGCCAGACCTACCCTATACTGACTTAGTCCTAAACTTGGTAACCATTCGTGTGCAATCCAGAAATGATTCATATCTCCAAAAACCAACGACTGAAATAAATGGAAAGAGAATCTTTTCTAACGGTCCAATACATATTTCATAAACAAAAACCATAATTTTTTTATTTCATATCAAATTTGAGGATCTAAATCGTACATTATGCATATAGTGGTATCGTTAAATAATGAAGGCCCGACAAGAAAGGGTTTTTAGGCAAATGATATAAAATTGATATAAAATTGATGGATGAATCTGTTCTGATACCGGTACAACCTTTTCTCCGAAGCATATTGTTAAAGAGTACAAGTGCTCCGCTCCCTAGTAAACGGGGTGTTACCCCCACCCCTTTTTACAAAACATAGAAAGAGTTCTCAACATTTGGTACTTTTCATTTGCTTTAAGAGTACATCGGTGGCAAAATCTATGAGCATGCTAGAAAATCAGTAAAAATTCGATTCGTTTAATAAAAATCTACGGATTTCTTTCTCCAACCAGGAGAGCTCTCGACAATATCTGGTCTTTTATAGAATAGATTCAAATTACATTGTGAGATTTTCGAAATTGATAGGAAATCGCGAAGTTTTGTTCTTTTGTTCAGAAGGTTTTATGTCAGATAAAGACTATTGCTAGCTTACCGTTTTTGCAGTCGGTGGTGCCATTGGAGATGTGACATTAACCATCTCATGAATAGCCAGTCGAAGTTTGAGCCTATGTAGGGGGTTGTTAACACCGATTTCGTGTTGGATCTCTGTATCTGACAAAGCCTGAAACAACAAATGCGTGAAATATGTGTGTGACTTTTAAGTCAAATATTTCACAATATTTTAGCTATTGTACGAGTAATATTTTGATTAATTTGTTAAAACACACATTAGTAGTGCTAAAACTTCATGAGGAGGTTGGAATAAAAGAACAAAAATGCATGGGCCTATGGGAACAAACAGTCATTAAGGTGGGAACAGCTGATATTAAGGAGGCTTTCTGAGTTTTGGATTTGCTTATCACACAATTATCGATTATCAGTCTATATGCCCGGAGCATATAACGTCTGTTGGCAGCTATAGACCAATTCGACTTACGACCTCGTTTTGGAAATTTCTCCAAACTTCATTATACGACTTTTTTAAGCTCAGATTTGGTTTTATCGTCATAATTTTAGGCGGGATACCATTTTTCATATTGTTTCAGCTTGTATTTTAGATTTTACCGAGAAATGAAGTTTGAAAACTTGTAAGGGATTTGACCGCAAAAATCGTTCCGGGGGAAACTTTATCCCACTGAGGTCAAATCTGAATCTGAATCCGAATCTGAGGTCAAAAATTTTGTACAAAAGAATTTGAAGAATTTTTCAAAATGAGGCCGTAAGTCGAATTGGTGTATTAGAGGCGCTTTATCCCGTCAGTCGACCGTTCAGAGTCAACAATAGGATTTGCAGGGCATTGAGGATCAGCCGTTTGAATACCTAACAATAGGTCTATTGTGAAGTCCAACCAATGGGAAATTTAAATGGCCAATGAAATGCACCGGGACATAATGCCTTTAACTTAACTACGGTGGAAAATATGGAAATTTCTCAAGTTATTGCTTAAAGATTACTCCAGGAGAATTTACAAAGAGAAAAGGGGTTCAAAAGAGGTATAGTAGTCAGTCTGTCCCGATCAGTAAAGTTGTGGATGAATTTCCTACCGACATAATGGATCCACTTTTGACGTTCGCTCGACAAGCAGCAATATACCAGTCTGGTAATTTCAGCCACAGCTGCACAAATACAAAACACGACACGTTTAACGTTAGTAGTAAAAAGGCAGAAAATTATCCACTGCAAATTAGAAAAATCCCAACTTTCAAAATTGAAGAATAGATTGAAGCTAATCCTGAAAATAACTGGAGAGCGAGATAGCTGCTTCCATTCTTAATAGAATCAAATTCCCTTTATTTACAGTTATAACATTTTTCTGCTTCTTTTTGCTGCTTACAGGGTTTAAAAATGTTAACTTGTTTGGTTAACAAGAATGTAAATTAAATGAAAAACCTGACATTGCTCCAGCGTACAGTATTATGAGTAGTCTTGCTTCCATTAATATCATTCCTATACGGGCTTGTTAATGTGACATGCATATAGCTTATATGGTATATACCCAGGTGTAGTAAGTCGTGATATGGGTGTGATTCAAATATTGTAAATATAAATGACTTAAATTGTAAATATGAATCAAAATACAGCCTGTGAAAGGAGTCTACCATTTGGTAAACACAAGCCCATTACACTACACCTAACGGTGGCTCTTGCAACAAACGCCAGATTTTTAACATTACCTCTAGCCATGCAAGGATCGTTGGTGCATTCCAAGATGCAAATGGAGTCCTTGAATGGATGACATCTTCTAGAAGCTTCTGTTTTATTCGTCTCTCTGCGTCCCTTTGCCCATCATGATCAGAATTAAGGACAGATCTTTCCAGCAGCATACTGGCATCTTTCGTGCGAAGCTTTGATTTGCTTGAAAATATTCGGCCTAAAGAATTCTTCAGTCCACGTTTGCTATTCCGTTTTGCGATGGACTCCATGCTACTGCTTAAGCTACTGGGGCTGGAGGAAAAGTCGAAGCCACTCCGGCTGCAAAGCAAAACAAATTGTGTTTATCGCTGTAATAGCGAGAAAACAATATACAATGGAATCTTGATATAACGAATCCCAGATATAACGAACTTTCCGTTATAACGAACGTCCCGGTATAACGAGCTAAATGTCTCTGGTCCCTTAAATCTGCATAACAAACCCCTCATAAATTCTCTCGGGTAAAACGAATTCCGGATATAACGAACTCTCGTTATTACAAACCAAATTTTAAGTCCCGTCATCATAACTATCCTCGACATAACGAACTTTTCAAAATTATTCATCTGCTAATTTCAATTATCTATTTCTGGTATTTTCATTTTCGAACATTAACCATTGATAATATTTGAATTCAGCTATATTGAATGGAGGAAAATGTGCACAGAAGTTTGAGAGAGCCTAAAAAAACACAAGGAAGGTGTACTGCGAAAAGACCCAAAAATATTGTTTTCCCAGTTTAATGATCTCCCAATATAACAAACTATTTTTAAATTTCAATATAGATAAATAACTTTTTTGCAATATAGATAAATAGGCCAGAATTCCCCTTAATCAGACAAAATTAACATCTAAATATCTACTTATATTTAGCAACAAAACAAACACGATAAAACAAACAGAACATTATTAGCATACATATTACAAGTGCAGTTAATGGTACTCTAATAAGCACAAAATATGGTAAATTTTATTAAATAATCATATTATAATAACATATATATATGTTGTATTACTTAATACAAAGGTATCATAGAATTCGACCAAACAAATAAGAGATTGTGAAAACCGAGATCGCAATCCGCCACACCTCCGCCATAGCTCCAAAAATCTTCTTGCCTTCCTAATTCAAAATTCCATCTATCTTTCAATATCATACTACACGAATATTTGAAAAAACTAAAATTAAAAATAGCTGCCTCTACAATATATGAAGCATATGATAGTTACCTTTCTCTATCCGGTTCAAAATTCGCCCATCCGGGCACACTAAGTCCCTGAGACTGTGCATTGTCACCACCGCTTTCCGTTGAATCCGACGGTAATGATCCAGGCGTGTCCGGTGCTCTACCTTCACCTTCTAGCCTCTCTTGCGATCTTCCTACACGAAGCTGTAAGTCAACATTAACTTTAAAATATCGGCTGACCAAACTACATCTTGAAAACAAAATGACTGGATGATAGTTGTCAAAGCTTCTCACTTTTGTTTAGAAATTTGACGGTTAGCAACTTTTGTGGATTTTTCGTAGTTTTCTCAATAATTGCCAAGGGGAAAACGATAGTAGACTTGCTGCCACAGAGATCTTCAAATTGCAGCTCGAGCAAAAAGTCATTCTCATTTCCAGTTCTATCTTTTATTTACTGGGAACTATAGGGTATTTCATAGTACTGGGAACTTTTATCCGATTTCGACCAACCATGTATATATTTTTACGAAAAATGTTTTGCTGTTGATGTTTTGTCATTCATCCTTAAATGGTAAATGCACATACGGATAATTTCTAAACATTCAAAATACAAAAAAAAATTCAAATGATTTAGAATACATTTAGAGCAACGATTTCAAATCTTACCATAAGGGGCCGCGTATCCAGCGGGTCGTGACTGGTGAATGGAAATGCAGTGCCAGTTTCTGTCGCGTCATTTGAAGCCTGGGAAAGAAATTCAATCAAACCGAGATAGAAAATTTAGATAGGTACCAGATCATTTCATCCTAAATTGAAAAATCACCGTTGCTTCCAAAGATTATGTCCCACTCTTTATGTTTATAAGAATGTTTACAAAAATTGGATATGTTAATAAGAATTGGATATGGTAGACAAAATGTTAATAAGAATTGGAAATACTATGGGTTATAGTGTAGAAAAGACAGAAAAGAACTTTGCAGCACAGAATTTTCTTTTTTCCACATTCCTCGCAAGTTGTTGTACAGTTTATTGAATAATAAAAAAAACATCATCTATTTCCTCTTTTTTCTGATATCAAAGAAAGAAAAGAATTGAAGGGATTTTATATAAAACTGTTATCATAAAAAACTCAAATTGCTTTTGAAGATGGCAGCGTCAATTAAAAAACTTAAAACCTCCAGAATGGCCCCTCCTTCCCTTCTCCAGCCCTATGAGATTATAGCTCTTCCAAAATAACAATACTTTCGTCTCTTCAGTTAGAATAATGTTTTAAGCTGGAGGGGGGGGGGGGGGGTCTTTTAATATCTTTAATTGTAGAATGTAAGTAAGATCGTATCAATAATAACTACCTTGCGCCTATTGTAACTATCACCAGAAAACCGCCTCGTCCTGTCTTCAGGCCGCATCAGTGAATGGTCTGACGCCGCAGTGGATGATGTCACGCTAATTTCATCCAAGCTGCTTGTCTCGCTGCCAACTTGGCGTTCGATCTCCTCCGCTCTTAGCTCAGTAGTGCGATGCTCCACTTGTAAAAGGCTGAAAATGAAGTGACTTTGTTAAAACTTTGACTGACTCTATGGATCAAGATCTACGATCGGCCAGACCTTTGGTTCTAAATGTGAAAATTAATATTTCTTTTAAGCTGTGAATTACAATAAAAGCCAAAGGTCTGGCCAAAGATCACTAAACCTTGTACGCCTTTGGGAAAATCTTTTGTTTTTGAGAAAATTTCCAAAATGTCCTTTATTGTTCAAAAAATTTTGTGCGTTTTTGGAAATGAGTGATAGACCCTTGATAATATCTTCAGATTGCACAATGATGTCTAGAAACCAAGATCACATGTTACCACAACTCTTAAGGCCGTGAATTCGTATATACTAAAAAGCGTCAACATATAAGAGAAAATAACTTGATACTTACGCTAATTCCTTATTGATTGCATCTAGTTGCTGTTGCAGTACGTTTGCAAGGTGCTGCGCATCCCCAGAAGACAGCGACTCCAGCGCAGCGTCATCTATTTTTGGCACTTTGGGTAGCCCAAGGTCTTGACTCTTCAATGAACTTCGCTCGGACTTTACACTTTCCGCGTCATCCTCGTTCACGGATACGGCATCAAACGCTTGCGCTACCGTGGAAACAACGGTGGCCTGCGTGAGTTTCTCCCATTCCTGTTCGTTAATAGTTAGGATTTTCGTCGGGTCTCCCTCAAGGCTACGCACCCGGGCCCGTTCTTCTCGTTTTTTAACTTTCTGCTCGTCTGTTAGAGGCTCTCCATTACTAGCCTGCGTTCGCAGAGTCAAAAGCCTATTTTGTGAACCCTATAAAAAGATAAAAGTATTTGAAACTTTTGCAATGTTTATCCAATTCACTAAACAAGAATGGACCTCTGCATTCAACATATAAATATATACAGTTGGCAAACATCTTTCTCCTTCTGAGGATTGAACAATGGAACAATTTTCCTAATGAGCAAAAAACCGCACCGCTGCTAGAAATATTTAAAAACTCATCACTCGCCTTATTAGTCACCAGCTTTCTGCTTTTTCTAATGTGAAGATGTTTTTGTATTTTTAGAAAAAACTTCGTGAAATAGAATTCTATTTCCTAATAAGTTATTGTATTACATTGTAACAAAACCCGTCATGAGGTAGACCACATAAATAGCCTGATAATGTTAACACAACATGAGCATTACAGGTTAGAATAATAATGGAAAAAAGTGAAAAGATATCGGGTCGTTTAGCCTTGACTTTTCGGCTTATGAAATGTCCAAGTAGCAAATTTTTCCAACAGATGACAAAGAGTGCTTTCTCGCCAGGTCACTTGTTAAAATAAAAGAAATGCTCTTGACCTTGCATGCGACAGTCTTTTAAAAACTATGCAAACTAGAATTTAAATATTAAAATTATCAATCAGGAAAATCAACTCACTTTTTCTAACTGTAAGCTTTCCAAAGCTCGTTTAGTTCTATCCAGCTCTTGTGTGATTGCATTCTAAAAGAAAAATATCACATCATATGCGATTAATCGACGATAACATGGTCAAAGGTCAAATCATATGCGATTAATCGACGATAACATAGCCAAAGGTCAAATCATATGCGATTAATCGACGATAATATAGTAAAGGTGAAGCAACTGAAATACTTAAATACAAATTTGCAATATTTGCTGAAGATAGCAGACAAAATATGAAACTGAGTCGCGAGACCATAAAATTTAATGAAATACACGGACTACAAAGAGATGAGGATGTAAACAAACGTGTCTTGACATGTTTACTAAACTGACGCTGGAATATCACAAGACACAGGAAAGCTTTAAAATTCTAACCTCCGAACATCCAGTTTTTAGCTTTCTGCATTTGTAATTTTTGCAAAATATTAAAAAACAAACAAATCAAATTTCCCTTCAAAACACAACTTCATACTTTTTTAGACCACAAAATGTTTTTTATAACAAGTTCTCTACGCAGGTCGGAAAAAATAAGGGGCAAACACGCAATCAATTTATGTTTCGTTCTTACATGTTTTGCTAAATAATGTGGTTTTAATACAAAACAAGTTAATGTATAATCTAGACAAACAAAATATCCTCCTTATTAGCAAAATAATCATACGGTGCCCAACCTTTTCTTCCAGTGTTGACATTCTTTCTTTCAAATGCTGCTGAAGGCGCTCATTAGACTCTCGAAGCAACTTATCCACTCTTGCTTGCAGCTTCGTACTGTGCTCTTCCATAGTCTTTTCACGTTGGCGTAACTAGAGAAAAACAAGCCAGTTTGTCACGTGAACTGTGCTCGAACGCATGTGTGTCCAATGGAAGACATGGGGGTACTTTGAGATCTATCTTAGTCGTTTTGTACACAAATTTTGGGCAAAGCAGAAGATTTGGTCTTGGGGCTGTAGCAGTAACACTGGAGGTATCACTTTTTAATACATTTTAGAAGTTTTGAAAGATTCCATAAAGAGCGCTAAATAATGAATCGAAGGATTTTAGTAACTGCTCGGTCAGCTTCGGTGCTAAAACTCTAATAAAATAAGGAACATATTTAAAATTTAGAAATAAGGGTATACCGCGTTTTATTGTTTACTGTTGCTTCAAACATGCTACTTGAAGGGGAAAACGCTACAGCGCATGTCTTCAAAAGTAATATCGGTTGGAACCCGGGAAGTAACATACTCGTGCTATACAGTGAACCAAGAATCTATGATTTCCCACAGAAATTTTTTTGCACGACATGCAATGCAAGATGAATGGCTAAAGGATGCCAAAATATCGCCAGTCGTCAGATGAAAAGTTAAAAAGATAGGTCAGGTTTTAACCGACAGAGAAGGTGTGCTTTTTGAGATCACATCCTAAAGCCCTGGAAGCAAAGGATGTATCTAATGTGAATCTCTTTAAGACGATTTTCTCTGTTACCTTAGTTAATTCTAAAGTAAGCTCTTCCTGCTGTGTTTGTAATTGCTGCAGCCTCTCTTCTGCCGTAAAGTTCCTCTCTTCAGCCTATACGGATGAAAACGAGATCTTTACAAGAAACAAAAACATGAATCGAGGAATTAAAAAATATTTGCAACAAAAAAACTGTCATGAAATAATTTTCCAGGCACAGAAGATTAAACAAGACAGAAATAAAATAAATTAAAAAAATAGTGAAGATCATACGCAATGAAAATTGACTGCATTTGACTCAATTTAAATTTCTTGTGAAATTTGTGCAGCTATATAGTTTGGATCCAATAACAATGAATGATATTATAAACATAGCACTTTCAAGGGGGACATGATAAGTATTGCACATAATAATGATAAGAGCCTGTTGAAAATTAAAAATCCTAGAAATGTTGATTGACCTGGATAAAATTGCAATGCAACTGCAAGGTCGTATAAGCAAACGCAGAACTAAACAAGGCAAAGTGTGAATAAAGACAACATAAAAATCTATCAAGTTTGAATAATTGTCTATGTCTTTAATACTGGTTGAAAATATCGCTTCTTTTTGTTTCTGGTTACTAAAATCGTCTGGTTTTACCCTGTCGCCATTAGGTCGAGCGTCAAGTTTCTAAATAACAACTAGAATAACGTATTCCAGGTGACACGTGCTTTGATAATCCTGCAAAGCTGACTGATATCAAAGACTTTAGAATCTGGACGTAACCCACGGGTAATTAAAACCAAGCCAAATCTGTGGTTTTTAGTGGAAAATATTTAATAAAATCACAGCGATAGACGGCGATGCCATTATCAGTTTATGGGCTTAGCGAGCAAGTTATGAATACCCAATCCCTTCAGGCGACAAACACAGTGAAGATGTCTCTGACCTCATTTAAGGCAGCCACCCTATTGGCAAGCTCTTCCTCAATCTTAGGTAAAGCCTCAGCCTTTTCCTGCAGCTGGTGAAATCTTTGTTCACAAAACGACAGCTGCTCTTGCAAGTTGTTTATCTTCTCATCTTTCTGTAATGACAAATTAGTAGGAAATTAAACCCCACTGCTCACAGTCAATCGTTAGACCTTACACATGTGCAATCAATTTCCATCAATAGAAATACGTGTTTGTGTTCTCTTGGCAATCTCCTTGCAACAGGTAAAAAACTGTGATGATCACAAAACATTTTCATGAGCAAGTAAAACTTCTTAATCTTAAAATAATTCACTTTAACTCATCAAGAAATTCTTCATAATTAGATGACTTCAAATGTTTTTGCCAAGAACAGAAAGACATTCTCATAAGCATAAAACACTTTTGCAAAATACCTCCGCCAGATTTGTTACTTTATTTGTCATTACCATAAATTGGTTGAGATCTCGCCACATGAGTACAGGTTTTTTTCTATCCAATCACTGCAATTTGGTCTTAGTTCTAAACTTTATGAACCAAGCGAAAATTACAATAATCTGTGAGCAAACTTCAAATCTTTCATAGGCCATACCTTTCATGGGTCATTTTACAACATATTTGCCTAATTTCAGAGGTATTGCATGATGTTCGTTCGAATTATTTGAACAAAAAGTAAAAAACTTGAACATTTCTTAAGGGCTTTGTGAATGATAGAATAAAGAACAAATCGATGAAAATAACTCCAATAAAAATTTGGCTGACACAAACCTGTGCTATAGTCATCTGGAAGCTCTTCAGCTCGGTCAGCGTGCGTTCGTTACATTCAGAAGAAGATGCCAGTTCATTTTGTGAGCGTACATAGCGCTTCTCTAACGTTATTATTCTTTCCTCCATGTCGGCTTTTTGCGCTAGAACCTAGGGTAACAAATTATGTTTTCATCGGATTTATAACCTATAAAAACAATCATAGTGTGTAGAAAATCAGATGGTTAAGTCCAATGTTTATCAACAGATTAAATTATTTTTTAATATTGACATTCGAACTTGTTTTTCTACATTAGAGAGCATCAAGATTTCCAAAAAAACTGCTGTTTTGTTTTGTTTTTAGCTGCTAAACAAGCTGTACCCTGAAATTTCTAAGTGACAGAATATGAGACACATGAAAGTAAATTGGCACAAGTAGCAAAACTCTCTGAACAAGTCTTTCAGAAGTTAAAGGAAGTGTGTTGGTATGCTGCCAAACTGAGCTAGAATTACTGAGATTGCAAATATAAACCACGGATATAAACTCGTACTTAGAATGCTGATCGATATAATGAGCTGCTTCCAATCCAGTTTCAAGCGGGCTTAGATAACTTTAAACAGACTTTAAAACTGATTTTAATTGGTAAACTGGGAAATTAATGTTAGCCGCAATTTTTGCCATATGCTGAAGCATGGTGGAATTTTGCAGCCGTTAAGAATGAATCATAGTCTGGACTACTAGACAGATTGAATCTTCTTCAAGTTGTGGGCAATATCACAGGGTGGATACTAATAGATTAATGATTCACTTCCAAAAAAATTTTAAGAGATGCTGTTTGCATAAACATTGTAAACGAAAGAGCACTAGTAATTTGTTGATGAACAAATCATTGGAATGCTTGGGTCATCCTTCGATTTTTATGTCAAAAATACTTTCAAAAAATATGTCGAAGTCAAGCAAATAGAATGAGAAAAAACATGATTTAGAAATTTTCAAATTTTGATGGGTAATCCAGTATTTCGAATGTCCATATACACGAAAACATTTTAGGTTCTTTTGAGATTTCGAGATAACAGACGTCAACTGCACATCGGTGTGAAAAAAGATGAGCTTGAATGCAAGCCTTTTTAATATTTTGCAAGCAAACCAGTTAGTGCATTCTTGCTAATGAAACTAAGCATAAAATACAACCAATGGAATAGGAGAATACCCATGGCTAAATGTTTTTCAAAGATAGACAGCAGCCCGAAACAAAGACATTTTGATAGATGGGTGTAGTTTCATACGTAACAAAAACATTAACGAAATGGCGGGATTTGAATCATAAATTCATCTGCACTTGAGGCAATAACAATTTAGAACCTATATACATTAAGTCAAATGCTAATATAAATTCGTTGAAAAAAGCCAACCAACCTCCTCGATATCCCGCTGGAACTTCAACTTGGCCTCGTGAGCAGAATTGAGCTGTCGACTAGCCATTGCCAGTTGTTCCTCAAGCGTATTAACTCGTTCTTTTGATTCTTTACAGTCTTTTCGGATCTAAACAAAATAAAATTAACTTGCTCATTTCTACGTCTGGATAAAATTGAAAAAGGAAATTTTATATTCATATGCTTGTAGAATCTTAAAAAGAATCTTTATTGCACCGGCAACCCCTTTTCGAGAACAAGTTATCTTTGTAAGTACATTAAAACTACTTCATGTTCGTTGGCTTGAAATTCAAATTTCAAAAATTCCACAAATAACACCCTGGTTATTGAAAGTTAAGGGTCATTCGTTGTTATGGGTTATTCGTACATACATCCAAAACACAGGATACTTTGTAGAGCGCACTTTAAGAGCTTGTTAAGGAGTGTACATTTTTAAATATCAAAATTTGTTCTAAGAAACCAATCTCATTTTCGATACCTTCTCAAGATCACGGTCCCGTTGATCTAACTTATATTGCATGTCACTAAGCTCCTCTTGAAGATCCTCATTTGTTTCTGCGGTGGCAGGGCCGTTAGTAATCTAAGATAAACAAGTCTGGAATGTGAAACCAATACAGTGCATTAACATGGCCATATAAAGGCGAATTATCAATCATATACTTCTTGGAAATGTAACACAAAAACGTAAAGAACACAAGCTGGAGATATAGTTGACGACTTTGCACATAGAACAATAACCTGAATGAAAATTACTGTGTACCAGTCTATCATAAAGGGCTTAGCACCGTATAGGCAGAGCTGTGCACGCTAATTGGTGTATAGAATAGAACGGTTCTCAGTTGCTTATCCGAGTTTCAGGCTTAATGAAACTGTTTTGATGATGATCATCGCCTGATGATCGCATTATGCGTGAAACTCGGAGTAGCAACTTAGAACCGCCCTGTTCAATACACCAAATAGTTAATTACAATCTTACGTCCCTTTTTATCCTCAAGCTTCCAATTTAAGAGGGATAAATAAAAAGCTCCCAGGAATAAGAAAGCATGAAAAATAATGAATAAGAGAAAGGCCACACAAAAAGGGAAATAATAAATGTATAAATAAAAACAAATACATAGTCGCTAAATATTTATTGTTATTCCAGTATGATAATTCTGGATGGAGAGTACATACTGAATAATCAAAATGTAATAATAGACAAAAAGCAAATGTCATTAATAGTCATACATTGAGCGTCTCAAACTTTAAATGAAGACTATAAAACTTCTCTGACTTCCCTGTCTATATCTACTTTGAAATTGAGATAAATTCGTGACTTTGAACTGTTTCTAGAAAAATCTCAACCTTTAAAAGCTAGACCGAATAATTTAAAAAAAAGACAATTCGAAGTTTTTTTATTTGATTGCAACTTTCTCCAAAACTATAAAAGACATCTAAACTAAATTTTCAATTAACATTTAATTGGCAAAGACAATTTGAAAGTGATAAATAATTTAAAGAAAAATTTGTTTATCATTTGTCATTTAAAAGTGTAGCCTTTAACGGAAATTGCGAAGTACCTTTCCACCATCTTGATTATTTGCTAATGATCTCTGGCGTTCACGTCTCTCCAGCAATTGCCTGTTCTCTTCTCTTAGTCTTTCAATCTAAAGGAAATGAGAACGATTTACATTTCAGCAAAGTATTCTTCGACGTCGGCATATTGCCTGGTGACATGAGCAGCATTGATGAAAATGCCATTTTATACAAAGATACTTTTTAAGGATAATCGTACATTATGAGCGCATGAAAAATATAAAAACACAATAAACCCTGGTGTTTAGGCCTACTACAACCATTTCCCTAGATTTTAAGCTATTATTTTACGCAGGAGGGTTTATGCTTATCATAGAAAACAAAGCACAGTCACGATGTACAGCGCTTCAATTTTTGCCCATACATGCTGCTTTTCTACGTTACGCTATTTAGTTGTTTATTTCTCCCTCTCGCCTAGAATCTTTTGCTAATGCTTAAGATACTTTGCTGAAGAATAAAAATCCAACTGTGGTAGGCTTGGCGTGACTGTAACCTCGCAATAGTTTAACCTCACAATCATATATGTATAAGTCGTATAGTTCTTTAGTATTAAGCTCAGTCAATCGCTAACCTCACACACGAGTCGTAAGCTATTCTTCTAATCGCCTTTCTCTCTCAAGTATCAGGATTACTCTAGAGTTATGAAACACAATATATCCTAGAACACAATTGGGGAGGGGGGGTGTTGGTGGGGTGGTTTGAGAAAGCCTAGCATGAAAACATATCTTTGGTTCTAATCACGTAAAAGTATTTTATTACCTCTTGATTTGACAAGGTGAGTTCTTCTTCGAAGCTTTTGGCTTTGTCTAAGGCAATCCGTAATCTTTCTCGAACCTGCAAAAGAATGTTTGTATAATTCTTTCTGAGCATCTTCAATTTTCCGTGTAAGAATAAAAGGAAGAATCAAAATCTTCTTGCGTATGATCGATCCAGAGTTTCTACTCAAAGGGATTTCTTCAACGCCTGCCAAAAGTACTTGGAGCACCCAGCAATTTGTATTGCATTTCATATCTTTCATTTCTTTCCCGAAAAAATATTACTACTTCCGTCCCCTTCCCCCTAGAACGATGTTGATAATTTAGAGAAATATTGTAAAAGAAGCGCAAAAGAAAGTGCTTCCTAAAATCCTAACCCGTTTGATAGTAAACCAACATTCTTCTGTAGGGGAAAGGGGGATAATTGGTTTTGACCTTGGAAACTGACGTCAGTGTTCCAAGACTTTTGACTAGCATTGTTGCTTGTATTTAGGAGTGAAAAAATCGAAATATTCAAAAAATAACTCAATTCAATCTTTCTACTGAGAAAACAATTTGTAAAAACTTATTTTTGAGGCATTTCTTTGACTCTGCTGAGACACATTTATATTAAAAGCAAGTGATTATAAAAAGAAACACAAAATATAGCAAATTGAAAAATCCGATTTTACGCTAAGAGAAGCAGGCACATTCGGATAACAGCCCCTTTAAGTTAAGAAAAAGGAGAAGAAGGATGAAAAGAAGAAAGCGATGAAGAAAGTAAGAACGAGAAGAAAAGAGAAAGAAGAAGAAAAATAAAGAAGAATAAAGAGACGACGAATGAGAAAAAGAGGAATATTGCAAGAAAAGATTGACAATCTACAAAATGCGAACTAACTTGTGTGAAAAACAAAGAATGCATCTAAGAAGCTGTTACCTTTTCATCCAATGCTTTGTGATGTTCGAACAGAGATTTAAGCGCTTTTAGAACTTCAACTTCTGAAGAAACTCCCGCAGATGTCTGCGCTTGTCTCTTCACTACAGTCATTCGTAGAGATCGTTCATGCCTCGACACTAGGCATTCAAGGTGTTCCAAAAGAAGCTAAAATCGAGCGATAACAAAAAAGTAAAACTTATGATTAATCTTTGGTTCTTTCGTCGTTGAAATACGTCAAGAGGCGCTTGTAGTGTTTATATTCTTCACTATTGTGTTCCGATAAAACAGTTTTGGTACAAGTAAAGTCTTATTGTAAACTGAGACTTAGACAAAAAACAGCCTGGTTCTAAACAGTTCAGTCCGATTAACCAAAACAGAAGCAATTCATCTATTATCCGCAACAAGATGATGCTAAGAAGTTAACAGCAAGCTATGCAGATAGCACAGTGCCATGGATCATTGGTCTAAATCCTGATGGTTGCTTTGCATTGGCACATGGTTGTTCAACCATCGTTGGCCGTTCAAGGAAATTGACCAATGGAAATCAGGGTTTCAGCCCTATGCATGTGATCAGTTTGTTAAAAATGGCCAATCAAATCAGTGACTGAATTTCATGGAGTCAAAACATGTGCATTGAAACGAGCTACTGAGCATACAATTCGGCTTCAAACACGGGGAATCACCTAATGGTTGAAAGATTTTTAATTCTTTGCTTTTATTAGACTTTTTTGCTTAGACTGACAGTATTTAAAATTTACTTTTGAGGCTTGTGATTGTCGTCTTCTGTTCATTTGGGTTTCTAAAAAACCACCTGTACGCTTTCCGCCTTTTTGAAAAGTACGGAATTCTTCATAGAGCTAAAGAAAGTGTATATTGTGCAAAGTGGTGTCTTTCAACAAGAAAATCTCGCATGGCTTTATTCAATACTCATATGAATTTAGAACAGAGGCAAAAAACTAGGTGAAACTTTCAGGCCATAAAAAAGTGCAGGACATCGATTGACTTAATACGGAATAAATCTTTAGGGTCTTAAATTTTTAGGGAATGTTTGTCGGGTCTTAAACTTGAAAACAGGCCTAACCTTAAAATGCATAACGTCTTGACGCAATTCGATAGCCATTAAAATGGCCATTGGCTGGACTATACAATACCTATTGTTACATATCCAATCAGCAACGTAAGGCTGATTCTGAACAATTGCTCAATCAGAAACTCGCTACGGAGCTTATTTTGACTCTGAACGGTTGACTGACAGGCATGACGCCCTTAACACAAAATACTACATCATGACACACCACGAAGTGGACGACCATGAAGTGAAGTGGACTATGATACTGACCTTGATATTGCTTCGTTCTGCTTTAAGTTCAGCTACTTCCTCGTCACGTTCTGTCAGCTTTTCTCGCATTTGGAAGATTTCTTTAGCCATGGTAACAAATTCCTGGAAAAGATCGCATGTCGCGTAACACTCCCAAAATGTTCAGACAACCTGGTAATTGGATTGTTATGTCTTAACAAGGACTAACTTTCAACGAGAAGAACATACTTGAAACAAAATTCAAACCAACTTCTATTAATTATTTCCTATGTTAAAGATGACTTACTGCTACTCCAGCATGGAAAGATGACTTATATTTAAATTGATGGCAACAAAAGTGGCAGAAGATTATAAAAATAGTTTATTTATGAACCAGATAGTCCAGTTCACCGAAAAATTCTCGAATGATTTTTATTCTCTCTTAAGAACATATTTCTCACTAACTGCAAGTGATTCGAAGATTCCTTTCAAAAAACCCTGCATAATGTAATGTCAATAAATGCGCGGAGTCGAATACGATGCCAGTTGTCATCCTGATTCAAGAAATAATAATCATAAACCCATTGATAGAACTATGCCTAAGTTACCCTCCTTGTCAAAAGCTATGTTACTCTGTTGCATGCTTAAGGTAAGATCAATAAAACGCTTTCCGTACAGTATAAGGTGGGCGAGTGAGAATAGGGAACATAACTACTGAGTGTTCAAATACTTGAGATCAGTGCGTAAGTGCAAAGAATGTGCCACAGGGCAGTTTTTGTACCACCACGATAGACAAATATGATTCCAACAAATATTCCGGGGGGGGAGTGGGGGGGGGGGGGGTTGCTGGGTATCAACAACAAACCATGGCACATACGTGGTCGGATGACCCATAGATAGTGGCTGTTTTCTATCACAGAGATGTGACAGAGGCTGTTTCTTACCAATGTTGTTGTTAGAGACAAGGGGGTGGGGTGGCAGTATTGTGCTATACGCGTATTGGTAAGTGAGCACTGAACATACCTCAGCCATAGACCAGTTTGGTTGGCGGAGCCTATGTGATGTAGTTTGCATATCTTCATTGTTGCTGGAAATTTTAAGTGAATCCAAATTGCCAAGCTTTTTCAGCAACTGCTCTCTGTCTAATTTTGTCTATGAAAATAGAAAAAGAATACAGAAATAAGCCTTTGATATCGCAAAACATATAGACAGAGCGGAAACCTAGCATACTTGAGTACTTATAGCATCCGGTATTCTGTGCCAATTTTAGAAAAATTTAACATGTTGAAAAATAAATACTGGGGCGTAACAGGAGAAATCAAGGTAGCTTGGATTAAGAGGGGAAATGCAACCGGTCAGAAATGAGGAGATGATAATAATAAGAAAAGCAGCTGAGATTCATTGCAGTTCAATAAAGGTAACGAATTATTTAAAGCTAATTAGAGATTAGACAACTTTTTTGCTATCAATAGAGACAATGATACACATAAGTGATTTATTTCTATTTATGTACAATAAAAAATAGCTATACGCCATAGTTAGACCTTAAGTTAAGATAAACTTTCCGAAGGAGGCAGTTGGGGGAGCATGATAGGATGTATCTTGAAGGTGTTTCAATCTAGTAAGAGAGAACCTCCGGCGGACGACCCAGAGACAAAAAGCACCCTCTGATCTGAAGGCGAAGCCGAAGATCTAAAAGCTTTGGGTTAGTGGTAAATGAGTTAACTAACTTCTAGGAGCATGAAATTGTGTGATGTTAACAGGGCCTCTCACTTTTTTGCAAAACAATAGAGCTTTTTTTAAATTCTTATGCTATGAGTGTTAAATTTTCCCTTGCCCCCTCCTCACTTTCCAACCTGTGTCAGAGCTCATGGTTAAGTGCACGAAATGGAGGCCACTCATGTTGCATAGAATTAACGTCCAAGGGCATCGACAAATGAATGATTGATTTGCTGGGAACTCTCCTAGCTCAAAAGCCCTTTTTCCTGGTAGAAGCCCCCTTTCCTATATACCTTGAGCAACAGCCCTTACTGGATATTGCAAAGTAAGGCTTCGCTTCGGCAACATCAAAAGCTTGAGGTTTTTTGAGCCATCACGAATTAAGGGCATTGTCAAAAACTCAGGTATCTCGATCAAGATTGTTCTGTGATCCCTGTATTTAGTCCCATTCGTGAATAGAACTTGTCAGTCTTGCTTTATAATTCTTTGACAAGCTTTGTCACGTGATATTTTGAACTTAAGCTGCTCTAAAGGCAATCTCACCAATAAGTAGCAGTCTCTACTTTAAGATGTTTGAATAAGACGCTTAGTTATTTGGGTGCCTGGGTTCTGTTTTCAACACATCTGCCTGGACGAAAATTAATTCTGACCTCTAAATACTAAAGACACACGACACAAAATTCTGACACGTGTCTGATCACTTTAAATATTGTCAAGTTTTTGCTGGGATTTTACGTCTGCCATAGCAAAGAGACAAGACACAGTATTATTGGTGACAACATTTAACTCTTCAAAGCTACAGCCTCTTGGTACAATATTGTTAAGAAGCCATTAATAAATCTCTAATTCTCTTATTTTAATCTGAGTCTGGGCACGTTCTTAAGTTGTTCTTAGTTTTTTAAAAATTCGAGCCTTAGCGCCCTTATAATGTGTGTTTTTGTTAAATAAAAGAGTGTACACTCTTTTTTTATAAGATACAGTAAATTTAAGTTTATGTTGACTGTTCTTAATTTTTTCGAAAATCTGAGGCTGGATTGTTCTTAATTTGTTCTTTAATTAAGAGGAAGTAACCAGTGCTATTGCTAGCTTTTTCGCTCTAAGGAGGTGTTCAGGCCTCATTTGCCAACAAAGTGAGTGAGACAGCCTTAATTTGCTGACAAATTTGAATATTCACTGAAAAAGCACCCACACATCGCAAAAAATCCTCGATTTTGAGAAAAAACGTTATTCAAAATTGCATTTTGCAGAAGCTCAGCCTCAAATTTTGACCAGTTTTGAGGCTCGTGTCCTTATAAAATTGTTCTTATAAAAAAAGAGTGTAGTGAATTGGCAAAGGAAAATTCTTTTCCATATTTATGCACTCAACTCAGTTCCAAGAAACAAAAGAAAACTTCATAATGATTTTAAAATATATCAAATAAGCAGATGGACTGTACCGCTATATTCATCCACCTCTATTTTTTGACATGCTCAACGGTAAAAATATTTGTTACTAATCTCTCTACAAACGTTTCACAAAAATAAACAGAAAAAGCTGTGGGGAAATACGATACATACGTACTCTGACGTCACTGGAAAGAGGTCGTGTAGCGATTAATCAAAAAATCTCGAAAACATTTTGTTATGACCAAAGGAAATAAAGATAATGAAATGCGAGGAACAGGTGACTTAGCCTGTTTACGAACGACAAAAAATTGTTCTGAAATTCATGGCAAGAACTGAATGAGGTTGAATTACATTGAATGTCCATGTAATTTACTTCCAATTGAAGCAAGTTATCAACAACTGCAGGAAAGAAATTCAGAGACAAAATTATTTCTCAGTTTAAGTGGTGTCCGATACTAAAGGTGTCCGCAGCTTTCAAATGATCTTAACAATCGTCTATTCTAATTAATCAAGATCTCTATTCATAAATGATTTGCGATGAAAAGCGTTTATCTTGCTTGTCAGCTTAGTATCGTTTCTTGGCTCAAATCGTACATCCAGCCAATTTCTGCTATAAAATTTTATCGAATTTGGGGTACATTATGATATATTGATGCATTCAGCAGAGTGGTTTTCAATGACGTGGTAGATGATTTTTTACCTATTTCTTTATTTCTTCCATAACGGTTTATATTTTTTAGGGTATAAAACACTGACAATGTTTGTATCACATTAACCCCTAGATACTGAAAGTGCAATGGGAGTAGATTTTCCGGGGGCTGAACGTAAAATTTTTCTACTTATTCAAACAAAGTGACAAAAAATCCTGAATTTGTCTTATTAATTCAGTGCTTTAGGGGTGGGGGGGGGGGGCTACCAGGCCTTCACCCTTTCTTCTGCTCCTAACACTTTGCACTTGATTCTAAAAAACCGCACATTCGAAATGAGACGTCTTAGTGAATAAGGATATGCGCGTTCAAAACTCGAAATTGTATTATAGTTGTATGGTTTTGGTAGGGAATTTTTAATGATAACAAGAAGCAATTCTCAAGCAATGAGGACTTTGTTAATTAAACCAAAGCCTAAACAACTGCAATCTTAATGCGCTGGGCCAGACCAGCAGGTTATCAATAAATTGACTGCTATTGAATAAACGCTGGTCTTGCTGGAAAATTCTCACTAACAATCAAAAAAAGAGAACACAAAGAGGAAAGCCAGAAGCGTTCCTTGTCCCGAGCTGATTAATGTTTTGTTATACAGCATTAAAACTGGTTTCTGTTCATAGGGAAGAAAAGAGTTTCCGATTTTAACAGTGCACGATTCCGAAGCAATAACGAGATCCGTGGAGACTTTTGTATTGAAAAAAACAAGTTGTTTATTGAAATGATAGGAACCAAGAGTGCCTTTATTGACTGGGGAATATCGATCTAGAGCTTAGTTGAGTTCTTTCCTTGATGGTGAATGGGGAAACGACTGGGAATAATAACGTGTGTCTGTAGCTATGGTAAAAAAACAATGTAGGGCTTATGTTGAAAATGCACTGAAAATAATGCTACGGCCAAAGTCAAATGTGGTTTTTTCATGTCAGATACACTTAAAAATGGCAATGAAAAACATTATCATCGTTTCTACAGGCATCTCATTTCGATATTTCCGAATTCTTCAACTATATTATTCATTATGGTTCACCACGCTGGTCAAAAACAGAACTATGAACCAAGAGAACAAATTCAAAACATATAATTCCTATTAACCAAATGGAGCCATTAGTATCAAATGGTAATGGCTTAAACAGTGTCGAAGAGCGTTGGTGCACAAGAACAGTTCCATGTTTACCCCCCGGGCCCACTGGACTCGGGCTTGGGGTCTTTACAACATTCAAAATTCGAGAGCAATTTTTACGAAAATATGACTTTTGAAATACTGTGGTTAAAATTGAGAAGGAAAATCTTCAAAAATTATGAATCCGGGAATTGAATATAAATATATAATAGACCGTTTTTCTGACACATCGGGTATATTTACTTAAAACCTGTGTTCATTTTTTGAAATTTCTCTTCTATTAATGTGTTAATAATATCAGGCATTATGTTATGGGTCTCCCGTCAACTTTGAACCCTGGGATTCAATAGTTATAAATGCTACCCTACACAAGGGTGTTTTAGAAAATTAGGGGGCGTATCTGACAAGTGAATAGGGGCTATGGCACACCCACTTTCATCAAATGGTCGGCAAAATCTTCAATTGGCTGTTGGTTGGTTGGTAAAGTCACCTGATAGCAAAAATTGCAAATTAATTGTATTCATCCATGCCTTCGTCCAGTGGCGGAATTAGGGACTGCGGGGCTCGGGGCCAAAAACATCTGCGTGGCCCTTGTTCTTTACAATTTCTTTTCTTAGGTGTAGGGCCCCTTTTGGCTATCATAAGCGCGGGGCCTGAGGCCATGGCCCCCTGGACCCCCCTCAAAACCGCCACAGCCTTCGTCAGAAAATGTTACTCTTCAAGATAAAGAGATTAATTCAGTTGGCGATTATCTCAAATCATAGAGATTGCTCCTGGCTCTTGAGAGGGTGAAATAGGCAGGGGGTGCGGACCCAGGATTCTCTAATTGGCTTTAAAGGTTTGCCAAGAGACGGTATGCAGCGTTGTCAAATCTCAAATCATATTTTTAGTTAAACCAGTTTCCATTGATTTTTAAGGCTTTATTCTCCAAAAAAATTGACTACTGCTGTTTTTTAAACTGTTTTGTTTTTGGTTTTGTCTCATCAATGAGTGTAGGCTTTCAATTCACAAAAACAAATAGCTGAATAATACTTGGTTTTAACTTTTTTTCTAATAACAAAATCAACTGGTTTTATTGCATCATAACTATGTTTTAAACAACGGAATATTTGCCTGTATTTATCAACATAGAAAACCAGCAATAATTGAAAAGGAAAATGAATTAATACAAAAAAACTGACCTTTGTTTTTCTATTTTTAAAAGTTTATGACATTTTTAAAAATAAAAAAAGATGGAAGAAAAAGGAGGAGTAGGCTTTAAAACACAAGTGTTTATTTGCAAAATATTCTTTGCATTTTTGGGGGTTGATATTTAATAAAGTTATCATGCAAAATCATGCAAATTGTGATATCATGCAAAATCACATAGAGGTTGAACTAGACCCCATTATCTACAAAAAGATTTTCTGAAAAATTTCTCCCTAGAAATTGAATTTCCAACCCCTTCTAGCAATTACCCTCTTGCTGTGTCCCTACCAAATGGGCCCTTTATCGGTTCATTTTCACGGCTAGAGATTTTCCCTTTCTGATTCAGAAACAACAAATAATACTGCAAGCGCATAGAAAAGCCTGCTGCATAGAACACTCCTCTGGCTTTTAATTATGACTCTTTTAGTTACAATATACAACTTAGCATATAATCTATAATACAAAGTTTGAATATTTCTTTTAGTAAACAAGTTTGATAAGCCAACACCAAACTTTCTTCTGCAGCTGAAGGGAAAAATAAATGTTGATAAACTTTAATGAAAATTTATCAACAACAAATTTCCAGTCTTCTTTTTTAGCTTTTGACAAGCTTTCCTGACAATTTATAATTAGTGACATAGAAACATTTGAGGAATTCAAAAGTAACTGAAATCGTAATTGCCTTACAAAAAATCAGGCATAGAAAAATTTACAGGCAAATTAATTCGCTCTCATGAGCGCCAGAGCAATTGGCTTAGGGTAGGGTTGGTCAAGCAGCAACCTAAAGAGTAACAGATGGCATGCCACCAGAATGTTCCATCCATTTCTTGTTCAATCCCATAACCCTTCTTATTTTCATTGTCTACAAATATCAGTCTTAATAAGCAGTCATGGCTCATTTAGCTTTTTATGGAAGTCGGTTTTGTCAATGTTTTTATCAATGTTCTGAAGTACATTTTTGAATTTCAGAAAGAAATAGTATCATAACATTAGGCAAAACTGCTGTAGAGTGCCTAAAAGAAATGATTTGTCACTTCCATGTAAACAAAAAAACTTATTCATCAAATTTTGATAAGAAACCTTTTGTCAGCAAAATATAGCTGCTATGCTTTGGGTTGAAGACCGCTTATGGTTAACAATTTTGGTGTTAACTTTATGATGGAAATATGCTTGTGATCGTTTGATGACAAGGGTGAAAATAAATTTTTCTCTAATGCTCAAACCCAAATTTCAATAAAAAGATAGGATTGCAAGAAAATTATATATTTAAAAATGTTCAAGATGACGAGTGCATGCTTGAAATGTCATGTTTTCAACAATCAAAATTGAATTCATTTCATTTTGATTTTTTATATATTCACTCAATATATTGTCATTATTTGGACGAATTACCACACCCAACCTACACATTTAATGATATATTTAAAAGCATAAAGAAAAAATATTCTTCAGCAAGCATTTTTTAATAGGAATTTTTCTTCTTCTCTAAACTAAACTGTAACCAATTCTAAGTTATTCAAGCCTAACTAAAACCAACAAAAATTATTATGAAGGAGCGTTGTAAAATAACCATTAATCTGGAGAGCATTAAGTTTATGACTAACATCTACATAACAAAATTTTGTCACCTTGGATTCTAGAAAGATACAAAAACAAAAAAACTCCAACAACTATTTTGAGAAAAAACACTTGTTTTTACAGATATATATACTTTAAAATTTATATTTAAAATCTAGAGTACCCATTGTGGCTCTGAAAGCATTGTAATAGAAACATCAAATAACAAAGAACAAAAAAGAAAAGGGTGAGAAAAAATCATGAAATAAACCTTTTGATTGAACAACATAAGAAAGGAGACAATTTGTGTTTTCATAGTCTTTGTTTTATCATGTAGATCTTATCTTAATGCCTTTTTATATAAGAACCCAAGGATGAAAATAGTATATTGATAAAACAATTGATAAGATATGAATGGCAAGCATCCGAGATAGTAAGGAACATATTTTCATTGCTAAGCTAGTTATTCTTAAATCAAGGTGAACAAATGTTAAATTGCCATTCCCAAAATTTGTGTAGATTAAAATTATAAGAATCATGCATTTTCTCAAAAAATTACTGAAAAAGCTTCTTTAGTCACACTTTTTGCACAATTATATTTTTAAAAACTAAAAGAAAGTATGTATATACTTTCTACTTGCATAAAACTTCAGTTTCTGTACCTAAATAAAATATTAACTTGTACTAGAAAAAAGAGTATTTTTTCTCATTTTTTATACATTCAAATTCCATATATCTATTAGCAGGATTTTTTCCAATAAAATCTACACATGACATTACTGCAAGAAAATTACTCTTGAATTATCTGCCTATTGTTCCTGATAATATAAATCTTAAGAATTCAAGTTTTTGAAAACCTTGGTATGCTGAAATTTTTTAAGAATATTTTCATTGAGAAGATTGAAAACATATGCATGAAATTTCAACAATTTTACCTTCTTCTTAAAAATTTGCATAGATGTAGAATAATATATTTGAGCTAACTTAACAGAATAAAAAAATTTGATTGTTTTGAAATGGTGAAACTTGTTGTTTATTCTCAATATTTTCTCAGGGATCATTTGTGTCTCAAAGAACAAACATCTTATTTTCTAGATTAATTAAATGGTTCAGATGCCATTGTGAGTTTTGTACTCCAGCATCTAGAAAGGGCATCTGACTCAACAGTTTGTAGGATAAATTAACAAACTTGATAGCCTTAAGTTATGTTTTAAATTGAAAAGCAAATCATGTATATAAACTGAAATAGAAAAATGTTGAATACTAGGATTTATGCTGCAAAAAATAATTCAGCATAGAAAATACAAATTATCTCTAAAAACTTTTCCCACTCTATCGAGGGTGAATTTTACTCAAAAAACTTTCGAAACTTAAAAAACATCAAACTTCTTGCCGATTTGCTCAATCTATCACACTTATTTGAAAAAATAAACAGTTGCCCAAACAAGCCAAAACAATAGAACTAAATTATAAGAAATCTACAAAAAATCAGTTGATGTTGCAAGCTACCCAAATCACTAAAAGTTTCGAGCAACTTGAGTGAATCTTTCCAGACATAAACAGAACGCGTGTGTATACTGTTTTGCGCAATCAAATTTGAGATAACCTGCCAAAACAAATTATCTGAAGATCACGGAAAGGGATCAACTATTTACAATCAAACGTAAGTGTGAAACCTGCAGAAAAATAAAACGATTTTACCATTAAATGGCTGCAGAAAGATCCACAAGATATCCTAAACCTATACAACTGCTTATTTATCATTACTATCATACAAAAGAAAATCTCTGGCAGGCCGATATAACTGATGTAAAGTTTTCACACAGCCACAATTGTATACACACAAGAAAACAGTGTAGAATACATACCTCGCTCAACAGTATCTCGAACTTTTGTAATAAAGCATCCTTTTCCAACTCGGTTTCTTTCAGTTTATTTCTAGTATATGCAAGGTTCTCCTGAGCCTCCCGTAGCGTTTCCATCAGTTTATCCCGTTCATCTAACATGTTCACCATTAGCTGTTCAAAATTGTTGTCTTCCATAGCCCCATCATTGCCGTTGTCACCAGTCTCGCTGATGGTGGGCATAATATCTCCGCACATCATCATCTTGAATTTTTATGAGGGCGACAGTTCCAATTCACTTTGATTTTAATTATAGTAGCAGTACCATAAATAAATATAACTTACTCCTGCAGTAAAAGTAACAATTATAGCGCTGGCGGATCACATCTTTCTCGACAAACTCGATTTAGGCCCACAAAGTAGTTATCTGAAATTAAAAATGCAACAGTTCGGTATTGAGCGATCCAGCGAGAATCAAGCTACGCCATAGCCCAACCATCTTTCTTGTATCATACGAACATCTACTTTTTCACGGGCAATATTTCAAACCCAAAAAATCCATTTACAATTTCATCGGTGAACATTACTTTGAAAATTAGATTCTCCCGGCTGCCAGCCTATTATGATAAGACCGCTGACTAAAGTAGTCCCAATCGAATGTTATTATAATAGGATGGCGAATCAAATGCCGTCTTTCCGATGATTACAGCTATCGCGTACCTGTACTTTGAAAATACAACTCTATCTGCAAGTAGCACGAGAAATGTCCGAAAGTGAAGAGTTTATCAAAAAAGACATCTATGCTTGAACTATCAATGGAGATAAATTCATAAGATTCGATTTTAAAGAAAAATCGAGTGCAAGTACAACTTGTAATGAAAAGTAATGTGTGTTATTTGTCAAAGAAAATTTTTAACATTTTTGCATAAAATGTGGCCAAACACATCACCATTTCGTTATCACTTTAAAAATATGATCAAATATCGGAACAAATTATCTAAACAAAATTTCCTGCCAACAGAAGAAACAGAAGAGACAGCTTCCATACGCACAAGGAATGTTGACGAAATCACAGGTGTTGTTTTCTGAAAGCCAGACTTGAAATGTAATTGAGAGTTATTTTCTGACAATTTGGTTTGCAGTATCAGGCAAAATGCTATCATTTAAGCCAAGTTTAAACAAAATCGGTCGCCATTTGATATATTTTGGTGGTTTGTAAGTCGAGATAAACGTAAAAATAATTCCGAATTATACTTAAATTGTCTGCAAAAAAAGAACAGTGAAAAAATCTTTCAGAATTGAAAAATATAGTTTAAACCAAATTATGAAGAATTGAAAATGTAAATCCTTTTTGTAGGGTATGTTATATCCTTTTTCGCTGATATTTCTGTAAAATTCTAGTTTATGAAAAGTTCTAGTAGGACATTTTTGGAAATCTGGAGACTATTCGAGAATATACTTGTTAGATGGATAGTTCATACACTGATTTAAAATTTGTGAAGAAAACATTTTATTTTCATCGACTGAGCATTTTATATTTACGACGGGCATCTTAAACATACAATCAGAGTGAAATTCAAAGAATGTTCCTGAATTCAAATACAACAGCAACGAGAAGTTGCAAAAATTTAAAAAAAACAGCATTTGATTTTGTCGACACGTAGCTGAAAATTTTGCAAAGAATCAGTGATTTTAGCTGTTTAAATATCGTATGAGATTTTTGGGGGCACAATTAAGAGGGGGGCTTTTTGAAGAGTAGAGAAGGAGGAGACTCATTTCTTCGCAGGGAATTCATTAATGAAAGATTATGAACCTTACTCGGAAAAGCCATATTGATGTGAATTTATTTTTAAGCTAAGAAGCTTTCAAAAGCTTCAGAGAAGTGTCGACGGGCGTTTGTGAATGGGCCTTCTGTGATATTTTTGCTATTTATAGCAAGAAAGTTCACATTAGTGTCTTTTGATTTTCAGAAATAATTTGTCCGTTGTTTGTAGATGTTCGTTCAGTGGAAGTGTCCATCACTTAGGGGTGTCCGTTATTTGGGAGTGTCTATTTTTGAGCATTCCCTGCAACGGTGACTTCGCGAAGTATGCATAATTGATAAATATCGGTAAAACTGTAGGAAGGAATGAATCAAAGGACTTGTATAACTTTTGGAGGGATAGGAGCCCCCAAAAAACTATATTAATGATTCAATGGGATGAGGGGTAAAAGGCATACAGTCCTATAAATCCCTGCATAATTTCACGTGGAACTAAATATGCATGTTTCCATTATTGAAACCGTCACAATACTTTTCGTACTCTTTTACTGACGATGAGTCGATTATGTTTTTCGCACTAGTAGATACACCTCTGATTGGGCTTTTGAGAAGTTTTATTTGATTTGTAACTCTCTTATTCTCAAGCATTGATTGTTATGGTGTCGCGGAGTGGGCTCAGGGCCGCTAGGCCCCTCCTTAAATTTCAAAGATGTTTTTGGAGGGGCAAAGACCCCCACAAAAAAAACAAGCCAGTATATATTTGGTTTGTTGAATTCATTACTTGGCAGTGAGAGATAACCCTTTATTTTGTGCTGATTTTTCATGAATGAGCAATTTACATTAGCTTAAGTTCCCCGCAAGAAAAAGCAAAACTAATACCAATTAATTGCTGTTATTATTATTGTGCGAAGGTATCCATAATTTCATGGAATTTTGTTACTAAATTCAGCAAAGACCGAGATACAACTTTTTGTTTGGGGGGGGGGGGGCAGCCCTAATAAATAAATGTAAGAATAGCCATATTCCACAAAATAAAAATATTTTATTTATGTTTAAGTTTTTTTGGGGGGAGGGGGGCCAAGGCTCCCCGGTATCTCGGTCCTTGGAATTCAGTATTACCTGCAGCTTGTAATCTGAAAAAAATTCACGCTTTGTTGAAGTTAGAAATTATTCTATTGAAGACAAATCGTGCATGCTTTAAAGAAATGCGATCATTTGTGAGTTATATATTGCTTCTAGCATTCTGTTGTTTGTTAGAAAAGCTGTGCCTCTTACACGATATAGCAAAAAGAATTTAATGCCTGTGGAATCAAAGTTACTGCTCTTTACAGGGAATTGTCCGTTGTTCAGATGCTGCTTTTGCAAAATATTTGAATTTCTGAGAATTTTTGGAAAAAGACTTGCCTGTGATTTGGAAATGTCAGTTTTTGTCAGTCGAAGCCTTGTTATATCCCATAACAATATAAACCATTTCCCCAAAGAGACCTGTATGCAAAGACGCTATGCAAACACATACCCATTTTTTAAGGAATAGAAGCATCCGAGAAATGCTGATATTTTTCTTAATAACAGAACTCAAAACCCCTTTGCATCGTAATATTTTTGGCCATGTTAGTTGGTAATTTCAACATTGTTTTATCATTTAGGTCGAAATAAGACTATGAAAGAGAAGGTCTTCACATGCTTATTTGCAAAAATAGCTTGAAATCCATTGCTTAACATCATTCAAGCAATGATATTTGAAATCTGCTCAACATTTTCAACATTACATTTGGTTGCCAATGAAATTAAGTATTTTGGGAACAAGTACCGATTTCATGAATGCTAGCTTTAAGTGGCCAGATTTTCGTTGCAAAATTTGTTATCATATATATATTCACGTTGGCTTTTATCTTTGCAAGCAATCTTTGTGTGGTACGGAATATAAAAATTGCTTTGAAAAAGCAAACATTTTGAAACATAGTACTAGCGTTTTTCGCGTGACACTCTTCGGAGTATTAAACGTCAGAACATACATAGATCGAAATTTCTACGCTACGAAATAAAAATACCCAGTTGTGGATCGAAATAGGCAAATCAGAAACGCGAGCAAATGACTGTTGAGGTTGCTCAATAAGTGCCGCTTGCACATTGAAAATTTTAGCCATGGAGCTTTCACATTAGGACGCATTGAGAAATAAGCGGTAATGACCAGGGGTGCCCTCCTTAAAAGTTAGGAAGGGAGCTGTGCGGTTGGCAAATTCACAAAAAAAAACACAAAAAGACTGATAGTAAATTGCTCATTGACGAGGAATCTGAAAAAAAGGGTTGCTAACACAGAATTCGTCTAACCAAATATAATCTTATTTTTTGAGGGACTTGCTGAGCCCCTATAAACCTTTCTAAAATTTGACAATGGGGGCTGACAATGAGTCCCCCTCCCCCCAAGCCCCCTCAACGGCACCACTGGTCATGACAATATTGACGAATGAAAATATAACGGAACTGAAAAAAATGTTTCGGAATACACGAATCTCCATAAAAACTGTGCATAAAAAACCGAGCCTTGAGATGACCAGAAATCGAAAAACCAAAGTACTTACATTTTGCATTACATTTAAATTTGTATTCATTTACACTTACGGTAATAAAGTCAGTCCATGAGAACTGCTTTTCAAGGGGCCGCGATAAAAACATTAATAAGTAAGAAGATAGATATTGCGAAACAGGAATGGTCGTTCATAGTTTTTTTGATTATTCTCTTAAAGGTGGTAAGGGAAGGTGCCTTTTTGGTATCAGGTTCAAGTTGGTTCCAAAACCTTGTGTTCTTATAAAATTGTTCTTATAAAAAAAGAGTGTAGATGTATTTGGATTAACCAATTGCTGTCGAGGCAATACCCAAGCCCATGTGGTATTGCCGAATAGTAGCTCTTTACTATTTGAAATTCTTTTCGCAAATCGAAATCAACAAAAATTAAAGCAATTGAGTAGCAACTTCATTCTCGTGTAGTTGAAATAGAAAGCTTATTGTTTAAAATTTTGTCATTAATAGCAGCAAGGCAAGATATAATAGCTTTGGTTGCATCATCAGTATCTTTTTAAAAAAGACAGACTTCAATGGAATTTGAAAGCTATGGTGTAATAGAACGTTACTTAAAATTTTGAATGTTAAAAGATAATATTTTTTAGAACACTGTAAAATATCTCTGGATGTGCAAATTCAGTTCAGTCAACTGAAAATTGACTGAAAAATGGTCATTGAAAAAAGTTAGTTTGCTAAAAGATTTTTGCAATTTTTAGACTAAATTACATTGCTTTGATATGAAAATCAAATGGGTTAATTTTGCTGGATTTGAGATAGCAGTGTTTCGATTCGACCTTTTCATTTTATGTAGAACAATTTTTATCATGTTTTTCAGATAACATGATCAATACTAACAATTTTCACAGTGAATTTTAACAATGTCGCCATTTTCCACGCTATTTACAGTTGCGGCAAAGAAGGAATGAAATTGGTAGAATTCGGGAAAATAAGCAAAAAGCATAGAACAAGTATTTTTGTAAATCAGAAAAAATTATTCAAAAACAATTAACAATATGCCTGATAAGAGCTAGGCCCATGTACCCTCAGACTCCTTTGGCGAGTTTTAGCTAATTCAAGTCTAAAAAGCAAAGTCTGTCTAAAAAATGAGCGTACAAAATTCGTTTTGTGATAATACTCTGCTTAAACTAGAGGTTAACGCCCAGATTTTTGAAAACCTGACACTCTGTAATTAGATAAATAACCGCCCACGACAGAAGCTCGGCAAAGCCGGCATTTCTTTGTTGAAGAGCTGAATGCTGTAAACTAGGTGTTTTATTTGCGCCGCCATATTGTTTCATTAGTCATTATTAATTTAACAGATGCTTTATTCATCTTTTTGGCTATGGTAAAACAGCCTTGTTAAATGTCAAAAGAGTTTATTGTCTTCGTTTCTTATTGTTAGCGCTAGAAATGATGGCAGATGGAGACCTATGCGAAATGACGAGGCGAAGTGATCGCAATAGAAAATACTTTAGGCGAATTAAACACGTTGTTCGTCCATGTTCTGTTTTCTTGGATATAATTCTGATGTCATAAGTGACACGAACAGTAACCATAGGTAGGGACGTACAGACACTTTCAAAATGGGAGCTCCAGACCACTTTGTCTGCAAAACGACCACGCCCACTTTCAAAAGAAGAATTTGCTCTTGCAAATAGCCGACGAGGTTTTCACCAAAACAAAGGGAATCCCATTGACTTTCAGAAAACAAATTGGATTTCCATCATTTGATCCTTTATGGAGCTAGAATTCAAAATGTGGAGTTGGGTATGATATTCTGTGGAGTTGGGACCCCCATTTTGTTGGAGTTAAGCAGTTTGACTGTACTATTGCTCGAAAGGTTTCTCATTGCGAATATGATACAATGGCATACATCTCAGGATACAGCAGATTACAACAGAAGTTCAACCAACACCAAGGGCCCCCAAGAGGGGGGGGGCAGAGGGGGCAAATTGCATCAAGGTCTAAAAGGCCTCATAAAGTAATGAATTCCATTTTCAGAATGGAATTAAAAAACGTAACAAAAATATGCCTAAAAATAGTAAAAGGTTTTAAACGATTACAAGAAAATGACTTCAAGAAACATCCTGAAATACATTTTTAGCTAATCAAAGTGGTGAAGCTGCAAAAACTTTCTGCTTGCTTCGATCGCAGGGGCCTCTTCTTTTTAATTTTGCACCCTCAAAAAATCTTGGCGGCCCTGCCAACCCATGTATGTAACAGACAACTACAATGAAAACATGGTTTGCATTTGCTCTTACAGAAACCTTTTAAAGGGCAAATAGCGCTAAGAAATTTGATGATAATTTGTGGAGCTGGAAATTTCCTTAGAAAAAGCTCTGCCCCTGGGCAATATCAATAAATTGCTGAATATCAGCTACTTTACCAATGATGATTGCAGTTAAGGTGGCAGTATCTGGACGGTAAGGGCTTTAATGTCTCAAAGTAATCACGTCATGAACTTTATTTAGATAAATGACGTCATTAACTATACATTTCTGATTGTTTTCTTGAGACTTAAAGATGAGAATTGTTGCACATTTGTATGACATTGAGCCCTCGGTTTCTTGTTTCGTCTACCATGCAACCAAGCGATTGGTCGTTCGCGAATAAAGAGACTCGTTTGGTTGTCAAAGACAATTGTTAAATTTCAAATTTCCCACGAAGTTCATATCAATGGATGATCTTTCTTGTTACACTTAATAATGGGCAAAGTGCTGGTGTTTACGGAGGTGCGTATCGGCGCCATTTCACGACTAAATTCAATGGTGAATCCATCTGGTCCCCATTCTTGCTTCAATAATCCGAACAAATTACGGTAAAGGAACAAGAAGATTACTGTACATCTCTGCTTAAAATTTTTACTTTATTCTTGGCATATTTTCCGGAAATCACAAGCTTACAGGCATCATATGCCTGCGTAAATCTTGAGTGGCTTCTGTATCAATTGTGGTAACCCAGGAGCTTCGTGATTTCCTTATCGGGGAAGGGGCACATGCTCTGAAATTTGTTCTCAAAGGGTGTATCCATTATGTGTAATAATGTTCCTTTTTAGAGTGCAAAACGTGCTAGACCAACAGATACCGATGTTCTACAACATATAAGCAGCAAAACAAAAGTAACGCAGCCAGAATTTAGACCTACTTGATTAAAAGCATTTTCTCTTCGATTTCTATTTGTAAATGGCTCTGACGAAAGCAAACATTTGACAACATACTGTACGTTGTAAATTCTTTGCTTTTTTCAAAGCCACTTCAAAATGTTATATCGCCAAAAAATTTGGGGAGTAAGCTCCTTTCAACAAGCCAGTATATCCTTGTTCAGCGATCTTCTTACTTGAAAATATGAATTTACTTTATTATTATGACTTTTCGTTAATAAGCAATTTCCTATCAACATTTTTGTGTCCGTGAGTAGCTTTAAAGATTTCATATACCCAACAGAGAACCTTTAACACAAATGCAAGTATATAGGGTGTGGCTATGGGTGTGGTCCTGGGTTTGAAATTTTCTATATCACATCCCTCTTTCTAATTTTTAGGACGGCACCCCTGCCTCCTTTTGATCGTTAAGTAAACTCCCCCTAATTTTTCTCTGGATTGGCACTTGATGACCCAATCACGTTTCCGAATTAGGGAGGAGAACAAAAGGACTGTCTCCACAACACTAATATCGTTGAAGGGTGAAGACCCTATTTAACTTCAGACTGAGATCAAAGTAGAAGCAAAAGGTAATCTTACCCAGATAATCAATATTCAAGTAACTTATTTACACTTCTGCAGTGAATTTATTAACTATGAATTTTCAATGTTTGATTTCAATTAGTTATTATTCAATTAATTATTGTTCTAAAACGCAACAAAATTTTAGCATATTTTAAATGCAGAACATTTAAAGCGGCCTTTGTAATTTCACGTCTAACAAACTTCAGCCTTCCAAGGTGAATCATTTTATAGCAATTCCTAGACAACGGGGAGACTGGGGGGACCTACGCGGCCCTGTCTGACAGTCTAATTCTTAAGTTAGAGAAATCATCATTATAGGCCAAACGGGTTTCTCAGGCGTAGCAAGGTGATTCTAAATTCAATAATGTATCGTGTACCAGTCTTTTCTGCAAATAGCATTTGAAATTTATAAGGCCAGAATCAATATTTGATCTACAATTTGATAAGAGAGAACACCTTCAGAATGTACATGGTACAAAAATCAGTTTGCCCTGTTTTTCTGATAAAATTTACTTCTAGGTTCATATCTTATATAATATTCATTAGGAAGATATTGCTTTTTTGAAAATGGCTACCCTTGTTTTCATTATGCGATAGTGCCTCGGTGTTAAACAGAAACAATAGGTCTTGTATGAGAGCTGTAAGAACACCCTTTTCTGCCATCCCTAGTAACTATTGCTAAAGGCATCAAGGGTTTGTTATTAACATTTGTAGGCCGTTAAGAAATTGATAAACCGAAAACATAGGATTTATATTATAGATTTGTGAATTCTAAAACTACTGGAAGAGAAAATTGAGTTTATAAGGATTTACTGGTCGCTTCTAGGGAAAAATTGAAATCATGAATTACATTTCTAATTACCTTTTACCGTATGGGGATTACAATATGCTTATTACAATATGCTAAATTAAGTAGTTCTTTATTGAGAACTCTAAAACAACTGAAGCATTGAATGTGACAAAATTTAAGAAAAGATGCAAGGTTTTTAGGCCTATTGTGAAGCTCGAGGATGCTAGAATGTTCCCAGGCCAGAAGGTGACAGCTTAATATCGCTTTAGCGCAATCTGCAATGCCAAAAACCTAGTTCTGAAAAACGGTAGCTAGTATACAGTAGAAACCCGCATAAAAGAACCTGTTTTTATAAGAACCTTGAGGCTGAAATTTAATCTATTAAACCTCATAATTAAGAACCCCCAAGAGGCTGTTATTTAGGAAGGTTCTTATATGTATTTTTGAAAAGGTATTTTTACACCCTATTCACACCGGCAAATTAAACCAGCTTAGAGTAAATCAAGTTATGGTATGTTGCATTCTAATTGGACAATCTAACAACACAAATTCATTTGATTGGCTTAAAATTTAACATGAAAAACAAAGCTGGTTTAAGTGTGTCTGTTAGAATTCTTGCGGTGGAAAACATTGTTAATGTGTGCAAGGCCTTACCTATATAAGAACCTTGTTAAGAACCTTTCAGACTGGAATTTAGAATAGCAGCCTGTTAATTAAGAACCTATTCAGGCTGCCAGAAAAAAGCCTAGGTTTTTTATGCGGGTTTCTACTGTAGTTCGCTCTCATTTGGAACCATACAATATCAAATCATTTGTTGCAGGAATAAACTTTCCATGTACCTTTTTTAAAGAAACAAACGACCGACTGAGGAGGACAGAAAACAAAATATTTCAGCTAACACACCAATAACATGGTGTATTTTCATTGCGTTCAGAGAGACAGTCTTCACTTAGATAGGGGCTTTTCAGGGCTCTTCTCAGAGGCTAATTCAAGGCCCAATAGTTCTCGATAATCCAGTATACCATGGGCGAATAATTCGGATTCTACATCGTGTAGATTCTACATTTTATTGTACAGGTAACTAAGAAACGATGGGAAAGCTCACTGCATAAATATATTGTCTAGCAACATACTTCGAATTGATTATGGTAGAAGACAAGTAACCAATGAGATGATGCTTTGCAGTCTGCCTCGAAGCTGGAAATCTTCATCGTCTGTCTGTGAGTCTGAAGACCAAAAAGGGAGAGAGCTGAATATTACTGTAGATATAAGACTTCAATGCTTCGCCACGAATGTTTGAAAACAGCAAAGTTGAATATCATTCTTTCGTAAAAATTTTGCTAGATTTCAATATTCTACATTGATTTAGACGCACTTGAAGTCAAACTTTTTGGAGGATTGAGTGCCCCAACAAATGTCTTCCCATATTTTATTGTCAGTTTCTATTGTCAGTGAGTAAAATGGATTCTTTTTCTGAAATTGCTCTGCTTAGGGGACTGGCCGACAAGTTGGCAAGGGGATATCTATTTCAAATATACACAATAACTATATACATATAAAACAGTACAATATATCTATGCGGACACACGCCCCTTTTATTAGATACACTACTCTAATAAAAAACGGGATTCCAAATTGTCTTACGGCAGAAGATTACGTGAGAGCATCCAGTGTGATCTGGTTAAGGTTGGTATTACATTGTTCGTTCTTACTTTTTTAATGTAAACGAATTGCAGTGTACTAGCAAAAACTTACCTGACATATATTGAAGGTCATCAAGACCGTCGATGATAAACTCTTCCCAAATACCAAACAATTGGCTGATTATTGAGTTAAATGTTTTTTCGTTCTTCAAAATGTTTGACAAGCTTCTTAGTAGTGACACAAACCAATGGCTCTGTTCGCGTTTGCCAAACACTGACTTTGAATTCCATGTAAAACGTCTCTACAATGAAAATAGTTTTCGTTATCGTGGCAAAGATGACGAGTACTGGGTACCAGGGAGTCTAATAACTAGGGAGACAGCTATATCAGCAAGAAACATGACACTTTAATAAAGAATTTGTACCGTGCGTTGGCCTTTGGGTCTATGTATCGTAAGCCATTAAGAAGGTTATGATCTCATCTCATGATTGGGGTTAGGGTGGGTTGCTTCCCACTCAAGTGGCTATTACAAATTCAGATATTAAATTAGGATGCATTTAATAGAAAAAGACTTGTTCTTGAAATTTCAATATGGTTATGAGCTACTCTTTAAATGATTCTTTATATGATACCCTTTATATGATTCATTTAGTTATCTCGTGGGAAAGAGTTCCAAATCAACAACAGCTTATCAGTGGACTGGAAAGAGTCTGGTAACCAAATAGTTACCATAGCAATTGTAGCTACTTTCTAGCCCTTCCTTTGTCAATTCTTTCCTTGAAACATTTACATTTTCTCATTCTTCGCAATTTTCTATAAAAGTAGTCGAGAATTTGGCACTGCTACATATCATGACTCGAAACCATAATACATCAAAGTTCTTAGAGTAGGTAAGCACTTTTTTGGTTGACAAGAACAGTGTATATTTGTAGCCTACAAAAAGTTAGAATGAGCGATAAGACAAGTCTACTTGTTTTACTTGTTACTTATTCAATATAGCCAGTGGCGTATCTGGCGGGGGTGTGGGATGTCACTTTTTATGAGCCCATCCTATCCCAATCCAAGATCTGACATAATAATGATAAATAGTAACAATTAGTTCAATGAAGGTTGTTATGATGATAATAGCTCACGAACTAATATTGGTAAACCAAAAAAATAATTTAAGCCAACTGACTGGGCAGGTTAAGATATCACACCCCATGTAGATGTAGTGTTTACATCTATTCATACTCAAATAGCACTTGAAATTACAAGAGACGATTGAAAGCTATGGAACAGGGGGGCTAGCATTATGAAAAGGGGTGAAACAACAGCAAAAAAGAAAACTGCTGAATTAAGTGACGGTGAGAAGGAAACCGCTCCGTGCTCTGGCTTCCCTGCCAGTTATTGGTAGGGAAACCTAGCTTCAGTAGTTGTCAAGTGAATATTCAAAGAAGTTGCCAGATATTCGGCTTTATTTGGGGCAGATAAAGTGAAACTAGCAAATTGTAAGTCATATAAGATTAATTCTCTGGATTCGCATCCTCACTGATATTTTTTTTCAAAATCAAAAATCCAATTCTGTTGTTGCTTTTCTAAATTATTCTAAACATTATACAGCAAGTGCCGCAGATTTGGATATTAGATAGCGGATGAGATTTGTTAACTTTTTAAATTGTCCTACATACGTTTTTATTCGATATACGAAAACTGTAATTGTAGACGGCTAGTCATTTCAGGACCGTGAAAAGTTCCATCATGTGCCTGAATTCGGTTTTGGAACGAAGACCCTTTTTCCCGCATAAATTTGTTCATGGCTCACCTGCCATATGTGATACAGGAGATACGCCAGTTCCCGTGTTCTTCCATTCATAGCTTTGTTCCCCAACACTTCACAGCAAAATTTCTCTCCACACTGGGCCAATAACGATGATATACACTCGATGTTCCATTCTGATGGTACGGCTACAAAACATTGCAGGTGAAATCATTTGATAATATGATTGAATAAAGTAAAATAGAATTAAGGTTAATAAATATCAAAAGCTGCTTTGGTTAAGATGATTTTACGTCAGTTGCTTATACTAAGAGGCCCTGGGAGGAGAGAAGGCGTTCCCTGTGAGAGACGGGAATCACGAAATCAAAAAGATAGGATGTAGTCAAGAATGTGGCACCTGCTAACCAAAATATTGAGCCTGAAATTTAACTAATAAATTGCCACCACATCCCCAGTTTCAATGTTAATGTCACTGCTATTGAAGTATCAGGGGCGACGCCAATAAATTCAAAGTTGGGGGGGGGGGCTCGAGTTGATAGCTTTATTAGACTAAAAAACCATTTTTTGAAAATCGCAGGCTTCAGCTTCACAATATTTTATGCCTATGATTTTATGGGGCAATCGTTATGCTCGAGGTACATTGGAAGGGGGCGGAAGGCATTGGAAGGTAATTTTTGCAACCACGCCCTTTAGATAAGCTTAAAACACATTTCAGAATATTTCTTGCAGTCAAATTCTTGCAATAATTTGAAACATTTTGCTATTTTTAAGGCATGCTTTTAGTACGTTTTTTCCAGGTTCAAAATGGAATTAATTATTCGATAAGGCCCCATAGACCTCTTATTGCTTGAACATTAAACAATAACAGGATTTATCACACTATTCACTTCTTCTAATTCATTTGTTTTAATTCTTCTTATTTTCTAAAAGCGAAAAAGAGGGGGGCAGCCCCCTCTGACGCCGCCCATTATATACAGATTCGAATGGGGGTAGATAAGGGGTAGATAATTGACACATTAATACTGTCTGGCATGATTTTAAGGGCATTGCATTTGTTTCTACAGTTGTAATAAGGAAGGCAGAGGATGCCAAACACTAAAAAATGCTAATTCAACACCCATCGTGGCAAACTGACTAATGTGTTTAACTAACTACGATGAAACACGGCTATAGCTAATGTTATTATAACGAAAATCTTGAAAATAGTTCCCCTAATAATTTTATCCTTTATACAGCACTGGAAAAACAGACAAAGTTGACCTGAACTTTATTGTTTAGAATAGATTAATACGCATTTAGAATGAATTGATTTTTATAAATGAATTAATCGTTAAGCGCCTTCAAGAGAACAGTAAATATTTGAATAAAATAATGTGCTGGGATGTATTTGTGCTAATCCGGTACTGAAAATAGATTCAGCTGTTTTCTACTTTTAATAATAATGCCCACTTGAAGCATTTTAAGCTAAGATTTCTCAAGCCACGTTGTCATGACGTCATTTCTTGATTGATGGAGCTAGGTCAATGGTCTAAAAGAAGTTTTATGATAGATACCTGCCTATTTTTCTTTCAGTCCCAATTTGAAGACCGACAAAAATAAGACTCTAGAAATAGCACACTATTTTGTCGTCATAAGGTTTGATGTTGTGCCGGATTACCGAGCTTTCCTTGTCGCTCTATTTTGGTATGCTCAGTTCAGTGACGCACATCAAAAAGTTCTTTAATCCAAGCCGTTCAGCTGTCATATTATAAGCAGATTTTCTATAATGATAAATATCCTATCTAACATTTTGCTGCGCTTGTCACAGTTGTCCCAGAATTGGCACATTTTTAATGGTTGTTTTCAAAATACATACCCGTTAGCTCTTCAAAAAGACTGACGGTATCATCCGCATTCCAGTTTCCTTTTGAATCACTCCACATTATTCTAAACGTCCTTCCAAGCTCTGAAAGCGCAATTTTTGGTATGTTGGATGACGAAGTTACAAGTTCCCATTGGATTTCATCTACAAGGCAAGTTACAAGACAAGTTACAAGGCACTGTCAAGCATATCTGATAGTTTTAGGCAAACAAATCATGTCATCATTACAATGCCAGGGTCGTCCACGACGGAGGGCCATAGCCACCGCTTTTTTGCAAAGCCATAGAGCTTTATTACAAACATTTTTGTAATTAATCATTGATAGGCCTCGCCCTCTCTACTTTCCAACTCGTGTCGTAGTCCCTGGATGTAATATTCTTGTAAAGGCTGGCGTAAAATAAAGTAAATGAACAAATCCATGGAAAATGTGATGTTTGACCAACAAAGCAAAACTTTAGAAAAATCATTGTTACTAGCATTTGATAATGAACTAATTAGATTCTAGACATCTGTTATTTTTTCCTGTTATATAGTTACTTTAATTATTTGTCTTGCTTATGCAAATGTCATTAACCGCTTAAACAAATAAACAAATAATTAAATTTGTTATTATCATTATAAAGCTTGTATAGTAAATTCCTGCTCTATTACCTGTTTCACTATCCGTTGGTCCATACAGAATGAACAACAGGTTGGACTGGAAGCACATTGGCAAAGGTTTGAGAAGCTGGGCTAACCAGAAAGCCACTTCTGAGCTGTCAGATTTGTCTAGAAAGATCTCGCGGCAAAATACTCTAATGTACCTACAAAATAAAGAATGGAAGTGTGTGATCGGATGATTTGTTTACGAATCCAATTGATATACCGGGTGTAGTATGAATTCTGTGTACAAGAGCCACAAGGTTTCAAGCACGTAAATAGAAAACCACAAGCACAAGTTTCCTTCTTCTCAGATAGACGCTCGCCCACTTCTCCACTCCCACCTTCTACTTACACCCTCAAATTTACGTGGCCCTGGCACCCAGGGTTGCATGGAAAGTGGGGGTATACCTATGGCGGTGAATCTGGGGCTGGATGGTACTGCCTAGGCCAGGTGAATCTGGGGCTGGATGGTACTGCCTAGGCCAACTAGCAACATTGGAAACAAAGTGTTAATAAATTGACATTTATCAAGTAGAAATTGACAAAGACCCATATATTACTACATATTCTCTCGAATTATTGTCATTTCGAGACATCTCATGCTTTTTTAGACCCACAGTGTGCAAAACGCGAATCTTGGGATGAATCTGGGGATGGGAAACGCGCGAGCCTAGGCCAACTCAAGACATCAAAAATAAATTGGCATAAAAAACTTTTATCTATTGGAATTATAAGGAAACTCCGGAAATAACTTATTTTCTAACTAATTATTGTCATCTCGACACATTACAAGCAGTACAAGCAAGTTTTTGAATCTGGGGATGAATCTTGTGCTGAATCTGAGGCTGAATCTGGGGCTGAATCTGAGGATGAATCTGGGGATGAATCTGGGGATGAATCTTGGGATGAATCTGGGGCTGAATCTGGGGATGAATCTGGGGACAAATCTGGGGATGAGTCTGGGGCTGAATCTGGGGATGAATCTGGGGCTGAATCTGGGGCTGAATCTGGGGACGAATCTGGGGATGAATCTGGGGCTGAATCTGGGGCTGAATCTGGGGATGAATCTGGGGATGAATCTGGGGATGAATCTGGGGCTGAATCTGGGGATGAAGCTGGGAAATTTAGAACGACCGTAAGACTTTAAGAAAAGAAAATCATGCATGACATCCAGAATCCTCTTCTTTCTCCATATCTGGAATTTGATCGCACCATCAGGCTTGAAAATTATCTTTTCAAAAATGTGACTTAGTGATAGTAGTCACGTTTGTTATCATCTCACGATGGTTTATCTTGATAATAACCAGGCAAATCCTAAACATTTGACAACTGATTGAGCACTGAAATTTGACAAAATTAAGGAATTAACGTGAAACGAAGCATTTATCTAAGATTTACAAAAAGATAAAATTTCTAAAGATCAAAGCGATACAAGTTTTCATACCGAGTCACAGCTATTTCTCTCAGTTATTAAAGTCCAAAATACTGTTGGTGTGGAAATTATTTTTCTAGATCTTTCTAGACCTTTAATCCAGATAAATATAGTTTATAAGAATATTGAGATTCAACACTGCCAAATACGTGAATATATTTCAAGACTACCAACTAAGCTCGAGCCTCATAAAAAGTAGGGATAATTCCTGGTTTTTTTCACAGTTTTCAAACTTTGATGATACTCATTTCTACAAAAATACAAAAGCAAACAACCCACAACAAATGCAACCACAGACATCGGAGCCTAAAACTTTGAATGATTACCAAGATGTCACTTTATTTTCTATCTCAAGTTCTTATTGGCTGTTTTTGGGCAGGAAGTTAAAACCCTTTAGAAAATACTATATTTTTTTATAATGTTATTGAAGTATTATGGGGACAGAACCTTCTCAGAATTTGGAACATGCTGCCCAACAATGTTGAAACATCTCCAAATTTGAATATTTCTAAAAAAAATTTGAAATCCTATTTCTTTAAAATTGCTTTTAGTTAAACGGACTTCATTGCATAAGCATTCATTTTAGCCGTTTTAAGATTTTTAACAAGTAAAGGACTTCTTATTAATTATCTAAATTTTAAACTAGTTATAAACTTTTATCATTGTAAAGCGCAATAGATAGATAATTTTTCATTTGTATGTGCGCTCTAAAAATGTTTATGATTTTTATTACTATTATTATTATTATTATTATTAGTATTATTGCAGGCTGCATTGTTGCAGGCTGCAAAACATACCTCGAAGAAGGCCGTTACACATGGCGCCATAACTCTGCATTGAACTTCCTAGCACAATCTTTAAAAGCTATACCTAATTGCTCTCTTTACGCAGATCTTTCAGGTTATCTCTCACCCTCTATCATAACAGGAGACTCTTTCCGTCCTGATCTACTTCTAGTCACTTCTGACCATCGACTATTCATACTCGAGCTTACAGTAGGATACGAAACTAACTTGGATGTTAATGCTAACCGCAAAAGAGAGAAATACTCGAATCTCATTCACAGCCTAAGCTCAGCCTATTCCTCTATCATGTTTGTTAATCTTTCTATCAGTTCCCTAGGTATCTTTGGTCTCTCTTGCTCCTCTTTCATCGACATGTGCAACGCTCTAGATATCAGCGAGAATCATCTCCGCTTCATGATCTCCAAACTATCCAACTTAACTATCCGTACTACCTATTACATTTTCTGCCGCAGAAATAAATCTTGGAATAATCCTGAACTTCTTCAGTTCTAACGATCTCTGCTACTGACGACTTCTAAAACAAACAATGACGAACATACTTTTTCCTTTTTTTTTGGTTAATTTCTTTTGTTTGTACTTGTAATAGCCTTTTTCTTTGTAAACCCAGGCTAGCCAATTGCAAATTACCTTTGTAATAGTGAAATTTGTAATTGTAGTTTTAATTGAATTGAAAATGAAAAGTTTCCATTAATATATATTTAGCCTCTTATACTCTTCGATATTATATATTTAACCTCATTTTAAACATGCAGTATTAAAAAAAATTACAGAGACATTTTTTAACGAATGAACAAGATGCTAATTCTGTCAGCTAACCTCTCATAGCCAGGGTATTTCCCAGGCTCTGATTTCAATACCTTCTCGATTCGCTCTTCCAAAAGTGATGCTCCTTTAAAAGATTAAGAAAGTAGCTAATCGTTAAAATGAAAATGATGTCGCAAATCAGTGGTTTTACCAAGGTAATTAGGAACTTTTATAGTCTGGGAAGGTACGACATTTTGAAAGGTAATTATCGTGGTAATTAGGCACCGTGACTTCTAGAAAAAAGATACTGTGACAGTAGAAATTTATCCTTAAAAGGGTGTAGTGATTTTAATATTGTAAATTAGGCCATATTCCTACATCATGCCATCACCATGACATCCACCTAGGTCATTCACAACATCACCTAGCACATGACATTCCCTTCACCATTGTACACACGTTCACACATCTATGTCATGCTGATTTCTTCCTAAGTCTAGATCTTTCCTTCTCCATTGCATCATCATTACATCATCACAACACATCATTACTCAGCACATTTATTTTGTATATAAGTATGTTAATTTGTATGTAATTCAGTCAGTCAGTCAAGTTCAGTTCAGATCAGAGTTATACAGCAATACACTGCCTCTCTCACTGGCTCCGTGTTCTCTGCACGTTAAATAAGATTCGTCGAAGCGAACACCAACGATGGAAAGTCACAAGATATGATAGGAACCATTGCAATTCTTGTCACATAATAGCGTTCCTATAATGGTGACCACGACGTGACACGCAAACCCATCGTTGGTCAATTCTACTTCAACTACAACATCAACTCTTCGATGGCATCAGACACATCAAGTTTTTCATCAACAAGGATTCGTCAATATCAACTCAGCTTCACACACACAACCCAACTCATTTGGATTTATCGACAATCATCAGCACTCGACTCACCGTAGTGCTCTTCAACACAAGCAACAAGCACTCGACTCACCGTAGTGCCCTCAACGCATCGCAGCACTCGACTCACCGTAGTGCCCTCAACGCATCGCAGCACTCGACTCACCGTAGTGCACTCAACGCATCGCAGCACTCGACTCACCGTAGTGCCCTCAACGCATCGCAGCACTCGACTCACCGCAGTGCCTCCACGCAACATCAACGCTCAATAACTCCTCAACAAACTGGTTCCTGGTCATCCAACATAAAAACTTCGCACAAATCTCCCAAATCACGAACAGAAGAAAACACCGGCCACGTCTCGAACTCTCATCGATTTATAACGGTTGGACATTTGAATTTCGAACAATTAATATTTTATCGCAATTCACTCATATTTTTAATTCATCGATTTTACAATATTAAAATTTATTCCTAGTTCTTTTCCCTTGCGTATCGAATGCTTCACAACCGCTTGCATTCTAAGGGGGGAGCTATTGTAGTGATTTTAATATTGTAAATTAGGCCATATTCCTACATCATGCCATCACCATGACATCCACCTAGGTCATTCACAACATCACCTAGCACATGACATTCCCTTCACCATTGTACACACGTTCACACATCTATGTCATGCTGATTTCTTCCTAAGTCTAGATCTTTCCTTCTCCATTGCATCATCATTACATCATCACAACACATCATTACTCAGCACATTTATTTTGTATATAAGTATGTTAATTTGTATGTAATTCAGTCAGTCAGTCAAGTTCAGTTCAGATCAGAGTTATACAGCAATACACTGCCTCTCTCACTGGCTCCGTGTTCTCTGCACGTTAAATAAGATTCGTCGAAGCGAACACCAACGATGGAAAGTCACAAGATATGATAGGAACCATTGCAATTCTTGTCACATAATAGCGTTCCTATAAGGGCACTGACTCACCCACGAAGGTAACTAAAAAATCTTTAGAGGGGGTATAAGACCTACGGCTTCTACATTTCTGGTAACACCAAGTAGAAATGATCGCATGTTAACTTGGATTTAAAAGCATTTTATTAACTCTTTTTCAGTGTGGGTTTCAAGTCCCCATGACGTAAAACATTTTCAGGTGGCAATGATTAAAAGTCCAGATTCGCTATCATTCAGCAAAATTTTTGTAAGCTAACGAAACCTTGAAGAAGTTCGCTTGTAGTAATGGCGCCATAACGTGAGAAATGCAAATGAATGTTTTAGAGAATAAATGCAAGTAGGTTGATTTAAATTTCTAATTTAATAATTTGTGCCCGTTTTAATAGTGGTTGGCCTCTTGAAGATGCGTTGCTGAAAGGCTATTCTACTTAAGCATTATATCAATTTGGTATATGACGATATCATACCGCTCTTAATAAAAGCTTTTTTGACAGAGAAAGAATTTCCTAGAAAAGGGCGCCACGTGGCCACGGGCAAATTTTTTCAGTGGATCCGCCCTTAAAATATCCATCTTTACCTATTTTTGGCAGCTGGCATGGCTGCTAGGGGAAAAAAATAATAGTGCTGAAACCACTGAATACTTCGGCATATTATATGCGGAGCTATTTCATTTGGAGAATCCATAGATGTCATTTTTCCCAGGTGGGGGATTAGAGCAAAGGGGCTTAGGGTCACTCCTTGTTAATACCAAAAATTCACCCTCTTCTTTTTTCCTGTTGCTTTTTGAAAGATTTTTCGCGATTTTCTTCCTGTTTCTCATAAAATCATTATACTTCTGCTCGCAGAGATGAATGAATCAAATCATATAAGGACAAGAAAACATTTTATAGGTCAGATCCTACAGCTGAAAGGAAATTTAACAGTTAGAAATGCAAAAATAGGGCATTTAGCAGGGGCGTTGTGGCTCCTGGTAAAGGGCCTGGAGAAAATGATCCTAAGGGGGCCCACTCTTTTGTATGATGTCTCCAATCATAAACCACAGATCGCTCTGTTTGTAAATGTTGACTTCCAAGACTCTAATTCTAAACTATGGACTTGAGCATGTAAATATGAGGGATTTTTTCATCAAAGATTTTGTTCACATAAAATATTTTCCTGGGTTTTACGAACTCACAAACTCAAATCTCCCGGTGTCCCGTCTAGCTATAACGCCCCTGGTACTTAGAATATGAAATAGAGTAATTTCCAATACATTGCAAGAATGCGATAGTTGATCTAACTTTTTATCATGATTAAAAGAAAGATACTCAAAAAATATTGACAAATTTGCAAAACCATGCAATACCTTTAATTGCGATAAATGCTTTAGATTTTTCTTCCAGTTCCCAACCAGCAACAAAGGCATGCAAAAATTGCCCGTAGCAGCTGTAGGCCAAATCACTGCCTAAGTCGTTGCAGATTCTGATATGAGCATCACGAAGCTAGAAGAAAGAGAATCTATAATACAAAGATAAGAATTACATATGGATGAACTTTGACAACAAATAGATCGGATATATAAGATATAAAGAATTAAATAATAATGGGATATCGCAAATCCTCGAATAGCCCCCCCCCCAATCGAAAAAGCCCCCACCCTAGAGCTACAAATTGTCAATAATCCCCTTTGCATAAGCACCCACTGCTACCGCAAATTCTCGAATTGGGCCCCTCCATTTGATGATTTTTCCATCTGAGATTGCCTATGGCGTTTTATTGAATAACCACAACAAATTCATACTTTTGGTAGTAATTAATTAAATGCTCATAAAGAAATACCTACTAAAGTAAACGAAGTCTTTTAATAATGACTTCTTAATGCCTACAATAATTTTATTAGCCCCCCCCCCTCGTATAAGCCCCCACTCGAATAAGCCCCCATCCAAAAATATCAAAAATAATAAGCCCCCAGGGGGCGAATTCGAGGATTTACGGTAGTGTATTGGAATGTTTTGTAGCTAGGAATTATAAATTATGAATTGAAGCAGTGATGTAAAAAACAAAATTGTTTCTTGTTTTCTCTATACTTTTCTCTATACTCAGTCTAGGCAAGTACATTCTACAAAAAAAAGATTACAAAGACGATAGCATGATAGGCATAGCTACCCGGCAAAAGACAAAACAGTGGCACCAAAGGCTATACCAAAAACTGTCTAGGTCGTTCACGTCACATTCATGTTTCTCTTGTCAAAGAGTAAGCTTGATCAGTCACATTTTCAAGGAAGAGAAAAATGACATCAAAGCAGGTATGTTAACAATCATTTTGTCGTTTTAAGATAATATGCTTATCTAAAATTTAAAACAATAAAAACGAAGACAGCATTTCTGGAATCTTGATGCAGAACATTTAGCACATGAGATATTCACTGGTAAAGATTCCCATGAAGCTACACTTCTCAATTATTAAAGATAAAGAGCCATATTTCAGTATGTCTGGCTACAGAAAATTTACCCTTGAACTATTCATAAGTAACATTCCCTGTCTTGATTTATTTTCTCATCTTTCTTTTCCTCTTTGAATGACCTTCCATTATATCTTCCTGAATATCTACTGGTCATTTTGGCTATTTCATCCTTTCGATCATTGTCTGTACTTTATTACTTCTCAATTTTTGATAAGTTATGATTTTTCATTATCAATTTATTATTACTTGATATCTAAACGACTATTTGATGAGTTCGATTACTTTCTTATTATCTTTTACATAAAAGCCCCTGGCTATTGTCTAATAAAATAAATACTTTCTGATCACCGAGGTATTCTTCACTGTGGTTGTGCTTCCATTTTCTAGCATGAGATGCATTTCACGTTCATCTGAATATTAACTTATTAGCCATTGGTAAAAACATAAAATCCCAACGTCTTTTTCAAATCCTTTCAGAAATGTAGCAGTTTGAGATGTATGAATTTTTAATCGGGATGTTTTAGGCTATGACAGATAAGACAAAAAACAAAACTGACTCAACCTTCTTCATCCATAACAACTTTCTTTATAGATTAGTATTTATGAACCATAAATGAAATTTTTTTTTTGAAAGCTTAGCTCACCAACTGTTGTTATTTTGTGATCACTGGATTATTAGAATATTTTCAGGCTCTGGATTATTTTCCTATCGTATTCACTATTAACTTTGCAAAATAACATGAATTGATATGATATTATTTTTCACACTGATAGTAAAAATGTAAAAAAGACCAACTTACCATATCTAGTACTTGACCAACTTTTCGCAGTCTCTCTTTCGTTGAAAATAAACACGAAGACCTCTTTACTAAAATTCCTAAAATAAAATTTTTACTTGAAAAGGTGAAAATTTAAAGGAAAACAATGTCGTTTTAATAGTAAGACAGTGAGACCCTTGCAAACTTTCCTTTAGATTAAACATTTTTATCAACATGACATTTATTCCATTGCAACAAAAATAGAAGAACTTATGCTTGTCATGTCAATTAAGGCTATCAACAGAATAATTTGTAGATTTTCCTATTTTTTGCAGTTCAACTTAAAACTAGCCGTCCTTCAATATTTGTAAAGCATTTTTGGCCAAGTTTTTGCCAACTGTTGACTCGCATTTAGGCTAAGCCAAAAATGATAATTTGACGTCACTTACCTAGGCTTTTGTAATGGTTGTGAAACTTCAAAGTTTCCATGGTCGTATTTGTTTCATTTCCCAAAAAAATAAATGGAACAACAATATCAGCTGATTGAGAACTATATAAAAAATGAACAACAGTATCTCGCAAAGTCCTTGACGTCAAGCTCAGCATTCCCAAGGCTTTCAAGGGCGTGTTTTTAAAAATGTTGTAGCAAACTTCGACCGGTAAAAATGCAAAAACACCTCCTGGGTTTGCGAAGTTCCAAATTTCAATGCTTTCTTGGTACCTTCTTTTGCTACTTCGAGTGAATTTTGAATTAAAATGATACTTCCGTTTTCTTTGCTTTAAGTGAGCAAGTATTGTAGACATTCTTTGGCAACTTGGAGCCTGAGGAGAAGACAACAAAACATTTTTATTAGCAGCTGATAAGACATGACAAGGGAAAATTTAATTGTGGATAGTTACTGTAAAGAAACGAAGCAAATCTATAATCCTAACTTTCTCGCGACTAGTTCATACCAACCCAACAGCGGTAATTAAAAGCTTTGTACTTTAATGCCAAGAACATTAGAAATTAAAGAAATTCCTCACTTTTCCTCCTGACTTTATTCCTGCTGTTGTAAAGACTCTTTATCTGCTATCTTCTTTTAACAATTCGCTTAAAACGATGAAATTGTGTACATTTTGCAAAATGTCACCAATTGAAGTATCGAAGCAAACAAAGAAAACAAAGAAAGTTTTATTTTTGACGAAATTTTTTCATGAATGAAAACATCGCGTCATTCAAATTGGTTTTGGCGCCAATTAACTCGACCCAGTCTCCTTGCTTCCAAAACATTTAGCTTTAACTTTCTGTACTTAGTTACTATGGATTTCGAAATATTTCCTCCAACTTTCCTTTTCTTATTCCTTACCTTGATAGAATAAAAGTCTGCCTTCATACATAATGTGTTTATTTCAGAAGTCTACCCCATAGTGGTTAAGATTCACGCATTCAAGCACAATTTTTTGACTTTTCACGCATTCATGACTGCACTTAATGTAATATCAGCTATTGCTCATCAGAGCCTTGTTTGAAGGACTACAACACTATTTTCAATCTTTGAATACTAATTTGAGGTTTAACTATTATTGGTTTATTACGAACTAAATTGAGGCAATTTTTTAAATTATTATTCAAAATTTCATTCACAAATTCACGGATAGTTAAAGCATTTTCACGACATAACCAAAGGAAAATTCATGTTTCATGCTTCACGTAGGAATCTTAATTCATGAAATCACGCTTCAAAAATCGAGATTTCACGATTGCACGCACGAAAATATGGTCAATAACGCATCACGCAAAAAAATGGGGGAGGGGGGCCTATGTACTAGGCTATAATAAAATTCCTCAGCTAAACTATCTTTCCTCTTCCAAAATTGAAAATTTTCTTTGTTTCATTCTTTCCACTGGGCATCGAGCTCGACTGCTGACATTGCACAAAAGTTTTTCATCTTTCGTAAAGTTTAGCAGTCTTGTATATCATTTTATCCTGTCTTCTATGATTTTAGTATCTATTACCGATTGCCGATGTATTCGTTCTTTTCAAACATATATTTACAAACCAAAATTTGAACAATTTTTTCCTTAACGTTCAAAATGATCTTGTCTCTTCCAGCCAATATCTACATGTTTATCCGTTAAACCAATCCGTATTAAACTTCACTTTGGATGCTCTAGTTTTAAATCCCTTACCATTTTCTTTTGCTTCCAGTTCTTTACACAGTCATTTCGACCATTAATAAAATACCGTAATGCCTTGAATAAGCGCCCGGGCGCTTATCTAATTTTTGAGGCTCGAGTGTGGGCACTTCATTGAGGGAGGTGCTTAATCTAGGGGGCGCTGATTTAGAAAAAATAGATTTGATAGTAATTCAATAAAAATGAATGTAATTTCAATTGAAGCACTTTTTTCTTTCTTTCTTAATAATGATAATCAGAATTCGAATAAGCGCCCGTTTCTGAAGGTTGTAGGATGGGCGCTTATTCGAATGGTAGGCGCTTATTCAATAATTTCACCTCTAGGACGGGCGCTTATTCAAAGGGGGCGCTTATTCAAAGGGGGCGCTTATCCAAGTTTGGCGCTTTTTCGAGGCATTACGGTATCAGTCAAAACTATAAAAAAGTAAAGCTTGCAAAATTGTCGAAGAAGCTAGGCTGGATAAAGCTTTATTTCACGACCTTCAGAATGCTGCTCGCTATGGTACAGGGAAGCTAAAAAATTGAGAGTTGAAAGGAACATAAAGATTCAATTAAGGTAAAAATGAAGATTACAATTAACGTATTATTAGTGAATAAGTTGCAAAATAAGTCAGCTTGCTTTTGATAACACGAAAAATGTAATTTATTTTGATACAAATTAATTCTAAAAACCTACGTGCTTCGAAATTAGGGGTCCATATAAGGAATTACGAGTGAAATATGCGTCTTAAAATTCATATGCATTTTAAACTAGTATGTTGGAGTTAATGTATCATTATATTTAGTCTTTACATAGTTACAGGCAAAACTTACATCCTTCAACATGCATTGACCAAATATACTGAAATTATCATAAAATGCAAACAAATTCTAAGATCCGACAAAATTGAAGGGGGGCTTGGGGAAGGGAAGCCACCATGTATCTAATTCTAAATACAAAAAAAAGTTTATTGATGGAAACGAACCCAAAAAAAGAATTTTTATTTGCATGGCCTCTTTCGACCCTAGCTGTGTTTATGTTTTAATTAAATAGAGCTGCAACAGCCGTTTCAAAGTTAAAGCTCAAGGTATAAAAACTTATGCTACCAACAGAAAACCAGCAACACTGGTTATCGAGAACACAGGGCTGTTAACAGTCTTCACTTTCTTATAAGAACAATTTTAAAGAACATGAGCCTCAAAATTAGTCAAAAGTTAAGATAAATTAAGAACAAGCTGAGGCTGAGCTACCGTAAAATGTAATTTTGAGCAATATCTCAGAACGAAGAGTCATCAACCAAACTTGTCGTCAAATTAAAGATGTCCCCCTCAATTTGTTGGCAAACGAGGCCTAACACCTCCCTAAAGCGCAAAAGCTAGCAATTGCACTGCTTACACCCTAAGAATGTCAGAACAATCCAGCCTCAGATTTTCGAATTAGAACAGCCAGCCTGAACCTCAATTTACTGGTTCTTATAAAAGAGAGAAGTTCTACAAATTCCTGTCTAACCTTGTACTTGACACACTGCTGTTTAAAGGAATTTATTTAGCAATTTTCCTGATGATCACAGCTGGCGGGAAATCTAGAGTTACAGCCAGCAACAGCCTAGTTCTACCGCCCATTCAAAAATGCTTTATCTAGATGATATTCAACACTTACTCAAAATAATCAACAAAAATTATCGTTACTATTGAAACTACAAATATTTTATTTATATTGCAATCATAATCATTATAATCAAAAGTATGATGCTGCATCTCTAACACAAGATATATAAAAATAAATCAAACACTTTTGTCCCCCCATCTTAGCAAAGTCTTTGGCATATTTTGTAGCCATGTCGAAATTCTCGTGTAAAAACCCATTTCAAACGACGGAAGAATTATGAATTTTTCCACTCGAAAATCTTTAAGACACCCTTGAGTAACAAGCCCGGTGAAAGCCGTTCACGATTCCAGAGAGAAATTTCCTGATTGGGGAGTCCTCTATCAAAATAATAGGGAACTTTTCATTTCCTCAAGTCCCCTTTAAGCTAAGATTGTTCCCAGATAGGCGTTAGTTCCCTCTCTGCCACGAGTTACCTATTTATAATAGGGAACTTTTCATTTCCTCAAGTCCCCTGTAAGCTAAGATTGTTCCCAGATAGGCGTTAATTCCCTCTCTAGCACGAGTTACCTATTTACGATCTCGAATCTACCTATTTAACCCCTTTTCTTATTTGCCCCGAGCGCTGCCAACATAATTGAAAATTTACCTGTCCCCCGCTAGCTTCGGCCTAAGACAAATCTTGCTATCCCCTGCCATATTTACCTGCTATTCCCCTTTAAAATAAAACTCGCCCGGCTTATTACATATGGGTGTTTTAACTTGAATGTTGGAGTAATCATTCCACTTTTTGTTGCTTGACAAAATGTTCGTCTTCTGTTCTTCTGATACATGAAGGGAGAAATCGCCATATAGTATAAATGGCCACTCCGGTTAATAAAAGTGTCCAGAACAAAACAATGTGCGACGGAGGCGGCATTTGAATGGTTTCCCAACCAAATTTCAAGCATATAAGGGTTTCAGTGATGATGATCGCTGCTAGGATCCAAGACTGCTGACCAAAGCGTTTGCAGCTTCTACGAAAGAAAAGATCATGGGTCGCTTGCTAATATGGACGATTCCTTTGTTATCTTAGTTGTCGAAACTCTGCAAAACTTAGCTATTCACCTTAGATGAAATTACATAGCGGCAAAATATCATGTTAGCAACAGGGTAATGGCTACTTTTGTTCTTGGTGGTGGAGCTCTTGCCCCTAAGACCCCTTCGTTTCATATTGACAGTCTCTTTGGTTCCTATTGTTCTCAAACAATAGTGCTCTTTCAATTTATCCTGCGACATACCCTGGGTGCCAGAGCCTCAGAGAGTCAAAGGATGAAGAACGGGGGGAAGGAAATGCGAAGGAGAATGGAAGAGGAAAGGGGAGTCTCTTTCGCAATTCCTTCCCCCGTTTTTCATCCTTTGACTCTCTGAAGCTCTGGCACCCAGGGTACCTGCGACACTCAGAGCACACGTAAAGGATTTTTAAAGATTGTCGTTTAAACGCTGACGCAAGCAATGGGGAAGTTAAAGAGGAAGCAAAATTGGCAGCGATTGATCCTCCCCCCTCTCCCTGGAAGTAATCTTGATAAAGGCTTTAGATACACTATGGTGCACCAAAGCAACTAAACTAAGCGAACAGGTATAAAAAAATAATGTAAACATCCTTACGAATCGTCCATGTATTGATAGACCTCTCGAATTCCCACTGTTCCTGCAAAACCGATAAGAACAAGTCTGGCAACAACGAGCCAGTGTTCCGGGTTTATCCACAAAACGAACTTCAGATAGAAGCAGTTGAGCTCTGCCAATGAAAACTGACAAGAAAAATGATGTTATGAAAGTAAGTAAAGGGAATATAAAGAACAGCAAACGCTTGGTGAACTCAAAATCTAGAGTGTTTAGCTCAATTTACCATTTTGCTATTTTGTTTTCGAATAAATCCTCTTACAAGCAGCTAAATGGCATTTATAAAAAGGGGAAAAGAACATAACACTCCCTTAAAATGTTTAGGCCTAATTCAAGTCAAGTCCTTCTCTAAACGATAATCTCAATACTCTACACGATAATCTCTTGATACAATACACTGACAGGTATTTATTTACCAATACCATTTACCAGTTACAAGCATTTTGTCATGTACATACCATAATTGTGATTCCAATAATGGCAAGCCATCTTTTCAGCGATGCAGTTGCTTCCCATTTGAAGCTGTCCCAGTGATGCGGGGTAAACTGCTCCGCAGCCCGCTTAAGTTTTCCTGTATACGTTGGAATTTTCCATAAGCTTCTCCAATTGTATTCCTAAAACACAAACACAGCAACATATTTCCAAGCATTTCAGATTGCATATGGGCAGACTTGTGAGGCCTAGCAAACAAAGCAGGATTTCACACCATACTTTGCAGTCTTGAATCATCCAAGAATAGAATGTGTTTAAATGTCACATGAATTATGAAAGCTAGAAACAGCAAGGAGAGTATATTAGCGGGAAGAAGATAACAAACTATAGCTTGATCAAAACTACTTATATACCTAGAACTTACGGACCTATAGTTAGGCGCCAAAAAAACAACGTCTTGAAAGTTGGTCAGTGGAACCAACAATTATGCTTGCCAGCTTATCTAGTTTCTTCGTCGCTAGCAACAAAGTTTCGTAAAAAGTTTATATTTCGTGCAGTTGAATGGGCAGAATTAAATATTTTCAGCTACAACATCTTATAATGATGAACTCTCTGAAAATATCAAAGAAAAACCTGTTTTTGAGTCATCACAATACTAGGATAATGGTGTGAGCCTGCATAATGTTTTGATTCAAAAAGGGGCCTAACTAATAGAAAACATTCTGCATCCAATTCAAAGCGTACTTCTCAGCCTACTTCTATCAATTGGGCGAGGCCATATATTCTGCATACCTTAATCTCTAGAAAATGGCAAGTTTTCATTCCCAGATAAATGCCAACGCCATTACAAAGGGCAGCGTCCATTATCCACTAAAATAAAGAAAAAATAAATAAAATAAAAAAGAGCTATTTCAAACTTAGCAATAAGACGTTATTGACATAATTTGCCTAAAATTGCTTGTACTTTGGCAAAACAACGCTACAGTTGCAAGGTAGAGTTTTCATCATAATATTTCAGATACTTGTATAGCTACAATCATAGCAAATACTAAGGGCCCGTTCACACTACTCCTAATCCGTTTTTGCCTTGCGTTCACACCAATCTGATACTTTCGAATACGGTGCGTATTGAATACGCTCCGTTTTCAGTGTGAACACCAAAAATGGATACATTCTAACAACGGCAACAACATACGTGTTTTCTAGCACATCAAATCTAAAAAAATTTGAAATTGAGAATTCACAATGGACTGGTAGCTGTCACAACAAAGTTTTTCACGATTTGCTTTTATTTAATTTCACTTATAATGAAGCAAATTTGCTGAGGATTCGTGAACGCCTATTTTCAAAAATGAGGCCACCAACAGCGTTTTTGTTGGAGTAGAATGAACACTTACCCAATTCAAATCGCATTCATTTGAAAACGGATAATTGTGAACGGACAGTGTTTTCATCAACGAAAACGGAGCGAAACGAATACGGAGTAGTGTGAGCGTAGCCTAAGTTACAGAGACTTATGTTGAGTGAAAGAAGCACAATCACTTCCATACTGTTTTAGGCATTAGATGAAGAATAAACTGTGATAACTAAAACCTTTCAAACTTACATGGTCCCACCAACACTCGTGAAAATTTGGCAGCTGATGTTCCAATGAGTATTCATAAATTTCAAAAAGGATGCTTAAGACATTCGCAAACCAAAAATCTCTTAATATAATTGCTTTTGCCCACCAACCAAAGAGATGTGCCGGTACAAACCAATCAAATTTTGTCTAGAAACAAGACAGGAAAATGGAATAAAGCAAAAAATTTACAAAGCCAAACATTATTTTTAGATAAGAATCAGCTTGCTAATATATCGACACGTTTTTTCGGAGTATCAAAAAGGGCTGAGAACCTTGACAAGCAACGGTTACGAGAGTCTTAATTGACAGCAAATAAGACCGGTATCATTTAAAGATCCTTTGTTAACAGGGGTTGACTTTGACTATGGGTTAAGAGTTGCAGCGAGTTGAAATTGTCTTTCTTCTACATGACGTTCGTAGCTCAGGATGATTTTTAATATTTTGGTTTTCAGTATCTTTGCATGACTTTGTTAAGATAGAGAAAATTATTCAATGCCGTCTGGGTTGAGAAAACCCTCTTTTTGCATGTCTTATTTTATCTTAGTGATAAATTGAATCATTTCTTTATAAAAAATTGCATCATGTTTTCATGTGGTGGTTGGAAACCCAATGGATTTCGATTCAACCTTCGTTAAGGCCACCAAGTTTCTTTCGCCTCCTGAGAAAATGACTAGAGCAAATCAAAATATGTGATTGTTAGTTAAGACAGAAACATCCAACCTTCAAATTGTGGAAAGGGTCTATGTTTTCTGCATCGTAGAACACGCAGTTGCTTCCATAATCAACCTCTGGTAGAGGCTTTCCAAGTGACAGATCGAAGAACGACATCCAGCTTCTTGCGTCACCATTATTCTGTAGCAAAAATACAAACAATACAGAGTCTAGAAAAAGTCGGGGAAAAGAAACCAAGAAAATATTGCTACTTTCTTGTGCCCTTTTACCTTGTCTTTATTTCACATCTTTGCAGATTCAAAGGTTAGAAATTGATCGGGGGCTCCGATGCAAGTTTGAAAGTAGTGAGACCGAGAGCAATTTTAAGACCGAAAACAAAATTTTGTAGAAAAGTTCAAATGTTTTGCAAAAGAGTGGGGGCCATGGTCCCCTGCCCCCTACCTGATACGTCAAATGGCAAATAAAGATACTGGTTCTTTCAAAATGGGACATGGATAAGCAATTTTACGCTACCTAGACCAAAATAAAAAGGACAAATCAGAACTTTGTTGATTCTGAAGTCAAATGACGTTTTTGTTGCATTTATGTACTATCTTAAAGAGGGGAAAATACACAGGCAAGCTATCACTGAAAGCATTATTATGAAATTGTCTTTAAATGTTTCCAGGAAAACCGCAGTTTTGAAAAAATCTTTGAGATTTGACAAAATGCCTAGAAAAACAGAAATTGAGAGCTTGGATTTGTCATAATGCAACATAGCTTTCAAAAAGTTGCAATTATACTGTTTTGATAAATCGTCAATAACTCAGAACTAATTGCTAGAATTTTGCTAAAATTTATCGTGTAAAAATGGAGGCTTGCCTGGATACTGAGGGATTAATTTGAAAGATAGCAAACTCATGGCACAACCGGAAGATCAGGTAAAGCGCTGATACAGCTTGCAAAACCGAGATATTTTGATGGTTTGCCAAAAAATTCTGGTACATTTATCCTTAGCAAATATTTTCCTTTTCACTTATCAAACAGTTTGTTTGTAGTGATATGTAATGCCCTTTTTGGATCACATAGAAAGAAAATATCTAAAAAATAGCAACCTGGAACAGTATAAAAATCATCATTAACTCGTAAATGACACTGCAACAAAGTATGAACCTCCAAAACACTAGAAAAGACAAAAATTATACATATAAAAACGAATAACAATGATGATAAATACAGCACATGCCTTTATAATGACAATATCTCACAGTCAATCCTCTACTCTTTAACAAAAATAAAACCAATTGCAATGCCAGTCATTAAAAGATACAGAAGCAACCTAAAAGAGTTTCATTAATTGAAAGTAGCATGAATGAAAACAGCAAAATATTACATAACATAATCATGCTTGACAATAATTAAGATGGACAGACTTCTTTCACCTTTATAAGAGGAAGACATCAGTCATTTTGAAATGAAATTCTTTAATGAATATGCACATAACAAAAAAGAAAGAATAAGTCTATAAACTGTTTAACAATTTTATAACAGCATACTTGTATATCTAATTAGAGAAGGAAAAGATCCAGACAATTTGTTGTAAATTCATTAAAAATTCATTGCTGACAAATCTGTTACCTGGATGTGGCCTCACAAATGGGCCATCCCTTGCCTGAGTGATGCCAAAAGCCAAAAAGACAACTATACAGGCAAATAAACCCCTGAAAATAAGATTTTAACTTAAATGAAAGAAAATAATTCAAAATTAATAGATAATGGCAGATGATTTATCTATTCAGGTTAACTGATAATGGTAATATGCAATATTAGTCAAAGCTGCTTGCCATTACTAGCTATCAATAATATAGGTTGACAAATTATGGCACTGGTATTTTTGCATTGGTTAGAATTTGCTATCATCAGCATCATCATCAGTCTTTTAAAGTCATCTGAACACTTCTTGTGTGTGACTGTGTTTCCACAATGCTTGTCTACAGGATGCAAACTTTCAGCATCTTTTAAAGACAAATTTAAACCTTTGATATCTTCTGACACTAAACCTTGCCATGCTTTATGGGGTCAGCTTGGCTTGTTTGAATCATCAATAGATAGAGTAGTACACTTTTTGATCCATTATGTCCAAACCATTTCATTCTATTGCAATATATTAAAACACCAAGACTTTGTAGGTGTAATTTTTGTGGGTTGCTTTTAGAACATAAACCACACCTTTTTGCATTGTAAATAGGATCAATGACCTCTTCTTCAAAAAGTGAAACATAGCACAGTGCCAATATCATCAATAGCAGAACACTGATTGTATGAGCTCGCCTTTAAAAACAAAAAGTACAATTAGATCTTGTAGAAAGCCGCATCTTTTAGTAGGACATGAGTGATTGTTTATCACAATCATCAAATGTGTCCTTGACACGACCATAATCCAACTGACTTCTAAGCTTAACCTATATAACTAATGTAAATGGTTGAATTGGCCCCTCATTAAGACACCTTCCCTTTCAAATTAGCCTCCATTTTTGAAAAAAAATTTAAATAAGTATTCACCCTCAAATAAGGCCCCAACATGACATGCCTTTTACAATACATGATTATAGATCACAATGAAAAATATTCAACAGAAAATAAAAATGACAATTTGAAGGGCAACTTTCAGATCATTTTTGTAAGCCAACCCTCCTTCAATCCCCCTTACAATTAGTCCACATCCAAAAATGTCACATATTATTAGGCATTCAGAGGGCCTATTCACATATTAACTTTATTCATCTGCACTTCAAACAAAATAACACAGTATATCATCAATAAACAAACCAAACTTTTGCAAAAGATTGACACATTTAAAACACAAAAACATGCATCTTTTTTGACATCTGAATAGCTATAAAGTAGTTGATGGAAAATTCTGCTTCTGTGGTAGAAGTTGATCTGGCAGAGTATTCTGTGATGTTATACTGATTAGTAATAAAACCTCTCAATTGCTTCAAGTCTTGAGTATACAGAAAAAACTTTCTACCAATTAGTAAATTATAATTTTTTTTATTTATAAAAACCAGACTGAAATAGTATCAACCAAAAAGACAGTCTTTGCTGAATGATGATTTACACTAGGTTGTAATTGTGTAGACTTTTGCACATTCTTGGACTTCTAATAGATGATTTCTTAAAAGAAAATCATAATTAAAAATATTGACATAAATTTTACTGCTCTTATATTGTTCTTTAAAACTTCAGAAATTTTTTAATTGCAAAATAGTTACCAGAAAAATGAAGGGTCATCATCATCAACGACATCTTTATTCCACTGAACAAGATCATCCAGGAATGGTGGGTCCATTGCATAACTTGCTTGCTTTGATGCTCTTCTTGTGCTACATGAGCACTTTGTGCAGCCTACCTGGTTTCTCTTAGAACTATCCTTTTCCATACCTATATCATTTTCCATTGTTCTTTAAAGTTACAAAGATCCTTTAAAGAAAACAAAACTGATAAATTTTCTGGATATTGGGCCTACAAAGCCTGTATATTTTGATTTGCATATTATAGCATGTAGAGGTGAACAATGAAAGAAAGAACACCACAACAAAGCTTGTCCACAGCTTCTAACTCTCATTTTAATCTACACAGCTATGCAATTTCTTATTGCTAAATTACTGGACATAAAAATGATCTACTAAGTCTCGCACCATTTTGTAAATCTTATGTATTCACAAATAGAGGAAGAATAGAAAGTAGAATAGGGACAATAGAACCAGCCAGGTAGAGCAATAGATCTTGTACATTTAGAAACATAAACAAAACAGGTATGTAATTCAGTTACTTATATCTTTTGTAAGCTATTCATATCGCAAAGAAGCATACCAGTTTGAATAACTGGTGGACAGTGTATGAGTGTCAACTGGTACAAGATAACTTGTTAATTTTATTTGACTCATTTCTTAAACAGAAACAAAAGACGTAAATTTGCAGGGACCTAAATGAGTCTTTGTAGTAATAGCATAGCATAAAAACGACAATTTTACACCATGATCCCTGGTTTTTAACTTCTTTAATTCCATACACGTATATAATAGGCAAACGGCAAACAGAAAAATAACTAACCCCTTTTAAGGGGCGTGCATCACTATGATCAAAGGCTTTAGATTCATGAAATTTTACATATGAAAAACAACCTCATCATAATCGTTAGCTAGGCCTGGCCTTCGTTGTCCTAAAATATTCGAGTTATATGTAACATGATACGTATTTAACAAGCTTGTATTACAAATATCTGGGAAGCCGCGATTTTAAAGAAACAATAGGGTTCCTCATGGCTGGATGGGCGGTACAACTTTGCAAAAATTTGAGCTCAGGAAGATCTTTGAAAAATAATGCGTTTAGGACGAACCTTTGGACGTCTGTTTCACCAGCTACTGCAAACAAAAGAAGATCTATCGTCATAAGATCATGTTCTCTGTGGGAAGCAAGATGCAGTAAACAGAGGCATGTGCTCAATGCTTCTTGTATTTCGTGTTGTCTATCCTCCTTTTGAGAACATAATTTCAATCAAAACGAGTCTCGACAATCAAAACAGAACATTTCCGCATTTTGTTTCAGATTCTCTCAGCAAACCTTGAAGATTGAAGACATCTTGCAAAAATTGCCGCTCTGGCTCATCCTAGCGGGAAATTACGCAGGAATACTAGTGCCGAAGATTCATAGAATTTTGCCGAAAAATAATCTTTACTTTAACATGACAAGCTTTGAAAGGATTGTGATTTCACTCAAGTTTACTGAGATTTGGAAGATGATTGGATACATCCTTTTTTTAAAGAAAAAGTTCTGACAGTTTTTTTCAAAGTTGTCAGTGGTGGCTCCAGCCCGAGATAAGTGGGAGGGACAAAAGGGGGTCCGGGACCACGCCATTTTCCGCGAAAAGCATTTTCTTCCTAAATCAGCTTCTGACGATCTAGATAGCGTACATACCCCCCCCCCCGAAGTTTTCTCGTCGGATTTGCAAGAATCTCAAGGATCAACTTTCTGAAAAAGTGGGGGACTGTTCCCCCTATCCCCCCCCCTCCTCCGTTAAATTGAATATCATTGTAAATGTTGGGAGAAATTTACTAGACAGACAAGAAGAAAATAGCGCTCGAGTTTTTTAAGTCCTTTCGTTAACAAATCTTAATTAAAAACACACTAGTAATTTTACTTTAAATTGTGACAAAAATAAATCTCTTTAACGCTAGAATCAAAAGTTATTGCACAACCTTGATTCATTCACAAATATATTTCTCGTATATTTCTGCAATACTGTGATCAGATGACAGGGAAAGCAGACGACAGGGACTCGAACAAACGTTATTCTATTGGTAGAATGTTCAGAGAACGTTCTTGGGAGTTAGAACCTTAAATGCATAAATGATGTTGGTAAAGGGTATATTTGAGAGTTCTAGAACCAGGATCTCTATGAACGAAATTACCAGAAATTATCATCGCTAATATAGCCAACATTTTGTGTAATTGTCAAGCTTACAATAAATTATATTTGATACTTGCAAAACAACTTTCTGAAAGTTACTTTCATAACAACAGAAAATCTTTTTACCATATCAGCCGAAGATATAATAATCTAATCTTTATATTCTATGAATTCACAAAATTATAAAAATTGACTGATATTTTTGGTTGGCTGGGGTCTAATAGCGATGAGTCCAGGCTGAAGACTATTTGCAAAACCTGTTTCATCTACAATACAAAATAAAAGAGCAAATAAAGATGAAATTTTCAATATACTCTAACGTAAAACATCGCAATAAAATAAAACCCCACAACAGCTAATTTTTATGAACTGAATATTTCGATAATATTTATGGTCCGGCCAATTATTAAGAAAATCTTTGAAATAATAATTTAGTTATTTAGAGGCGCTATTAATAAACAGACGGTATCATAAGGCGTGACATGTTGTAAAGGTTTGCAAGCGTGCAAGAGGCCTAAAATCTTTCAAGATTATTTTTTGGCATGATTATTGCCAAGATATGGGGCCAGTCATGTGAAGAATTTTTACAAAATGGCATAGGATTACAACAAACATTAAGGGGTAGTGGGTAAATTTTAAGGAAATCAGTCAGCGTAGGGGGTACAATTCGATCACTTCCTATGAAGAATTTACTATCAACCGCATTAATGATGCATCGGTTAAAATAGCCAAACGTTGCTGAAATTTTCTTTGGATAGTCTGGAAATCTTCATAAAAAGGACTCGAGGCTTATTATCATGGATTTGCCTTCAGACACACTTTTTCGAAATTTGTGAGACGGGTGACTATGCAATGCACCTCACCCCCGTACTTTTAAATAATCCAATGTTTATTCGGACAAAAGAGTTTTTAAGATTGCACACGAGGAGATTCTAGCTTCCCTTCAATTGAGATTACAAGGCAACAGGGGGAAAGGGGGTAGATAAGATCTGTACACATTTTGAAGCAGAAACAAAAAGCGTTTTATTATCTTTAGCACAAGCTTCCAAAATATGATGTCTTAGCCCTAGCAAACAAATCAGGGCACAAGGTGCAAGGTCGACGAGAAAGACCAATAAAACCAGGAAATATTATAGTTACACGCCCCAACCCTACTTTCTTCCATTGTTCTTCTTAGAAACGTTACAGAGATCTAGAGCATGTCCAGAGGAAGAATTACCCTTTTCTGGGACTTTGAAAAAACCTTGGTCTTATCTGTGATCTCACTTACCCAAACCGTGTAAGTTAATTTTCACACTAAGCTGCTACATCTTATTTTAGCATTAAACTCACAACATACTGACTGTGAACTAATAGCAAATTATATATTTAAACATGCTCTATAAGAAAAACATGAGATGGATGAAAGCATCACCAAACGTGGTGGTGGATGATAAACAAACTATGGGGTGCGTTAAGACAGGCATTTAACAATTTAAAGAACAATGATTTTGCAGATTTCAAGGAAAAGCCAATTCTTGCGAAATCTTGCTTTGACAAAACGAACGTTGAAGCAAGATGAAACAATTAAAGCTTCTACTCAAAACAAAAACCAGACAACATACGGTTTATCATCTGATATTTACCATTACTTTCATGGGCTTGTACGGTTTGGGGGGCGGTCACAGGGTTGTTAAGTTTAGGGGGGGAGGCTTTTTGGATACATGTAGTCGAACAGAAGTCCCCCTAGTATTTTGATAAAAGGCAACCTCAGAAAAATGCAGATTTTTTGTTATTTATGTTCAAGTTTTCTCACACTCTTAGCAAAAGGGAAATATCAAATATATAAACTGAGAGGGTTCGAAAGATGCATGGGCTCTTATAAGATGATCTATCGTATGCAAAAATTTGTAGAAACTTATTTGTTTGTTCCTTGGAATCTTTTATGATAACATTTGACTGTCAGGCTGCAAAACCAGGCTGAGATCTCCTATTGAAGAAAACACAGAGACTGAAGAAGATATTCTGAAATGAACATGATTATTTCGCATAATTATTAAAGCATACTTATGTGTCAGGTAACAATAAGAAGCAAAAATACACACAATTCTTCTTGTCAAGCTATTTTCATTCCGAATCTGGATCTAGATTTCTATCTAGTTTTGAGAATTATCCAAAATCTCATAATCTAGGATGTAAATCTGGATCTAGATTTTTATCTAGTTTTGAGAATTATCCAAAATCTCATTCTCCAGTATGTAAATCTGGATCTAGATTTCTATCTAGTTTTGAGAATTATCCAAAATCTCATTCTCCAGGATGTAAATCTGGATCTAGATTTCTATCTAGTTTTGAGAATTATCCAAAATCTCATAATCTAGGATGTAAATCTGGATCTAGAGAACAGAAGGATGAAAATTTCTTTTGTATAAAAAATTGTGTTTCTTATTCGTTATTATCCACATATTATGTCATATATAAAATAAGCAAGAATCCAACATGCGGGGATGAATTCTCGCCCACATATATTGAGTCAAGACCTTGACATTCTGTTAAATGTTTCATAGGTTACAAAAACTTCAGTTATAAAATGTTGTATGCAAGAAAGACGGAATGAAAAATGAGCTGAATAGTTTGATGCATAAGTTACATTTGATTCATCAGTGGAAATATCACCTTACTAGCTAATTGAGATTATCCCTGAAACTATCAATAAAACTTTTCTAATCATAAGTATTTGAGACTCGTTTTATTTGCAAACAAAAGCATACCTGGCATTCACAGTTTTACAGTGAGTTTCCTCCTTCACTGCCTCTAGGTTCACTCGAGACTCCATTGCTCGCAGCAGCCAGGTAGGAAAACAGGCATAAGACTGAGTAACAAATTTCACCAGCCTAATGGACAATAGAAACTGTCGTAAAATATTGTATCATATGGCATAATATCGTAAAATATCGTGTCATATCATGTAATGTCGTAAAACAGACTGCTGTAAGTGGCTTACCACAAAATGCAAAAGGTGTGAATAAGTAAATATATATAGATAGTATAGAGTGTGAAATGATTAATGTGAAATGACCAATGTATGTTCAATACACCAAATGAAAATATAATGTTTAAAAACGTCAAGTTGCTTAGAAATAGTTCATAGTATGGCCATTCACACACGGATAGTCATCTGCAAGTCTGTTAAAATGAAAATGACTGCAGCCAAATTAACACACAATAAAAGAACCGAGCATAAAAAGCTCTCAACTTATTTAAGAGCAATTTTTGTTTAGCAGAACAATAGCACAGAAAAAGCATTCAGGGCATTTAACGAAATATCCTAAGCAAGTAGCTCAGCGTCTTTTTGTAAAACGACTGTTTAAAATTCATACAGACTGCAGTTACATGCATGAATCTAAAAATGCTGCTAATAAGATGAGTTTGATTGATTTGTTACGTGAATTAGACCGAGCTACACCATATGTTTTTGCTGTCAATTCAACAAAGATGTTTATAATCCAACATTTTAACAAACTCTTCTTTATGTTATCTGCAGAGGCCCATATAACGGATGACGAATTTCACCATCGTCAAGCCTGTTTGATGAAACATGCATTAATTCAAAAATCTCAAATGCTTGAAATAACAGACGCACTCTTATCTCTGTGCTGCTGATTTTAAATTCACAATATTTCCAAATTTATAAAATCAGTTGTTTTTTCGATCTAAGTTAGTATTCTGACGTCAAACACCACAGTGGCACTGATAACGAGCTTCTTCTTTCACTGGGGCGGTATTCAATTTCAAAGCATTTTCAAAGGATTATCAATTATTTAATGTCACTGAATTCGACTGAACAAACCTTGTGAGAATATAATTCATGCTCAATAACTTGGTGTGTATGTGGGACTGAAATTAAAAACGCAAAATTCATGGCAATTTCTAAAAGCATTTCAAATGTGACAAAAGCAATCAAGAATTCACTTCGAACTTACAAATATTGAAGCTGTACAAAGTATTCAAGAAAATTCCGAAGAGCGTCAGACGAAAAGTATTAATTTACTCAAATGTTTGCTTTTTTTAAAGCCATTTTCAAGAAAATGCTTTCTACAGAATAAGAGGAAGTTTAAGAACAGCGATCTTCTTCGACGTGGGTGTATTTTTCAGTTTTCAGAACAGGAAGAAAATTCTACAAAAAGTTCTGCTTTGAATAGGAATCTCTCGTTTACAGCATCTGGGTCATTAGCTCTGAACTGGTGTTGATGTTTCGCACAATCCCCCCTGTTATACCAGGGATTAAACTTCCTCTAAATCCCTCGTCACTTTAAGTAGTAAACAAATCATTCGAGAATGAATACAGAAAGCTTGTGACTTGTGTTGAGGTTAATCACTAACTAAAATACTAAGCAAAAGGGTACGTTTTATTTACACACGAAAGCGAGGTTAGCATAATAATAAAGTATGCTAATTAATGAAAAATAATGCTAATACATTATTCCAATAACTATATACCAGCTGTGAAAAGATATGCTCCTAGATGTAATAGCGGGAAGGGGCTACAGACAGACCTAGACATGTATGCTGCCAAGGGTTTGCGTTGGTTTATACCACTGTGTTTTAGACTGTAGTCGTGAGTAAAACGTGTTTGGCCTTCTTTCGGGAATGCACAGTCAATGTTTAGAAAAAGAATCACAAACCCCCTCTTGCCTGGTCTTGTTACTAATATTATTACACCAGAACTGCCCGGCTCGTGACATTAAAGAAAGTATTTTCCAAATGAATATTGTGAAAACCCGAGATATAATTTTAGGTGTCCTTCTTGTGGGAATTCTTCAGTAGATAGATGATTCCACATAACTTGAGAATAAAAGACATTCTCTAACTCCGAAAACCAGGACTTAAAAATAGGTCTCTATTATTTAAATTCCATAGTCTTAATTTCAGGCATTTTAAAAATGGTAGTATTGGCTTTTAGTAGCATTAGCTGTTTTTCTATCCAACTATAAACAAGGTGTATCAATATTATAAAGAAGATGCTGGCAAATTACTTATTCTAACATGTCTGGTTTTATGGTGGATCGCTTTATTCCCATCGCTTCATGCAAAGCTGAAAAGAGTGTTTTGGTTCCGTACACATCATAACAATATGATCTGTAGCAAAATATCATTCTCTGCCATAAGCCTCTGCCTTTTTACAAAGTAGGAAATCCGTAACAAATTAGCCAGAAAAGGTTGGTTTAGCCAACTTTATGGCAGCAAGTTTGGAGACAGCTGTTGAGAAAAACGCTTAAACAAACGACATGCAGCACCCCGTATGCCCCCAAATAAAAGTTGGGAATTTCGTATTTCAATTTAAGAGATACAACTATTGTAGTGAGTGAAGGGGAATCAACCGTTTTTATAGGATAATAGCTGTGGAAGAAATAAAAAAAAGCACACGACAAGATTTGGTTTAACCAGCCAGGATTCTCTATTTACCACCCTGATTAAACTCTACTAACTGCTTGCTAAAAATGTCACAGATTGTTTCACCTACCGTATTCTTGTATATATAAAATTGATTCCTTTCGTGAACAATTCTTTAGATTTCGTATGTCGATAGCACACTGCAAAATAAGACCAACTTGTTAATTATTTCAGTTATTTGGAGAAAATAAAACGAAAATCCCATGAATCGACCAGAAAAATTTGAACTCTTCTCCCAAAATTCAACCACTGCAGATCTACAAATGTTTGCCTAAGATTTTGATAAAACATTGGTTGCTTTAGGCTCCATTAAAAATATCCTGCCCAAATGTTTTAGGTTAAGACTTATGTAAATCTGACAAAGCGAGCAAAAATTATTCTGTTTTTGCAATTTAAAGTTTCTTATAATATATAAAAAAACAAACAGCTACTCAGTAAGGTTGCAAAGACCTAAAACTATGATAGTTACCAAAACTAAGACAAAAAAGTAATATAAAATACCATACAGTTTCATGTAGTAAAATATGAAAAATAATTTGAAAGTATTTCAGTTCTATTAATGATAGCAGAACCCCCGGGATTCTAAAAGTTTTAAGTGGACTGGTAGCGAAAGTGATAAAATATTAGGAGGTAGATAATGCTTACCTTGCCGTCAACGAAGATAATCGAAATGCCATCTAAGGACACTCGCAGTAATCCTTCTTTATTTGAGTTCAGGTCCTGTTCAAAAGAAAAAATAGGCACTCATTCAGTGATAAAGCTTGTCTTTGGTTGTTCTGATAAGAAGATTGTGTACATATTTCATGATAAATGTAATTCAGCGTGTTTTGTCAAATGAGATAAGTCCTGATTAAGAGTTATACTCGAAAAGTCCTTACTATTTCAATCTTGAATGTACAAAGTCGCAATTTAGGTATGTTAATTCATGTTTACACATATTGCAAACAAAGATCTCAATATCGAAAACAGGGGCACAAAATGAATCTCGATTAGAGATCATTAAGCAAAACCATTGCATTGAATTTAATTAATGGTTGAAGAGCATAACAATAAATGGTTGAAGTGAATTTTACGAAAGGAACTTTTAGGCCATATTAAATATGTACGTTGCGTGTGGTACTTCATCCAGAATAACGATAATATAGTTAGCAAAAAAATTTAGTACCAGAATGAAAATATAATAGTTTGATTGTTTAAAACACGACGTTTCGAGCATGTACCCTTATCAAGTGGCTAGAAAAGAAACGACAACGAGCACATGCTCGAAACGTCGTGTTTTTAACAATCAAATTATTATATTTTCATTCTGGTACTAAATTTATTTGCTAACTACATTATCGTTAACTTTTTAGGTCACATAGACAAGCTCGATTTGGATCCGTCCAGAAATCATTATAGATTATATCTGTTATATCTAGAAGCTATATCAAAAATTAAGCCACTTAATTTTGGATATGATGCATACGATCAGTGATCAAAGCGATTCATATGATGATTATGTAAGTGAAGACAAAAAGAGGGTGTACATATGACTTGAAAAGAGCAGCATAGCAGTGTAAGATAGCACACTAAAAAGGTGAATCAGTTATTTTGACAAATTGTAGCTACTTACAACAACATCGAATTCTCCTCCAAGTTCCATTCCTTAAAAACGAAAAGAAAGTATAATCAAATATGACGTCACCTGCCTTCAATTAGATCCTAGGCAACAGATGTAGATTCCATCATGTATATCCAAGGGGTACAAGTTTTCTGCATGGGCACTGAAAAACCTTGCATTAGAATTCAAGTGGTATTGTATATTTGTCATCTGTCATTCATATATCAAAGTCAAAATGTATTTTGTGTATTGTCAAAATGATAAAATTATTTGAGTGGATACGGAGGACTAAACTGCTGACGACTTTTCGAGTCCAAAAACAGGAGAACAGAGAAACATAATTAATAAAGAACATGAAAAATGATTAAGAAAATAAATATTGAGAGAATAAAAAGCCATTTCACACAAAAATCAAGACAAAAACCTATGTTAATCTATACGTTCTGGATATTTTATGACTTAATAAGCTGAAAAAACTGAAGCAAAATATAAAACTGTATTCACGACTGTAGTGAATTACCTAAGGTCAGTCAACTAGATTCTAAACATAAAAAGTTCTAGCAGACTTTCAAAGAATTCTTAATCTGATTAAACTATTCTTAACCATTAAGTGGTATTTTCAAAACTACAGGAATGAAATTCACGTAGCATAAAAGTGATGATATACTGGTGAATAAAAAACACTATGTATCAGAAATAATTTGAGTATACAAGAAATAGGAGCTTCAAGTTCAGTTTTTATTGCTCGGTACTGTCCTTGATATATAAATGACGTATAGTTTACCGCCATGCATTGCACGAACTATTCACAAGTAATACACAGACAAAGAGTAAGAAATCTATTACAAAAAACAGACACATAAGCAATACATACCTCAAGGTTCACGACACATGACATTTGACACACAACAAAATGTACACAATTCTCTTGACAGTCGAGAATATTATCTGCTGAACACGACACTCAAAAGACAGTTACATACATGATTACAAAACTTTGTAACAATCACACAAAAATACGTGACACCACGGACAAAAAACACGTTGTAGATACAGAACAAGTCAGTTTGGTTATTTGTCATCAGTTATATTGTACGTCTCATGTCGTGGCCTAGGCAACAGTCCTTATAGATTAAGACACAGCTTAAATAGCATTGCAAAGGCTTTGATAAGAACCGGTAGTAGGTCATAACTGAAAGTCTTATTGTAAACTTGAATGCAAATGCAAAAAAGCTTACAACAAAATAAGTATAATTGAATTACTCAAGTTCTTCTCGATCAGATTCCAGGATTTTATCCCAGAAAGTAGCTTCAAGACCTGAGACCTGAAGATGGATATGGCAACGTATTCTGAGAGAGCTATTTTATTCAAATTCAAAGATCTCTTTTGCTGACGTTGCTTCCCCGAATAAGAAATTTAGAAAGTTGATTCCAAAAACCACCCAACATATCTAGCAAGAACCAAACTTGGTAGAAATCACATATCAACGGTATATGACTAAATCTATTTGGAGTAACTGATGTTTTATAACCGTTAAGTTTGGAAAGACCCTGTGCATCTCAGATTAAAAACATGAATTCCTGGGAAAACTTCTTTAAGATGAATAAAGATGATAATGATGGAAACATTGCTAAAAGTACACAGGGTATTATCTCCAATCTAACAGTTGACATATTCTAAGTTTTAGCCACGGCATATTGAGGTATAGAGATACAACAAAACAACATATATGCCAAAATCCAAAAATATCTGTCTCATACCACGTTCCAAACCCTTGAATTTTCGTGATGTTTTCTCCATGCTTTCTTTGATTGAGGTGTATAAACTCTTACACTGAAATACATAGAACAGCATATATTTTATAACAATCAATAAAGGATCTCAACAACCAATAAAATAATATCTGTGTAGACAGTCAAATAAACATTTCTCTATCCCCGAAAAAAAAATTAACTGATCGCAGGTAAGAAACCATATGATTGCCTTAATAGAAACATATCCAACACTCAATCGCATACAGGAATCACAACAGAAGGGTTTATCACTCATTCCAAATAGCATACGAGATTCTTTAAAAACAAAAGGATTTTTAGGGATTTTAGGCAGATTATTCTTGAAAAGAAAAGCATTTTCGCCGAAGGTGTACGAGATTTTCGGGGAGTGATATGCACCTCGATCACAATAAGTCAAAAGTCAGGAAGATCAGGTAGGTACGAATGTTAGCCTACCATTAAGAAACATCAATAGGCATAAAAAAGAATCAAACAGGTTTTATGGGACAAAGACTATGGAAAACACTTAAGTTGAACAAGACTCCCCTTCTGTAGGGTCAAACTATTTGGATAGTATTACATATTTAAACGACAACAGGGAGAAAACAGATAACAATTGAAACACCGCTGTTCGTAGCTATTCACGTAGGGTGGAACAACCTGCTAGATCAGGGGTTTATTTATCAGAAAACGCTTCTTTACTGTCCTATTCATAATTTTTAAGTACGATTGTAGCTTCATTCATAAAGAGGAGCTAAAAGGACAGGAAACCGTTAGTTAGTACCTTCTTTGTTGAGATTTTCTCAAGCCTTGTTAGTTCACCCGACTTTATCCACAAGCAGAGGATCTTGGCCCGTGGTGAGCAGCTCATGTTGAGGACATTCTCATACCACCATCGTTCGACTATGCCACCATTTGTGCTCTTTATCAGCATGCAGTCATCGCAGACCTATTGGAAAACAGGCTAGTTACTTTTTAGCCCTAAATACTCTCATGCTTCTGAAGAGAGCGGGAATAAACGGTTTGGATTTTCGTTTAAACGCAGAACTCAGGGATTTATAAAGAAGGTAGGAAAAGCCTTATCGAAACTATAAAGCGGGCACCATAACCACGTGCGACATCGAACACAAGAAAAATCAAAATCACTGAATTTCTTTCCCGTAGAAATAATGAAAAATGTAAAAATTAAAGGGAACTTTTGCCCACGCGCCAGTTCTCGAAACTGTAACTCTCTGAATATTTCTATTTCGTCTTATAAATTTTCTGCAATTAATGATAGCTTTCCTTTTAAATTCGTTATCTCAGAAACAAAATTTAATCCCTTAAAAGATATCAATAAACCTCACAAGAAATGCAAGATGTGTGGTCTCGAAACAATCAATCGAAACAGTAAGTACAACATAGACATACACAAAGTTTTCACACTCATAATAGTTTTTTTTGTAAAATGCAACATATTTCAAGCAAAATTTCTCAAAATACTCAACACAAATCACTACTAACAACATATTGAGATACAAATGTTCCCACTTTCCCACAAAAGATTATCGCTTTCTTAAATAGGATCTAAGATTTAAAATGAAAATGAAAAAAATGAATTCCTAACTAGGAATGATATATCTTTATTAACGATAATATCGTTAATACAATATTAATTTTTCCTTCTCTATTCTACTTTACTTACTCGATTCCGTGGCCAAAGCAAAATTTAATCGAATGGAAAATTTTTGAGCGCCAAAATATAAATCTTTATGACGCAATGTCTTCTGTATTTACCAACAAATGAAAATTTTTGACAGGATTAATTCATTCAGGAAAGCAAGTCCCCGTTAATCAACATCGTTCCTCATACAGTACCGGAATCTTGTCCCCAGCCACTAGTTTGCAAAACCTTAAATTGGATGCCTAAACATATATACAATGAATTCAAAAAAGTAAAAAATGAGTTATTTGAAGAATTGCCGAAGCTAATTTTAGAACCATGACTTAAAGCCAGAACCCTACCAATTTTAGAGACAAAAATTCAATCATTTATTTCAAATCGTCTCGCATTTAGATCAAGTTCCCAATCCATCTCTCTCAAATTAAAAAATAGCAGCAGATACAGAAGCAAATCATACAACTGATTAAGTAAGGAAATTTGAAATAAACTTAATTTTTTAACGCATGAAAAAGTTAGAACAGGCAGTTCACATACCTCGATAAAAAAAACAGGGCCCGATTGATCTTCACCAAGATGAACAACAAACACGTGCTTTTTCATCGTTCGGCTTCGCAGAGGTCTGAGATCTATATCATTTCCATGCTAGAAATGAAAATTGGTAAGCGATCAGGGAAACTTTTAACGTAAGACCATGACGCTTTGACTTCAAGAAGCCAAGTACTTTTAATACGTAAAAAAATAACTGGAGCTTGGCAATTAAGAACACGACCTCAAATGTTGTTCAGGGATTGCTAGTAAACCTCGTTACTAATTCTATCACAAATATAAGCCCAAGTTAAAAAACATTTCGAGAAATGAAAATTCGCCTGCAGGAGCATAAAGATATTGTTATATTGACAGAAAGCGATGCTGTCAGAAAGAAGGTCTTTCGTGGTTCATTTATGTTTACCCATACCTTAAAAGTTTCCTTAACACCATCCAATATCGTATATACTCGTATATAGAGAAAAAATATCGTATATTTTACTAGCATTATACCCCCGGACTCAAAATTACTCGGCATTTTGTGTTTTTCTCGCAAACATTCTCAAAATATAGAATACGTATTCTGAGACGTACTTACGGTTAGTCCTAGACTAAGCCCCCTCCCTTAGGATAAGCCCCACTCCCTTTGGACAAGCCCCCTCCCTTTGGATAAGCCCCCCTCCCTTCTAATAAGCTCCCCTTCCCTCGAATAAGGCCTATCTCAAAACATGTTTTGCGAAATAAGGCCCCAGGGGCATATTCGATGACTTACGGTAATGGAGGCTCATGACCTGTTTATCAATCTGTGTTTTTTTTGCTAAAGACAAATTTACTGTTTTATCTGGAATTCCTTTTTGTAATTACTAAGGAACTCAGAGCTTCCCTTTCAACGGAAAAACGGAAGGAATGAAACCCACCAGATTATCGATATTGTCCAGCAACACATTGATACATTGCGTGTGCACGAGCCCTATGTGCGATTTTCCAAGAAGCCTTCTAATCTTCCGCTTCATTTTTGTTTTGTCAACTTGCATTGTCACCATAAATGCAATCATGTTATGAAGAACAGTCGAAAGGAGTTTGTCTTCCTCTTCTTCAAGACATCTTCGTTCAGCTGATCCAAGAGATTTATACCTGTTAAAAAAAACGTTACTTTAATCTATTTAGTTAGTTTGTTTATGAACAAACAAAAAGAGAGGCACTTTACACGGGAAAATCTGAATCTCAAACATGAAAGTTTTGCTTGTTAAGTGCTCTTGCAATGTTTACACTGAGTAAGGTGAATTGAAACTCGTACAGGCCTGAGGAGCAATTCAAACCTAATTCCGTAACATCCTGCCTTCACTTTCAAGGAAAGAACATTGTCGCTCGGGAAAAGACTTTTTTAGGAAAACAGATCTTTATAAATGGCTCTCTTTACAGCAGTAGCTCTATTATGGATCCCTTCCAAAAGAATGATAAAGCCAGTTTAATAAATTTTATTTAATAGGCAAACATTGGGGTGCTTTATGTTTATTCGAGTAGACATACGGTGGGTTGTGTCACACAGTTGGCTTGGATTAGCTCATTTCTTTGTAAATAGCTATGTAGCGCCAACTTTAAATAAATTGATTATTATTATTATTATTATTATACGCGGGATTCTAATCCCGAAGAGTGACTAATCTCTACTTCTTGCCATTGTTTATGAGACATTTTTACGAAACCCTTCTTTGCGTAGCACTATCTCTTAGATACATTGAATTGGCAAACATAGGGGTGCTTTATGTTTATTCGAGTAGACATACGGTGGGTCGTGTCACATACGCGGGATTTAAATCCCGAAGAGTGACTAATCTCTACTTCTTGCCATTGTTTTTGAGACATTTTTACGAAACCCCTCTTTGCGTAGCACTATCTCTTAGATACATTGAATTGGCAAACATAGGGGTGCTTTATGTTTATTCGAGTAGACATACGGTGGGTTGTGTCACATACTCACATACGCGGGATTTAAATCCCGAAGAGTGACTAATCTCTACTTCTTGCCATTGTTTTTGAGACATTTTTACGAAACCCCTCTTTGCGTAGCACTACCTCTTAGATACAATTGGAGCAGCCTTTTATGCGCATGGGCTACAGAAATAATTGAGCAGCAATAAGCCATATCCAGAAGCCATATCCAGATGTATATCCATGAACAGTGAATTGATATCTGTTATAGTTAATAAAATGTCATACCTTTCCAGCAATTCCACAGGCCCTATGTCCATACCGACCATTTCCCTTTCGGCTGCAACGCTGTCGTAAAAACAATGCTCCCAAAAATCCATATCATCCCAAATTGATGATCTCGGATTGAGAAGTCCTTCGAATATGAACCTTCGACCAGTCCCTGTGATTCCTTTGCTAACTCGCTCTTTCTTTGCTTCGTAGAGCCGGCCGTCTCTGAATCGATATCCCGCACTAAAAATAGAAAAAAAACCTGCAATGCGCAACCTAGTTAACAAGAGACAGCGAGATAAGCTAATACAAATTATATGACAAATTATAATTATATGGGGTCTTAAGATCCCGGTATTATCAGACATGATTGTGGTGTGGATGTGGAACGAAACACATCGACATGAAACCAGACCCACTGACATCACTAACACATTGAACTAAACAAAAACTCTGCTGAATTTTGGTGAAATCTTTCTCGAGCCCTTCTTAATCCGAGGACCTGATAAAAGTTGCCACTGTGCTTCCTACCTATCAAAAAGTAAGCTTTCACAGAAAAGGTCCATTACTTCTCTGTCCTGTTAAACCAAAAAGCGGAATGTACGGAACAGAAGAGAAAGGACGAAATAATGCCGGTCTTTTTCTGAACACTGCTTGGATGACCAAACGGCCACTAGGAAATGACGATAAAAATAACCAAAATATCAGCCTTTTGTTCCAAATATTTGAAAAACATGCAAGAAAGCAGAAACAAAACATACTATAACACTTTTCGCCCGACATCCCTCAGAGAATAAACGTTGGAGAATGTCCAAATGATAAGCAAAAAATCTATATCCGGATGCGGATCGAAAGTAACGTGAGAGGAGGAATGACCCGTTTGATTGGCTCCTTGTTTTAGCCAATCAGTGATAGCTAGCTCCTAACATAATTCGGGAGTCTATGAGTGAAGAAGAGCTTTTTCCGCGAAATTGTGCTTCCGTGTAAACAGATTCTAGAGCACCTAAATAAAAAGGCAAACTGCCTCAAGTAATGTCAAAGCAAAATAATAAAATTGTTGTAGTTCAAGAAGAGAAGAAGTCCCACGAAAAATAAAGAATCTAGCAACAACGTTCAAAAGACTACGCTATTGCCACATACCAAAGATTACTCTTGCAGACGAGGTTCCTCTCATCTACCGACTCTTGTACATCTGTGGCCGATAAATCACCAACTGACATGCTTGAGTTTAACTGTGTTTTCGATGAAAGGGTCGTGTGGCTTAGAGATGGCAGTTTCTTAACTGTTCCTTGCCCTGCACGTTCGTCGTCAAACGATCCACTCTGCGAAGAACTTCGTCGCTGTCTTGAGTCGTGACTAGCCACATTTTGGCCTTCAAATACGCCATCAAATGAATCACGATTATGTGATACACTATCTAAAGAAGGCGCGGAATCCGAACTACTGCCTCGTTCTACTGACCCGTTTTGCCCTCCATTCATTTTAGTTATCGAGTTGTCATTATAATCTCCTCTACTGGCAGCAAATATGGACGACACACGCTCAGTAACACTTTGAATTGGCGAAGCTTCTGAAAAGAATGAGTTGAACATTAAAATGCGATGCCACACAGAATCACGTACCGAAAGCAACGGGGGGAAAACTATTTCCGACCTTCATTTAACATTTTGCTGCTACGCGCGGGCCCACCAACTTTACTCATTTTTCAGATCCCTTTGTTCAGAAAGCAAATTTTGTTCGTTCTGGCAGAGCGATTTGATCTGACTTTAAATGCTCTTCGTGCGTGGGCTATACTGCCTAAATATTAGTTCTTTCTTGGGATGTAAACAGTAGCACAGACTCTTAAATGGCACCAAACAGTTCCTGAATATTACAATTTTAAGAAAATGTATAAAAGAGTGGAGGGGCGATGAATGCAACTGCAAATATATAATATTGTCTGTAAATACATATACATAATTTTTTTCAAATGTAAATTTTATTAGAAAACTTAGTACGAAATATCAAATTCTTTCTGCTTATCTTTTTTTAGTAGGCATCAAGACGCTTTCCTTTAAAAGCCTACATTAAAGAAACTAAAAACATTTAAATGAAGCACAAACGAAACATAGAGGTCGGCCTGTAAGCAAACCTATCTTCTTGTAGCGTTGACTTGAAAGGAGAAACGTCAAAATAAGACGTGAAATAATGGCATTACAAACCTCTGGTATAAACAATACTTGAATCACTTTTCGCATCGAGTGACAAAGTCATTCTAAGTTTCTGACCGTTCTCTTTTATTTTCGTGTCCTTCTTCTTGGATGGATTCACTCCGCCATCTTGGATACGCTTACCACAATAATGAGTGTGCATCACTTCAAGCATCGAGAAAAGCGAGGCAAGGCCACCAATGCCTTTTTGCTTTGCGCTGTGTTCGTAACCTTCAATGAGGAACCGTAACAATTCGACGATACCACGATACGTGTTACGCGAAACGTGCTAGAAATTAAAGAGAGGTAGCATCAAGAATTTCAGAAAGCAATAGACTCACAGTTTACAAAAATATCTTAAAGTGATTTTCCGGAAGAAATTCTTTGTCTCCATTGTACCTTTCAATTGAACGATTGAAAACGCTTTAGATTAAGACTTGGTTGAAGCTTCTTTCCATGAAGGAGGGGGCATATGGGCGTAGCGTATACTACAGGTTTAGGGGGGGTTGGGCTTATGGATCTTGGTCGAGCATGATTGCTTCACTGATATAGGACTGCCAGAATGGCACCAGCCCCTATGTTTCCTCAACCTACGAGCGTTCAATTTTTCCAACACAAAAACATCCAATCCTTTGCATAAATTGTAGTAAGGATGCCCATTAGCTCACAAGAGAAGGGCTTGTTGGAGCTATTGATTGATTAAACTAGGTTTAACTACAGTAAACTAAATTAAACGATGGTTTACTCTCATATATATGAGCAGGTATTCACAAGTCGGAATATATAAAACTTTGCTTACTATGTCGCTAACTGCCTCGTCTTCTTCATCCTGCTCCTTGGGTTCATACAACTGTTTGAAAAGATATTGCCTCAAGCTTTCATGGACCAATAATTTACGCAACTTCTTCTGACTAAACCAGCCAACTCCATCGCCTTTTAAGACATTTGTAACAACATCGTTGATAACCTGCTGGTTTTCACTGAAAGAGAATCAAAATTATTAGCTGCCTGGTAAAAAAGCGTTTTTTAGCCATTCAAAATGAAAGCGAAGTAATACACATGAATGAATCTTAGAAATCGCCTAAGATAATATTGAAATAGACGGAAATATCCGAGTTGAAAATTTACAAAGGAATTCTAGTTTTCAATGGCCAAGTTCGATCAAAAGGTTTAGATATTTACAAGCTCTGTTTAGTTGCTAGGTTTCCTAAAATTCTCATTCGAAAAATTCCAAACCCGCAAGTCTGGTCTTTAATTAATGAAAAGCCTCCATTGACATTAAACCTTATTTAGGCCTTAACTGTTTACCTGCATGTTACATATTTGTAAACAGATCAGTTATAAACTGCTCTATGTCAATGGGCAGAGATGTGCATGAATTGGTGTGTAGAACAGGATGGATCTAGCTTGCAAATCTGAGTTTTACGCTTAAAGGGGCGTGGGCAACCAGTAGCCTTTGCGGGCGTAAGCTGGGAAGGCGGCCATTTTCGTGGTCCATGAAAATGGTGGGCAGCTGTTAGCACAAGCTGTGCGCAAAATGAAACCAAATAGAAGCCTTCCAAAACGATCTAAAGCGCTTAATTGATACCAGAAATTTCCCATCGAATTCTCCTCGCCATTTTTGTCTTGCATAGAAGAACACAGTTAGAAAAACAAAACAAATGCGAGCGCGCAAAGGCTGCTGGTTGCACAGGCCCCTTTAAGGCAACCATGAAGCAACTGGCTTCAAACTGCATTTCAAGAAATGTAATTTTAAAGAGTGACAATAAAGCGGGAATACGCGTTCTGTTAAAAAAACAAGCAGAAAACATACGCATTGTGAAATCTGGTGTCTTTAATGGTTTTCTGTCCACCAAATGAAGAACGATCTACCAGTCGATCAGGAATGCTCAAACGAAGTGAATTGCCTACAAGTTTGGAAAATATAACGAAAAAATTGGAAGAATATGATGACAGCCATTTATTAATATTTTGTTAACATTGATCGGAGAAAAATATTCTAAGCATATATCTAGTGGGAAATTAGGTTTGAAATGATGACATATACAATAGAAATTTCAGCGCACGTGGGCATAATAACTTCTTCTGCAGCTAATCAAAGAACGTTGAGACCTGTAAACCAGTATTTTCTACCACTGTGCCGGGGCACGCTAGCGTGTCGTGAGATATTATCCGGTGTGCCGTGAAAAATTCTCCAATTTAACCTAACTGGTCTAAAAAGCAAGCCCGGGTTACACACAAATACTTAATTTTATTATAAAATACTTTTTCAGTGTGTTTATTGATTCCTATTACAGACATATCGATGAAAACGACTTAAATTGTGAAGTAGACCAAAGAGTTTCCATTTCTTAATATTCTCGTTGGTGGTTTGTCTCGTGATTTTTTAATAAAAGAGTAATGGGACTAAAAAGGTTGAGAAACACTGCTGTAAATCATTCTGAAACTGACAACAAATACTATATATATATTTATTACTGAAATGTCATCTTTAACCTCAGACTTTGCATACTTTTGGTTGCTTTTCCAACTTTGAACTCCTTTCGCTTTCCCTTCCCTTTTTCTTTCTGTTGATTCCCCTCCCTTTTTCCCTTTATTTCATGCTTTCTTATTCTCTCTCCTCCTCCGCTTTGCTTGTCTTTCAACCACACCCCCAACCCCACCCCTTGAATCATTCCAAAAGCTTTCCTTCAAACTTGCTTTGCGAGTCAACCATAAAAGTCAACTCTCCGGGGGTGTTCAAAAGGAAACTCTCCAGAAAAGTCAATACTCTCTGTTTTCATCACTTCTGCAGATAAAGTCTCACTAGAACCAGTAAAGTAAGCACAAGCTGTATTGAAAAAACAACGTACCTTCTTCTATTTCCGACAATGGATAAGGGTACGAAAATGCTTTTTGTTGCATCGGTGGTGTTGGCATACTATTGCATTCTGAACTTCCAGAGCTAACAAACGATTGTACACTGACTTCCGACTCAATAGAGCTCTTTTGAGACAAGCGCGGTTTTATCTGCCCAATCAACGCTGGATAAAAACAGAAATTAGTGCTTAAGTGGTGTCATATTACTTTAAGCTGGCCTAACACTACACCTTCACTGAAGACATGTTATTCTCATTTCCAGCTAAGGTATCGCTGGAGATATCATTTCGTACTCACCATTTAGTCTCTCACTTGCACTGCTGCTCTGCCTTGAAAGGACGTCTTTCGCTTTTTGGCCAATACTGCTACTTGGTGTCAAAGGTTTCTTCTTGAAAACACGCTCGCCTGCATCTGAAGGTGAACTTTTCTCGTCGGCATCGTCAACGCTACTTCTTGCTGGATCTAAAATCGATTGAACTGTTGACGGCAGTACTTTCCCTTCATCTGATCCTGGACTGCAGCATTCTTGCCTGAAAGTTAGGAAAAACCCAATTACCGATTATTGTCGAGATTTTGAATCCCAAGAACTCCCCTCCCAATCCTGAAAAGGATTATCCTACTTTCTAAATGAAAAAAGTTGATTTCTTCCCTGATTCTTCTCCGCAAACTTCAAGATAGACCTTTCATGCAAAAGCAAGGAAAGTGAAAAGAAAAACTCTTAGAAAATCAAATTTTATATCGACCTTAAGAAATATCGTTGAGTATCTCTATTGCTGGCACCAAAAACAGTGGTTCTTATTGTCTTTTTTTCTTGCAGTGTTTCAATATTTTTGTTGTCATTTTCCAACTGGAAAGCGTTGATCATTTGTGCTGACACTTCACAGGATTACCAATATTCAAAGGCGCTAGGTTCCGATGCATTGCGCTGGCCAATTAAATTTCCTATTGGTTAATCCTGTCGGCTAATTCTCAATTTTTTCTCCATCATAAACACCCTTCACGGCCTTTTGTTAACTGTAAACGGTTAACTGACGGGACATTGTCCCTTCAAGTGAGATATAAATATATTTAGTCATTGTAATTCTCCTTAAACGCAACGTCTGGAGGAAATACTTTGCGAGAGAGGACAACAACTTTCTGAAACATGCTACTTATGAAAGAATTCGCTTTCGTTTGAATTTGTATGACTTCTTCTATAACTTACTAAGCTTCCTCCAGCCCTAAATTTTTTGAAATAATACTGATTTTTTCCGGCCGAACTAATTATTAGACTTAGCATAACTTTCTATAATTTCAATATCTGATGTCCTTGTTTTTGTTCGGGAGATGAATCATGCCCGTCTTCCAGACATACACTAGCCCCCGTTTCAGAGTCATTGCACATGCGCATTATCACTTGAAGCCCTGGTGATAAGTTCAAGAGTTGTGTGGTCATAGACAGGACAACTGTGCGAATACTGTTATTAATGCGCATGTGCTATGACCTTGCAACATTGATTGGTTTAAGACGGTATTGTTTGGAAACAAAGGACTGAACGTTTCGTCTCCCGAACAAATTTAGGGGGCAATTGGGAAATTCTCGACGCACTCGAAGAGCAACCAAACATACGCAAACGCCCAATCAAGATAGGAAATATCCGCCTAGAAACATTGGCGCGATCACGTGTTTACTACAAGGAATTTGATAGGACAAGACAAATATGTCAATCAGCAGTAGCCAATGAAAAGAAGCCATTAAAACGAAACAATTCATTGCATGCATCGTGAATTCCAAACAGTTACATAATAATGACGTCATAAAAATTAATTTTCAGAATTTTCAGAAAGCAAGAATAACTGTAATCCGCTGGGAAAACACAAGTCTGCAAAAGACTTTACTGATGTTGCATATTTCGGGGTATTTCACCGTATTCTTCCTACTCCTGCGGTCAAAATAAAATTAAAAATAAAAAAAACTAAAAAAAAAATGATTTGATGAACATACCTATGTGCTCTTGAGCGAAACACACTTGACTGAGTATTCAAGGCTGGCAAGGAACTTCTCTGCGAATCAATGATCTCTCGATTGTGATCGCCGTTTTCAAGAGTGTTGAAAGACGAGTAGGAAGAGTCGTAAAGTTCTGAAATTTGCTGCAATAGAACACACAAATATATAGATCTAAAAGTCAAATTTAGTTCATATAAAAGTTATATACTTGAAATATCGATTAATTCTAGATTTGCATTTTCTTTTTAATCTATGTTGAAATGCTTCAATGCCTTTTTGAACATTGAATGACAAAAGGAACAAAACAAACACATTTCCTAATCCGCAAAACTTTAAAACACTTTAATGCATTTCTTCTACTTTGAGATTGTTGAAATTGTTCATACTAAAAGCAATCTATCTTTTGGTGGTACAAAACTTGAAAATGGCTTTAAAAAAAGCAAACGTTTGAGTAAACTAAAGCTTTTCGTCTGACACTCTTTAGAGTTTAAAACGTCAGGACATAGATCGAAAACTCTACGCTAGGAAATACAAAGGCAATCTACCGATACCACAGTGGCTTAAACCAGCTGTCAATCAACTTTTGACCAATCAACAAACGCGTGAGTAGCATACGTTTATTGATTGGCCACTTTTGATTAAGACATGGCTTAAGCCATTTTAGCATCTGTATCAAATCAACTGGGAGACGTTGCCGACCTTACGGACATTGCGGAAATCATCAATCGCAGCTTCAGGAAAGACGATTTTTAATATATGACTGCACGATGAAGTACCGATCATACTTCGACACCTCATAACTTGCCTAGGCAACGCAAATATGTCCGTCTTTGCGGTAAGACAGATATCAAGACCAGTCTAAATCTGACGATTTCCGATCTGAATTTACTTTAAACAGTTATTTAATCCGCGATGTTTTCCTTAAAACTACTTAGAAAAACAAAACATCAAACATGACCGCCAATTTTACCTCTCGTGCCTTCGTAGTTAAGTCAAGGTCCACAGACAGCGTCCTTTCTTTTTGCAAATGCATATACTCCTCATCACCAAGAGAAATATCACTATCAGATAAATCATCCTCGTCGTCAAAAAGAGGCCCAGAATCATCAGAATCATCAAGTAGGTCATGGCCTAGACTGGAGTGTGGATTGTGAACTTGGTAGTAAACTGGGGCGAGATAGTGACTGTACCATCTAGGTTTGTCGCCGACCACTCTTGGATCTAGTATTCCTAAAAATAAAATATAATTGTATAATTTTTATCTTAAAACTTTCTCTCAGAAGACAATGATCGATGTGTGTTGCAACGTCAAGGAGATCGATGAAAGTTGACTACATTATCAACTGAGCATCATAGACAATATTTTCCTAGCCTTTTATGATGAATAGGTTAGCGAAATGGCGGCAATTCTTGCCTATGTGCCAAGGGACACGAATTGCAGCCAGAGATACCTCCATGACAGGAAGGCATGCAAAGCGGAGAAGCATTGAGTAAGAGTAGTAGAAGCTCATTGAAAAAAGAGAAGGAAAGTCACAAATATGATAGCCCCGCCCCCCCCCCCCCCCCCCGCTAGCGATCGCTTTCTTCTGATACCAACATTCTCGGTTCAAGTCTGCAGATCAATGGCGGCAGTAGACTCGTGTGGTTTCACTTTCAGATAATTTTTTTGGCTACGGACCCAGAAGCCCTTGTCACAGTTACCGGCTTGTACTCCAAGCTCAAGAAACAATTACGGTAATTAGTTATAAACTATCTTTTGGTGGTACAAAACTTGAAAATGGCTTTGAAAAAAGCAAACATTTAGTAAACTAAAGCTTTTTGCCTGACACTCTTCAGAGTTTAAAATGTCAGAACATAGATCGAAAACTCTACGCTAGGAAACATATATGCCCAGTTGTGGATCGAAATAGGCCAATCAGAAACACGAGCACATGAATGTGTTGACCAATCAGTGCCGCTTGCCTATTGAGCCATTTGTAATTAGTTATTTGGGATAAACTAAACCATAGCAAAACGTTTCCACTACTTTTTTTGAATGCACCCAATTGAATGATCAAAAGACGAAAACATATCCTACGAAAAAAAATCCAACTCAGATATGAATGGAAACGCCATACAGAAGCAGCTCACCACTTTGGACTTTCCGATAAACTGTGTTTGTTGGGTTAACGAGCCACTCGGCATAATATTCTGCAGCCTGAAGATGAAAAAGAAAAAATCAAAAACAATGATCAAATGATCATTTTCCTAATTTCGGTCTTCTATCAATGGGCAAATTCAGAAAGAGTGGAGGCAAGAAAAAATGTCATATGCTGCTAATTCTAATCATGAATAATCATTGATTAATCATTACAATCACAAATCCCTATTTCTCAAATTCTGAGAATCGTTTTTGCAAGAGAAGAAATTATTTGGGGATTATGAGAGAAAAGGTAGAATCGTACGACTTTCTTTAAATTGAGAGTTTGAACTACTTATACAGAGGTATTTTGAACGGTAAGATACTGGAGGAAATTGTTCTTGTTACATGTTAAACGCCTACTTTCAGCACAAAAACACAGCAGATATTTCAATATTTTTTATAAACGGTTTGATTATAAACCAGTTTTGGCTAACAATCTAAAACTTGCTTCGTCTGATCTGCGAAGAACATAGGTATATCATCTATTTCTAGTTTAAATAACTTGCAAACGGCCATTTTAATGAAATTCCTTTCCAGTTCTCAAAATGAAGTTTTTACAAAGATACTAAAGCAAAAGCAACTCGTAAATTTACAACTTTCAAATTATATGACAATAATTTAAAGCCACAAGTAGAATCATAAAATCGACAGTTAATAACTTCTTACCTGAGTATCTGCTAGTGCTGGTAAGAGTTCTGATGATGTTGGCCTCGAATACACAAACGTATCCTTTTGAAATGCGACAACTGGCCTCGAATACAGGCGCAATATCCTACAATGCTGTGCAAATTCGCCAATTACGTTTGGCGATGTGAAGAATTTAACGAGCGAGGCTCGAATAGCGACGTCAACCGAGTCGATGTCATTGCCATAAATTATTTCGCTGAGCTTTGAGCCCGAAGTTGAAGTTCGGTGGGAGCCGATTGATTCGTTGTCAGCAAACACGCCTAAGTCGTGCATACTGTGCGGGTACAAGCTTAAGCAGTCGAGACACTGTAAACAAGCATGAAGAAGGTAAAACTGATAAATTCAGCAAAAGAAGAATACAATCCTGGAAATTCTTATATCTAACTCAAGTTTATTGATATTTTAAAGACGCTGACTTAACGACTGTTATAAAAATGATTTGAATTAAACATGCGATCTCTAGGTATTTTCTGTCGTGCAAATGTATATTCCGTCATAACCCAACAGAACAGCACGATACAAGTTTAAGCCAAGCTTCCCTGTAATAACTAATCGCCATGTGCGCATGCTTGGATTGAAGCGAAGTGCTGATTATTTTAGCACTGGCCTCTAAGCTCAGGTCAGTCACATTTATATCAAATAGTCCCCCCATCCCGTTACAAACGCAGTTGAGGTCCCTTCAGTTCAGATGCAAACAATTTAGCATCTTCTTCGTCAAACGAAATAAATCATAAAATATATAAGTACAGTACAAAGATTGTCTTATCAATTGCTTTTCTGGCCTTAGCTTACACTGTCACATGGAGAATTGGCATATTTGGCAATCCGAGTGCAAGAAAGATAAACAATATTTGTGGACTTTATCCATAAGGTTTACAATAATTTCAGCTGATCTAGCGATAGGATATCCAAGATAAAAATACTGATAATACAAAAAACCGATAAACAACAGCGGTCATTTTTCGCCGTAACAAGTTCGCAAGTAATTCTGGGATATCAAACATGCAAATTTTCCTTATAGAAGATCTGATAATTTTTGCGTTAATCTTGTATTAATAATATTGCATTATTGACAAACCACCTGCATTTACAATGCCTAAGAGTAAATCAACAGTCATCTGACACACAATGAAGCTTGTATCTTCTGTCATTCACCGTAAACCCTTCCCTCGTACATACCTCCTCTCAAGTTAGCCCCCATTTTAAAACTGCCTGAATAAATAAGTCCCCAGTCGGTGAATTAGAGGGTTTGCAGTATACTTATTTCTAGCAAAGTTTAATAACATTTCCGACAAGGGGTTAGTGCTAAATTTCATGTGAATTGTAGTATACTAAAATAGCCAAATACACTTGATGAGCTGAACGATAGAACGGAAAAAGAAACAATTCATCCGCATAATTTTAATATGTTTTTGTCCGATATTTACCAGAACATAAATTTCTGGAAGATAAAAAATGGGTAGACAAATTACACGAATTTAAATACGCCCAAAAATAATCTCACACCTGATTGGCTTGTGTTTTGACCAACCAGTGCATTTTGGTTTGATTGAAGGGAGCCCATTAATCAGCCTATAAATATACTTTAACTCAAAACCCCTTTAATTAGACACAATCACACTAAGAAACCTTTTCGATTGAAACGTGGTCACCCTTCTTGTTATTGCAGAAGGCTTCAAATCCTGAAAAGTTTAACATGAAAATAGCTGCTACCAAACAATTTTCAGAGGTACTACGAGCAAAAGGGGGCATGACCACCCCCCCCCCCCCCGCCCCCATTTTCAAGTAAGGTAAATTGTTAATAAGTTATAGGTGTACTTTTGATTCATGGTCGTTCTTACATTTCTAAGTTCAAGACATGAACTTCATTTTACAAAAATTGAATTCTTCGCCCTACGCTGCGAATTTCTCAGTTTCCTTGGACGCAATCTAAACATCACTCTTATTTCATCAATCTGATAAAATATTTGATATAATTTCAATGAAACTTAAGCAGAGGTAGAGGATCCTTTTGATTTTTGCAACAAAAACGCTGTAATGAAAAACAAACACGGCCTAAAACAAAAATAAAGAATAATTGAGTTACCTGCTTAAGTTGCTCTCTTAAAATTGATCCTTCTGGTTCAGGAAGTTGGGGAATTTCATCCATGCTTAGTGGAACGCCCATCTGAAACAATTTAAATAAAAAAGATAAACAAAAGCCTTTTGCTGAAAATGAAGGCTAAGTTAAAAAACTCAAAACGGGGACTTCTCTATGGAGCAATACCTGAGGTGTTCTATGTTTCTTTGATTAAAATAGATACATCCCTTAAATGGCATAGCCAGGGGTGTAGTGCTGGGGGGATCAGGGAGGTTAAGCCCTCCTTGCTAATGCCAAAAATAGACAAATTTCTACTTTTGCTATTTTGGGCAAGAGACTCCCTTGTTATTTTGATAGCACTACACCACTGGGCATAACCTTACGATGTATCATGTTGAAAAGACTCGGATGCTTACTTCGATTGTATTTGTACCCTTTTACCCCGTATTTAAGGCACCCCACCCTTATAGGTACCAGGCTACGAAAGGGAAAGTTGTGATGAATGAGAGGGAATTTTCCGGCGGCACTTTGTCGTCGCCGGAACTTTAGGAAGAGACATTAGAAATATAAAAAACAAAAAGAGCTTGAAATGCTTTGCTGTTGTAAAAAAATACAGGCTTACGTTATTTGCAAGGCAGAGCTTATATTATTGCAAAATTTGAAAGAACTACATAAATCATATGTTACCCTTTCGAAACTCAGTTTCATCGGAGATCCGATAAAGAAACTAATTAGCAATAAGGGAACATGCACCCTAAACGGTAGAGCCCTTAAAATGACACCATTAGGTATTCATAATTTTATAGGTGTTTCGTTGTTTGATAAATGGTAGATGCCATTTTTGAAGATTTGCTATAAGAGAGGAAACAGCTAGGATGAAGGCTAGATAAACTCATGACCTTCCTGATTACCTAATTTGGTCCGCCTGCTAAAATTATTTAAAAATTGAATAAGAAAAAATTGTTTCCCCTCGAATATTGCCATTTTTAAAATTAACATCGCTGATGCATTTTTGCAATGCCAGCCACAAATGCAAAGCCGAGGCAATGTGTATTTTCCTCTGTTATATTTTTTCAATTATTGTCCATCGTTTAAAAACTTGAATGTGCCACTATGCAGATGCAGTTGATCAATTTCAAGCGAATTACCCAAAACGTGATGTGAAAACAGAAAGCTCAAAGACAGGATGGTTATACAATTATCCCAACATTATCCCATATGCAGATGCAATTATCCTAACATTATCCCATATGCAGATGAAATTATCCCAACATCATCCCATATACATAAATTATCCTGACAAAGGAAATGAAGAAGATTTGTAAATTCATCAATATTTGATGACTTCAGAGGAAGAAGAAAGTGCAAAATCTTGTACAAAATCGAAGACATTCATATACATTTTCATGTAATGAAGAGTGGACTCCGCTTGATTATGGAGGCTCTTAAAAATAAATCTGAGATTTTGAAATATAAAAGCTTTCATCATATTCTTAATTTTTAAAAAAGAAAAAAATGTTATTTGTTTAGTTCAATACGTAATCAATGCATTTTCTGTGTTGTGAACTTTCCATACTTTGCGTAAATAAATTTCGCTATTTTTCCCTACACCATGCAAGCCAAGGGAATATTTACTTCTTTAGGCCAGAAAACTGGTCTTGCAATCTTATAAATCACTCACATTGAAATTGCCGCCCTAAAAATTTCCGAAGTAGACAAAACATCGCAGACCTGTGACAGGGCAGAGAGTAACATGCATTGTATTTTTATATAGTCTTCTCTAAGAGGATTTAGATTTCTAAAAGATAGATGTTTATCTCTAGCTCACCTTTGACGTATCTAAGTCAACTATTAAAACATCTGTTGGGATCTGGAAATACTGTGTCTTGTAATGAAGAAAACTTGATGGCACCCCTATAACGTATGGTGTTGGTGCTAAAAGAAGCTGAAAAAATATAAGCTGGTTACAACATGCTTAAATGAGATAAAAAATACTAAAGGAAAAACAAGTGCAAAGCAGACATAATGACTAGGAGGGCTACAGCCCCCTAATCAGGCAAAATTTGTCACATTTCAATTTGGGCAACTCTACCTCGATGTAGCAGTTATATTCAGTCACTGCAGTGCCCCCCTGGTTATAATCATTTCAATGTTGAAATCCAAAACTTTTGATGCCTTACAAAATTACTAACAAAAACCTTACAAAAAAACCCAAGGGCTAAAGTGCTGTTTCTGTATTATTCATTTCTTTTCTCACTGCTGCTACTTCTGTCCCCTTCCTCTCAAAACAACGATGATAGTTATAATAGCATGTCATATGTAAACACATGATTTCTGACCTCAAGCATCAATTTTCAGATGCATTATGAATAAACAGCATATGTTCAAGCAGCATTACACTTTTTAAGGATTTGTCAGGTCAATGAGAAGAAAAGGGCCCTTGTTTTCTACAAACAATGACTTCATTCTAGCGAACAACACATTGATCTCTTTGAGGAATTTATTTGATTATTCTAGTTATCTGAAGGTTGTAGGAAATCAAAACCCAACAAATTAAAAATAATTATGATTGTCATATTTTCTTACCATAAAACAAAAGCAGGTTATGTCAAGTGTGATGTTATAGATATGACACAGGTTACAAATTCGATCTAGTGAGCTTAAACAAACATTCTTGCATTCCATTAAGATGTCATTAGCTTTAGTTTTATGGGGCAGGCATAAATATCATTCTATATGTGCTTCAATTATTATGTAAGAAAAGTCTTACAATTAGCATGTTTATCTGACAAATTTGCCTTGACAGAAAAAAGGATCGGAATTTGATTTGCAAACTTGATTCATATAACAAAACACAAAAAAATTCCAAAAAAATATGTTAGGAGGTACTTGCTCTTAACAACCCTCACCCATGGGTGTTCCTGTATTGAAATACTAGTTTGTTGGGAAAAAAGTAAAGACTTTATGAATTCAGTCTTAGCTGAGAATCAAAACAAAAAATTACATCTTACTTGTTCTGCATTCTTCATGCATGTTGGCAGAAGAGGGATCATAGGAAACATGTACTCTAGGGGGTATAGCATTGATGTCAGAGCCATGACACTGATTGATAATGCATTATAGTCATCAGACTGAAGCAGAACCTGCAAAGAAACTTCCTGAATTATTTGAAAGTCATTTTGGTGATGGAAAATAACACATAATCTGAAAATTTATGGTTAATGACAATAAAAATTTTATGAAAAATATGCTTGCGTTGATAATTTTTTATCTTTAGGGCATCACATTTTGTGAATAAAGTCCATCTTCCCAAAAATTTGAAAGCCTGTATTTGGCTATAGAAATGACCTTAAATTGTATAGCAACATTTCATTTGCACGACCATATCATACATAGAATTTTTCATCACTGGCACTGACCAATTCAGGATAACTGGCACCATATATAGATGATGGGATTCTCTTTAACCAGATTACTTTTTGCATTAATTTAAAGTAGATTCAAAATATTTGTAATTTTCTGGTTCTGTATGAAATATTGATGATTCTGTAATAGTGGTATAATTGCATTAAGCTGGGAACAGGTGCAGAGTGTGTTATGATATCATAATAAAGCATATTCATACTGACTTGCATGATTAATAATTGATATCATGAAACAGTTGTTTGGTTCATAATACCAAAATAAGCCTGTATATCAATACTTTAAATGAATAAAATCAGATAAACATGTGAACAAATAGGAAAACTGGCAATTTGTACCTGAGGGTTAAACATGAAGGAAAAAACCGAGCAAGGGTGGGCTCTGTTGTTAACAAGACCACAAAATTTATAATTTTGCCTTGAATATTAATTTGCTTTGTTATTCATTATCCGATCAAATACTAGCAACAAAAACACTTCAAGCAAACGAAATAATGAGATAGCAAAAACATAGTTTTGAATTTTAGCTTACATCACATATCAACCTTTGTTTCATGATTTGAAATCCAAATTTTTCTTAAATTACAATTCAAACTGTTTCTACAAATACGTTTTTGAAAAAATAGAATTTTTAGAATGTGTTTTTCAGTAAAAATGAAACTGGCTAAATTAATGAATTAAAAAACAGCCTACGTAAATTGCCACAGGGCTGAAGTTATCATGTTAATATTACATGACATTAAATCAAAAGTCAGACGAAAATAATATAAATGGTAACAGCCAAATTATTTGATAAACTGCTTTGTATAAGATATTCTGCTATTAAGTGCATGCTTCAAAATAACAATTAGAAAGCTATCTTCCAGAGTCATTGAACCATTGATAAAAAACCTTACTTATGAAAACCTTAACAAAATATAACTGCTGTAGTAAAAGACAATACAAAAAATGTCTCAAAAATCATCTCGTAACTGTAGATGCATTTGGCTGGGTATCAAAAAAGACTAGAAAGAGCTTTCAATGAAGTATTTTGAATTTTTTTCTTTAAACGGCAACACTGCATCCGTTTTTCTCCAAAACATCAACAAATATCTTTATAACAATTGCAGGTAGTAGCTCAACTTTGCTAGAGTAAAATAAGATGTCTAGTGCTGGATTTTCAAATGTCTGCAACACAATAATGATAAATGCAAACAAAAAAGTATGTCATCTAAAAACTTAACAACTGTACATCAAAAGACTGCAATGCAAAAGATCAAGTGGCAGCAGCAGCCTTCTTATATTCCAAAGTGTTAAAGAGCGGAATTAAAAATATTGAGAACAAACTTTGGTGCAGCTGAAGAATAGCTCCCTTTTTCGAAAGAGAAAAAAGGGTTAATATTGATGCACAGGTTCTTGGGATACCAGCAAAATAAACAAAACAGGTAAAGAGGTCTATTCTTATTCTAAAAGAAGGGCTGCTTTAAAAACTTTGACTTGGTTAATTTATAGAGTGAAGTGATCTTGACATATTTTAATTTAAATAACAAGAATTTCCTTTGCTTGAATTTCTGACCTCTTACCTTATTTTCCAGTAAGATGCATGTTAACACTTTGAGGCAAGTATCAACACCTAAAAGCTCCAAGGGTAGATGCAAAGGAAAATCTAGCATTGAAAACCTGCTCTTTTCTGGTAATGCAAATGTTAATGGCGGTTGTATGTGCCTTGGCAATAGTTCTACTTCGATTCGATTTACCCCAGCAATAGGTGGAGGTACAGTTAACAGCCTGTCTATCCACAATTCTATTTCACGAATTTCATTGATTTGTTCGTAGCCTGCATAGCTTTCCGGGTTAAGAAACATTGACCAGTTTCTTGAATTTGGCTTAGGTATATATTTCATCATATGGTTTCCTTCAGTTACAACATCCCAGTTCTCTGCTATCTTCCCCAATGTAACAGTTTCCAAGTTCCTTGTTTCAACAATTTTCCGAAGCACAAACAAACACTCACGAAAAGTTGATAAAAAAGGCCGTTCTGATATAATGCATAAACTTGTCAAGCTTCTGCACGAAACAGATTTGTAAGAACTGCCATCTTCAATAATTTCAGAAGACTCCAAATGTCGCAGTGATTCACCACTGGGTTTAGAGTCATAAGAATCATCAAACACAGAATCGCGTTCTCTGTCTAACGATTTTAGTCCAATACAAGGTCTGAAAAAATTACAACATATTCCATAACGGACAATGCCACTATCCTTTTCTGTCAATGTAAACACGAAAGAATTCGTATCTTTCAAACTCAGGCGCTTCGATGCACTCACACATCCTTCAGGCTGACAGAAAAAAACAACATCAACAGGCAGTGGGAAGTCCTTGTGTGGCTGTTCCGGGAAACATCTCAAAAGCTCTGGAGCTTGTGTGGATTCCAATACTGGCTGCCTATTTCCTACCACTATAAGATAGTCAATTAATCTAGACATCTTCAAACAACTAGATATGTCTTTTTAAGCCAGAATATGTGCTGCTGCTGGTCCAAGCTATCAAGCGAAACTGGAAGCGTCCTTTTGTGGCCTAGGCATATATTCTCAGTCAAACAATTTCTCATTAAGCCGTGACAACTATTGGCAATCATATGGAACAAGACACCAATCAATATAAGAAGGAAATCATCTCTGAATGGCGAAAAGAGGATTCTTGTATTTATTTTGAGCAAACAATCCTATAAGAAACTTCTCCGTTCTTTCATTCATCTTTCCGATACCATCTTGCTCAACTGATTATGCTAATGTGTGCACCTGTTATGTATGTAATAATCACGTGACCGTCAACTCCGAGTTACGAATTTCCTTCGCAGAAGCATGACAATTATTCTAAATTACTTCCGCAAAATTATGTGTGTCCCTAAATATTGTGTACGGTGCTATAGTCGATTTCTTGTATATCAAACTTCAACCTTACACTGAAATACCTGCGATCGTTCACAAAAATCGCATGGCTGTATTGACTGTTCACCCCTTCTCCAACAAAGCAAGGTTGTTGGTGTGGTTTTCAAAAGATGTGGATTGGATGGTAGATGTTAGTGCCATAAAAGCATTTCTTTGTGATAGGAGGGACATCACAATTTATGTTGTTTTAGTGAGATATAAAACGTTTTTTAAAGAGGAAGAATTAATCAGTGGACACTGGCCTAAATTGTAGAGCTGAACAACAAAAGCTTTACAGTACTAGATTTGGATAAGTTAGATTTCTTTCTCTAAAAAGCTAGAACGTAATCGAATTAAGTAGTTGACAACAAGCAAACAAACAAGCAAGCTGTAGAAAGAAACACTCATCATCATGAAATGAGACAAAATTATTACACAAACAAAAATATAACAGAAGGTATAATTTGTCCTTCCTCTCCTTGCCTCTTGATTTTGTATAGCATATGTAATGATCCTTAGCCATTGTCCTATTTGTATGTGTCAACAACCCATGTCATTTACGTCATTACATGCTACATTAACCAGGGATAAGTCAGTAACAGTTAGAGAACTGGACTAAGGTTAAATATCAGGATCAGAGTTAAAAAGTACAAGTGTCTTGATCATTATATGTCTCTCTCTGCTCGGATCCACAAACGTAACACATACAAGGCTCTGGTACCCGGGATATGTAAATCTAAAATATAAACTTCAGCACCTTAAAAGTTTCTCAACACCATAACAAGAACAAAGGCATAAGGAGCTTTTATTAGACATAATTTTCCACTAAAGAAGCTGCAAATCAACGATGGTTCTTTTGGCACTTGCCTTTATAAATAAAAAGAGCTTTCATACGGTAATGCTAAGATGGAATTGACCATGCAAAACTTTCAAGCATTCCAGATAAATAGATTACAGCTATAGACTTGGTGTGATTACTGAAATCCTTGCTTTCAGTTACCAAATTTTCAATCACATATTTTCCTTTAGAATTCCGATGAAAAGACATAATCCAAGAAACAGAAAACGATTTTCTAAACAAAGTATCTTAACTGAAACATTCAGTAAAAGATAAAATGGCATCGGCTTCGACTCATGTTATCCCTACCAAAATTTTGGCAATTGGCTAATTTTGCTATACTGTTAGTCAGTGGCGGCGCCAGCTACTGCCGAGTGGGAGGGTAATGGGCGTAGCCAGTGAGACCACGCCCTAATCGCCTCGTTTCAGTGCAATTTTCCTTAGGAAATATGATCTACCCCTACCTAGTGCTTTTTAACCCGTTTTTAAACGAAATATGTAGACCATGTTTCGAAAAAAAGGGGGGGGTAATTATCCCCCATACCACCCTCTGGCGCCGCCACTGCTGTTAGTGTTTTCGTTATTTAAATAAGAGCATATCAAACTACACAAGAAAAGAATGATGTTTGATCTACCTGAACTTATAATAAAATGGAAACTTCTTAAAGTTAAGGGTTCGTGGTTGCCAATGGGAATACTAAAAATGCAAATATCTATTCTTTGTCGTTTTCAGGAACATAAACTTGACATTTATGGAGACTGGGGCAAACATTTGAGATGGTGTCAAGATGACGTCACAATACCTTTGAAAAAACTGAAGCTCTTTGCCCTTGTCGAGAGATTTAATTTTGACTGTTTAACAAAGTATGAAACCTCTAAGAGGGCACGACTTTTAAAAAATAAGAGGTTTTACAGGGTAGACGAAAAGATATGAATAGGACTAATTGACCAATAGAGAAAACGATAATGACCACGAGGTAAAAAACAGGAATGAAAGCAAGACGGGCAAAACCTTTTGATTTTAATTAATTTCTACTTAGAAAAGCCACTACGTAGAAAACTGGTAGCCTCATTAAACGCCTACAGGCTTTAAACAAATAGCTCCGGGTTCTTAAAGGAAATAAATTTGTGGTTTTTTATTGCATTAAAAAGTAAAGACTGACGTAAGTTGGCGTGGTATTAAAAATTCTTTGCACATCAAATGAAGAAAAGAGACAGATCATTTCATGATCTCCTCGAGTGCATAATAGATGCTTTTTCCTTATTAACAGAAAACATGTCATAGGTCATTAAATAGCATATACAATTTTCAATGATTTGTTTTTCAGTTCATCACAGTCTGGACACCCATTCGTTTGTTTAATTTCTCAAAACTTCAGCTGTTTCCTGCTCATAATAGTATCCCAATTACATAATCAGAGTTTTTTTCGAAGCTTTTCTGCACATAGTATTTAGCTAACAAGTTAAACTTTTAAATTTACAGAGTTTAAAAACAGCGTTGCTTTATTCAAAGGCCAAGGCCACATGGAAGGCTGATAAGAACGAAATTAGACTACATTATTCAAATCCTGCCATGTTTCCTCTTTTTAGGAGAGGTTACAAAGCCTAAAGCGGCCTTGAATACATGAAAAAGTTGCGTAGGAATATTCCATGTTATCGGCAAATATTTGATTTCCGTCATGATTGTAATGATGAGGTTTTCAAAATCAGCAATCATTCATTTCTAGTATAGTCCTTGACATAATAAACATTTCACGGACATCGTCGGACATTCTGAAACACATGTAAGATTTGTTGTGAAGTACTTAAGTAGAATTGCCATAATTTTAGGCATTTGATCTTTGTACGTGGAAAAATTAAAAAACTACACTAAAACCGGAAGAAAACATACTAACTAGAAGTGGGGGGTAGGGGAGGGGGTTGCTCCAGTGAAGTAGTGACCATGCGAGTAAGAATCATGTAAATACGTATAGACTTTACATCAAAATGATTTTTGACTGCTGTGAACTTGAACTTTTATGCGATTTACTTTTGATTTAATTTATCAGAACACTAGCAATAACAATTTGGTGTGCAGTGATAGATTATTCGTGTCCTGTTAAAAAATTCCTTTATTATTATCATCATTATTATTTTGATTCTGGTTACTTTTTTCTCTCAGTTTTCCCTTTTACCTAAATGAATGTTATAGTTTTTTCTTGTAAAACCGTCTACACTCATTTCTGGCTATAAGAAACTGGCTATAAGAAACGAGTACTGGACAGTCAGAAAAAATTAAGAAACTTCAGTACTCACAGCAAAAAAATTAAGAATCAATTAAATCGTGATAAAACTGAGAACAACGAAATTTTGTAAAATCCAAGAACAAGATTGCCCTGTTGGCCTAGAACTTAAGACACAAGGGATAAAAATATACTTCCCACATCTAAATACAATATCGGAACGGAAGCGAATTTCTTGACGTGATAAAAAGGTCATGAACATTTCATAACATCATTCATGACATCATAATTAAGAAACTCTTAAGAAACAATGAGTATTGAAATTTCCAGAACATTAAGAAACTGGAGTACTCAACATCGACCTTTGTTTCTTATAGAAAAATGAGTGTAGCCATTTTTAAATCATCTCGTAATAGTAAGAATTGTAGTTTTTGTTGAATTGAAAATGAAATGTTTTCTTAATTACTATTGATTTTCAATCTTGAAGACAATAAGCTATCGTCTTCCTTTTGTGGGACGAGATTGTCTGAGCCCTAAGCTGTTGTTCTTTAAAAAGCCATGATCTATAACTAGTTTTGAAATAAGACCACAACGTAAATAGAAAAGTAGAGAAGAATAAAAAAAGATCGAAATAAAATAAAGAGTTAAAAAGTAAAAAAGTAAAAAGTAAAAGAGTAAAAAAGTTTATATCTTCTTCAAATAAACATAGTTCCCTAATTGCTCATTAAGCTAATTTATATGATATCTAACTTCCGTAAAATATGTAGTTTTTTGACCATAACATTTCATTTTTTATCTCTACGTAATATATCTATCATTTTTTACAAATGAAAATCAGGTATGGCCCACTTACAAAATCGCCTTTAGCTGTTGTAATACCTAGCCATGAATTAAAATAAAATCAGACATTTTGAAACCTGCTTAGGCTTCTCGTCTGACACTCTTCAGAGTACAAGACGTCAGAACAAAGTTGGAAAATTCGACGCTAGGGAATATATGTATTTATCCAGTTGTTGATTTAAATAGGCCAATCAGAGATGCGAGCACGTGCCTGTAGAGGTTGCCAAATCAGTCCCACTTGCCTGTTTAAAAGGTTTTTGGATGCCTGAAACCGGTTTTTAAAATTCTCTTTAACCTCCCATTCCTTTTGGCAGATTTGTTTTAGTTTGAAAAACGCTGCGATGGTTTTTGTGGAAAACATTAGCATATCAAGTGACATATCTGTGTTTGTTATAGTAATTTGGGCTTCCAAGTGCCCGTTCCTGTTGTTTGCCTCTCCATCTCCACGTACTGTGTAAGTCATTCTTACAAGTTTGAGAGTTACTGCACTTTTGCACCCCACTACCAAGGTCACCGAGAGTTGCCTTTCCAGAATTACAGCTAGGTCTGTCCTTTCTATGTTATTTAGGCCACGATGCCCATATCTTTGATTTATAAATCTTGGTGCCCTAGATGGTTACCCTTGCGATCGCCAGACCTCTAAATAGTCAACTAATCATAATGAAATTTCTTGTTACTAGACAAAAGGGCTTCGTGGCTAGTGGTTCTTATGGAGGGGGGAGCATACCCTGGGTGCCAGAGCCTCAGAGAGTCAAAGGATGAAGAACGGGGGAAGGAGAGGCTCTGGCACCCAGGGTAGGGGGAGCACAGCTTGTAACTTTTCTGACAATTGGTTTCAATTAACATTTTGACGTCATCAAGCGCATGTGTAGTTTTCCAAATGCAGAAAGACATGGCAAACTATCACATCGATCAGTATCTGTGGTGAACAGTTAAACCCTGCAATAGGACTGATAACTAATATTTTAAGATTCTAAAAAGATCTGATAGTCCAGAGGGACAAGGGAGAGCATTACCACCCGACGAGGGACTTTACCAGAACAAATTTTTTAAACCAGTTTTTGGTGTAGAATTCAAATGTGGATGTTGACCGAGCCTGTGTATGAGCTAACAATGGTCACCCGACGAAGAAATTTACAAGACCAACTTTTTCTAGACCAGTTTTTGGCGTAGAGGAAGATGACGCTTTGCCGAGATAAAAACCTGGGATAAATCCGCTGAATGTCCTATAAATAGACGAAGTTTATTTCTCATGCATGTTTAGCAACAAAGTCATCTCCAGTGGACATAGACTAGCATTGCTGTCCCCACTGGGGCTCTTGACTTAGGGAGAGGGATGAAATTAGGATCATCTGGTTTTGAAAAAGGAATAAATGAATCAGTTTGGTCTGTTAGTTATCGCTACAACATTCAAACCTGAAACCATAACACATTTACATTAGCTTATTGTGTCCAGAAAACAATTTCAAGAGCATAAGCTGTCATGTCGTTAATTTCTCCTTAGTCTGCACTGTCACTGAATTGTTCAGTGTCCGTATTATCTTCATCATCTAGACATTCTTGACAATAATCTAACTGATGCAATAGTTCTTGTTTTATTTCTGGATATGGCTCTTCTATCCGGTAATTTGAGCGTTGGATGCGCTTCCTAAAGCTTAAACTGCCTGGATGCATACAGATAAATCTGCATTTTACTAAGGGGCGCCAGAGAGGGGGCAGGGGGAGCAAGCGCCCCTCCTGCCTTTTAGTTGGGGGAGCAGGGGGAGCCAGAGTGCCCTTTATAGAAGAACGTTGACTTTTTGCCAATGCTTGACCTGGCCCTAAAGGCCTTTTTGAAGCCTGTTAACATAAATTTGAAGCATTTATGACTGAGCAGATGACCAACTAATACAACATCTTGATGTTGCAAAGCCTGTCAGCTACCAGATGGACAACTCGAGTAAAGGCCGCCAATAGAATCTTTGAAAAAACAGCGGAGGTAAGGGAAACCTTACAATCTCTCACAACTGACCAATCAATCAGCGGAGATACCAAGGGAAGAATTCAACATTTGCTGAAACATAAAATGTCGTCGTTGGGCACTCTTTTTGGTTAAAATGCAACAAGAAGGCTGCTTAGAAAAGTTTTCAAAGGAGCTTCAGTCAGTTACAATTTTTGCAGATTATGCTTTTATTCTTTACGATACATTGTTCAGCGGTTGCAGGAGATGAGGTGCATGGAACATTTCAATATCATTCTTGAGGAGTCCCAAAAAAGTCTGTGAAAAGAGTGATGAAGTGCGTACAAGAAAGGTCCCAAGGAGGAAGGATCAAGCATCCTAACAGAACGGCTTCCAGCTACATCCACAGATGGCATAACTTGTAATAATAATTTGCGCAGAAGCTTCTTTGAAGCTATTGATGCAATTTCTTCCAGTCTCGAACAAAGGTTTGAACAAGAAGATTTATCAACTCTGAAACAAATAGAAGAGGTACTGCTAAAGACAATGAAAAATAGAGGAGCCGATCTGACCATTCAGAAAAATGTGGTTTTCTTGACAAAGAAATGGTAGAGAGACAGCTGGATGATTTTCCAACCATTTTAGGGCTTTACAATGCTGAGAGGGAATTGAAGATAACAAATGTCACACGTATTGGAACAGTCGAAGATATTATCAACGCAATGCCCTCGCAAAACTGCAATGCCCTGAAGTACACAGGACGATTAAACTTTACAAAACAGTGCCACTTAGTTCATCTACCTGCGAGCGCAGTTTCTAGGCTCGTGGTGAAGGGCCAAAGCAAAAGCAAACCATTTGAATGACGTTATGTTTGCACATATACAAAAAACAGATTTTGACAAATTGGACATTAATTTTGGTAGCAAAGAAGTTTGTACAGAGAAACGACCAGTGGAAGAACTATTTTGGCAAATGAACCCTGCTATAGACTTTGCAGATTTGTTTTTCCTGTTCAGTTGAAGGTAAAATTATCTGGGATTTATAAAATGGTGAAATTAAGTGATTTGAATTAAAAACTGTTTGGTAGAATTCCATTACCTTGTCTTGCGCCAAAAATATGATTCTTATTATTATCTTAACGTATCATTGAAGTTTGTACTACGCCCATAAAGTTGTTGTTGTTCATGATGATAATGATGATGATGATGATGATGATGACGATGATGATGATGAAAAAATGCCCCCTTGCAACACACAGCCCCCTTGCCTTTTATTCTTTTCGGCGTGCCTGATTCTACTTGTCTCTTGCAAATATTCTTCAAAAAAGCTTCCCTCTTACATCATTCTCAGCATCAAGTCGTTTACCCCGCACAGCCAACATGTGTATATCTTCAAACCTTTGAAAAGATTGGCAATCAGCTCAACGACTGTGCCAAGCTAGCTGAAGGTTGCTAGAAACTATTGGTTGTTTTTCATTACACCCCAGAAGATCATTGCCTTAACTCTGGACTATGAGTATCAAAAAGTAAAGCTCAGCATTAATTTAACCCCTCCACTGATCTATAAAAAAGACTGGATCGAGCTTCTAATGTGACCAGAGTGTCGCCATCAGAGAAGAGGGCCAAAGAACAGCCCATGCGAGGGGATGGCCTTCTCTGTCACCCCTAGCAATGTTTTCAGCTGCTCTGGTCTTGTTCTTTTCAGCAATTATACACGCAGCATTGCAGCTCTCACGTATCCATATCGTTGAAGTACCATAAATCCTCGAATAAGCCCTCCGGGCCTTATTCGCAAAAATGAACTTTTGGGTGGGGGCACATTCGAGGGAGGGGGGGGGGAGGCGGGGCTTATTTCAAAGTTTAGTATTTTCCTCAAAGGTCAACATAAAAACGACATAATTTTCTCAATGAAATAAATTGCAAAATTACAAAAAGTTTGAAGATCTAACAAATATTATAACTTTTTATCATTACAAAAGTCGCTTTTTTGCTTTTTGGTCTCCTGCCAAAGGAAGTGATAAGACAATTATGCTTCCCTCAAATACGCCCCCAGGGGGTACGTATTCAAATTTTGGGTGGTGCTTTTTAGAGAGGGGCGCTTATTCGAGCGTGGGGGCTTATTCGAGGATTCACGGTATTGGTTTTGAGGAATGGCTTCCCGTTATTGTTTGGGGCCCTCTTCCTTTTGAAATTGAACGAGTATCAAACTTTGGTGTTTTAAAACAACAGGTAGCTCGATCCAGTCTTTATCGTAGATCAATGAATCTCTCTAAGCCCATTGTTGATCATAGCCTATTTTTTACACACTTGAACTTTAAAAAGGTGCACTCGCATTTAGGAACACTAAATGGCAAGCTCGCATTTCCTGCACAAGTATACAAATTTGGATAGGCAGACGGTGATATAAATAACCACGAGTTCTACTTTTATCAAAACCTTTTTTGTTTATATCTTCCTTCTTATACCGATTAGTTCCTGATATTTCTTACTTTTTTATGAACTACAAATATTATTATGCCAAACAAATGCGAAATTTCCGACAAATTCTCGAATGGTTGGTGATAGGGAGGGGGGCATGGGCGGCACGCCCCTGACTAGATAATCGAGCCAAGCCAATCCGTACAGTTTTCCACTGTACAAACAGTTCTACTTTAATAATATTAAACCAAGTTGGGCCTAGGCACGCCGCACAGGGGATGATTTTTAGACGATTTCTCCATATGAAATGTGCCGCAGAGACTACTAATATTACAATAATTAGGGCCTGTGCGACTGATTGGAGGAAGGGCCAATAATGTAAGAGATTTTGTGGCAACCCCTTCTCGAACCATTTGTGGCAAACATTTTGCTGATGGTGTTTTTATTGTGTACATTGGTTAAATGTAGTTGTTGCAATCTAAAGGTTTATCTTTATAAATAATTCAGACTGATTTTATGCTTGTATTTAGCGAAAAAATAGGGGAGCCATGCTCCCTGGCCCCCTGTGGTGCAGGGCCTGCAATTAACAGCGTTTCCAGCGCATTTTTTACCAAAGGACATAGAATTTTAAAGTACAAAGAAGATAAGTTCGCTAACCTTTAAAAGTGATGAGTTCGCTAACCTTTTCAGTTACCAACGATCAATGGAATATTCGTTCTAGGGGCCGTGTATAGGCGAAGATATACACCAGGCCGCTGCAGTTGCCCTCTCTAGATGATTCGAGTATGTTCATGGTTAACAAGCAAGGATCAATTGGAACAATATAACCATCCCCTGGAAAATAATGGGTTTTCTCTGAATTACAATTGTGTATATAGGAGGTGTAGCGTTTCGAAACTTGCTTGAATGAAGATTATTTTTGGTTGGGTTTATTCAGGCTTATTGAATAGGAGACTGCTACGAGAGCAAACAAAGACCCCCGTCCAATTGTTCTTGCCATCGCTCTAGGTAAAGAAGGTCCTGAATTTTGTTTAAAGGGGTTGCTGAATAAGCTTTGACAAAAGCAAATGCTATCAGTTTGGTGTGCACCGATCATGGGCGTTGCGAACAGAGATGGGCAAGATATTTTAAAAAATTTCTTATTACAAGCAAAGACCAAATAAACAAGCAAGGATTATATTACAAGATACTGTTAGCCACAATAGAGAGTATCTTATTGCAAGATACCACATTTCAAAACAACTTTTCAAGACACTTGTTACAAGATACTTTGCCTAAGGCTATATGACCAATGCCTCTAAACATCATGCTTTATATGCATATATTTGCATGCACATATTTCTATTCATTGTGCATTAATACTGCAATGATGCCTAACAGAGTACAATTGGTCTCAATGAGCATTTGGTCAATCCTACTCCTAAAGCATCCTAAAGCGTGTAAAAATTTCCCCATGCCTCCTTTTCTCAAAGCTTCCAAGGGGCGTATTTTTTAATTTATAAGAAGCATTCCATAAAGTTCACTAACCTCTGAATTTTCTTTTGGGTGAAGAAACATGACTTTTAAGGCCACCACAAATTATTGTTGTTCCAAAAGCAACTTTTGAAGACCGCACGAAAAAATTCAATTTTTACAAAACAAAGGTTAACGCAGCGCAGGGTAACACTTTAGGAAATCTCAATATTTGTTGCTAGGGTCTTGCGCAGCCAGCAAGAATTGCAGTATCTGTTCTTTTACGCGAGAAGAAATGGACTGTATTTGGCGGAATTGTCTAGTTTCCATACTGTTCGACCTGATAGTCATAAATAAGCATGATTAATAGTCATAAATTAGCATGATTAATTATTTCCAGCAAAGGGTTAGGGTTAGGGTTAGGTTTAGGGTTAGGTTTAGGGTAAACTAATTACGTCATCAGGTCGAGCAGTATGGAAACTAGACAGCTCCGTATTTTGTATTCTCAATCAGTCTAATATCTGGCTTGTTTTGAAAACATAGTTTTAAAGCATGACTGTTGCTCAAGAGAATTTAACAGTTTCTTAATTACGATGCCTTGAAATTCATTTAACATTTAAAGGTAATGTGTCTATATAAAAGGACTGCGTTTACCTAACTTGTCAAGAAATATGAAAATAACGGCTTGTGATTGGTCAGTACTCTTGTGATGCAAAACTGCTCACATGAAAACCAAACTTCACAGCAGGGTAAAAAAACAAAATGACCGAAATGGCTGGGGCGGTGACATGAAAAATCACATGTTTCTGAAAACACCCGCAGAGTTGCTTGCGTTAGTTGGACACACTACTTTTAACAAGGTTCTTTTTTGAGTTTTCAAAAATAAACTTTTCCAATAGAAACTTGTTGGGGGCTATTCGCAGCTGTAAACAAGTCATTGATGTATCTATTGCTTTGAGATTCTTTCTATGATATTTCTGTGAAGAGATTCACTTTTGTTCTTATGCTGTTAGTAGATGGGAAAAGTACACTTTCATTCTTTGTTTTTGAATCATCATGCCAACCAGCCGGTCTTATTGGTGGATTTTCACAAAATCGTGGAGTTATTGCCTTTTTCAAAGTTTAATTGTTTCTTAACCTTCTTGCATCAGAAAGTCAGTGACATATAGCGCTCAGTTAATCTGCTTGACAAAACTTTCAAAATGATATGGCGCCAAGAGCTCAATCACACAGCAACACACAGAAACAGAATATTGATTATGGGCATAGGAAGTTAACTTAAAAGCAATCTGTCTCGTTGTGGATTGGTAAACGAGAACAATAGGTGGAACAATAGCCTAAACACGATTTCAGCGCTCCGCCATATTTTTTACAATGCGATAAATTAAAGGGGGACTGGAAACAATAAAGAATCCCTTTGTTCTTATAAGCAATCAACATCGTGACCTTTAAAGGCAATCTGTCTCCTCAATGATGGGCTTAAAGTGAACAATAGCTCATCCCGCCTTAATGGATCACGCTGCTCGCTTTGGCTGACCTAGCTGCGGTAGTGGACGACATTTGAAACTGCGAGCAAACGGCTATCGGAAATGGCAAGAAGATTTATTAACTGGAATTGAATGGTGATAATGGAAGCATTTCTTTTCCCTTTTGACATATCTGTCGCAGAAACCAAACAGAGAACCAATTTTTTCTAGCCACAGCTTCACTACAACGGGAACACAGCCATTTGATTCAAAAGCTCTGGAATCAAAGTCCTATACCCGAACTTCAGAAATCAGGCTACATTCTTCGCAGACAGGCTTCAGTAGGGCAAATACACGCGAGAACTGAGAAATTTAAAGCTAGTTTTTATCCAAATTGTTTATCTGAATGGGAAAAACTCGACCCAGAGATCAAACAATCCCACTCAGTAAGTGCTTTCAAAAAACAACTATTTGCATTTATCCGTCCAACAAAAAAGCTAGTCTACAACATCCACGACCCAAAAGGTTTATCCATTTTGACACAACTTCGTGTTGGACTTAGCAAGCTGAATTTTCACAAATTCAAACATAACTTCAGTGATACCCTGAATCCTTTGTGCCCAGTAAATGATGGTATTGAGGATACGGAACACTTTTTGCTGCTCTGCCATGCTTATGATACAGATAGACGTGATCTTCTTGACAATGTGAGGGCTATATTGCAACCCCATGGATTAACAAACCTTTCGAATGAAGCTTTACTGCAAATAATTCTTTATGGTCATGAAAAATTATCTTTAAATTCAAATACAAACATTTTTGAGGCAACATTAAAATATATTCAGACCTCTGAAAGGTTTCATTAAGTAGTTTTATAAATCTTCTCTCCTGTGTAATTTGTCTTTCATTGTTCTTGTTTTGTTTCGTCAATGTAGTTTGTCCTTGTTTTTGTTTTAACATCCAAATTGTAAATGTCTTTAATTATTAGTAATCTGTAACATGTAATTTGCAACATTTAATGCAACCTTAATTTGAATCAAATATGTTTAATGTAATGGCCACAGGGTTGCTATGTATTTCCATGCTCCCTGTGGTATCGTCTTGTAGTTGTCTGTTTTGTAAAATTTTATGAGAATATAAAAAATAAAAAAAAAAAATGTTGTCTCTGATTGGTTTAAATCGTTTAATTATCGATCGAGCTCAGTGGTGCGTGAATTTCACTACCATGAAAATAAAATTGAGCACAATAAGGGACAGACTGCCATTAAAGTGGGTAGTAGGCACGTGAAGGAAAAAGGGGTACCTCCGTTCCTTTGGTTGAAAATAGGAACATATAACCACTGGTATGGTAAAGTGACGGGGGGCACATGCCATCTGTGCCTCCAGTTCCTGGTACATGTAAATTGGGGGTAATGTAATGAATAAAATATTATGTTATTAAAAAAATGGCAAAAACAATCACTTCAAATGCTTTCTATAATTTCTTTTTAAGCTGTCTTCCGTAACAATTTGAGTCTTTAAAAAGTTCCCTTAATAGCTCCCATAACACTTCAACCTGCAAATCACTCAGAAAAGGATATGTTTGTTTTTGGCCTTCTGATTGCTCAAACTGACAGTGCCAGAAGAAAACGAATGGAAAATGAATAATCTTGAAATTAGCGACATTTTATCCTTCTGGACTTGACAAACAATTTTTATATCTGCAATACATCATCTTTCAATTATTATTTTTCTTTTTTTTATATTTATAAATGTATTAATCCTGCTATCATTTCGTTCTCATATATTATTTTGGTCATTTTAGTTGGCATGGCTGAGCCCCCCTTTAACGGCATGGTACCCATGGTGAAATCCAAATCATGTTACGTTAGTTGTTATTTGTTGATAACATACAAAAACAATTATGGAATCCATAATCGTCCATAAAAGACGATAATGGAACCAACAAGCTTTCTGCAAAACCCGTGCAAATTTGGCACCTTGATTCAATTTATTATACGAAGAAATATTTTCAACACGATAAACAGGATATTTATAGCGTTGAAAAGCCATAGAAAGTTCGTTTGTTGACCGATTCTGAAGTTGTTGACACTTAGGGTACACAAGTATGGAAACGGTAGTTAAAAATGGCGGCTCACAGTGGCCAAGGGCCTAAGGCGATAAATTTCCGAAACATAAATACTAGGTGAAGGGACTTGGGAACGATAGTTAATGGCGTGAAAATGCATTCATCATCTTAAAGTGTTTCAGTTAAAAACAAAATTGAGCGTTTAGCTCGCTGTTTGTATTTGTTTTTATCTAGCATCCGAAGGTAATTTTTAGGACACTGAGAAGCTTATGCTTAACGAGCAGAGTCCTAGTCTCTCCTTTCGATGTGACCACACCTCGTGATTCCTGTACCTGGAATTACAGAGAGCTGGTGACTCTCCTCACTCTGGGTGAAAGTTTGGTCATGCCAGGGACTCGAACCACGGACCCTTGGGTCTGTAGTCAGCGCCTCTAACAACGGAGCCATTTTTGAAGGAAGAAATTCAGTAGCACTGCTTCAAATTGGTTCTCTACAAAATTTCTAAAGCATTTGTAAATAGTGACAATAAAATGAAGCTTTTCTGGAAAAGGATATACGTAACGCTTACTTAAACATATTGGTAAAGAAACTTCAAGCTTAGCTCTGATGACAAAATTATTACTTAGAAGACTGTTTTAGCAGAAATTTAGGGCCTGAAAGTTTCACTATTGACACCAGGTGAGTCGCTGTTAATTTGACTAACAAGACTGTTGTTTTTGAATCTTTAATATGTTCATCATCTACACAAGTAACAATAAAAAACATTAAGTAAAACTTGTGCTATCTTCATTGTTTTATCTTCATTGTGGTTTTGTAAATCGTGAATAGAGTAATTTGAATCCAAGCTGCTGATGTGTTTTAGACAATAAACTATTTTGATCGCTAAACGTCGCCTTTAAACGGTGTTCGTCTTGTTTCATTATCAATAATCTGCAGGCTAACATCTCACCAAAAAGAATCTTCCAAGTAATTATTTTATACGTATCCAGATTCAAGTATGAACATAGTATGTTGTGCTTCTTCAAAATTGCCAACATTTTATCTTCATTGTTTATCAATGCTTCGATGATTTTTTCAGAATATTGGTTCATTGTTTCCCCTTATTTCTGTTCTCAAAACAGTTGAATAATCCTTCAAATTTATTTTTATTCCAAAGCCATTGAAATGACGCATTGTTTTCCTGCGGAAGTCACTAGCAAGAAAGACCTCTTCACCTAGTAACTTTGTTTTGAAGATTTATCGCCCTTGGCTGTTGTGAGCCGACTATCGTTTCTATACTTTTGTACCCCAAATGTACAACTAACGCTGGTGGGTTTGCTGTCCGTGGTTTGTCGTAGAAAGCATGCTCGGTCGAACAACAGAATTTTCAAGACGCAACGGCACTTGAATATGTTTTTGTACAACGGAACTTACCTTGGTTTTCAGTAAACGGGTTCCTGGAACTTGCCTCACCCATCAGACCGGCTTTAACGCGTTACTGGAGAGCTCGTACGTCGCAACACTGAAAAAATGATACTAGCCGTTGGTAAATGAAAATCCTATTTCTGACGTTCATTGACTGGATGTCACCCTACTGGAGACAACAGACCAGGTTTTGATGATGGCCCAACAGGTAACTCGTGTAAAAACAAATTTAAATGTAAAAAAACCTTTAAATTCAAGAGTTCATTATCTTTATAACGAACATGTTAATGTTGAAAGATACCACGTGTTAGAGATTAAAAAGAAAGGAAAATATGCAAGATATCTCGTTTAATCTTATCGAAAAAAAGTAATTCTTTAAGCAGATCTGTGTGGAAGTATAAAGATATAGAAAGGAAGGACAGAAAGAAAATTAATAATTCGAGAGCTTGTGCTAGGGAAGGACAGTGGCGGTTTTAGGGACTGCGGGGCCCGGGGCCAAAAACATCTGCGGGGCCCTTGTTCTTTACAATTTCTATTTTTTTCTTAGGTGTGGGACCTCTTTTGGCTATCATAAGCGCCGGGCCTGGGGCCATGGCCCCCTGGACCCCCCTTAAAACCGCCACTGGGGAAGGGTGTTTATGGGCCTATGGGGAGAGGATGGTTGGTGATGATATTACCATATTGAGACTGATATAAGATCTTGAAATGATCCAGAGAGCATAAAACATAATAGCCTTTTACCTCATCCACCTTAAAGTGCCGTTGGGCTTCAGTTTGAATGTACAAATGCAATAAAACTAAGAGCAAATCATCTGACTGAGCAAAGGTTGGAAATACAGTGGAATCCCGATGTAATGAGCTCTGAAGGGAACAAGAAAATAGTTCGTTATATCGGGAGTTCGTTAATACGGAACGGAAGAAAATCTCTCTTGAGTTCTTTAACAGTGCATGCATCAAAAACCCTTCCGTGGGGTTGTTTAGGCTATCCCCAACTTCTGTCCTTAAAACAAACAAGCTGGATTCAAATATTATAGCAATCAAAAATGAAAATCTTGTTCATCACACATTAATATTTGCCTTTCTGTGTGTTTGATTTTTTTACTGAAATGTCAAGGCTTCAAAAGATGTTAACTTTCGCACGCATCTCATATCCATTTCAGCATCATGAAAAGTGCATGTTTGCTGATGCATTCTTCACTGATGACATAAACGATTTTCTCTCAGAGAAAGTGATAAATGAAAACCTGAAAAAAATCAAAATAAGAGATGAAAAATATATAAAAAGTTCGTTATATCAAGGGTAATTATGATGAAGGGACCTAAAATTTTGTTCACAACAACGAGAATTCTTTATATCCGGGGTTCTTCATACCAAGAGAATAGACCAATTCGACTTACGGCCTCGTTTTGAAAATGTCTCCTAACTTAATTATACGACTTTTTCAAGCTCAGATTTGGTTTTATCACCATAATTTTAGGCCGGATACAATTTTCCATATTATTTGTGCTTGTATTTTAGATTTTACGGTGCAATGAAGTTTAAAAACTTATAAGAGATTTGACCGCAAAAATCATTCTGGGGGAAACTTTACCCCCCTAGTCGCCAATCACGGTCAAATCCCTTATAAAATTTTTATCTTAATGTCGTCATAAAATCAATATCGTGAGCAATACCAGAATGAAAACTTCCAAGTAGACTAAAATCATTGCTCTCAATCCGAATCTGAGGTCAACAATTTTGTACAAAAGAATTTTTCAAAATGAGGCCGTAAGTCGAATTGGTCTATATTGAAGGAGTTTTTGAGGCAAAATTTAAGGGATGAGACAATCAGTTTGTTATACCGGGAAGTTCGATATATCCTGGGTTCGTTATATGGTTATGTTGAAAACATGGAATGCTGGAATATGTTTTCAGAAACCTTTCATCTATTGGTTGGGCATGTATTTTCCTAGAAGAATGAAGGGAACCTCGATGTCACCAAAGCAAAATCTCACAATAGATCTGATATATCGACCCTGAATGACATTGTGCGAATAGCGTAGTAGTTAGCAGATTTTAGCGTGCTTTCTTGTAATTGCCAGTTTCTCCACGGCAACATTTGACATAACTGTGACCATCTCTCCATCTTTGCTTAATATTGTACATTAACTAGTCGGAGGGTGGGGGGTGGGGTGGGGGGGGGGGGGCAAAGGTGAGTTTGGCAAGGGGAAAAAAGGGGTCCATGCCCTTTAGAACGCAAAAAAGCGTCCCTTTTCAAAAGCTGTTTGGGGTCGTCCGCCACCTCTTGCCTCCCCCTTACTACGCTACTGCCTCTCTCTGAGTGCAAGTGCATTTTCCGTTCATACCTCATCGATCAACTGAAACAGCTTTGCTAGCCGCATCACCAAGGAATGCATTGAAGTCTGGCGGTATTCCAGTTCCACTGTCTTTGACAACCAACAATCTCGTGGAAAATGGTGTAAAAGCAAATTACTCGATGCTGCATTGAGTTCTTTTGAAGCAGTCGTAGATATCTAAGATGATGCTTTTTGCCATTTGTTACATTATTGATCTGGTGGCAGCAATTTAATCAGCTTTCAGATGGAATATCTAGACACTACACTCGCATCTGAATATCTAGACGCCATACCCTAATCTACTTTGTATTTTACTGTTAGTTGTTTTGACAACAAAGTTCTCTCCATCTCTTTGCATCAGCATTTCCGAACCTATAACTGACAACCTTTCGGTCACCTTGGTACAGTCGTTAAGCCGAGTGTTAGCGTTATCAAAGATTTTGAGAAGTACTTATGCTGAATGTGTGAGGTGGATGACTTGATGCTGTGAATGATGCAAGAGGGTAGCTTTTTCTAAAGAACATTTGCAAGAGACAAAAAACTGAAAATCTATTTCTATGCCTACACGCAGTTTCAGCATTAAGAAACTCATCCAATGCTCCAACTATGTTGGGAGCCTTTGGAGACCAGCTAGAAGAGCCATATTCAGAAATAAAAGAAGAACTATTGATTCAGTCAGATAATTGTTAAGTTTAGATGATGAAGATGATACGGACACTGAGCAATTCAGCGACAGTGCAGATGGTGAAGAATTTTAACGACATGGCAGCTTATGATCTTGAATTTATAATATGTACAATAAATACTAATTTATGTAAGTCTGTTATGGCTTCAGCTTGGAACGCTGTGAGAAGAATCACAGATCAAGCTGACTAGCTAGTTTCTTCTTTCAAACAAAATGACCCTACAGTTTACAAATCTCCCCAAATCCCAGTGCTGGTGGAAGTGCTACTCTAGGTCGACTGGAGATGATATTTTTGCTAAGCATGGATTAGAAATACAACTTGATCTATTCATAGGAAATCCAGAGGCGTTATTCCAGTTTTTGGACAAGGCCCCCCCAATCTCGGAAAAGCATAATCTCCCACCCGATCAAGAAGCTGCGTCAATTGACATTGACAGCACATTCAGAAGCTGCGTCCCACTGATCTCTATAAAAGACTGGATCGAGCTTCTGCCGTTTCAGACTGAGGTCAATATTGCTTTTCCGCGTGGGACCCATCGTTCAGTGTGGGCCTACATAAAATTTCCGATAACGTCAGAAGTTCAAATTTCCAAGTTAAGTTATCGGATGTAAATTTAGGTTGAAAAACAGACCAGAATTGTAACTATAGAAAGTTCCCAACGTTCGATGTGATCAAAGATGTTCATTGTCGTGCTGTATGCTGCGTCCGATGCGCTGTATGTTCTGCTTTATTGAAAAGTTGGTCAATTGGAGATAGAGGCGCAGCATAGAAATGTCATTTCTATTCTGTGATAGAAGTAGGTAGTTTGTAAAAAGTACTTTTTGGCATTTTGACCACGTTTAGCTCTCATGTCGGTTCCTTTCGGTGTTTCGCGGTGAACGGTGGGTCCCACGGTTCTAGAGCCTAATCAAATTTAGCGGGCCTCGGTTCTCATGTGGGTCAAACAATAAGAAGCTCGATCCAGTCCTTTATAGAGATCAGTGCTGCGTTCCAGTTTTGGACAAAACCCCTGTATTGCGGAAATCAACCTCTCCCACCCAGTAAACATTCAGGTTGAATTCTGCACCAAAAACTGGTCTAGAAAAAATTGCTCTGGTAAAGTTTCTCGTCGGGTGGCCAATGTTAGCTCATTCATAGGCCGCATCCCAGTTTGTTGACAAAACCCCCAGTAGCTCGGAAAAGCGTCCTCTCCCGCCCGATCAACATCCAGATTCGAATTCTAGACCAAAAACTGTTCTAGTTGAAGTTGGTCTGGTAAAATCCCTCCTCGGGTGGCAGTGCTCCCCCCTGTGCCTCTGGACTACAAAGCAAAACGGCGAGGAGGCCAATCCACATAATTCGTTTAACAAACTTAACCCCAAATATAATTACACCACAATGAACTTTAAATTCTAATACGCGCAAACTGAAATCCGTTTCCTTTGAATATGTTTTGGTGAGTAAAATAATCATAGACATATGAAAATAACGATAAAAATGTCATTGTGAAAGCATTTTTCAAATCAACGCTAAGCTAAAAAGATAAACATTTTCATCTGTGGTTGTCTGAATGGTGGCTCAACTTAATTAAACATTTGTGTCCAGTACAGAGCAACAACCAAAAACAGCCACCCATATTCACTCAAAGCAATTCTCCAACTGAATGTACAGTACGTATTTCACCACATTATCTGGTTAATTTGCTATGCATTGTAGCCAACTTATGAAGCAGTTAATGTACACGTTATCAAAATTAAAACGAGCAAGAACTGAGATACCGCCACAAAAGCTATTTGGCAGTATTATGGGGTTTATGAAAATGTCTTTCCTTTTTCCATTATAACAGCGATATCTGAGAGCACGTGTTTTATTATACTGTGATACTTGTGGCAAATTTCGGAAAGTCTGGCCTAACTAAAATAATTAAAGAATACTACAGTGTTTACCTAGAAACGAAAATCCCCGTGAAATGACGAACTGACCGAAATAGCTTGAAAACAGCACTAGTGCTCCAAACGAGTAGAGGGGCTGGGGGGTGCTTAAATATAAAAATCCAGAATCTGCTGAAACAAACTGTTTCCCCCTACATATCAAATATGAAACAGAGCGGTATCTTCGTGTCACCTCTGCGTCAATCTTGGTAAGGAGTGCATATTTAAAACGCCACTTTTCTTTCGTGTCAAAATAATAGAAAAGCTTTGACACACAACATAGCAACTTTTTCAAATATAACTAGTTCAGCTTTTCTATAAAATACGAATATCAAATATTTATATACTTTCTATACACATGTATACCTTATCAGATACAAAGATTAAACAAACATACTTTATTGCAAGACATGCTGACTCGATTTTACTTCCGACTTGTCCTTTACATCAATTTCTTTAATTAAGTACCTGTCTGTGACGTCACCCTCTTCATGCTCCTGCTCAGATTCCTCTCCAATCATCATTGACACTGAGCCTGCGGAGGCATCGGAACCTACTGTTGCAATGGCGTCATCTTTGTTTTCCAAACTGGAATCGTTCGTTGAATAGTCACGTGGCGCGATTCTAACTGAAGTGGCATCTGAATCCGCGCTCATTAAAACATGAGTGTCCGATACGGCCGTTATCAAGATTTGTCCGCCTAGCCCCTCCGTCTCGTCATCTTTGGCGTCTAAAAATTACAGTTGCATTTACTTGAAATATCAGTTTGCAATGCCAACAAAGTATAAGGAATATCAGTCCATTTTAATACTTTTACAGAGTAATTAAATTGACAGAAATAATCAAACGAAATAAAAAAATTGACAGAAAAGAAATACTGCCTTAAATAAAAAGCTGAGCAAACTTTGAAATAAAATAATTTTGGCCACGGGATAGGTTGCTGTGTTGAGTTCCATACTCCTTGCAAAATTTAGCAATAAAAACAGCTTATCTCATTGAAGTCTTCTACGACCTTCTAAAACTGTGCTAAAATTTTGTTACTGCTATTAATGTTAGTGCAAATCTACTGACAAAAAATTATTGCTTACTGCAGCAACAAACAATGACGTCATCTCATGGGGGTTAGTGACAAATTCAGCATAATGTATCATACTTTTCTGGGTGACAGGTAAAGGGGATTCTTTGTTTTCATCCTACCCTCCCATCCAAAAAAGATTGTAAATTTTCTATATGTTCTATACTCTCTTTTGATATTTTAAGTTTTTTTATTGCTGGTATCGACAAAACTTATCTTATCATTATACATATTCCTTCCTTTGGTTTTGATGCTTTTAGGTCAAAGAAAAAGGCTTTGCCCCACACCTTGTACGGGAAGGTCTTCCTCGAGTTAGAAAATTAATTAGTGTCTCACCCGCATGATCTTTATTGATCAAATCTGGATTTTCGATCGGCTCTGTGATAACTTGACCTGTACTCAGTTGCACATCCATTGTCGTTTCGCTGGGCTGGTTTGAGAATATTTCGTGAACTGCGCTGGCGGCAGCAGCAGCCTCCGAGGTCGCAATGGAATCATTCGAATTTGATGTTGCCATGGAATTAGCGAATGACGATATAGGTAATGAAAGTGAAAGAGAGACTGGGATGAGGCGACCATTGTTGTCTGTGAGGTTGATGCCGTGGGCGCCAGCTATGGTTCCATCTGGGTTCATCGTAACCTGAAATGTTTGATTGCCAAACAATTTAGACATGGGTCCTAAATGGATACGAGGATGCAAGCAAGTCTTTATATATAATACAGGAGTTCAACGCAACCGACGAAAAGTGTATAAAACTTTTTCTATCCTGTTTTTTGACAATTCCAGTTTGTTAATGAAAAATAGAATTTTCTTCGTAAGACAGACCAAGAAGAGAAAAATACACCATCTTCTTCAGAATATATGCAAAAATCTTGTTTATAATCATGGACTAACCTGAATGGGAATTGCGATGGCGCCTGACAACGCAGAACCCTCAGCAAGTTGTTGCTGCGCAGCAAGCTCTGCATAATGTGACTGCAATGCTGACATTGTGGTCTCGTCATTTAGTAATACTGGCAGACCTTGCACCATCGCAGTGGCAAGCGAATTACTCGATTCAAATGATATTTTCTGTCTTTTAGAAGCCGGCGGTCTTTCAGCACCGCTTTCACCTTCTTCAAGGCCTTCTGAAAAGTCAATTAGCCAAAAAATCAATTAGAATGATGTTAAACAACAAGAATGTAGATTAGCATTTCAGAACCCGAAATAAAAATGACGAAATAACCAATTTAAAACTTTACTTTTATAGTACAGTTGAATCCTGTTAGGTCATACCCTGGGTATCCCCGACTTTCACTTAGTCCGATTGATTTCTAACACCCAATACCAACCTTATTCAAGTCAAATCGTACCCCCAGATAAGTCGGACACACTCGCTAAGTCAGACAATTTCCTTACACCCCTTAAAGGTCAAACTTAACGGAATTTAACTGTAACTTTATAACTTAAGAAGAAAATCCATTACCGTTTTCATTTAGGCCATCTTCTGATGTACCGTGCACTGTCCTTTTATGCATAGCCAATGTTGACGTTTGTCTGTATGTTTTATGGCATATGTTACAGATGTACGGTTTTTGCTGAGTGTGAACAACGTTGTGCTTGTAGAGACTCGAGTATTCTGTAAATGATTTGTTACAGCCTGGCACTTCACAAGCGTATGGACGTTCACCTGTTACAAGAAATTACACAAATTAGCAGATCAGGAAAAATTACACAAAATTACACAAAGTCAGGAAAAGTTGGTTGCTTGATGAATGAAGAACGGAATGAGGTTGTAAATTATCTAGATTGCAGACACAGAGTGTGTTGCAGATTATTGAAAATGAAATTGCATGATGTGAAACAATATGTAGGTCGTCTTCCAAGAGTGTTTATTCTGAGAAAAAGAGTGAATTTCCAACATTTTTTTGGTAAAGAATCTTGATGGTTGCCATAACCCCGCAGATAGGTTGGATATTATGTGAGGCATTTAATATAGATAATTAAATCGCCTTTTCTACCAAAAGAAAAACAAAATCTACTAAAATATGTTGAGTACTCTCGTGAAAAATCAGGCTTAAATCAACGGCAGTGGTGCCGTGAAGGTGATTTGGGGGAGGGGGGCACGAATTCTGTGTACGCAACCCTTTATTAAATTTATTATCAGTCTTTTGTGTCATCGAATAGTTTGAATGATTCTATACAATTGCAATTATATTGGGTGTGGTGAAGGGTGTGGCCTCTTGAATTTGCCTACAACACAGCCGACCTCCTAACTTTTTAGGACGGCACCGCTGATCAACGGTATTCCAAGCTTCCAAAAAACTTACGCGATATCAAATTTGCTATGAAAGAGCAGTTTCTAGCGAAAATCAGAAAATCTATCGGCAATCTACACGAATTCGACCAAAATCACAAAGGACGAACATTGATAAATCCCTTATATGTATTCCCTACACAATAACAACTATTGTATAATATATTGTATAACTATTGTATAACTACTGTATAATATATATATATATATATTTATACAGTATGCGAAAAAACGTAACGCAGTAATTTGGAAATATTTTCTATACAAAACTACTTATTTAAAAAACCATCGATGATGTTAAAGGATCAACATTTTGAGAAGGGATAAAAACCTGTGTGTATTCTTGAGTGGTTTTTGTAATTGGTTGCGCTGGCGAAAGATCGGTTACAGCCTTCAATTTCGCAGACGTAAGGTCGTTCGCCAGTGTGTGTACGCAGATGGACTTTTCGAATATTTGACGTCGTAAATGATCGCTCGCAACCTTCGTACGGGCATTTGAAGGGTCGTTCGCCTGTCAAGTAAAAAATTGTCGTTCATTGCTAAGAAAAAGGTCAAGGAAAAAAAGACAAAATCATAGATCATTGCCCTAGACAGAATCAAATGAAAAATCAATGACACAAGAATTTTAATGGAAACTTGTGTTGTAATATACATTTAGTCTAAATATCGTTGTTTTGTTATCATATTATCATATTCAGTTTAGTGTAGATATTGCCGTAGAGACGGATGTTAACTTTCAACTTCGCTTACGTGTATCTTGTTGTTTAATTGGATTAATCGATGGTTTAGCTCGGTTGGAGTTGGGATTGGCGTGCTGATGGTTTTGGAAAGAGAGTAATTGGGATCGAGGAGTTGGAGTTGTCAAGGACGTTTTAAAGTCGTTTTAAAATTATCAAGATCGTTCGTTGTCAAGAGTGGAATTAATTGTAATTATAACATGTAAATAGTATATATATATATAATCATAAGGCAAATGCTGACAGGAGGAAAATTCTTTCCACAAGGGTGCTGCCCAATTGTATCGAACTACTCTTGGTCGGAATCGAACTCCAGTTTGCTGCGTCGAAAACCCCCACTCATTCCACTGAGCCAAACGGCCCAATATATATATATATATATATATATATATATATATATATAAATATATATCATAGATTGAAGAAAGTGAAACTACATGGTTTATCTCTACAAGCCTGTTTCGTGAGTAACTCACTCTTCAGGAGATGATAAACCATGTAGAGATAAACCATGTAGTTTCACTTTCTTCAATCTATGATATATCACGCTCTACGTGCTAACGTATTGAGCACTGTGCTACGGAAGTATCAAAAGACAAATTTCTATATAAATATATATATAGATCTTCAAGAAAAACACTCTCATGTAATATATATATATATATATATATATATATATATATATCGTGTTTATTTCATTGTAAATTTTGCTACCATACACCGACCAGCCTTAAAGGATAAGTGACACACTTTTCACCCTATCTTTTCTTTTCATTAACTTACAGATCATCATTTAGAAGTAAGTTTTTCCTGGTTTAGAACAAAAAATTCTAATCAGGGGGCGCAGGGGGTGCGATTTTGCTTTTTATCACGTGACCCTATGACGTACATTGTGATAACTCGGAATTTCCCTGTCATTAATAGAGAGTCTACGAAACACGACGCGACAGGTCCAGACGAACTGAATTCGTTTAGAAGCATGTTGTAAACGTTAATATTGCACTGTATACCAGTAGCAGCAATAGCAAATTATCACAATCTACGTCACGGTGTCACGTGATTCATTTCCCGCCATAATTTGAAAATGAAATCAGAAAGGAATAATATAACACTCTCATACAGTATTTTACTTTAAGTTAAAAGAAAAAAAAAATTTGGCGCCAAAAGCGTGTCACTTGTCCTTTAAAAAGCACAACACTTATATAATTTCAAAATTTTCTGCACAAAATTCATGAAAATTCTTTACCTGTGTGCGTTCTCACGTGCTTTTGCAAATCTCCGGACGTTTTGAATGCTTTATCGCACGCATCTTCCGGACACTTGTACGGTCTTTCTCCGGTGTGTGTCCGGAAATGGCTTTTCAATCCGTAACCGGTACTGAATGACTTTCCGCACGTTTCCCATTTGCAAATAAATGGTTTGTCGCCCGTGTGAGACCTTTTATGAACCTTGAAAAATGTTTGAATGGAAATAAACTTTGATTTTTCTGTATGAACATCGTTGTTATATAAATGAGTATAATATCTTTATCATGTTATCTGCAGGAGCTATATGAGAATTTTTGTTAATAGGAATAAAGTCAAGGCCAGCCCTTCCGTCATACAGTCAGGGAGAAACATAAAACGTCATTAATTCCTTTTTGCTTCCCTTTTTATAGTTGGTGATGTCAGAGAAAGGTCCAGGGGCCTACAGCAAAACTTTAACAAGGGAAGATAGGGGGGGGGGGGGGGGGATTAAGAAAAGAGTGAGGTAAGGTCAAATTTGGTGACTTAAGTTTTGAATAAAGTCAGCTTATAACAGACTGGAAAACGTCATAGTGTCACACTGATTTGTCGCTTTTTGAATCTATTTAAGCCTACCTTAAGGTGATGGGCAGTTGAGTAGACTTTCCCGCATCCTTCGAAATCACAATAAAAAGGTTTGTTTCCCGTGTGTGTTCTTGAATGTTTGTTTAAATCACTATTTGTTATAAATGTCTTGTGACAACCGTCCTCCTCACAAGTGAATGTCTGCCCCGTGTGAGACCTGCCATGTGCCTTGAGGCGATATGGGGTCGAGAATTGTTTGCCACACCCTTCCATGGTGCATTGGTACACTTTCTTTGATACCTCCTGAAATCAAAAGTAGACGTATTGAAAGAGGCATCTGCAATTCAAACTAAAATTACGATCAATCCTTGACTTAGGAATCACAAAAAATACCAAACAAAAACAAAAATTAAGGTTATAAATCAGCAGAAAATATGGAAGCTCTCTTGAACATAAAGATTCTGACGATCAGTTGCTAGTTCATTATGAGTTTAAGGGTTTAGCTATATACTACAATTATCCTTGCAATTACAATAGGCACCAGAGAGGAGCCTTGTTGTGCAAAACGTAAATCATACTCATATATTAAATGTTAAAATCTACATCGATGAAGAGCAGATAAGAATAAGCAGATCTTATATGTTCACTACCCAAAGACAATGAAACTCGCCCGAAGCTCTTTAAAAACTCAATGTGGATCTAAAGATTTCAATAGAATTGTTTATAGAAATGTTTGAGAAACTATTAGCCCTAATCATCTTGCTTTATCGAAAGCCGGAAGCATTAGCCAGAGAATTATTCACCTTTGATTTGGAAAATAAAACGCCATATCATCGTCAAAAACCATAGAGCAAATTTTGACAGTTGAGTCTAATTTCATATTTCACCAAAGTAACGAAAATATACCTTTTAAGTTTAATATATACGTTTTTAGTTTCCGAATGGTAATACGAAATAAGTATACGCATTATAATCAGTATATAAATCAGCTAATCACTTGCCTGATCACTGGTATCAATCTGATTCTGCCCATCCACCATGGCAACATGATCATCAAGAACATAATACGATGTTGTTGTTGCTCCATCGTCTCCTTCGCTACAAGGAGCAATGCGGACATGATCTGTGCTGAAGGAATCCAAAGCTGGAAAAAAAGAAAGTCTGGACTTTTGAATGCAAAGATCAAATTAAAATCAAAGGATCAGTCCAAGACGCTGTTTATTCAATCATGTCACCACCCCATTGAAGGTGTCTTGAACTTCACGGGCTTTATTTAGGCCACGCGATTTCACTTTTGTTTCCATACACATACAAAGTCTAGTTTGTCATCAGATATCATTGCAACAAGAAAAAATGGGCGAAATATTTTTGCACAATTTCTCCTTTAACTGCGAACTGTTAATTATGATAGAATGGCCAATGAGAGTTAAATATGACCAAAAAACAAAGAAAGTCAGCCATGCCCAACCCCGCCCTTACATTTGTATTAAAATATGGCAAAATTATACAACAATACCATCAAAGCATAAAACAAACTCCAGACGCACCTGCAATTGAAACTGGTACATTCTCGCCACTAGCAATAGTCATCAACTGGCCTTCAGTTACTCTGGCTACCTGTTGCCCGGTCATTGTCACTACGCCGCTATCTTGGTATTCTGCGCCGCCGGAAATGATGATGTGCCCACCCTGGCCATCGTCTGTCACAAATGTCGTCACTACAAAAAAAGGTGGTATCTCAAAGACAGGCATATCAGTCACACAAGCAACGGCACTGAAAGCTTTTAGGGCCGCAAAAAATATTTGAGCCTGGAAAGATGGTTCCAAGAAATTTTTCAGAGGTGGAAGTATAAATTCTAAAACAACATTAGTAGATAAAAAATCAAATAGTGAGCCCCTCACGGCAAGGAATTTCAAACTAAATCCAAACTCAAAACAAACAAAAATTTTTGGCGAAAAGCTTGATGCAATAATTTCACCTGACAGAAAATTTCGTGCTCATTTGATATGTTCAATCAAAAAGAACATTAAAATGAATCCTGACAAAATAACCGTGTCTACTTTGATTGCTGGCGCAAAAATTGACGCAACAAAAACAGCCCTAACTGACAAATAAAGCAGCCCAGACGGGAAAGATTCATTTAACATTACTCAACTGGAAGATGTTTGTAAAGTTAATACTTGACAGATCTATAACGACGATATTGCACATAGAACTGTTTCTTAATAGTTTAAATAAAAAATTCAAGGAACTATGATGAAACTTGAACAAAAAATTATTTTGGGAATGTTATGATCAAGGCCATCGATTATAGAGTAGGGTTTTCAAAGTTAAAGCGAATGACAAGAGCTAAAAGAGGAGATCCCCAAGCGTTTTCTGTTTGCCAAAATAGATGAGATAATTATCCAATCAAAACGAGATAATCAACCAATCAAAATGAGATAATCACCGACTCAAAATGAGATAATCATCCAATCAAAATGAGATAATCATCCAATCAAAACGAGATAATCAACTAATCAAAATGAGATAATCAACCAATCAAAATGAGATAATCAACCAATCAAAATGAGATAATCATCCAATCAAAATATGCGAACCAACGTTCATGCAAGAGACTCTTTCATCGATTATCAACACAGCCCGTGCAGTTATGCCTGAATTGCAGTAAACTTTGGTTATTTGTGGAACCGGACTTTCAATTCAGGCCATTCAATTTCAGAATAAGCATTATTTGCATCCTTACCAATATCCGATGCATTGAGGGAAGACAGATACGCATTTCCAGTTTCGACTTGCTCTGTTTGAGTAAGCTCAGCTGCCTGTACGCATTCTGCACCTTCTAAAAATGCATGAAAATATACAATCTTTTATATTCATTCCTTATCAATTAATCTTAAATACACTTTAACATTAATAATAACTTCAAAAAGGGTATAAAACATCAGAACATAGATCGAAAACTCCACGCTAGGAAATAATGAGCCAGTTGGTGGATTGAAATATGCCAATCAGCTGTTGAGGTTGTCCAATCAGTGCTGCTTGCCTATTTAAAATGTTACCAATGGAGCACAAAATAGCGGCTTTTTCATGTTTACAGATAGTTTTCCAGAACTGCTAGATGGAACGACGATCGGGCTTTACTAGTGATCCAAAACATTTTCCAGTCTCGGTTTTCCAGTAAACACTGTCCGATATTGGAATCGTTTTAGTTGTCATTTTTTTATTTAAAAAACAATTTCTAAATTCTGTATCGCCAAATATTGTTTGCAAATTTAATAGAAGAATAGGAAAAATAGCAAAACAAAAACCAATTTCTTTACATGATTGTGTTTACGGTTGACTCATTAAGGACAAGGACTCTAAAAAAAGGTTATCTTATCGAGAGATAGCAGCCCCCCCCCCCCTACAAACAGATATCATCTCGGTATATTGTTGTAAGATTACTCTTGCCTTAGCAAATATGGAAGACAGACATCGGTCTATTTCACGCCTTTTTAAAAACTAAAGGAACAATATCATATGTTTGATTATATACAATATGGGAAACCTCTGATCTTCAAGAAACTTTCATTTTTCTTTGCAGAAAAAGCTTTGGAACTTGCATACAAGATTGTGGTAAGCTTTTGGTTAAGCTTGAGATAACGCTTTTGGTTAAGCTTGAGAGAATAAATTGATGGCTTGTCTTAAAGGCTAACTTTATTTGGGTCCTTGAACATAAGTGAACCACAAGAGAATATTTAGAAATTTAATCTTGCGTTGAGTCGTTGAAAATAACGTTTCCAGGAGTTGAAGTTAAATTTTTAATTTCCCAAAAACAACCCCAAAGCGATTGGAAGATTAGGGTATCATCTACAATAAGTCTTATTTCTGGAATAGGTGCTGAGCATATAAAGCAAATTTGAGATGGTGAATCACAAAATCAAGCTTCTCATCACAAATCATTTTCTCCTTGCTTAGTCATCTCATAGACTGAAATACCACCCAATTCATTACATTGATGTCAAAATTTTGTTGAGACAAATATGCCTTAGTAGCTACATCACTATCAAAGCTGAATGAACTTTACCTTGTGTTGTGTTAATATTTTCATCATTTCCTGGTTGCCCTACCATGGTTGGCAGCACAATCTCCTAAAATAGGAAAGGAATCAAGCCCATTACAGGTGCCCTGAAAATTAATACAAGAATAAAGCCTAAAGACATTGCCTAAAGGTTGCAACGAATACATAATCCACACTGGTAAATGTAATAACGATTACTAAACAAACATATAACAATGTAAGAAAACAAAGAGCAAATAAACAATCTTTCTGTGGTAGAAATCTAGAAATAGCTTTGAAATAGGAAACATCTTGAAACATACTTAAGCTTTTGGTCTAAAACTCTTCAGAGTAACCTTTTTGATCCATCAGAACATAGATCAAAACTCTAAACTAGGAAATATATATATATCCAATTGTGAATAAAAATTGGCCCATCAGAAATTCAAGCACATGGCTGTTGAGGTTGCCAGATCATTTTTACTTGCCTAATTAAGATTTTATCAAGCCCTAAGGTGAATACCAACTTCTTCTATTTACATAATAGCAGTTTTTTCATGTCTATGTAGATAGATTACAAAGAATCTAAATGTTTTTTGCTGTGGAAATGAAGAAAATAATTTTATTGAAAATATTTAGCCTGCTACTGACTGTAAGAATCTGTATTTATATGCTTGTTGATAAAGGAATGTTATTTGTGTCTAATTTTGAGACCCAAAATTAATGGATTATGGTTGTGCATTTACTTCTTTACACTAGGCCAGATAAAAGATTCACAAGCAAGACTTGATAGTTGAAGCCCTATAGAGCAAAATATAAGTTTTTATTAAATTTAGTTTATTTAAAAATTCTATTTGACTACATAAGATTCTCACCATTGTGTTGCTTTGTTCCTAATTATTGTTTGTATTGTAACTCATTGCAAAATTCATAGAATCCACAGACAGCATATTCTTTGTTTCTTCCTTCTTACACATTATAAGCTAATAACAATTGTCAATCTCCAAGTAATATTACTGCCTTTTTGCCTGTTTTTGAGGATAGCCTTAAATTTATGAAAATTCAAAGAGAAAACTGCAATGGAAGTAAATGTAAGGAAAAAAAATATCACTGAACCTTTGCATCTGTTTCATCACTGTTTTCAGACACAACACTTGATGTTCTGAGAGTAGGACTGTGATGGGTATTGAATGCTGTTACATCTAAAGAACCAGAGTTTGCTATGATTCCATGTTGTGCTAACAGCATATTGATGACTTCTTGCTCGCTTGACTTTACAACTTGGCTTCCTTGTGGTATTGCATCAAGGCCCAGAGGAGCGGTATTTTCACCTTCTAAAAAGTAAAACATAAAAATTACTTGTAAGGAATCCACTTTGGATAAATGCAAATTCTAATTTTTTATTAATCTTATTTACAACCAGCAAAACTAACAGCCCTAGTTCAATGCCTGAGAACTTGTCACCATTGACCCTAACACTTATAATGTTCCTTAAATCTCCAAAGTGTTATTAATCAAAATGTAGGAAACTGTTTGGTCTCTCTATCCATAGCAAGTTGGAAAGTGGGGAAGGGGAAATTTAAGACTATTAACAACTTGCAAAAGACTCCTTGGTTTTGCAAAAATGTAAGCGGCCATGGTGCTGGACCCCCATCGTCAAAGGATGGGTTGCATCTATGGCTTCTGCACATCTCTTAATAACATCAAATGAAGCAACAGGTACATGCCTCCATGTCCCTTCCCCCTATCTAAAGCCCAGATTTGAACAGCAACATCTCTCTTAACTTCATTTTTAAAAAAATGCATTTAAGTTAAAAGCAGCTGCTTCACTGCTTTTAGAAGTTTCTGTAAAAACTACCTATTCAAAAACTTCAAAAGAGTTCAAGTTTTAACTTAGTTTAATGTTGATTAATGTTTTTTAATGTTGATTACCCAGGCTATCACAAAATCTTCGCTTTCGCTGGGAAAGGCATGCAATAACACATGCATACCGTGACACATGCCTACTGCTTTCCAAGAGTGCAAAATATCACATTTCCTCTTTTATTTCAAGAGCAAAATTCTTAATGATTAGTATTACCTCCAGACACATGACTTGTATCAACTTCCTGTTTCATTTTGACTTTTCCACTGGCTGGTTGGGTATTGGTTTCATCATCCATTCAAAACTTTCTAATGGGTTACCACCAAAAACATCCAAACAACCTTTCACAAATAGCTAAAACTGGCAGGAAACATCGTGCAAGATGAGTAGTGCAGTCTTGAACAAGCTGCTATTGAAACTGTTTATTTCTGATGCTCATAATGTTCCATTCCTAAAAAATGAAGACAATGCTTTAACTAAAAAGGCTATACCAATGTTTTTGGAAGTTCAAAAAAATGTTTACTGAAATTTCTGTAGTTCAAAAAACAGTAGTACTATCATACTATGAGGTGTAGGAATGGCCCAATGGTTTTAATTGCATACTATAGATCCCTGCTATCTGGGGTTCAAGTCCTTACTTAATTCTACCTCAAATGGAAACCGAATCGGTACATGGGTTAATTTTAAGTTAGCTCGCGTTATCAAATGCTATTTCACACTAACTCAAGTTAACTTGAATTCAGACCATGAGTTAATTTACAATTTAACTCAGAATTATCTCACGTTAACTCAAAGTGGAAACCAAGCTTAAATCTAGGCATAATCCAGGTGCTTTGTTGCCTAGTCATCCTTTTGTCCCTGCACACAGCAAGCAAAGTCTCACAAAAATAATCAACATATTAGAAATCATACTTTCAGCCAGGAATAACAAATTGCAAATGAAGAGGCCCCTGAAAACAAGAGAAACTTACTCAGGCAAAGTGCCACTGATGACACTTATAATCAAGCAAACTTTCCTTAAATGTGTGCCTACAGTTATAATGAGTATTCTATGCAGATACAATGAAAAGTTACCTGCATAGAAAGAAACCAACACAGGTTTATTTCCAGCCAAGAAGAATCAAAGTTTTTCCAATATAACTTCAAGTCCAAATTCTAAGATTATTGAAAATATTTTGCTTTGCAGGAAAACCAAATGGCTCTAACAAACCAGAGAATTGTTTATTGAAAAGGTTATCAGGTCTTACACAGAATTCCACATTAATACATTGCTCAATTATATACAACCCTTTCAAGAAATCTGTGCCTGTTTGTGTATTCAAATTTGAAATTTCCAATTTTGTAATTCGATTATTTTAGATTCAAATTTGTAATCTAGATTGAAGTTTTTATTGGTGGTTGTTTTACTTCTGATCCATTTCTATTCCCCACTTAAAAACACAAATAATTTGCATAACAATAGCTCTCAATAATTCAATTCACCATCTTCAAGGTGGTGCAATACTTATGATATGGTGGTGTATAATTGAATGCAAAAAATAAGAATTTGTAAATGGAAAAAATTACATGGAAATTAAGTGAACTAAAATTTTTTTAGCATTTATTGAGTATGGGCGAAGATGAATGAATCTTGAATAGCAACAGATTACTGCAGGCTTAGTGCTAGACTGAAAACATTGTTGCAGGCCCACAATATATTGCTTGTGCACACATCTGTGCATTTCTGCATATTGGCCGTGCAAAATCTCTAGACAATAACATTTAACTTTATTAACTATCAAAATAACTAAGGATGCATAACTTCAGACACGCAGTCTCAAATTTTCAAAGTAAACTTGTTCGCGCAAGAAACAAAGTTTCTAGTGGGGGGCTTGTGCATCATCCTTGATTATATATAAAAACATTACAAGGAAGCTAAAATTGAGAGCCTAACTCAGTTAATTGAAGTTAAAACTCAAGCAAATATCCCCCTCAAATACAGAACATAAATGTCAAGGGAGTGTCTTTTGTTTTATGTTTTATGTAATTATGTTTATTAATTGTATTCCTATAAATTTATATAATGGATTAATATGTTTATCTTCTTCCAACATTTTAAAGTAAATGGCATTAAACATACTAACTAGATTCCAAATTCTTAGTAAAAATATAGAAAATATTTTTGGTAAAAATAAAGAAAATATTTTTGGTAAAAATATAGAAAAAAGTTTTGGTAAAAATATAGAAAATATTTTTGGTAAAAATATAGAAAATATTATTGGTAAAAATATAGAAAATATTTTTGGTAAAAATATAGAAAATAGTTTTGGTAAAAATATAGAAAATAGTTTTGGTAAAAATATAGAAAATAGTTTTGGTAAAAATATAGAAAATAGTTTTGGTAAAAATATAGAAAATAGTTTTGGTAAAAAACTAGGAGTCTATATGTATATAAACAATAATACTTAATTATTACAAGATTAGCCTGTGGTTGGTAAAAATTCCGAAACTCGCCTGTGGTAACTAAAATCTACATCTAGGAAAATTTGTCATATTCCAAAATTTTGCGAGAAACTTTCTTTGCACCCAAACACTGATGGCATTGTCGTGACACTCGTTTTAGAAAGTTGACCAATTTGATTGCAAGCTCACGGCCTGTTTTGAAAATTAAACGTGGTCTTAGAATAATGTGAGGCTCATCAGCAAAGAGATCTCAGTGTTCAGTTAGAATCCCTTACCAGACACGGGGTCTGTTCTAGAGGTTGGGAGACCATGTGGGTTGGCCTAAGGTGCTGTTTTAACTAGTTTCTTTTTCAAAACTTTAAGTCAGGCAGACATGGCGCCATGTTGGTTTCTACTCATGTTTCCTCCATTCTCAATTTCAGCTGCTTCTGCTTGTGTTTCATCAAAACTTTGAATTCCATGTTGTAACGAAATAATCGATGTGTTTTTAGGCATATCACGATTTGAATTTGGTACAAAAATTTACTTACGCAAAGGACGACGGTTTTCTATCAGCTTCCAACGATGTACGACGGGAAGGCCTGACTGTTGAACGCTGGGAAATGGCGGGTCGGGGCGACAAATATGGACAGGTGGCGGGTGCCGCCACAAACAATTGAACCACGTGTTTCTGCTACTAATTGTGGATGGGGTTTCTATTCGTTTCTTTGACGAAAAGAGATGGAATAATTTTAGTTCCTGAACCAGCATTCAGTAAATTTAATTTTGACACTGATTCCTTATGTTTTTTTATATAAAATAACAAACGAAGACGGCTTTAAAACTATAAATGCGACATATTGCAGGCACCGCGCAACATTGAATCGTATAATCCTAAGAAGTAGCAGTTTTTCTTGACTGGGAACCCCTCTTGTTCATTTTCTAGGTTTTTTTCTTGCTGTTTTATTATCCCCAAGCTAATCTTGTCTATCTTTAAAGCTATTTTATAGCTACTGATATCTTCTCTGAACCAGATTGTTTATAAAACCCCAGTAGAAATAAGCCAGTATTTTGATAAAGGGGGGTTTTCCGGCGTTCTAGTGGGCGTGGCCTCATAAAATTCCTGTCACGCCCTTTTCAGCCCTCCCACATTAAAACTGGTGCGCGGTCCCTGACATATTGCTTACTTCAAAACATTGTGTTCAATGTTTTTTTAAAAAGGAATGGAAAAGATCGTCAAATTCCAAAAATACCCTGCGATGAGTACAAACTAGCAAAGACCTAAACAAAGTCTTGATTTTCTTATCAAGGTAAAGAGCAATAGATAAAACTAGATGCTGCTGCAAAATTTATCTATAACATCATTTCAGTAAATTCCTACCCTTTTGTGATTTCTCCGACCTATTCTCCGATAGGTTTCTCCGATAGGTTTCTCCGATAGGAAAGCAATCCTATTTCAAGATTTTTCTTTATCCCAGAATTCTTGCTTTCAGACAATCCATCCATCCTGCTTTCAGGCCAGGGTGTCAAATCATAGCTCTTATATATTGCTGACAATAAGTTTTTGTCTTAAAAAAAAAGAAATAAAATTTGCCAGCTTAAAGCATCAGGTACAATCTCAAAAATACAGAACACATAAGAAAAACTACTCAACGGTAATGTCATCGCCCCGGCAATTACAGTCGTTCTGTTTATCTACCCTGCTGCAAAGTTAGCTTTTCATGTGAGCAGTTTGCATCGCAAGAATACTGACCAATCGCAAGCCGTTTTTTCGATAGATGGCTTGACAAGTTGGGTATACGCAGTCCTTTTATATGGACACGTTACCTTTAAGAAACCACTAAAAAACCTAAAAGTCAAGAATTACTAATATAGTTTAATGAAAAACTGTTCGTGAATCTCCAGTACCTAGATACCCTAAAACATTAAACGCAAAAAGACTGAAGGATTGCTTTTTTCTTTTCTTAGACATAATTTCATATTATTTTTGTTTCTTTTCACTCAAAGTTCCTTTGTCAATCGTTCTTGAAAGATTTGGCACAGATTTGTCATGGCATTGTTAGTGCTAAAGACCAAATGAATGAATGTTCCATAAGCACAGCAGAGCGTTGAGAAAAGCGCGGGGGCTAAAACAGAATAAAAAGAGGTTTTACTGGTGGTTAACTTCGCTATATCTTGCATTTTTGCCCCCCCCCCCCTGATCCGCTATGCCTGTACTCATATTCGCTTATTCTCGTTTTCAACCTTTCGTAAAATTCGCATGTTTCTTTTTCCACCTTTTTTAGAATAGTTTCAATTGGTTTTTTGTTTCAGCAAAAAGGGCTAGCCTGTGCTCTTGATCCTTAACTTTATAGGGTCTGGAACACAGGCCAAAAAGAACCTGCATCGGAAACTACGGTAGTAATATCCTACTATTATGAACCCAGTTTATTACGAGCTTCACGCTATCACGAATTCAAAATCTTATTCTCGGTACTAAAACTACATCAATTAATCCCTGCCTGATGATTGAATTAAGCATGAACACTGTGTAGCAACTAAAAACAGTCTTTTTCTTTACACCAAAAGCGCGTGCAAAAATGGTCAAAAATGACATGGACCTCAACCACAACAGCACAATTCGCCGCATTTGTTTGGTAATAAGGAGGAAAATATACAATTGATAAGATAAACTTGCAATAATTGAATCTTTACGTTTGCATGTGTAACATTGCAAAATCTTTCTTTTCAAGTATCATCAATGATTTAGATCGATGAGTTTATATCATCTACTCACTACAAGCCTAACGCGCAATTCATGGATGGTCGCGATAGTTTTTAAAAATAGGCAAAACTCGCACAAAGTAGGCAAAAAGATGATTTCACAAACTGCTTTCTTTTTCTTGTCTAGATGATTTGAAAAAAAACTTTGCGTCTTTATAAACCGTTGCTACTTATTTGTAGAAAGACATTGACGATTTTTATGTCGATACGGATAGAAGCAAATACAAAGCGTTTATCTTCATAAGCCTAAAAAGGCTTGTGATACCATCTTGTGATAACATATTTAAATATCATTCGCAAACTAAATAAATATGGCACAGATTGGCACGAGCATTCATTGTTCATGTGCTATCTACCAAATGATGTCAATATTGCAATGGCGTATCTTCAATTTTAAAGAGTGTACCACAAGGTTCCTGTCTTGGTCCAATCCTATTCTTTGTTGACGATCGCTCTATCTGACAATGTATGCTGATGAGAGAAACACTAAATGACGATTTTATACGAAAAATATCAGTTAACAGTGCTATTTGAATTCGATCATATAATGTCATATATACACAAGCAATGGCTGTAGGTTCTCGATCAAGGTTAAAAAAGTTGCTGACAATGAAATAGTGTCCTTGTTATTTGGTATTGATGGCGCTGAAATTGATATCGTTGTAAATAGGAAATAGAAAGCCGTCAAAATTGATGACATACATTGAATCGAGTTCTAGTTTTATGAAAAATGCTAAAATATTGGTACCGTAACACGTTTGAAGGTACGGGGACGTGCCATTATTTAGGGGTACCTTTTTTCTGAAAAATGCGGAATTATCGGTACTAATTTTTTAAATTTGTGACTCCCAGGATATCAAAATCTGCTGCCATTAAACAAAAGGAAACAAGGGCGCTACTGTGTCATTGTGGACCTTAGTTCACACCCTTTTTATGTACCCCTTTCAGCATTGTGAGACATTTTTCACCGGAGACACCTCTGTATGGCAAATTGAGCAACAAACTAAGTGCAGTCATTGCATCGGGGGAAGCTCCAACCAGGACAAACGAAAGTTTCAAAAGCCCTGGGGTAAAAAAAAATGAGAGGCCCCCTAGCTCCATTCAAACACAAGACTGAAATCAAGAGCACTTTAAAGGCTTTAAAAAATTTTGCACGGGGCCCCCTAAATCAAAGAATTTTAGAGGGCCCGGGCCAAGTGGGCCCATGGGTAAATGCGTCACTGACCCAGATCGCAAACTTTACAAAACTGCAAAGCTACTATCACAATTACAACAAAACTTGCAAAAAGTTCTTGATTTCATAAATGATATCACGACAGTTCTTGAGACACAATTAGGTCTTGCACTCATTCACTTTTCAAACATAGCTAGGAGAAATTCTGAAAGTAGTTTGATGCAAGGCAGATAATTTGTTGTTTGTTATAAAGCCTTTTTCAGGGTGCAAAGATTTGGAATAAATTGCCTTTGGATGTCAGGCTAAATAACTCCCTTTGATGACTTAACAAACGTAGATAAATTATGAGAAACAAAGAGAGATTTTCATAAATACATCAGGTTTTGTTATCTACGATAATATCTCTAGCTATAGGCAATTGCAGAAATTATGGACGTATATTTTATAAGGATATCTAAAATGAAGTACAGGGCAAATTCACAGGTGACAAGGGTGCCAGAGACGAAAGCAGTTGCAGCCAAACCCTGTTAAATTTGTTCTTAAAGTTCCTTACCAAACTAAAAATAAAAAGTAAAGAATTTCCAGTATTTCAGAGAGGTCATTTACAAAAAATTGTGCATGAGGCAATTTTTCCTTTAGAGAAGTACTCCTGTGAGTGGTATCCATTCTCCTTCGAGTTGATTTTCCAAATGAAAAGGTACATATTCAACCATGTTTACAACAAACAAATGTAAATAAACATAACATGAAAATAAAAATGGGTAAAGAGCATGACAGAGAAAAACAAAATTTAGAAACCTAGCACACATTTTTTTGAAAAATTTCACAAAGAATACATGAACAAATATCTTTCTTAAAATTCTATTTGACAAACAACATCAAAGCTGAAAACAAAGCACTGAACACAAAACAAAGAATACTTGTTTTACTTGTAGCTGTGGGAATAGAAAACAAACATCCTTTTGTTGGTTGAATGGTCAATGGAAACTGACTTTTTAAAGAAACACTTGACTACCCATTAATGCAAAATCAGCAGTGATAGCATATCCATATATCCAAAACATCAATCTAAACAATAAAACTATGATCTCTCACAAGGTGAATGTATCTATGACAATATAGAAAGTGGAACTTATTGTAACAATATTACATGCATACAAAACTGAAAGTGCTGGGCTTGCTAGTTTATTTGGAGGTTGTGAAATTGTTCCATTGATAACCAGCTAACTGACATATTTGTAATAAGTGTTTACCGAGAGTTTGCAACATTTGGAACAAAAACATTAACAGCTTTTGAATCTTAAAATTCATCATGCTTTTTCAGGGCCTCTCCAAAGTCTGTAGCTTGACTGCCAACAAATAGGTCATACTTTTCGATAATTTCTTTCACTGATAATTTTGAGTCCTAAAATGAGAAACAATTAAAAGACTTTCCAGCAAATTATACAAATAACACAGATAATGCAACTAATAATAACGAATGTATATATATTATGAAAATGAGAAGATAATTATGAAAGGTTTTGCTTATATTAAAGGTAATGCCTCCAGCTAAAGCAAGCAATTCTGTGGTGGTTTTCAGAAAGATGTGATTTTTCATGTCATTGTCATCACTACAGCCATTACAGTTGTTCTGTTCATCTACACTGCTGCAATGCTAGCTTTTCATGTGAGCAGTTTTGCATACTGACCAATCGCAAGCCAATATTTTTATGTTACTTGACAAGCTGGTTATACGCAGACCTTTTATATGGACACAATACCTTTAAGCAAGGTAATGGAATGATATTTCTATTAAATTTTTTTTGAGGGGTCTATTATAGGTTTGCAGCTTCACCGCCATGACCTTATTTCTATGTGTGGCTTATTGATTTGGCAATGGTTTTCTTATGATTGTGGCTTCACATTAGATGCATTTTGTACCTTTTAGTGTATATTGGTTTTATGCGCTTGCCGATAGCTGCTTTTGGCCCATTTTGCATGGTTTTGTGTCTTTTTTAATCCCTATTATAGGCCCCCTACTAGGGAATCATACAAATGATTTAATGTCAAGACCTTTAAAATTCTCAAGGGTAGTTAGCAACTCTGATTCACTCTGACCAACCTATGCAATGTCATTGTTGAACAAATACAACCCTGTCAAACGTTTTTAGAACACCATGTTGCTTAAATGTTGTTTGGCAAAATCAATTGTTTCAGGTAAAATACTGACACTTGCACCCCATCCTCCAAAACAATGTTGGCTGTAGAGTTAAATATCAGTAGCAAAATTAAACAACACCAAATTTTCTAACATGGCACAAAGCAACATTGTGGGGAATAGAGGGGTGCACTTTTACTCATTTAAAAAATTTTGGTCTAGTGTACTAAGACTTTTGGCGGCAATGTAGATAACATCTTTAATCACTGTTATTTGATCTCTGTTCACAAATTTTTTTAACCAAGCCAAAATAGACAGCAATCTTCAAATCTTTTATTAGCCTTCTATCACCTATGTACGTGCAAGCCTCTCTGGGAATAAAAAGCATGCAGGCTAAAAAAAGACTATTGTATTTAGTTTGAGTTTTGTTTGATATGAAAAACATGAGCTTTGAGAGGAGTGAACGTCTCATGATACTTTTGAAATTGTAACAGTATGAACATATTTACCTGATTTCCATATTTAAAGATATTTCATTGTCTTTTTTTAGGCAAAAATTTTCATTTTGTCAAAGCAAAAAATTATACAAACAGATTTTTTATGACCTAACACTATAGAACTCTATTCCGTCAGCTCCAAGCCACATTGTGTAGTAACACAAAATGTCTGTTTGGGAATGCCTCCAAACAAATTCTTTTTCAAGATGAAAGGACAAGAACAAATTCCAATGATAAAAAAACACAGAAAAGTTAACACAAACCTTATCCCCATCTGATTCTTGCATCAAATGCTTTGCTTCAGCACTAATATGATCATACTCTGGTGGGAGTATCCATTGTTTTACCTCATCCTAATTTGAAGAAATAAATCCTTTAGCAAATAAACCAAGCAGGCAAAGAATTGCCCTCCCCTTCCCGATGAAAAATGGCTCATATTTAGCACTGACACAAAACTCATCAAAGATAAAGCTGAAACAGTCACTCTTTTAAACCATTAATCACTAACTTCAGTATTGAAATAGAACAGGTTTCATGCCCAATATAAAAAAAGACATCCATAAAGCAATTGAAATTCCTACTCTATCCATTTTTCCGTCTTTGTTCAAATCTCTGAAGTTTGAAAACTGTTCTCTTTCTGTCTTAATGTAGTCTGGTTCTTCTTTTCCAGCTTCACGGTCACTTTCAGGCCAAAGATCTCCTGAACAAGCAGAAAGATGCAACAATATAACAAAATCAGTTTGCTATACCAAAACAAAAGTAAGAAAACTTATGACAATGAAAAAATATATTACAAACATTGAATAATTAAACAATATTAATCTACAAATCATCAAGATCCTAAATCTAAATAGGGACACCTTACTAGATAATGTTGGGTTCAAACATTTGGCAAAAAGGGGCCTATTCTTAATTCATTACCATCTGCAAGGACTTCATCTGTAAAAAAGCTTCTTTCCATTAACATTTGTCTTTAAATTTTTTCATCCATTTTTTTTGGAAGCTCCATTTTTTGTGTGAAAAGTTTTCTTTGAATATGTTAACAAAAAGGCTATATATATTCGTCTAAAACAGTAAACTGTAGCATCAAGGCCATAGAGCTAATCACAGAGACACACAATTTTTATAAATCAAGCTTACTAACTAAAAAAGTCGAAATATATGCCAGACATTAATTACCTATATATTCTTCTAAAGACACGAATCCATCTTTGTCTTTATCAATATCCTCCATTGTTTCATCAACAACAATATCTCTCATAAGTGGATCATTTTCAGGATGCAAGAATGATGCAAATTCTTCTTTATTTAATTTTCCATCACTATCTTTGTCAGCCTTTTGAAACCTTTTCTCATCTCTAACAACCATATTTTTATAATCATAATCAGAGTTGTCATTGCTCTCTGCAAAAATAATGGACAGGCTTACTAGACTGTTGAGGAATATATATAAACTAAGCAAGGGTTAACGGAGACCCAAATTTTATTTAATAGATGTGGACTTTTTCAAGTTCAAAATGAATGTTTGAGGAACAAAGAACTTCAATCGGGGTGAACTAGTCAGAGCTAGCCACAACAACAAAAATTAGGCACACTACTTACTTGGAAGTCAAATTAGTCGGAAGTCTTGCCCATTATAGGAATCTAAACAGTGGAACCTATGTTTTATCAAAATATCTTACTAAAACTTAAGAGCCTCTTATAAATTATGATTAAACTTTAGCAAGGTTCTCATTAATATATTTTTCTGAATGAATATCCGCTGAAAGATGAAGTTAATAAGTGTGAAAATATTTGTCAATCAGATTTCCTTTCTTATATACTTAATGGCTCCAAAATCTAATCTCATATTGACCCATATGCAATTTTCCCCAAACTGCATGTTGCACTATTCTTGTCTTCTTTGGTGGAATAAAATGATCCTCCTACTTTGTATCTGAGTTTTATTTATATGAGATTAACAATTAATTGGTGTAAACACTTTAGGTCATGAACAGTTCATGTATATACAAAAGAACCACTTTTTGAATCATTTAACAATGAATATGACAAAACAAATTTTTTAGGTCATGCTCTTTTTACTGCCTGTTAACAATAACTTATGCCTGAAGAGAGCAACCAGGACACGCTAAGGCATTTTCAAACTCGTAGGATTACTTCACAAAAAATATGCTGCTAAAGTCTTATCCTTTCCTTGACTTTTCCCATTAAATTAGAAGAAATACAAACAAACCTGATCCTACAAATAACTAAGAAGGGGGAGGGGGCATTTCCCCTTGTAACGTCACTATTGATTTCAAAATGATGCCAGTACTGCTAAATATACCTTGCAAGAATCCGTAAGTGTTGTTTTTGTATTCATCCCAAGTAACAAAACCGTCTTTATCTACATCATTAGTTTCAAGCTGTTTGTTAGCATCATCAAATATATATTTGCTTTGTGCATATTTAATCCAATCCTTGAGTTCTTCTTCTGTGACAAAGCCATCTTGGTTCTTGTCAATTTTGCTTTTTACTAGTTTTCTAAAAGCAAAATAAAAATCATCATAGTGTTGATAAAACGAGTATCTCTTGGGGGAGGTGGGGGTTATAATTTGTAATAAGAGTGTCGCAGTCGTTCTTTCATGACAAAATACAGGAACCAGAGATAAAAGTCTTGACCTATAAATTGGTCTGTGTAGGAAGGGTCTGGTAAAAAATAATAGATTTTTTGTTGACAAAAACAAAATTTCATATTTCACTTCTTCTTTGGAGAACATCATGATGATTTGATTTAACGTAACATTGTCCAGCTGTTCAGGCCATAAATTTCAGGTTCCCAAGATAAGCAACATTTTGAAATGCTAATAGGAACACAATATTTTGAATCGTTATGCTGTGGTACCATTCTTGAACAACTGTCATATTTTCAATAATTAATAATTCTTTGGGACAGGAAAATGACTTGACAAACTCAAATAAAAAAATGCATGCTCCTTGAAAACTTTCTCTGCCAAATTCAGGTAAATATTGATGTTACAAAATGTTTATCAATTATTGAACGTTTCCTACAATGCTTGCCAAAAAGCACTTGAAACACCCAGCCATTTGCAATACATTTTGAATCTTTCATTCTTTTGCCGAAGATAATGTAGAGAAATATCATAATTAGGAAACGAAAACAGAAAGTGCTGCATAAAATCCTAACCCGTTTCAAAGTTAACCAACACTGTTCCGTGGGTGAGAGGGGGATGATTGATTTTGACCTTGGAAACTGACGTTAGTGTTCTAAGACTTTTGGCAGGCATTGTACATCATATTTCATCTTTATATTCCTCTTCCTTTCGACTTCTTCGGTTACTGAAGAACATTGACCAATAATTGTGCACCTAGCACTTTTGGCAAAACTTCATTGGCACAAATAAGTGGCCCAGTTGTGGCGCACCACCCTAGACCTTGTCAAAGTAGGTTAACTCAAAAGCAAACAAAAATGCATTTAAATCACAGATGCAGCGACTACTGCCCCACGCAGGTTGCAGGTGTCATTACTACTGATTGAATGCTGTTTTATGTTTGTTAACAAGCCAGACAAACAAATTTCTGCGTCGTCGTAAGGCACTGATAGCGCAAAAATATGTAAAATGATGCACAGAAAACATGTACTGACTATTCAAACGGTGAAAAAAACTTCAGTGGTCTTCATAGTACGAATATGTAAGCTTCGCTGATTTAGGCCCAGCCCGTGTTTGCGCATGTGGGACACACGAGGATGGCCTAGGCATCATACTAATTGTAATGCATTGCATAACAGACTTACTCAAGCCTTTCTTTACTTTGCTCAGGTGTGAGCTCGTCAAATTTGTGAGCTTCTTCTTTGCCAAGGAAGGCTTCGTGGTCATAGTCTTTGTTGTGTTCGTCACCCTCTTGGTGCTCCAAATCTGATAGATCAGGATCTTTAATGACCCTATCTTTGGGCTTTGGAGTAGCAAGTGCAACTCCTCCCAAAATAAGTAGCAATGTCAAGTAAGCTGGCTGCATAATCGTCTTCATCTCTTGAATTATATAAATTTTTTCAGCTGCTAGTGGAATTTCTGCTACCTGTTTTTGATAACACAACCACAACTCTGCTCAATGTGAGAATGTTTTACTTCCATTGACTTTCCACGATGAGAAATGTGGGACTACCTGATTGGTTAGAAGAAATATCACTCTGAGGATTGGCGCGCCTTCATTGGCCATAAGTTAAGTTCTGGAATCTGATTGGGTGTTTGGTTACGTAGCATAATTCGATTGGACAAAATACTTCCCGAACAACCCAGTTTGCATTCCATGACTTGGGACCCTTGTGCCACGTATACTGGCATGACACTATAAAAATTATATTGTTTTTATTTTCTGACACGGGAAGAAAGTTACAATACAACTTTTAGGGCATTGGGCCTTATTCTACAAAAATCGCTCAACTTAGTATTCTGTATACCTCTAACAGGAAGAGGTTATTAAGGGAAGCTACACAAAACCCAAAATTTAAATGATATTTGGAAGGGAGGGACACAAAAAGTACTTTGAGTAAGGGCATAAATAAACTTAAGTCAGAGAGTGATGATGCAACAAAGACCATGGACTTAAAGCACAATGATAAAATGTTACTTATTCAATTCAAGAACTATTTAACCCAAATAAAAACATAGCATAGCATGCAAAGGCATTATCTATCCATAAGATAGTTCCATAAACATAATTTTGTTTTTTAGATTCTATATGATTGAGTTTCGTTTCTGGAGATTTGCAAAAGCATTACAAAAAAACATGCATAATTTTAGTTTCCACCTATACCTCCGTATCCAGGGCCGCCGGACGCAGGTTTGAACAGTGTAGGCCAAAACGAATAAAAAGGGCACGAATATTTTTTCCCGAAACATTAGTAAGTGCCAAAAATGGTACAGATTTCACAGTAATTTAGTCATTTATAAAAATAATGACACACGTTGGATATAGTGAAATTTATCTTCGCTGAAAGCAGACATGGCTATGTACTCCATTTAGAGACCACGCACTCTTAATCATAATTAATTGTAAAGCTTCCCATCTCATGGCCTTCAAAGTTTTATGAGAGTGTAAATCTCTCTTCCATGTATTATTTATACCTCTATTACAATACGCTGTACATATTTTCCTTATAATTTGCATTGTAAGTGGATTTGGTCTCGGGTAAGAAGCAGGCACAAATCCTTTTTTCATACTTGTGGCAGGCGAATTATACTAAACAAATGTTCAGATTGATTGCAACATACCAACATACCAACCCAAAATATGAGCTGAATGGAATTTTTGAATTCTTAGTCTCTATGTACTTCAAAGCGAGTTCCAGTCCCTATCTCTTTCTAAACAAAGTTTCAACCCCATTCGAATAATGATTTTAATTTTCTTACTTATATATTTAAACAATTAAGTCCCCCTTGTTATTCGCATCCTCCCATTCCCACTTAAACACAAATTTGTTCGCCTCCATGGAATATTTTTTAAAAGCTACAAATTTTATGGTTAAGTCATCTTCACACAATCGGCTGAAGGTGCGAGCACGTTCTTCACTGCCATAGCAAATTCAATTTGTAACATTGATTAGGTTTATCTTATCAGTCTTATTAACGAAACAAATTTTTAACTCTCCTTAAAATTGATCCCCGGCGGGGCGGCTCAGTCAGTTGGTCAAACGTATAACATTTGAGGTCCGAAAATTTGAAAAAAGCTAGAATTCTGGGACATAGAATCTTGAAAATAGGGTTGCATTCTTAATCAGGCAGGAATTTACTGATATGATGTTGTAGATAATTTTTTAGGTAAATCAATGGCATATTGAAGTACAACAAATTTTGCAGTGCGTCTAGTCCTGTATATTGTTCTAATCCTGGATAAGAAATTTAAATCTTTGTTAAAGCCTTTGTTAACATGTTCTCATTGCAGGGACATAACTTTTTCATTTCTTCATAAAAAAACATTGAACACAATGATGTGAAGCAAGCAATATGTCGCAGCTATAGTTTTACAGATGTCTGATTTTGTTAATAAATATGTCAAGAACCATAAGGGATTGTTGTTAAAATCAAATTTAGTGAACTCTGCTTTTTAACTTGCCTAGACATAAGTTTAAGAAAAAGAATGGCTCTAACATGCTCAGTGAAAAGCAGAGTTCACTAAATTTGTTTTTAACAAAAATTCCTGCTCAATAAAATTCCTTGAATATTCTCAGTGAAAAGAGCTACACAATTTTGTCAAAGGCACATAAAAGGGTACATTTTACTCAACCCAGATTCCAAAATAGGGGTCCAGTTTTTACTTTCAAGAATACACACGATATACATTGGACCAACAGCCCACCGGGGACTTGATAGGACCTTTCACTAATGATTTTGTTGCTGAAGACATACTAAGGAAATTCTCCTTCGCAGTTGATATTGTTCATCACAGGAGCTTGCTGAACAATATCAACTGCAATTTAAGGAATTTTCAGTGAATGGTCCTCCAACAACGTCCAGAGTTATGTTATTTTACTTAGTTTCTAAAGGCAAAATATCTGGCAGTGAAAAAATACACGCAATATATTTTTCAAAAGGGGCACTTGTTTATACTTTTCGCAAACAGGGGGGGCCTGTGCCCCTATGCCCCCCTGGCTCCGGCGGCCCTGGATCAGTTGCATTTTGTTTATTTTGACAAAAACTAAAAATAATTCCCTCAACACAGTACCCCCGAGAATGATTTACAAAAATTAGTTTTTCTTAAAACAAACCATGGCAGCAATAAATTTCATACTGAAACAACATCGCTTTATACCATATAAAAAATGTTACACAAAATTCAATGTCAATAGCAATAAAGTCACTAGCAATGTCAAGTTTATTCAAGTTTGTCGGTAAACGAAGCTCCGCCATTCAGGCCGTTTCTGTTGATTCATTTCCCCTAATTATCCCTCACCGGAATACAATGTTGATGATAAACTTTAAGAAAAAAACTAGAAGAGGTTTATGTTCTAATTCGTGATATTCAATTTAGATCAAGAAGAGAGCGAGGAGCTGTTTGACAGCTGGAAAATGAAAACGGAGATTTAAAGCCATTTGAAGGTGCCATTGAGAGATTGAATCTGAGAAAACAGAAGAAGAGATCAGGAAAGTAGAAAAAGAATATGACACAGAAATAAGAATAAGGCAGTAAAAGGAAGAGAAGGAAGCTGAATAAGAAAAACAAGTGAGGAAAGAAAAGTTTGGGTTAGAGTTGAAAGAGTTACTACTGGCCGAGAAGTCTAGAATTAATTCAAAACTGCCAGATTTACACATCTCAAAGTTTCAAAGCATTCACCTTGACTGGGTGAGATTTTGGGGGTATACTTGAAACACAAATTGAGAAGCTGAGGGAAAATATTGAGAAGCTGCCCCCCCCCCCCCAATAGTGAAGGCTATGGAAGGACTAAACAAATACTTATTCAAAGATATGGAGATACATCAGAGGTGATATATGCACATATACAGCAGATACTGACACTACCCTTTATTTCTGGAACAAACAGGTTCATGACATTTACGATCATCTTTTATGCAACGTGCCAACACTACAAACTCTAGGGAAGCAAAATGAAGTGAAGGGGAATGTGCGGATGACACTTGATAAATTGAATGGTATAAGGGCAGATTTGACAAGAACTGGCTGCAAATGGAAAGAATGGGATTTTCAGCAGCTGGTATCGGCTCTTAGAGAATAGATTGATAGAAATCCTTTGCAGATTGGAGATAAGCGAAGTAGAAGTTTCGCGAGAGATCAAAGCAGGCAAGGAAAAGCTTTGTCGTGAAAAAGAAATTTAACATTTAATAACTGCATTGTGCTAACTTCAATTTCATGCTTCGCACATGTTTTTTGCTGCCAAATGGCGTTTTAAACCTGATTTGATTGGAATCTTGAGGCAGAAAAGTCTAGTACCACTGTATTAATAATGTCGACTTTACAGAACTATATAAAATACATTTGCTTTAAGAGTTCCCAAAACTCCTCTGACTACTGAGTATCTTTGTTATTTATCCGACAGTCTTGCTACATGCCTAGTCTGTAAAATAGACTACAGTTCTTTCAAGGAAGTTCACTAGAACGAGAATGAGGCGCACTAGACCAGACACTCTATTATTTTATATAGTGAGTCTGGTACCCAGGGTAGTGCAACATGTTCCCTGATGATTTAAAAGACACCGAAGCGTAAATGGCAGAGATTGAATTGGCAGGTGGATCTTTTTGCAGGAGCGAGGCACAGAATTTACGCGAAGCTGCGAAATGGTTTGATGGTAAGTCACATGTCTATCCAAATCTCTCTAAAGTGTATCGGATAGCCCTGAATGTTCCAATATCTGTTGCAAGCAATGAACGAAGCTTCAGTAAGCTCAAGCTAATAAAAGGTCACCTCCGTTCGACAATCAAAGAAGAACGTTTAGACTATCTAATGGTAGCTGCATGTTCCAGTGACATTTTAGATCGTTTGGATCTTGATGAAGTTGCAGATAGCTGGTCAATTCTTAAAATTAGAAGAATAAAGATATAAATCTATACCATGCAAGACTATATGTTTTTAAATGTATCGTATTATTTAATGGTGTGAATATTTTCCTGATCCTGACTTCCCAGAGATCCAAATCATTTTAATGCCGTTTTCGTTGGAATCATTAGACTAAATAATATGTGTATTTTGCAAGTAATCTACAAAATTTCAATCCAGTTAAAAACAATAAGATAAGTTCAGTTTGCAATTTTGTTGTATCCAGCTTAGACATAAAGGAACCACTACGATACTAGAGTGCAGTGGCGGCTCGTGGGGTAAATTTTTGGTGGGGCTGATGACGTAATATTCGAAATCTAAAGCCATAGACACGGAATGCCCAGAACGATAAATAGCCTTTCCCTTTCCATTCTTTACTACCTCTAATCAACAAGGCTGTCATCATTTTGAAAGCTTTGATTGAAAAATAAACAAGTGCCACTATTAATTATGCATAATTTTCTCTTAGCGGAGTTCGTGGGTGATGTCCATAAAAACATAGACAACTTGAATATGGCCAACCCGTAGACGATATCCTTTGCATTGCATACTGAAAGCCTGCATTGGAAATATGCTTTATGCCTTTAGAAGGCCTACGGCTTAGCCTTCTCATTTTGAGCTTATTTCAGGATCGGCAAAATTAATTCTGATATAAAGACCCAAATTGTATGTTTTATTTCAAAGTTTTAAAGCTGAAATTGCGAGTCAACGAATACACGCAACTCTGCTGCGTTACACTTCAAGATCAACGTTGCCTATCACAACAACAAAAATTCAGCTACCATTGAATTGAATTGCTTGGGGCTAGTTTCAACTAGCCCCAAAGGAATGCAGATTCGAGCAGAATTGGCCAATCAGAAGGCAGTCATCAATTGAATAGTCGAGTCATAAGAGGCACTTGATTGGTGCATTCTCTGCTAGTTTGGGGCTAGCCTTAAAAGCTTGGGAGATGGTTTCTGATACGCGCGTTTGTCTAGTTTTCTAAAAGAACCGCGGGCAGTGGGACCTAAACAAACTAGAGATTGGACAAACGGTGAGACTCGAAGCAACGAAATTAGTGAACAGTGCTAATTTAATATTGGGCATTGATTTTATTTACGTTTATAAATCTAAAACTTATTTTTGGATGAGCTCCACTAGCCCCAATTCACGAGCCACCACTACTAGAGTGTAAAATTTGTGCGCTATGATTAACTATCTTTAATCAACTCTGTCAGTAAATTTATCATGGTACACCCCCCCCCCCCCCACTCAAAAGCCCTTCAGCATGCCACTGGTCGCAATATAGAGATGCCACCTACTAGAGATGCCTTAATTCAGCATTTTAGAAGAGTTTTTCTGCAAGGAGGTTGGGTTGCTTATTTAATCAAAATTTGTCAAGTGCTAACGACTGTCCTGAGCTGGTTGCAACCTCAAGCTTTGTAGCACAGCAACTTCTTAGCACGGTTAGGTTCCTCCGTATATAATTGAAACTTCAGTTAAATACGGAGGACTTACAGCGAAAGTACTTTACCATCCATGAAATTTTACCAGGGAAATAATCTTACCTTTTTATTTCTCAACTCTTTCAGAACTATATGGGGACAGTCACTGGAAAGATGGCAGGATATACCTGATGCATGTGATTTTTGGAGTAAAAAGAGCAATGATTAATTGCTCCAAAGTGGACGCTTCTTCCTGAAGCATCAAAGACTTGCCAAGAATTGATTAAATATAACTGTAAACATGATTGTGGAACCAGGTGCAAATGCAAGCACAGGGCCTAAAATAAGAATTGTTTACAGATCCACATTTTCTTATAAATTTTCAATGGGCGTGACAAAACTGCCACCATAGTGCAAATAGCATATCCTGATTTGGCAAAATCTTGAATGAATGAAGCATGTGAAACTGGTTCTTTGCAATATACGGATTGGGTTTATAAGAAAATTAGTAACATATAGTGATGTCTTAACTTGTGAGCAAAAAGTTATCTAAAGGAAACCCTTTTACATTGTTTGTTCGGGTCTCCATCAAATTTATTTTTTCTTTCCTTTTTCCTTCGAAAAACCCCTTAAATCAGTCTTGCTTCCCAGACTTTAGTGTTTTTGGTTTTTTTGGAGCCATATCTTTGCAGCTGTTCACGGAACTCGAAACTTGCGAGATCAAGCATATTTATTGCAATATTCGTATATTTATGTTTCTGGAGCTATGCTGCTTTCTCACCTGTTTCTCTGTTGTTGTAGGTGGGAATCAGCCTCTCTCTCCATCGGCAGAATTAGGATTTGCTGCGAAAACCCGTGCAATTGTCTCGCTTGATAGAATTCCTCTGAGAACAAGTCTCAGATCTCTGTGATCTTAGTCATTTATTTCTCAAATTTTAATATGAAATCTTGCTAAATATTTTGTCCGGGGCAAATGCTGGGTGAGGCTTTCAAAAGTCTTTTTTTGCTTATGGAAATTTTTTAACTGCATTCAGCCCATGAAATTCTTTTGTTATCCAATCTTTTCTTCAAAATGTTACGGATGGCAAATTATCTCTTCCCTCTCTGATGTAAAAATTATGCTTGCCTCTTCTTATTCTCTTTTCGCGTAGTTTGAAAGCGTGATTTTTGCCCCCAGCTTTTGTAACTCGACACCACGCACCAGCCCACAGGGGAGTGGCTAGAACGGAGCTCGGAGCTAGGGGGCTTGCCCTAAATTATTTACGGTCACGCCCTTTGAAACACCGGAAAACACCTCTTTCAGAAAATATTTGCTTCTTTCTGTCGTAAAGATTCATAAATATAATAAACATACCGATTTAGAGATAATTTCAATTACTATAACAGCACAAAGCCGAGTTAGATGGAATACAAATTTATCTTTGATCCAACAAGAAAAGCACCATGAAAAAGAACAAACATTGGTTTCCAGTCAAGAAGAACTGCTACTAATGGGTTCGTTGGCGTAGACTTTCAAAACATTTTCTAACCTTTTATTGGAAAAAGGTTGGGAGGACTATAGACCCTTTTCATGAAACATTCCCAATTATATGTTCCTACCAGATACCACCGAGAGGGTTATTACCGTTCAGCTGTTGTAGCCTTGAGATTAATCTTTCAGTGCTTCTCCAATTTAAGGCACCTTATTTGAATTGCTTCGAAGCTTTTTGAAATCTACTAAAAGACATCACATACAGTAAATCCCCGCATATAAGAACCTACTTTTCTGAGGTTCAGGCTGAAGTAGGTTCTTATCGGAAAGGTACTTGGATTAATTTCAGGGTATGAAGGTTCTTATTCGAAGGATCCCTTACTTAAAATTTCAGGATTCATTAACAAGAGATGCATTCAACCCTGTTTTTTCTTTTGGCAATGTTATTAATGCAACATTACAAAGATAATTACAGGAAGACATAGTTCGAGTGCAAATCAATAAGCTTCAAGTAATAAACACACAAAACACGACATAGTTTTCCAACGCAAACCTTTATAAAAACCAAATATTCTTTACAACTCCTCAACGTGATTCGAACAGTCCCTCTCTCTAACTAACTAAAAAGTCCTCTTCCCGGGGGTAAGTCAGTTCTTGTAATAATGGTTAAAAGGGGGGTCTTCGGAGAGGTCCTCACACTTCCCCCCCACAAAATGAATGTCTTATGGACATTTCAGTCTCCGAGATGCAAAGTTCTTGTGGAGACACATTGATAACAACGTTCACCGTTCAATCTCTGATGCTCTGACAGAAAATAGTGATTACTAGGACAATTTGACGTCTCGATGAGCCCTGATTTACATAATCAATGTCCTTTGAGCTGAATCCTAATTGAGTCCTGGTTACATCTACAAGATCAGCAACAATGTATCATTGTTCGACTGGATGTGAACTTTTTCTTTGCTGCGCAGCGAAACGTATCTTGCACTGTGATTGAACAGTTGTAGTGATTATGAAAAATCATGTTAGGCATATAGGCCCTCTTATTTGCGTAGTTTGGATGTTTTTTTTAATTGTTAGCTACTTTTAATTTGATATCATAAACGATAGTAAACACAGTATAAGTCTTACTGATAGTAAACAATAGGTCCGCGTGGTGTGAAACACTGGACTGATCGAAACATATTGTCTTTGTGGTGGTACAAGCGGTTGCCTCTGTCCAGCAAATAACGGATGCATAAACGGCACAAAGTTAGTCGGCGGTGTTAATGCAAGCAGATATAATGAGAAGATTCCTGCTTGATTGCCCACCGGTGTTCCTAGCCCATTTGTTGGCGGGTTTCTAGCTCTTCTTGGGCGTTCTCGCTTAGGAGGTGGACTCGCAGAAACTGATTGATCAGGTAACCGCACTTCACTGGCTGGTACTTTCCCTGGTCTGCCCTGATTACTTTCAGCCGTGGTGGTGGGCCCCTGTCCCACATCCCTGTGGCTATCCCCGTCCTGGAGCTGTGATGTATCACCTTCATTGTTCCCTTTCAACTCTCTATTCAATGGTTCCTCTAAATAATGGCTCGCTTGTTCCAACTGATTTGGTGAAAATGTTGGAAATTGTTCCTCGTCATCGTCTGGAATGTTGACCTCGGGGAATGATGATTCTGGGCTTTTAGATGGCACGTGTTCGATCTCTGAAGCATTATTTGCATTTTCTTTTGTGTGATCTTTCCTTGTTTCCTTTGGGGTTCCGACATGGGGAAGGAAGGGGCAAGGCATTAAAAGATTTCTTTGTAGAACCCTTGTCCTTCCATCTTGATTTTCTGGCCGCACCTCATAAACAGCAGCATTGGGGCCTTTTCTGTTTAGAACGATATAAATATTTTCCTCCCAAAATGAACGCAACTTTCCAGGGCCTCCTCGTTCTATGATGTTTTTTACAAGTACTCGGTCCCCAGGCTTTAGGTCAGAGCTTCTTGCTTTTCTGTTATATTCCTCCCGACCATGTGCTGCACACTGTTCAGTTTTCTCTGCAGCAATACGGTAAGCATCTGTCATCGCATTCTTCCATTGCTTAAGGTATTCTGGATATCCTTTCACTGCTGTTACTTTAGTATTTCCGAAAATAATGTCAATAGGTAATCGTGGCTTTCTACCAAATAAAAGCTCAAAGGGTGAGAAACCTGTACTATCGTGACGTGTGCAATTGTATGCGAATGTCATTTTATTTACATGATCCTTCCAGCGTGCTTTCTTTTGTTCGCTGATTGATCTCAACATGGCTAAGAGAGTTTGGTCGAATCTTTCACATTGCGCATTACCCATTGGATGGTAGGGTGTGGTTCTTGAACGAGCAATTCCTGTCAACTGTTTCAAGTCGTGGAACAGATCATTTTCGAACTCTCGACCTTGATCGTGGTGGATTCGTTGAGGGAAACCAAATTGGAGTATAAAGTCATTGAATATCTTGTCAGCAACAGTTTTCACAGATTTGTTCGTGGTAGGGTAAGCTTGGGCATAACGGGTAAAATGATCCACCACAACTAGAAGGTATTCATACCCCCCTGTACTTCTTTCTAAGTGACCAAAATCAATTGAAATGACCTCAAACGGTTGACTTGTGACTATGCTTTGAGCAGGGGCACATAGTGATAGTGATGGCTTTTTTCGTTGTAAGCATCTACAAACTTTGGTTACGTAATGTTCGATGTCTCTCGTCATGTGCGGCCAATAGAAACGATCTCGCGCTAGCTCGGTCACCCTTTCAGCACCCAAGTGTCCCATCTCATCATGAAGATGGCGGAGTACCAGAGAATGGTATCTTTTTGGCAAAACTAACTGCAACCTATTGGCTGTCTTTCAGTACAAGGCTTTGTCTTTTCCCAATATCAGCTTGTTCCATTCATGCATCAGTGTTTTTACCTCAGCCGATTCACCATGTCGATCTTGAAACGAAGGCTTAACTGGCTGTTCTTTATAAGCTAAGACACGGGCAACATCAGATTCCTCCTTTTGCGCTTGTAAGATGTTCTGCAGAGGCAGGGGAGTGTATTTTTCCATTTTGTTTGCAGCTAATAGTTTGGTAGTATTTTGGTTAAGTGAAACTGCATGGATCCAATTCACATTACCTTGATGCCTGGGGGTCACTGCACTGAGAGTTGCTGCAAAATCTATCTGTGGTGTTTCTTGTGTGCATTCTTCCATGAACTTCTCAATGTTTGTTGGCATTCTTGAAAAGAAGTCTGCATCAACATTCGCTTTACCCGGTCGGTACTTGATGGTGAATTCAAAATCTGCTAATGAAGCTATCCATCTATACCCTGACTTGTTCACGAGTATGGAGTACTTCGAGGTCTCGTAACTTAATTTGTAATTTAAAGTTTTCCTCCATAAATTTACGACAGTTTCCCGTTCCAAATTCAATATATCGTTGGTTTTCTGAAGACTTTCCACAGTATTCGCGTTCCACAGTATTCGCGTTTCGCCTTTTGATATTTTAAAACCAGCAATTGCATCACTACCCGAAGGATTTTCATCAATTATAATGCTGTGCTTCTGTTCTAAGAATAATGTGCAACATACGCTGATGCGTAACAGATCGGGCTAGGCCGGGTTGTCGTTCTAAGCTCGAAGAGACAGGAATGAAATCTGCTCGCTTTTTCTTTGACTTCAGCCTTCTAATTTCTGCAAGAATGATGTTGTCAAGATCCAACTCATCTGCAGTGTTTATATTATTGATTGGAGCTTCATTCTTGTTATAATTTTCCGCAACTAATTTAAACGACACGTCCGTTGCCTCCGCCATTACTCAACACTCCTTCGTTGCTATTTCTAAAGATTTGTTGAAGTATCTAAAGATGAACTCTGAAGAATAGCAAGACAAATTTGCTCTGCTATCTTGTTCATTGGTATCAACCATCGTGTTTACATCTGTTGTAAAGGTTCGTGTCCAGTCCCCACGTGTAAAGGTCACGTGATGCGACTGCCAGGGGGTATGTATTTTTAAATTAGTACACGCACGAAAAGTTGGAGAAGTTGCTTACAAACGCTAGACGTTGCATATAATCAAAGTTATGTTTTGTTAACGAAGTTGTGTTTCTTCATGTTCCTGCCCTAACTATACAAAAAATGGCGCCCAACATTGGGCAATGGTATATGGAGAAAACTATTGAATTATTTTAGACATCGAAATATGGCATATGTCCGGCGGAGGAAACGAAAAAGTAGCGAAGAAACCGAAACGTCCAACATGGCGAAAGAACGAGAAGAATCCGTGCTGGAAATCGAGCTTTTGTTACGAGAAGCGAAAGAAATCATTGGAAGTGGCGACAACGGTATGCCATCAGATGAAACGAAGACGCAATTGCAGTCGATTTCAAATACCTTGATAACGAAACGGAAAATTTTAAAGGATCTCGATAACGAAATATTGTCACATGCCATATGGACGATATCGATAAGCCCTCTATTCAGGCCTCTCCCATCCCCACACACCTATCTGAGAGTAAATTCAGAATTTGATATGAATCTTTTGATAACAGCAATTAGCTGACATCGAGGGCATTTCTATGAAGAGGGCACATTGTCCTCCTTGCCCTATCTAGTCAAAAAGCAACAGGGGTGATTGATCTCCGAGCCCGTCTCTCCAGCATCCCTGCCTACAGTCCCTCAAATCTTCCTGAACTGGCAACATTATCAAATATTAAAGTTTACTGCGTGAGGTCCACAAGTGTATAACGGCTGTTTCAAACTTCACAATCTTTTATAAATCATTTGGCTAAAATGTCTTCAAGACGAAAATATAAATCTGGAGCTTTCAAGAGAGCAGTAAAGAAACGAAAAATTAAAGCTGCTCATTCCAATACACGGAAAATAGCAACATAGCAATTACCAATTACAGAAAATAGCAATTACCGAAGCTCGCCTCATCGTGTAACTGGAATATCTCCTGCACAGTTGTTGTTCAACAGAACAATAAGAGCAAAGATACCACATTTACCAGAAAGTCAAGTCCCAATAAACAAGCAGAGAGACTTAGCAGGAAAGGAGAAGAAAATCAAAAAGAAAGCTAAAGAATATTATGACAAGAGAGATCATACAAAGAATTCAGAAATAAAGATAGGAGACCAAGTCCTTGTAAGACAACAAAAGAAGAATAGCTTCACAAGCCGGTACAGTACAAATCCATACATTGTAACAGAAATCAAAGGCTCCAGAGTCACTGCTCAAAATCGAAATCACATAATTTTTTACCTCAAAAAAACCAGAAGAAAGCAGAGAAGATATTTCAAACCCAGTTTCACCTACGTCAAGTTCAGAATGTCCTGTGGAGTTTATTGAAAGTGCTGCTTCTGTCGAAGAAGGGGAGCTTGGCATCGAAAAAAATATAGAAAAAGAACGAAGGTCTAATTCTGCGACTGACTCTAAAACCTTTAGCAACTTAAAGGCAGAAAAATGTGGCTGCAGATACACAATTCAAATTCGATATACCCAAAACTTATCCCCCTGATCTGGGTCCTTATCCAAGTACAATTCAAGATGCTGCACTTAAAAGGGAAATTCTCATGTACGGGAATTGCAGACCAATGGGGCTTATCGGTATAAATATGAATATGGAAAGATGATCACAGACTTCAAGTCGAGTTACTACCACCAATTTGTGAATAATATTCAACTACCGAGAGGCTGGCTTTGCTATTCCATAGAAGTGATGAAGCCATACTGTGAAGTATGCTGGCTTTTTGCTGATAGATCGAAGCAAATATTTGATCAAATGGCTTGGGGGAATGGTGTATCTGGCTCGACCCACAACATGATAGAGAAGATACAAAGGCATGAGAAAACTGCAAATCACATTGAGTCGTCAGCAGTTTATCTTAAATGGAAGTCCGGTAAAACTTTAGACGAGAAAGAAGAAAGAAAGCTACGTCGAAGCTCACGTTTTTGGGTCAAAATGCTTGATCGTTTTATATCGATAATTCTTACCCTGACAACGTTAAATCTGGCATTAAGAGGACACAGAGAAGAGGCTTTCGAAGGCAATTGCAAGGGGGAAGTCCTTTCTGAAGTCATTTCCCTTCCTGCAAGAGCTACAAAATATTTGAGTGCGACAATTCAAAGCGAACTTATTGGACTTCTGTCTAAAGCAGTCGCTTCATCTCTTGTTCAAAAGATCAACAAGGCACCATTCTAGTCTCTGATTTTAGACTCTAAACGAGTGATATAACACGAGTAGACCAGTTAAGCATTGTGGTCCGTTTGGTCCAGATAAAAAATGATAAATATAAAATTGTAGAGACCTTCCTTGGATTTGTACAAATAACTGATGTTAAGGCTGAAAGTATTGCAAAACCAGCCAAATCTTTCTTAAAAGATTAGAGGCCAAGGATATGATGATGGAAACGTCATGATTGGAATACATGATTGGAAACTTACACTAAAGTTTCCAAACGTCATGATTGGAAACTTACACTAAAGTTTCCAAAGATTAGAGGCCAAGGATATGATGATGGAAACGTCATGATTGGAATACTTGCTGGTGTGCAAACGTTGATAAAGAATATGGTTGATAGCCCTGTTCCATTTGCTCATGACGGCAGCCATAACTTAAATCTGGTCATTAGTGACTCTGTGGGGGCAGTACCGGAGAATGATGATTTCTTTGGGACATTGAAGAATGTTTTTAATTTTTTCGGTTTATCAGAAAACTACTTTGCCATAATACATGAACCAGATACTAACTTTTCAGTCAATAAAAAGTTTTGAACATTTTAAAAATTTTGGCTGGAGAGGCCCTTTAAATTATGTCCACCCACGATGAATCCTTCTATGCCCTTTGTTAAGATGTGAAGGAGATAGAACAACGCATGGGTTCGAACAAAAAAGAACGACAACTTTTTATTGACTTCAACGGCCTACACACAAAACTGTAATACTGTAATCTGTAATCTGAAACTTTATATAAACATTGGTCACATGAATAATGCTCCTGCGCATGAAGTAAGTCTTTTCGGTTTCTACATTACTCCTCCTTTTAAAGAAGTTCTTTGTTCGTATACTGTTTACATAGTGTCCATTGGTATCGGTTCACCATATCGTACTGGTACATAACGTTTTCTGACTAGTCTTTCAGCAGATCTAGGAATCTCTTGTTCACAAGCGTATGTGGCTCGATTTAATTGATTGACATCTTCGGAATCCGACATCTGAGCGTGTTTCTGATAGTAATTGATTACATTCTAAAAAAATGATACGTTGCGAGTTACACGGCGATTATTACTGTCTTCTGCAGTTATCTACCTTTACGGTTTACGGCTTTGTATGGCGTTTTGCTAAATCGTGTCGTTAGTTTGTCCCTTTTTTGTTGGCGTACAAGAACAGTATCTCCAACTTGAAGGTTGTTCTTCGGTGCTTTTCTGCGTTTGTTTGCATATGTTTCTTGGTACGAATGACAGCGTTCTTCGTTTATTCTAGCTTCTTTGTGTCGATTTATTACGCGATGGTTCTCTAAAGTAGGGAATTTTCCTTGTACTTTCCTGTTGAATAACAACTCTGATGGTGCAATTTTCGTAGTGCTGTGAGGTGTATTATGATACTGGGACAAGTTCTTTTTGCCATACGTTTCCTTTTGCCACTGCGCTTTGTATGGCCTTGATTAGAGGCTGATTGAAGCGTTCGACTTCTCCATTGGCTTGCGGCCAGTAAGGTGTGACGGGTTTATGGTTTATACCGAGGATATTTACATATCGTGCAAACTCTTCACTTGAGAATGGTGGACCGTTATCTGTCTTTAATTCACGTGGTACACCATGTACCGAAAATATTTTTTTTCCAGCTTCGGAATGACAGTTGATGCTTTCGTGGATCGCACAATTTTGGTTTCCGCGAATAACGATCAATGACGATCAATGACGACTAAAAGATGATCTCCTGATGAAAGCAGTCCACAGAAATCGATATGAACAGTTTCCCATGGTCCTCTAGGAAAATTAGTTTGTTGCAGAGGTTCTGATGGCGGTGGTTTGCCGACAACTTGACAAGTGATGCACGAATCTAAGGTATGCTGAACTAGGTTTTCCATACCTGGAAACCATACCTGTATTCGTGAGAGGCTTTTTGTTTTGGAAAGACCTTGGTGAGCTTCATGGGCAATATCTATAGCTCGTTGCTGAAGTGACTCCGGTATAACTTAACGTGTTCCTCTTAAAACATTTCCCTTTGTACTAACAGTGAGCGCTTCCTACCTTGTACTAAACTTTAAACGAATATGGTTGTAGTCGCAGAACCCATCGCTCAATCCTCGCGGACGGTTTAGACGTTGAACTGCCGTAAATCGCGATTCTTTCTCGTTTTCAAAATAGTTGATTGGGTTGGTGTCTGGATAGATAATCAGCAAAATTCTCGCTTCCTGCCTTGTACTGCAATTTAAACGAATATGGTTGTAGTTGCAGAACCCATCGCTCAATCCTTGCTTCTTCATCATACCTTTCTTTGAATTCATTTTCCTAACCTCCCAGCAAGGATCCAGTGCTCAGCTTGTTCACCCTTTCGCGAAACTTCTCTGCCTCTGGCTCAATGTCCACAATTTTTAGTGAGTCGCTTTGAAGCTTCTTTTGGAACACTTTGATTAAGAAAAGCAGGTCTGCAACAAAACACATCAAAAAAGCATCAAGAATAGCATCAAGAAGAGCAGCTGTAAATTCTGTCCAGCTGCCTCAAAATACTTTGGGAAACGACGCACTGTTTGCCCTTCCACTTTTGCAACTTTTTCCAGCTCACTGGTTCGTTTTGCTGAAACGTGAAAATAGGTAGAAATTGCTGCTAGTTTCTTAACCAAGTGATCAATTTCTGGGACACTCTTACATAAGTCTTTGTATGCATTTGCAGTTGAATGCACTGCACAAACAGACTTTAGGAGGGGAGTGTCGATGTCTAATTTCCTTCGGTCGTCATCCAGGAGCTTCCAGAAACCACGATGCTCTCCAACATTCTTATTTTCCCCGTCAGTTGAAAGATGAGTTATCACTTTCATTGCTTCGTCGAAGCCAACAGTATCGTCTGCTCCCAATTTCAATGCTGCGAGATGCCCAGAGGCACGAGGATCAGTCACGTGTCCAATGCCAATAGACTTGAGATCTGGTTTCCCATTTTCATCGACTACATTAAGTTGCATGTATTGATGATCCTTCTGCGTCTTATCCATGGACGCATCAAAGCGAAGAGATGCAGCAATGCAGGAATGAATTTCTTTCTTGAACTTTGGCAGGTCAGAACTGACTATAGTGCTGAAAAGTTCTTGTACAACTGGGGGTCGAATATACTGCAGATCAAAGTCAAAAGGCGTGTATGGTTGGAAAGGTTGATTGTAGTTGAATTCATGAGAAAGTTTTGCGGCAACTACTCTTGATGGCCAAGAAAATGCCGATGATGTCAAACATTTCGCGGCATTGTACACATGGATTATTAGTGACCCTATCTCGTTGGCCAATTTCTGGCGCTGCGAACTCAACATCTTAACCAAGGGCACAGTTTGAGATTCCTCGACAGATGAAAGTTTCTTCAAGCGCTCGGCTTCGAGGCATTCTTTATGTGCTTCACTTTGTAGATGCTCTTGAATTGTGCGAGTTCTTGCCTCTGTGCCCTCGGGAAGACAAATTGGTGGTACTTTACCCCTGTAGCAAAAACGCTTCAGTATGGTGAGGTAGGGTAGGCATACAGCACACAGCACACGCTTTCTTTTAGCTTTTGGTCCTGGCACACGCTGGATACATTTGTCACTGATTTGTGTATCTACCTTTGAATGGGTCAATGCTTTTAGCTCGGCATCAACTTCGTTTCTCTGAACGGAAGAGCAAGGGCGAACAGAATCATCGTACGTGTTGCGTCTATAGCTTGTTTCCTCGTCTTCGCTAACTTCTTTTTTTGTCTTTACATGTTCCTTTGATGTCTTTTTTCCAGTCGTTGATGAATTAAAAAATCTATCAATCGTACCTTGCTTCTTGGACCACATTGCTCAGTAGTTTGAAGTCAGTTTTGCTTTTGAAAACGTTCTTATTAAGATGTTTATACCAACGTTAAGTTAACTATAAATATTCTTGTTTTAACGCCTCCTTCCTGTTTTATTCTGGGAAATATAAACACTTGAATAGGTTTTGGAACTCAATCAAGACTCTTCTAAAACAATCTTGATGATATTTTTGACATTTTGAAATTCTGTCTGATTCAGAATTCTGAAAATCCGAAAATTCTGAAAATTCTTAAATGCATTAGAGTTGGTCAAGTAGTTAAACTTTGCAATATGTATGTACAGAAAAAGTCGTGACCCTTTTCCAAGTATGACGAAAATGACAAAGCACTGTTTTTATCACTGCACATTTCATGATTTATCACTGCACGATTTCAGTTCATCACTGCACAAATTAATTATCACTGCACACTAAAATTAGGTATGTTTGCGGTTGTGCAAGTGGTATTGCCTTTTCACCGATGTTTAGCTTCACCGAGTACCCCTTCAGTTTACCAGTTCCCTCAAAGACTTTGTTGACATGTTGAATTCTGGCATCAATTTGCGGGTCAGTATGTTTTGTAGGGGTTGCTGAAACTGAAAGTTTGTTTAGTTTCAGTGTTATGACTCCAAGTTCTCGTGCTATATTGGCTGAAAGTAAACAACCAGCATTACGATCTTTTAGGAGATAGAATGTTGCAACTCCATAGAGAGATTTTGTTGAGATCGTCGATTCAAATTATTTTGATTGGTTGAAAATTGAAAAAGCTTTACTTTGATTGGTTGTAACTTGACTCCTTGCATTTTTTCGAAACTATTGATAACTATGGCACGCCATTCCTGTCAAAACATCAGAAAATCGTGTCAGTAATCAGGAATCACAAACTGCATGACAGAAATTTTGCACCACATATTAGGATTTGTCTGCTATATCTCAGAACTCATGTGATATGTATCAGAAATTCTTGGCACATTGAAATTGCAAAAGATCATTAAAAATCACAATTCGGAGTAACTAACTTTTCTGATTGCTCTAGTAACTAACTTTTAACGAACAGAACAGAAGTAACTAACTAACAGAAGTAACTAACTTTTCTGATTGCTCTAGATTTTCTGATTGCTCTAAATTTCCTGATTACTCTAAATTTTCTGATTCTTCTAAATTTTCTGATTACTCTAAATTTTCTGATTACTCTCAATTTCCTGATTACTCTCAATTTTAGATGCAGATAGATTCCTCAAAGTTTGGTGCTTTCTTGGTGAAGTGACTAGTCAAGGCAAAGTACCAAAAATTACCAGGCATTCGGATTATCCGGCAAATAGCCTTACAGGGGGTGACGCGCCCTCCCATGGTCTGATCTGGGGTTAAAAGAAACAATACAACCTGATTTTAACTGACCTCCGACACTAGAGCAAGACCAAGGCAACTAAAACAACAGACAACGTACCTCCAATTCAATTATTCAAATTTTTAAGGCGGAAAGCTTCGAATTTTGATCTTCCCCTTTTGACCACATCTACAAAAAGTGCCAAGGAAACCCTAAATACGTCCTAAAATATATGCGTAAAACTCTTCAGAAATTACTAAAATTACTGTTCTCGACATGTTTGCGAGATCTCGTTGTGTTCCCTGGCTTTTGGTATTGAGGATGGGCCGGGATTTTGTATGGATAATTCGTTAGAATACGCATGCGTCCCTGCCCCTCGACGTTGATTGGCTCGAACAAATCATTAAGCCTTTTGTCTCAAACAATAGGAGTGAGATCTCATCTCGCCAACAATAAAGGTCTCACTGCTGCAAGTGTTTTGCGTGAATGTGCAGGACGTCTTTGTTCCTGCTTCGAGAAATTTGAGCTCCTACAAACTGATTGAAAGTGGTTCGGTTTATTGCACTTGGGACAGGTTTGTGTTTATTATTGCCCGCAAATCGCGCGCGACAGCGCGCGAGTGAAGGGCTTATAGTCTGCCCCGCGTATAAGTAGCATATGGAAGCTTCAGTTCATAATGTCAGCACTTTTTCAGCAGATTTTGTCACTTTTCTGCTGCCATGACAACTGTCAATCAATTTTATTGTCAATCAATCGGCTTTGTCGAGGAGGTCGTTAACCGCCACCTCTTTGTGCGGAAGGGAATTATCTTCGGAGCGTTGCTCTGCCAAGACTCTGTTAAAGGCCTTCGGTTTTTTTTGCACGAAAACGGTGCTGCATCACAGCTCGGTTCTCCGCAATGGATGGAAGTTTTGATTCGAAGTTTTGGGAATCAAAACCAGTCGAATGCCACACCTTTCTCCCAAAAACTAGACACCGTACGAGCAAAAGTTATGATTGTCGTGATTATCGAATGTACGAATCATGTACGATCGCTGTACGAATCATCTATCGCAATCTATTTTAGCTGTACCCGTTCTATCACGTGTCCATTTTCATACGTCTTTGCTTCACGAAAACGAAAAATAAATGTCAAACCCTAGAAAAACTTCATGATTTTCAAAAGGGCGTTGGACTTAAATCAAAGGCAAACTGAACACCAAAAATTCTTGATAAAAAGAATAGTTTAGCATCAACTAGAGCAGCTGTTTTTATAAAATTGTGAAAACCCAAGATGGTGTCTTCTTCGAATATCCTGTCCTAAATTTTCAAAACAATCATTATCAAGGAACTAATTGTTTGCGGGCAGTACTAGCAAGAGCTATTTCTAGTTATATTCTCACTGTGTAGAAATGCTTAAAGAAACGCCATGTTCAGGGCCATATTCGTCCAAATCATCAGTGGCCAATCTCTCCTCGGCTTCAGTTTGGTCAGGAGATACTATAATCTTCTCTGGCTCAGTATAGTAGTCTTGCAGATATTCTTTCATTCGATTGAAGACAGAACTTTGCGCCTTATCCTTATTAACGATTAGTACAATCGGTATTTCGAGTCCACCTTTAGGAATTGGCGATCTTCTATACTTGTTGTCTCGTACACGACCTTCTAAAGCGCCTCCATAATTCAAGAAAAAATGGCAAAAGCGAATTTTCAGCAAAAAGTTTCCAAGCAAAAATAGATTTTTCAGAGGCCCGAGTGTAGTTCCATGCCGCATGAACGCAGGGGCGAAAATACCGGGGGAGTGTGGGGGGGGTGTGACACCCCCCCAATCTTAAAAATAGCCGATTTCGCAGGGCAATCGAAGATTTCGCAGGTCGCCAAGGAGAGCTTTATTACCACGCAGAAGTGCCACCTCTGAAGTTCGAAAAGGGCCGTTTACGAATTTTGAAATGGAAATATTATATTTTTTATAAACCTCCCTTCCTGATATTGCATTTTAGAGAACGGAACAGGTATGTCAGGAAGAGCTCAGATATTAGCAGAGCGAAAGCATTCCTTACCGAAAGTCATAGCCAATGGATGCAATGATTGATGCATAAGTTTATGAGGGCAAGGTTGAGTCCACACAAATTAATTTAAGTTGTAAATTATTTTCATGACAGGTACGGTGCCACTGGGGGGAATAGGGGGTTGAAGGCCCCCACTTTCGTCAAGATAAGAATTTTTTATCATTTTCTCTATAACTGTTTGACAGTGTATGAAATAAAAAGAGAATAAACGTTTAAGATGCCGATTTTGTTTGATCTAATTGCTAACTTATTCACGTATATTTTTTACTATTTTTCTTTTATTTGCATTAATTCAGTGAATCACTGTCTGTATCATTGCAATGTTTTCATTTTGGAAGTGTAAACATGGCCTTCTCGAGATAAGAAACTCCATATTTCTGTTCAGGCATAGTCAATATGGTTCAGGAAATAAAATTCTCCCAATCAAAACAACATTGCTCTGTCATTCACAACTTTGTGCAATCTGAAACGAAAGGTTACCATTTCTTTCCTTCCACAACGTCTATCACTAGAGTTTTAGCATACCATCCCCCCTCCCTATTTTTCCAATAGATAATAATCAGTTTTTTAGCAGTATAGTATTTTGCTAAATTTTAGTCTGGGAGATGCTTTTTAGCCCTTTTACAAGGTATAATTTCTAAATTTTTCTTCACGTCGGACCCAACCATGGTGGGTCCTCCTCCCTCACTAAACTTCATATGCCATGAAATACAAGCTTTATTACAAAGGGGGGATTCAAATTTTACATATAATTTGCGCTCATGAAAAAAAATAGATATTTCATAAGCAATGAAGTTTCAAGTTTGTTTTTATTGCTTAGAAGTTTGTTCTTGGTAAAGACAAATTTACACTGGTAAAGCTTTCACTAATAACCTATAGACAAACCTTTGCTACGAGGTCTACAGGGCACCACTCATTTTCGCAGGGCAGAAACCCTTTTCACCCCCCCAAACCTATCGGCCAAGTTACGCCCCTGCATAAACGTTCATTGCTTGGAAACTGATTAAGTCAAAGCTTTGAAATTTAAAGGGTTTGGGGGCGAAAATTAAAGGGGCGAACATGTGCACAAAAGGGGGCGAAACTAAAGGGGCGAAAATTAAAGGGAGCCAATATTGAAGGTAGACTAAATTTGAAGGGACTAAGGTAATAAGGAGTCATAGGGTGTCCATATCACAATATATCATCTCTCCCTTTCTTCGGAATGTCTTTTCTCGGGATGGAATATAAGCAAAAACAAAACAAATATTTTGTGATTATATTGAACAGCTGTTCCGTAAAAGTTTGTCATCATCCTGTTTCGTGCTGGATATCTAAATGCAGGTTGTTCTTTTTCCTGGTTCCGTTGATTATTCTGTTCATTGAATTCATCTTCACTTTCACTGTCCTCTGAGCCGTTGTCTTTAATATTTGCTGCTCCTTCGAATACTTTAAAAAACGATTTGTTTCTTGTAATTTTGTGATTTCGATTTTGAGCAGTGACTCTGGAGCCTTTGATTTCTGTTACAATGTATGGATTTGTACTGTACCGGCTTGTGAAGCTATTCTTCTTTTGTTGTCTTACAAGGACTTGGTCTCCTATCTTTATTTCTGAATTCTTTGTATGATCTCTCTTGTCATAATACTCTTTAGCTTTCTGTTTGATTTTCTTCTCCTTTCCTGCTAAGTCTCTCTGCTTGTTTATTGGGACTTGACTTTCTGGTAAATGTGGTATCTTTGCTCTTATTGTTCTGTTGAACAACAACTGTGCAGGAGATATTCCAGTTAAAAGATGAGGCGAGCTTCTGTAATTGCTATTTTCTGTAATTGATAATTGCTTTGTTGCTATTTTCCATGTTTTGGAATGAGTAGCTTTAAATTTTCGTTTCTTTACTGCTCTCTTGAAAGCTCCAGATTTATATTTTCGTCTTGAATACATTTTAGCCAAATGATTTATAAAAGATTGTGAAGTTTGAAACAGCCGTTATACACTTGTGGACCTCACGCAGTAAACTTTAATATTTGATAATGTTGCCAGGTCAGGAAGATTTGAGGGACTGTAGGCAGGGACGCTGGAGAATCGGGCTCGGAGATCAATCACCCCTGTTGCTTTTTGACTAGATAGGGCAAGGAGGACAATGTGCCCTCTTCATAGAAATCCCCTCGATGTCAGCTAATTGCTGTTATCAAAAGATTCATATCAAATTCTGAATGTACTCTCTTAGTCAAGCCAACATTTCTCAAAACATGTAAAGAAATTTCTTATGCCAAAAGCTAGCCGATTTTCAACTTACTTACGGCATATCGAAACAAAACGACAGTTACGAAAGAATTGTTAGCAGCTGGGAATTATGTTTCAAATGCCCTTTTAATCAAGCCTGCCCCTTTGCCTCTTGGTCGTTCCAGCGTCCCTGATTGTGGGATGTAAACGGAAGAGGCATGTGTGATTCAAACTGAATCGCAACGTATATACTCAGAGTGTGTAACAAAAGAATAATGGCGAAACTTGATTCTATGACGCTCAACACGAGGAAACAATTTTACTATAAATTTGAGATTCAATTGTACGTAGAAAAAATGAACAGATTAGGTTGGCATATTAATAGGGCCTCGAGATCTAGGGCCACATAAAGTAGTGGATTCTATTTCAAGAATTGACTTTATCAAACGTAAAAAGAGTATCATAAATAAACTTGAATGCGTTTAACTGACCTCCGACACTAGAGCAAGACCAAGGCAACTAAAACAACAGACAATGTACCTTCAATTCAATTATTCAAATTTTTAAGGCGGAGAGCTTGGAATTTTGATCTTCCCCTTTTGACCACATCTACAAAAAGTGCCAAGGAAACCCTAAATACGTGCTAAAATATATGCGTAAAACTCTTCAGAAATTACTAAAATTACTGTTCTCGACATGTTTGCGAGATCTCGTTGTGTTCCCTGGCTTTTGGTATTGAGGATGGGCCGGGATTTTGTAGGGATAATTCGTTAGAATACGCATGCGTCCCTGCCCCTCGACGTTGATTGGCTCGAACAAATCATTAAGCCTTTTGTCTCAAACAATAGGAGTGAGATCTCATCTCGCCAACAATAAAGGTCTCACTGCTGCAAGTGTTTTGCGTGAATGTGCAGGACGTCTTTGTTCCTGCTTCGAGAAATTTGAGCTCCTACAAACTGATTGAAAGTGGTTCGGTTTATTGCACTTGGGACAGGTTTGTGTTTATTATTATATTCTCACTGTGTAGAAATGCTTAAAGAAACGCCATGTTCAGGGCCATATTCGTCCAAATCATCAGTGGCCAATCTCTCCTCGGCTTCAGTTTGGTCAGGAGATACTATAATCTTCTCTGGCTCAGTATAGTAGTCTTGCAGATATTCTTTCATTCGATTGAAGACAGAACTTTGCGCCTTATCCTTATTAACGATTAGTACAATCGGTATTTCGAGTCCACCTTTAGGAATTGGCGATCTTCTATACTTGTTGTCTCATACACGACCTTCTAAAGCGCCTCCATAATTCAAGAAAAAATGGCAAAAGCGAATTTTCAGCAAAAAGTTTCCAAGCAAAAATAGATTTTTCAGAGGCCCCAGTGTAGTTCCATGCCGCATGAACGCAGGGGCGAAAATACCGGGGGGGAGGGTTTGGGGGGGTGTGACACCCCCCAATCTTAAAAATAGCCGATTTCGCAGGGCAATCGAAGATTTCGCAGGTCGCCAAGAAGAGCTTTATTACCACGCAGAAGTGCCACCTCTGGAGTTCGAAAAGGGCCGTTGACGAATTTTGAAATGGAAATTTTATATTTTTTATAAACCTCCCTCCCTGACATTGCATTTTAGAGAACGGAACAGGTATGTCAGGAAGAGCTCAGTTATTAGCAGAGCGAAAGCATTCCTTACCGAAAGTCATAGCCAATGGATGCAATGATTGATGCATAAGTTTATGAGGGCAAGGTTGAGTCCACACAAATTAATTTAAGTTGTAAATTATTTTCATGACAGGTACGGTGCCACTGGGGGGAATAGGGGGTTGAAGGCCCCCACTTTCGTCAAGATAAGAATTTTTTATCATTTTCTCTATAACTGTTTGACAGTGTATGAAATAAAAAGAGAATAAACGTTTAAGATGCCGATTTTGTTTGATCTAATTGCTAACTTATTCACGTATATTTTTTATTATTTTTCTTTTATTTGCATTAATTCAGTGAATCACTGTCTGTATCATTGCAATGTTTTCATTTTGGAAGTGTAAACATGGCCTTCTCGAGATAAGAAACTCCACATTTCTGTTCAGGCATAGTCAATATGGTTCAGGAAATAAAATTCTCCCAATCAAAACAACATTGCTCTGTCATTCACAACTTTGTGCAATCTGAAACGAAAGGTTACCATTTCTTTCCTTCCACAACGTCTATCACTAGAGTTTTAGCATACCATCCCCCCTCCCTATTTTTCCAATAGATAATAATCAGTTTTTTAGCAGTATAGTATTTTGCTAAATTTTAGTCTGGGAGATGCTTTTTAGCCCTTTTACAAGGTATAATTTCTAAATTTTTCTTCACGTCGGACCCAACCATGGTGGGTCCTCCTCCCTCACTAAACTTCATATGCCATGAAATACAAGCTTTATTACAAAGGGGGGATTCAAATTTTACATATAATTTGCGCTCATGAAAAAAAATAGATATTTCATAAGCAATGAAGTTTCAAGTTTGTTTTTATTGCTTAGAAGTTTGTTCTTGGTAAAGACAAATTTACACTGGTAAAGCTTTCACTAATAACCTATAGACAAACCTTTGCTACGAGGTCTACAGGGCACCACTCATTTTCGCAGGGCAGAAACCCTTTTCACCCCCCCAAACCTATCGGCCAAGTTACGCCCCTGCATAAACGTTCATTGCTTGGAAACTGATTAAGTCAAAGCTTTGAAATTTAAAGGGTTTGGGGGCGAAAATTAAAGGGGCGAACATGTGCACAAAAGGGGGCGAAACTAAAGGGGCGAAAATTAAAGGGAGCCAATATTGAAGGTAGACTAAATTTGAAGGGACTAAGGTAATAAGGAGTCATAGGGTGTCCATATCACAATATATCATCTCTCCCTTTCTTCGGAATGTCTTTTCTCGGGATGGAATATAAGCAAAAACAAAACAAATATTTTGTGATTATATTGAACAGCTGTTCCGTAAAAGTTTGTCATCATCCTGTTTCGTGCTGGATATCTAAATGCAGGTTGTTCTTTTTCCTGGTTCCGTTGATTATTCTGTTCATTGAATTCATCTTCACTTTCACTGTCCTCTGAGCCGTTGTCTTTAATATTTGCTGCTCCTTCGAATACTTTAAAAAACGATTTGTTTCTTGTAATTTTGTGATTTCGATTTTGAGCAGTGACTCTGGAGCCTTTGATTTCTGTTACAATGTATGGATTTGTACTGTACCGGCTTGTGAAGCTATTCTTCTTTTGTTGTCTTACAAGGACTTGGTCTCCTATCTTTATTTCTGAATTCTTTGTATGATCTCTCTTGTCATAATACTCTTTAGCTTTCTGTTTGATTTTCTTCTCCTTTCCTGCTAAGTCTCTCTGCTTGTTTATTGGGACTTGACTTTCTGGTAAATGTGGTATCTTTGCTCTTATTGTTCTGTTGAACAACAACTGTGCAGGAGATATTCCAGTTAAAAGATGAGGCGAGCTTCTGTAATTGCTATTTTCTGTAATTGATAATTGCTTTGTTGCTATTTTCCATGTTTTGGAATGAGTAGCTTTAAATTTTCGTTTCTTTACTGCTCTCTTGAAAGCTCCAGATTTATATTTTCGTCTTGAATACATTTTAGCCAAATGATTTATAAAAGATTGTGAAGTTTGAAACAGCCGTTATACACTTGTGGACCTCACGCAGTAAACTTTAATATTTGATAATGTTGCCAGGTCAGGAAGATTTGAGGGACTGTAGGCAGGGACGCTGGAGAATCGGGCTCGGAGATCAATCACCCCTGTTGCTTTTTGACTAGATAGGGCAAGGAGGACAATGTGCCCTCTTCATAGAAATCCCCTCGATGTCAGCTAATTGCTGTTATCAAAAGATTCATATCAAATTCTGAATGTACTCTCTTAGTCAAGCCAACATTTCTCAAAACATGTAAAGAAATTTCTTATGCCAAAAGCTAGCCGATTTTCAACTTACTTACGGCATATCGAAACAAAACGACAGTTACGAAAGAATTGTTAGCAGCTGGGAATTATGTTTCAAATGCCCTTTTAATCAAGCCTGCCCCTTTGCCTCTTGGTCGTTCCAGCGTCCCTGATTGTGGGATGTAAACGGAAGAGGCATGTGTGATTCAAACTGAATCGCAACGTATATACTCAGAGTGTGTAACAAAAGAATAATGGCGAAACTTGATTCTATGACGCTCAACACGAGGAAACAATTTTACTATAAATTTGAGATTCAATTGTACGTAGAAAAAATGAACAGATTAGGTTGGCATATTAATAGGGCCTCGAGATCTAGGGCCACATAAAGTAGTGGATTCTATTTCAAGAATTGACTTTATCAAACGTAAAAAGAGTATCATAAATAAACTTGAATGCGTTTAACTGACCTCCGACACTAGAGCAAGACCAAGGCAACTAAAACAACAGACAATGTACCTTCAATTCAATTATTCAAATTTTTAAGGCGGAGAGCTTGGAATTTTGATCTTCCCCTTTTGACCACATCTACAAAAAGTGCCAAGGAAACCCTAAATACGTGCTAAAATATATGCGTAAAACTCTTCAGAAATTACTAAAATTACTGTTCTCGACATGTTTGCGAGATCTCGTTGTGTTCCCTGGCTTTTGGTATTGAGGATGGGCCGGGATTTTGTAGGGATAATTCGTTAGAATACGCATGCGTCCCTGCCCCTCGACGTTGATTGGCTCGAACAAATCATTAAGCCTTTTGTCTCAAACAATAGGAGTGAGATCTCATCTCGCCAACAATAAAGGTCTCACTGCTGCAAGTGTTTTGCGTGAATGTGCAGGACGTCTTTGTTCCTGCTTCGAGAAATTTGAGCTCCTACAAACTGATTGAAAGTGGTTCGGTTTATTGCACTTGGGACAGGTTTGTGTTTATTATTATATTCTCACTGTGTAGAAATGCTTAAAGAAACGCCATGTTCAGGGCCATATTCGTCCAAATCATCAGTGGCCAATCTCTCCTCGGCTTCAGTTTGGTCAGGAGATACTATAATCTTCTCTGGCTCAGTATAGTAGTCTTGCAGATATTCTTTCATTCGATTGAAGACAGAACTTTGCGCCTTATCCTTATTAACGATTAGTACAATCGGTATTTCGAGTCCACCTTTAGGAATTGGCGATCTTCTATACTTGTTGTCTCATACACGACCTTCTAAAGCGCCTCCATAATTCAAGAAAAAATGGCAAAAGCGAATTTTCAGCAAAAAGTTTCCAAGCAAAAATAGATTTTTCAGAGGCCCCAGTGTAGTTCCATGCCGCATGAACGCAGGGGCGAAAATACCGGGGGGGGAGGGTTTGGGGGGGTGTGACACCCCCCAATCTTAAAAATAGCCGATTTCGCAGGGCAATCGAAGATTTCGCAGGTCGCCAAGAAGAGCTTTATTACCACGCAGAAGTGCCACCTCTGGAGTTCGAAAAGGGCCGTTGACGAATTTTGAAATGGAAATTTTATATTTTTTATAAACCTCCCTCCCTGACATTGCATTTTAGAGAACGGAACAGGTATGTCAGGAAGAGCTCAGTTATTAGCAGAGCGAAAGCATTCCTTACCGAAAGTCATAGCCAATGGATGCAATGATTGATGCATAAGTTTATGAGGGCAAGGTTGAGTCCACACAAATTAATTTAAGTTGTAAATTATTTTCATGACAGGTACGGTGCCACTGGGGGGAATAGGGGGTTGAAGGCCCCCACTTTCGTCAAGATAAGAATTTTTTATCATTTTCTCTATAACTGTTTGACAGTGTATGAAATAAAAAGAGAATAAACGTTTAAGATGCCGATTTTGTTTGATCTAATTGCTAACTTATTCACGTATATTTTTTATTATTTTTCTTTTATTTGCATTAATTCAGTGAATCACTGTCTGTATCATTGCAATGTTTTCATTTTGGAAGTGTAAACATGGCCTTCTCGAGATAAGAAACTCCACATTTCTGTTCAGGCATAGTCAATATGGTTCAGGAAATAAAATTCTCCCAATCAAAACAACATTGCTCTGTCATTCACAACTTTGTGCAATCTGAAACGAAAGGTTACCATTTCTTTCCTTCCACAACGTCTATCACTAGAGTTTTAGCATACCATCCCCCCTCCCTATTTTTCCAATAGATAATAATCAGTTTTTTAGCAGTATAGTATTTTGCTAAATTTTAGTCTGGGAGATGCTTTTTAGCCCTTTTACAAGGTATAATTTCTAAATTTTTCTTCCAGTGGTGGCGCCAGAGGGGGGGCAGGGGGGGCTACAGCCCCCCCGTCGGAGGAGGCTAGCCCCTCCGTCGGAAGATAAATTATGCTTGAATTTTTTTTGTCGGAGCGAATTTTTTAAGTTTTGGCGGAAATAGAAATTTCTAAAAGGACTGTTATCAGAATTCAGGAAGCTCATCCCAAAACAACTCATCGACACATCAATTTCATGGTAAATAATAATCTGTTATAAGAAGTTTGAATTGGTTGTTTAGATGTTCAGTACCAGGTGTTTTCCGCATGCTGTTAAATTTGATCTTATGTTATGGATAGTGCAGTTCGTCCAAATCTTGCTTGCTATAACCAACCTACAACATCGGAATATTTTTGTGCGATAGCGATATGGCAACAAATGTTACCCGTTTCAGTGTTAGATGTAGTATATGTAATGACGTATTTAACAATGATTACGCTGCCCGCCACACGAAGTCCAAGCACAAAGATTTGGCTGCAATGGGAAGGACTGCTCCTACGACGGCAATAGTTGAAACGGACTCGCAGCAGAGAAAAATAAAAACATTTTTTCAATCAAAAGGCGGTACTTTTCCAAAGAAACGAAAGGTTAATGATTTTGAAACTGAAAGAACAACAGAAGACCCCGAAGAACAAGAAGTTGAAATTTCGAAAATTCAAGACGAAGAGCAAATCGAACGTGGTATGTTATACGTTTTAATATTTAAGTCCTTTTAATACGAGGAAAAACACTTAGCAAAGGGCTTCAGCCATAAAAACAATCAAACTCATTTACGTAGTAGCTAAGCCATTTTACCCCATCCCAACCATACATATTTGTAGTGTTTTGCTTCTACGTACACGTTTTTTTATTTATAAGAAACTTGACTCAAGCCCAGAGTACTAATAGTTTCCAAATTTCTTATTTTTTACTATTTTTAAGGGAAACCATCTATTACTATTTACGATAAATCCTTCTAGTTTTTTTTATAAACAAGTTCCTTATTAAGAAAAAAACGTGTATTTTTATAGGAAACCTAGCTCTCCAGAAATTAAAAGTTTCTTATTTTCGGACCTATATAATATGGGATTTCACTGCGACTGCGACATATTTAAACAAATATACCTGGCTATGACTGGATGAGGAATAAACCTTGTTAGACGTATAAATTTCTTCGTTTTATTTACAAATAAAAATAATTTTTTGGATGATTTTGATATTAAGAGTCACAAAAGATTGATTAGTAAAAATGCCTTTTTGTCCATCTCCCAGGAGATATTATAATCTTTTTCACACATGTAAAACAGGGTAGTAAATCATTTGTTTAAACTTCCAGGTACAACTTCTAGCTTGGACCCCGAAGTCACGAATGTAGATGCTGACAACTACGTCACCATTTCGGAAGCCGAACAGTCGATGTCGGACATTGTGGAAGCAGCAAATGAAAGCGACAGCAACGAGGATATCGAGGAAAATTTGGAACAGTTGGAACTCGAGTTGGAAGATGAAGTTGATCCTGCAGGATTATCAGCCGAAGGTATACTAACTAGCTATCAGATATAATCGTAACTCTCCATTAACCAGCGGCGTAGGGGGGTACTAAAAAGTGGAAGGGCGCGTGAAAAAAGGGCACCTTGGTATGTAATTAAGACGAAGGCAAACCCTGCTAGAAGGGCACGGGGGCATGCTCGCCCGGAAAAGTTTTGCATATAAGCAGCCACTTTGGCTCCCATAGCCTCTTTCGCACTAAAGCTCAAAGAAAAGTCTAAAACAATGAAAAGAGGCACTTCTCAGATATAAAATAGGGCACTGCCAAGAACTTAACAGGAAAAAAGTTTGCAAAGTGTGATGGATAATTTTTTTCGTTTTAGCACTTCAAGGAGATTCGAGAGGACCGCAACTTACACTATCCGTCGCTGGCCCCAAGGACATATCCTCAACCAAAGACGGCGGACCTGTGCAGCCTCGTAATATTTCCTTCCCTACACATTTGATTGGCAATCAGCATCGCGCATTCACACCTTTGCTGTATGAAAAGTATCCCTGGATTGAGTATTCGCAAATGGAGGATGCCATCTTCTGTTTCCACTGTCGTAATTTTTCAGAGAATCGGAAGGATCCAGCGTTTGTTAGTCAAGGCTTGCGCAATTGGAAAAGATGCTATGGCACCAAAGTGAATGATAACAAACTCTTGCAACATCAAACCAGCCATCTTCATGCCCAAAGTGTAGCTGCTAAAGCGCACTATGAAAACGTTAAGTCTGGAAATTTTCAGACCATTGCCACACTTCATGATGCCGCTTATTCGAAACTGGTTAAAGACAACAGGCATTACATGCGAGTGATTTGCGAAGTCCTGCTTCTCACTGCTCAGCGGAAGATTGCCCAACGTGAGACTGGAGGTTCATTTCGTGTTGCCGATATAAATAAAGAAGCTCTAGACTATGGACCTTCTTGTGGTAATTTTCTTGCGATACTTGGTCTTCTTGCAAGGCATGACCCAGTTGTTGCTGACAAAATCCGCACTGGCCCGAAAAATGCAAAGTATACTCACCACAGCGTACAGAATGCCATCTTAGACATTATGAAAGACATGGTTCTTGAGCAAATAAAAAGTGAGCTCAATAAGGCTCAGTATTTTACCGTCCTTTCAGATGAGTCTAAAGATAGAAGCAAAAAAGAGCAGCTTGTTGTTGCAGTCCGTTACTGCTACGAGAATGCCATACATGAGGAATTTATTGGCATTGCTGAGGCGCAAAGTTTAGATGCAGATGGTCTTTCAGACACAATAATTGAACGATTGCAACGCATCGAAGCCAACATGAAAGCATGCGTGGGGCAAGGCTACGATGGAGCTTCTGTTGTTTCTGGTCACCTGAATGGCGTTCAAAGGAAACTTCCTCTGAAAACCGGTGCTGAAATGGCTTACTACGTCCATTGCTTTTGTCATCGATTGAACCTTGTGATCGTCGATGTTGTGAAATCAATCAGTTGTGTGGCAGACATGATATCGCTATTCAGAAGCCTGCATTCTTTTCTGAGCAGCAGCACCGTTCATGTACGATGGGTAAAGGTCCAAGAGGATCACAAGGTTCATGTGATGGAAATTGGAAAAGTTTCTGACACGAGATGGTCTTGCCAGGCGAAGCAATTCAATGTTTTCTGGGAGCGGTTGGATATCTTGGTGGAAGTCCTGCAGGATGTGATTGACACAGATACGAACCCCGGTCGCAGAACAGAAGCTACTGGTTATCTTCTGCAGATTGACAGGAAATTTGTGAGATACCTGTTTGCCATCCGACACGTCTTGAACAAAGCCAAATTTGCGTCTGACATGTTGCAGAAACCCTCCAATGATTTGAGTCAAGCCATTGATCTCATTGCAACATTGAAAGATGAACTGGATGACTGTCAAAGCAGGGATAAGATTCAAGAGTTCTGGGATACTGCCGAAGAAGCAGCGGATCGCTTGGAATTGCCGGAAGAAAAAAGACCACCAAGAAAGAGGGCAACGCCTGCTTCTCTTCGAGAGTTTGTTGTGGAAGCATCTTCAGAGCCTCAAGTAGCAAGCGGGTTTGATGGCTACGTACAAAATGTCAAAGAAATACTAAACAGAACAACTGCAGAACTTTGCAAGCGGTTTGACGAAAAAAACATAAAGATCATGAAAGGCATAACTGCATTGGCCCCCAAGTCGAAAAGCTACTTGGACCCAACAACTCTTGTCAATTTTGCTGAGCTTTTTCAGTCTGAAATTGGTGCACTACGCAGTGAAATTGCCACATTTAAATATATGCTCTCAAGAAAAGAAGAAAAACACCGCCCAAGCACACTTCTGCAACTAGAGGCACACTTGGAAAAGCTAAATGAAGCTTTCTTTGAGCTGCACCGGCTTGTATCCATCGCATGCACTTTGCCAGTCTCTTCAGCCGAATGTGAACGCAGCTTCAGCTCTATGCGCCTCATCAAGAGTGATCTGCGCTCACTTATGAAGGACGAGCGTCTAGACAGTCTGATGATGCTAGGTATTCATCGTGCCCGTGGAAGTGCTCTTGACTTGGACTCAGTAGTAGACAGATTTAAGGCTAAGTTCCCGAAGAGTAGAATTGCTCTGTGAAACAATTTTGATTCTTGGACTTGAATTTTCGATATGTAGAAGTGCGTATTCCACCGCTTAGGTCTGTTCCTATAAAGTTACGTTGTGTTCCAGTTTTCCTTAAGTTCAGTTGGTTGCTTTTTATTTAAATTCATACTTTCCAAAGATAGGCCCTACTTGAATTGGCAACGTTTGATGAGTTGTAAAGATTTAGAGTAGTTTTAAGCTTATCTAGAGGCAGCTTTCAAAAAAAATTTCCAGGGACGCCGGAGAAGGGGGGCGCGGGGGGGCAAGCGCCCCTCCTGCCCTTTGCTAGGAGGGGCAAGGGAGGGGGCAAACGTGCCCTTAGTAATATGTCAAAAAACGTAGTAAAAAACACGATTACACCATTTTGATAGCATTTTTAGCCAATCTAATGGGTGTAGCCACCAAAATTTTCCCGGGGGAGTACCCCCGGACCCCCCGAATTTTCGGCTCGCAACGCTCGCCTTCGGTCTCCAGTACCCTTACAATTCCTTGTCGCCCCCTAGCCCTATCGTTCTCTAAAAAAATTAGCCCCTCCGTCGGAAGTGCTAGCCCCTTTGTCGGAGGAAACCTAGCGCCACCACTGTTTTCTTCACGTCGGACCCAACCATGGTGGGTCCTCCTCCCTCACTAAACTTCATATGCCATGAAATACAAGCTTTATTACAAAGGGGAAATTCAAATTTTACATATAATTTGCGCTCATGAAAAAAATAGATATTTCATAATCAATGAAGTTTCAAGTTTGTTTCTATTGCTTAGAAGTTTGTCCTTGGTAAAGACCAGTGTACACTGGTAAAGCTTTCACTAATAACCTATAGACAAACCTTTGCTACGAGGTCTACAGGGCACCACTCATTTTCGCAGGGCAGAAACCCTTTTCACCCCCCCAAACCTATCGGCCAAGTTACGCCCCTGCATAAACGTTCATTGCTTGGAAACTGATTAAGTCAAAGCTTTGAAATTTAAAGGGTTTGGGGGCGAAAATTAAAGGGGCGAACATGTGCACAAAAGGGGGCGAAACTAAAGGGGCGAAAATTAAAGGGAGCCAATATTGAAGGTAGACTAAATTTGAAGGGACTAAGGTAATAAGGAGTCATAGGGTGTCCATATCACAATATATCATCTCTCCCTTTCTTCGGAATGTCTTTTCTCGGGATGGAATATAAGCAAAAACAAAACAAATATTATGTGATTATATTGAACAGCTGTTCCGTAAAAGTTTGTCATCATCCTGTTTCGTGCTGGATATCTAAATGCAGGTTGTTCTTTTTCCTGGTTCCGTTCATTATTCTGTTCATTGAATTCATCTTCACTTTCACTGTCCTCTGAGCCGTTGTCTTTAATATTTGCTGCTCCTTTGAATACTTTAAAAAACGATTTGTTTATTGTAATTTTGTGATTTCGATTTTGAGCAGTGACTCTGGAGCCTTTGATTTCTGTTACAATGTATGGATTTGTACTGTACCGGCTTGTGAAGCTATTCTTCTTTTGTTGTCTTACAAGGACTTGGTCTCCTATCTTTATTTCTGAATTCTTTGTATGATCTCTCTTGTCATAATACTCTTTAGCTTTCTGTTTGATTTTCTTCTCCTTTCCTGCTAAGTCTCTCTGCTTGTTTATTGGGACTTGACTTTCTGGTAAATGTGGTATCTTTGCTCTTATTGTTCTGTTGAACAACAACTGTGCAGGAGATATTCCAGTTAAAAGATGAGGCGAGCTTCTGTAATTGCTATTTTCTGTAATTGATAATTGCTTTGTTGCTATTTTCCATGTTTTGGAATGAGTAGCTTTAAATTTTCGTTTCTTTACTGCTCTCTTGAAAGCTCCAGATTTATATTTTCGTCTTGAATACATTTTAGCCAAATGATTTATAAAAGATTGTGAAGTTTGAAACTGCCGTTATACACTTGTGGACCTCACGCAGTAAACTTTAATATTTGATAATGTTGCCAGGTCAGGAAGATTTGAGGGACTGTAGGCAGGGACGCTGGAGAATCGGGCTCGGAGATCAATCACCCCTGTTGCTTTTTGACTAGATAGGGCAAGGAGGACAATGTGCCCTCTTCATAGAAATCCCCTCGATGTCAGCTAATTGCTGTTATCAAAAGATTCATATCAAATTCTGAATGTACTCTCTTAGTCAAGCCAACATTTCTCAAAACATGTAAAGAAATTTCTTATGCCAAAAGCTAGCCGATTTTCAACTTACTTACGGCATATCGAAACAAAACGACAGTTACGAAAGAATTGTTAGCAGCTGGGAATTATGTTTCAAATGCCCTTTTAATCAAGCCTGCCCCTTTGCCTCTTGGTCGTTCCAGCGTCCCTGATTGTGGGATGTAAACGGAAGAGGCATGTGTGATTCAAACTGAATCGCAACGTATATACTCAGAGTGTGTAACAAAAGAATAATGGCGAAACTTGATTCTATGACGCTCAACACGAGGAAACAATTTTACTATAAATTTGAGATTCAATTGTACGTAGAAACAATGAACAGATTAGGTTGGCATATTAATAGGGCCTCGAGATCTAGGGCCACATAAAGTAGTGGATTCTATTTCAAGAATTGACTTTATCAAACGTAAAAAGAGTATCATAAATAAACTTGAATGCGTTTAACTGACCTCCGACACTAGAGCAAGACCAAGGCAACTAAAACAACAGACAATGTACCTTCAATTCAATTATTCAAATTTTTAAGGCGGAGAGCTTGGAATTTTGATCTTCCCCTTTTGACCACATCTACAAAAAGTGCCAAGGAAACCCTAAATACGTGCTAAAATATATGCGTAAAACTCTTCAGAAATTACTAAAATTACTGTTCTCGACATGTTTGCGAGATCTCGTTGTGTTCCCTGGCTTTTGGTATTGAGGATGGGCCGGGATTTTGTAGGGATAATTCGTTAGAATACGCATGCGTACCTGCCCCTCGACGTTGATTGGCTCGAACAAATCATTAAGCCTTTTGTCTCAAACAATAGGAGTGAGATCTCATCTCGCCAACAATAAAGGTCTCACTGCTGCAAGTGTTTTGCGTGAATGTGCAGGACGTCTTTGTTCCTGCTTCGAGAAATTTGAGCTCCTACAAACTGATTGAAAGTGGTTCGGTTTATTGCACTTGGGACAGGTTTGTGTTTATTATTATATTCTCACTGTGTAGAAATGCTTAAAGAAACGCCATGTTCAGGGCCATATTCGTCCAAATCATCAGTGGCCAATCTCTCCTCGGCTTCAGTTTGGTCAGGAGATACTATAATCTTCTCTGGCTCAGTATAGTAGTCTTGCAGATATTCTTTCATTCGATTGAAGACAGAACTTTGCGCCTTATCCTTATTAACGATTAGTACAATCGGTATTTCGAGTCCACCTTTAGGAATTGGCGATCTTCTATACTTGTTGTCTCATACACGACCTTCTAAAGCGCCTCCATAATTCAAGAAAAAATGGCAAAAGCGAATTTTCAGCAAAAAGTTTCCAAGCAAAAATAGATTTTTCAGAGGCCCCAGTGTAGTTCCATGCCGCATGAACGCAGGGGCGAAAATACCGGGGGGGGGAGGGTTTGGGGGGGTGTGACACCCCCCAATCTTAAAAATAGCCGATTTCGCAGGGCAATCGAAGATTTCGCAGGTCGCCAAGAAGAGCTTTATTACCACGCAGAAGTGCCACCTCTGGAGTTCGAAAAGGGCCGTTGACGAATTTTGAAATGGAAATTTTATATTTTTTATAAACCTCCCTCCCTGACATTGCATTTTAGAGAACGGAACAGGTATGTCAGGAAGAGCTCAGTTATTAGCAGAGCGAAAGCATTCCTTACCGAAAGTCATAGCCAATGGATGCAATGATTGATGCATAAGTTTATGAGGGCAAGGTTGAGTCCACACAAATTAATTTAAGTTGTAAATTATTTTCATGACAGGTACGGTGCCACTGGGGGGAATAGGGGGTTGAAGGCCCCCACTTTCGTCAAGATAAGAATTTTTTATCATTTTCTCTATAACTGTTTGACAGTGTATGAAATAAAAAGAGAATAAACGTTTAAGATGCCGATTTTGTTTGATCTAATTGCTAACTTATTCACGTATATTTTTTATTATTTTTCTTTTATTTGCATTAATTCAGTGAATCACTGTCTGTATCATTGCAATGTTTTCATTTTGGAAGTGTAAACATGGCCTTCTCGAGATAAGAAACTCCACATTTCTGTTCAGGCATAGTCAATATGGTTCAGGAAATAAAATTCTCCCAATCAAAACAACATTGCTCTGTCATTCACAACTTTGTGCAATCTGAAACGAAAGGTTACCATTTCTTTCCTTCCACAACGTCTATCACTAGAGTTTTAGCATACCATCCCCCTCCCTATTTTTCCAATAGATAATAATCAGTTTTTTAGCAGTATAGTATTTTGCTAAATTTTAGTCTGGGAGATGCTTTTTAGCCCTTTTACAAGGTATAATTTCTAAATTTTTCTTCACGTCGGACCCAACCATGGTGGGTCCTCCTCCCTCACTAAACTTCATATGCCATGAAATACAAGCTTTATTACAAAGGGGGAATTCAAATTTTACATATAATTTGCGCTCATGAAAAAAAATAGATATTTCATAATCAATGAAGTTTCAAGTTTGTTTTTATTGCTTAGAAGTTTGTTCTTGGTAAAGACAAATTTACACTGGTAAAGCTTTCACTAATAACCTATAGACAAACCTTTGCTACGAGGTCTACAGGGCACCACTCATTTTCGCAGGGCAGAAACCCTTGTCACCCCCCCAAACCTATCGGCCAAGTTACGCCCCTGCATAAACGTTCATTGCTTGGAAACTGATTAAGTCAATGCTTTGAAATTTAAAGGGTTTGGGGGCGAAAATTAAAGGGGCGAACATGTGCACAAAAGGGGGCGAAACTAAAGGGGCGAAAATTAAAGGGAGCCAATATTGAAGGTAGACTAAATTTGAAGGGACTAAGGTAATAAGGAGTCATAGGGTGTCCATATCACAATATATCATCTCTCCCTTTCTTCGGAATGTCTTTTCTCGGGATGGAATATAAGCAAAAACAAAACAAATATTATGTGATTATATTGAACAGCTGTTCCGTAAAAGTTTGTCATCATCCTGTTTCGTGCTGGATATCTAAATGCAGGTTGTTCTTTTTCCTGGTTCCGTTCATTATTCTGTTCATTGAATTCATCTTCACTTTCACTGTCCTCTGAGCCGTTGTCTTTAATATTTGCTGCTCCTTTGAATACTTTAAAAAACGATTTGTTTCTTGTAATTTTGTGATCTCGATTTTGAGCAGTGACTCTGGAGCCTTTGATTTCTGTTACAATGTATGGATTTGTACTGTACCGGCTTGTGAAGCTATTCTTCTTTTGTTGTCTTACAAGGACTTGGTCTCCTATCTTTATTTCTGAATTCTTTGTATGATCTCTCTTGTCATAATACTCTTTAACTTTCTGTTTGATTTTCTTCTTCTTTCCTGCTAAGTCTCTCTGCTTGTTTATTGGGACTTGACTTTCTGGTAAATGTGGTATCTTTGCTCTTATTGTTCTGTTGAACAACAACTGTGCAGGAGATATTCCAGTTAAAAGATGAGGCGAGCTTCTGTAATTGCTATTTTCTGTAATTGATAACTGCTATGTTGCTATTTTCCATGTATTGGAATGAGTAGCTTTAATTTTTCGTTTCTTTACTGCTCTCTTGAAAGCTCCAGATTTATATTTTCGTCTTGAATACATTTTAGCCAAATGATTTATAAAAGATTGTGAAGTTTGAAACAGCCGTTATACACTTGTGGACCTCACGCAGTAAACTTTAATATTTGATAATGTTGCCAGGTCAGGAAGATTTGAGGGACTGTAGGTAGGGACGCTGGAGAGACGGGCTCGGAGATCAATCACCCCTGTTGCTTTTTGACTAGATAGGGCAAGGAGGACAATGTGCCCTCTTCATAGAAATGCCCTCGATGTCAGCTAATTGCTGTTATCAAAAGATTCATATCAAATTCTGAATTTACTCTCTTAGTCAAGCCAACATTTCTCAAAACATGTAAAGAAATTTCTTATGCCAAAAGCTAGCCGATTTTCAACTTACTTACGGCATATCGAAACAAAACGACAGTTACGAAAGAATTGTTAGTAGCTGGGAATTATGTTTCAAATGCCCTTCTAATCAAGCCTGCCCCTTTGCCTCTTGGTCGTTCCAGCGTCCCTGATTGTGGGATGTAAACGGGAGAGGCATGTGTGATTCAAACTGAATCGCAACGTATATACTCAAAGTGTGTAACAAAAGAATAATGGCGAAACTTGATTTCATGACGCTCAACACGAGGAAACAATGTAACCATAAATTTGAGATTCAATTGTACGTAGAAAAAATGAACAGATTAAGTTAGCATATTGATAGGGCCTCGAGATCTAGGGCCACATAAAGTAGTGGATTCTATTTCAAGAATTGAATTTATCAAACGTAACAAGAGTATCATAAATAAACTTGAATGCGTTTAATAAGAAATTGGGAAACAAAATTTATTTGAATTTGTATGTGCTTGCTACTCGCTCTATCTATGAATAGCTTGACGGGGTTCTGGAAACACTTAATAGACACTCTTTCTTCTTTGGCTTAGAACACTTCCATATACGGTAAAAACCCGCGTGTAAGAACCAATTTTTTTCAGAGTTTGGCAAAACAGGTTCTTCTGTTATGGGGTACTTTTTGACAGTTTAGGCTAAGTAGGTTCTTAGTTAGGTTCTTAATTTCTACAAAGTAGATATTTTTTTTGATTATCAGAAAATCTGGTCTGTTCTTCATTCTAAATAATTATTAGTGTACCAATGTTGCCAAAAGCCCATCAATAATTGATCCATGATACAGTACTGTATATGGAATAGTAGCAACAATTGTCTTATAGCATAGTCAATAGAAAAACCTCTGGTCTGGAAGCCCATTTGTCTAACTTTTTGTTTCATTTTAATGATGTCACGTGATCAAAATGAGTGCACAGCTTTCGCTCGGTAGAGTTCAAACTTCTAATTTGCGCGTCGTTTTAACATGATGTGTTTAACAATTTATCATCAAGTTATAAAGTATGCTATGCCTGGAGCTAATTGTACGTTTCATGAAGGTGGAGTGACAAGAAGAGAAGTTTTTGTCGATAGCAATATTTACAGTTCCAAACCGGGCAGAAGTTTTATTCGAAACGGCGAAAGAATATCTTGGATGTGTTGTCAAAGTGGTTATCTGCGAAGGACATTCTATCTCTGCTTGAGTAAAGATTTTGTCAATTTCATTTTTAGCTGTTATCAAACCTCATCTACTCTTGGTTTTATCCGTCTTTGGGACACAAGCCTTTCCAGCAACCCAATTATAGTCTGGTTAATGTCATTTGGGCGGGCTGTTTATTGCTTTTTCAAAAACTCGTGTTCAATCTAGCCAAATAAGTTTTGTAGACAGTCGCTTCTCGGTTATCGGCCATGGCCTTTCTCGCGCCACTGGTTGTGGTCCCCTAAAGAAACCGAACATTTTGTCCCCGAAATTTTTAAACAAAAAGAAGTTAATAAAGCTGGCTGCAAAACTTGGTTTAAAAACATTTGCAAACTGCACAACCTTACCGTGAAAAAAAACAGAAAAACTGCCCGCCATCACTACTGTCAGATAAGACTGCATAGCATTCCATTTTTTCGTTTTTAAAAGAGTCCGTTAAAATGAAATTGATTATGAGAAAACTCTTCAGGTAGGGCTTCTGGATAGCCGTAGCCTGTTCGCATACCCAATATTAGCAGCTATTATGTTGGAAATAAGTTTGCGAAGATTTTACCAATCTCATAATATCTGACATACTAAATAGGCGGATAGACCAGCTGCACTGGCAACACCGATGTCGTGTTCCTTCTTTGTTTGTCGCTTTAGGCCACTTTTCTTGTTGTAGTGCTTTTTGCAAATTGCACAACTGAGTTCACCAGAGTTAGTCTCTGAAACTACACCATCCAAGGCAGGAGAAATCTCATCGTTAAACAGTTCGTCTAGCTTTTCTTTGACAAAAGATATAAAATCTAAGCTATTCGCTGTGCACACTGCCAGCTGATATTGTAAATGCTTATTGCGTGTCAAAAGCTGGGGCACTAGACTAGAGCCTGTTGTGGCTCCGAAAGCAGTAGATTTATCAGTCGAAATTACTTTATCATTTTATTTTGTTTCTTCTGTATTGTTTTTGTTCTGATTTTCTTCAAATTTGCCACATTTCTTTCTGTTAAATTTACAATCAAAATCTTAGTAGCTTCAAAATCTAAAACACTCCAGTAGGACAAATGGCCTCGACAGATCTTTTTGAGCTTCTCCATGTATCCTTCAGCTAACAAGTTTACGATATATCGTCTTTAAAACGCTTTCTTATAATTGTATGAATACAAAATATCTTACTTTTGATATTTCAGTATAATGTGATTAACCTGCTTTTGAGTTTAAGTTAAGGTTTGTCTGCGCACTAAAACATCAGCATCCGCCATATCAAAATTTGTTTGTGCACTCGTTTTGCTCACGTGACCTACTGGCTGGCTTCAAGTCGGCTGGCTGGCTCACGTGGCTGGCTTCAAGTCGGCGCGCGAAACAAGATTTGAGTAAGTTCAATTTATTTTCACCTTTTTGGTATTTGGTAAAAAAGTCTATGAATTAAATGGTTAAACCCCACATATAAGAACCAGTTAATTGTTTGGCTAAACAGGTTCTTATATTTTGGAGTACTAAAAAAGCAAAGAAGGTTCTTAAATCCCTAGGTTTTTACATGCGGGTTTTTACTGTATCCCCTAGAGGTCTAGGGGCTTCATTAAGTAATGAATTCCATTTTAAAAATAGAATTAATCAAACCTAACGTAACAAATGTATACCTAAAAATAGTAAACGCTTCATTGATTAGAAGAAAATTTTTTGAAAGAGATATTCTGAAATAAATTTCAAGCTAATCTAAAGGAAGTGGTTGGAAAATTGTCTTTGCCCAAGAGCCTCAGAAAACCAGCTTCCAGTTTTAGCTTTGCCCAAGAGCCTCCGAAAACTCCTGGCTGCCCTACCCAGTGTCGTACCCAAGGGAGGGAATAGGGGGGTCCGGACCCCCCCACTTTTCTAAAATATGATCCTCAAGATTTGTCCAAAAACGATGTAAAACTCATTGGGGGGGGGGGGGTGTAGAATATTGTATGCTTGTGTCAATAACAATTGTAAAATACTTTGCTATTTACCGTAGCTAACATGGATCAAGTAATGGGGGGAAATTTTGCAGAAAGGGCGTTTCCCCACATTTTCGAGTGTCTGAAGGGCGTGGTCCAAAAAATTATCGGGGCTGCGCCCCAGACCCCCCCCCCACTGCTACACCCCTGGGTACGCCACTGGCCCTACAAACACCTCTAACAAATTGATCTACTACACGGACATAAAGGTGAATAATGCCAAAACGTTTACTGATGATTTGTGGAGCTGGAAAGTTATTTAGAATAAGCTCGGTTCGAATGTGAAACGTCAAAATATTACGGAAATGAGTGCTGGTGTGAATGATTAATTTTTTGCTTCTGCTGCATTCACACAGACCCCGTTCTGCTGCATTCACACAGACTTCTCTCTCATCACAACGAGTGACCTTTCCAACAATCGATCGTCCAAACTGCTGCAAACTGCGCAGACTCATAAAATGCACGTTCGCTGATTGGCCATCAACATTGGCCAACAGACAAAAGAAAACACAATGGATGGTCTTCCTTATATCCCCAACAAGTAACAAAAGAATAATGGCGAAACTTGATTCTATGACGCTCAACACGAGGAAACAATTTTACTATAAATTTGAGATTCAATTGTACGTAGAAAAAATGAACAGATTAGGTTGGCATATTAATAGGGCCTCGAGATCTAGGGCCACATAAAGTAGTGGATTCTATTTCAAGAATTGAATTTATCAAACGTAACAAGAGTATCATAAATAAACTTGAATGCGTTTAACTGACCTCCGACACTAGAGCAAGACCAAGGCAACTAAAACAACAGACAATGTACCTTCAATTCAATTATTCAAATTTTTAAGGCGGAGAGCTTGGAATTTTGATCTTCCCCTTTTGACCACATCTACAAAAAGTGCCAAGGAAACCCTAAATACGTGCTAAAATATATGCGTAAAACTCTTCAGAAATTACTAAAATTACTGTTCTCGACATGTTTGCGAGATCTCGTTGTGTTCCCTGGCTTTTGGTATTGAGGATGGGCCGGGATTTTGTAGGAATAATTCGTTAGAATACGTATGCGTCCCTGCCCCTCGACGTTGATTGGCTCGAACAAATCATTAAGCCTTTTGTCTCAAACAATAGGAATGAGATCTCATCTCGCCAACAATAAAGGTCTCACTGCTGCAAGTGTTTTGCGTGAATGTGCAGGACGTCTTTGTTCCTGCTTCGAGAAATTTGAGCTCCTACAAACTGATTGAAAGTGGTTCGGTTTATTGCACTTGGGACAGGTTTGTGTTTATTATTATATTCTCACTGTGTAGAAATGCTTAAAGAAACGCCATGTTCAGGGCCATATTCGTCCAAATCATCAGTGGCCAATCTCTCCTCGGCTTCAGTTTGGTCAGGAGATACTATAATCTTCTCTGGCTCAGTATAGTAGTCTTGCAGATATTCTTTCATTCGATTGAAGACAGAACTTTGCGCCTTATCCTTATTAACGATTAGTACAATCGGTATTTCGAGTCCACCTTTAGGAATTGGCGATCTTCTATACTTGTTGTCTCGTACACGACCTTCTAAAGCGCCTCCATAATTCAAGAAAAAATGGCAAAAGCGAATTTTCAGCAAAAAGTTTCCAAGCAAAAATAGATTTTTCAGAGGCCCGAGTGTAGTTCCATGCCGCATGAACGCAGGGGCGAAAATACCGGGGGCGGTTTGGGGGGGTGTGACACCCCCCAATCTTAAAAATAGCCGATTTCGCAGGGCAATCGAAGATTTCGCAGGTCGCCAAGAAGAGCTTTATTACCACGCAGAAGTGCCACCTCTGGAGTTCGAAAAGGGCCGATGACGAATTTTGAAATGGAAATTTTATATTTTTTATAAACCTCCCTCCCTGACATTGCATTTTAGAGAACGGATCAGGTATGTCAGGAAGAGCTCAGTTATTAGCAGAGCGAAAGCATTCCTTACCGAAAGTCATAGCCAATGGATGCAATGATTGATGCATAAGTTTATGAGGGCAAGGTTGAGTCCACACAAATTAATTTAAGTTGTAAATTATTTTCATGACAGGTACGGTGCCACTGGGGGGAATAGGGGGTTGAAGGCCCCCACTTTCGTCAAGATAAGAATTTTTTATCATTTTCTCTATAACTGTTTGACAGTGTATGAAATAAAAAGAGAATAAACGTTTAAGATGCCGATTTTGTTTGATCTAATTGCTAACTTATTCACGTATATTTTTTATTATTTTTCTTTTATTTGCATTAATTCAGTGAATCACTGTCTGTATCATTGCAATGTTTTCATTTTGGAAGTGTAAACATGGCCTTCTCGAGATAAGAAACTCCACATTTCTGTTCAGGCATAGTCAATATGGTTCAGGAAATAAAATTCTCCCAATCAAAACAACATTGCTCTGTCATTCACAACTTTGTGCAATCTGAAACGAAAGGTTACGTTTCTTTCCTTCCACAACGTCTATGACTAGAGTTTTAGCATACCATCCCCCCTCCCTATTTTTCCAATAGATAATAATCAGTTTTTTAGCAGTATAGTATTTTGCTAAATTTTAGTCTGGGAGATGCTTTTTAGCCCTTTTACAAGGTATAATTTCTAAATTTTTCACTAAACTTCATATGCCATGAAATACAAGCTTTATTACAAAGGAAAATCAAATTTTACATTTGATTTGCGCTCATGTAAAAAAAAGATATTTCATAAGGAATGAAGTTTCAAGTTTGTTTTTATTGCTTAGAAGTTTGTTCTTGGTAAAGACAAATTTACACTGGTAAAGCTTTCACTAATAACCTATAGACAAACCTTTGCTACGAGGTCTACAGGGCACCACTCATTTTCGCAGGGCAGAAACCCTTTTCACCCCCCCAAACCTATCGGCCAAGTTACGCCCCTGCATAAACGTTCATTGCTTGGAAACTGATTAAGTCAATGCTTTGAAATTTAAAGGGTTTGGGGCGAAAATTAAAGGGGCGAACATGTGCACAAAAGGGGGCGAAACTAAAGGGGCGAAAATTAAAGGGAGCCAATATTGAAGGTAGACTAAATTTGAAGGGACTAAGGTAATAAGGAGTCATAGGGTGTCCATATCACAATATATCATCTCTCCCTTTCTTCGGAATGTCTTTTCTCGGGATGGAATATAAGCAAAAACAAAACATATATTATGTGATTATATTGAACAGCTGTTCCGTAAAAGTTTGTCATCATCCTGTTTCGTGCTGGATATCTAAATGCAGGTTGTTCTTTTTCCTGGTTCTGTTCATTATTCTGTTCATTGAATTCATCTTCACTTTCACTGTCCTCTGAGCCGTTGTCTTTAATATTTGCTGCTCCTTTGAATACTTTAAAAAACGATTTGTTTATTGTAATTTTGTGATTTCGATTTTGAGCAGTGACTCTGGAGCCTTTGATTTCTGTTACAATGTATGGATTTGTACTGTACCGGCTTGTGAAGCTATTCTTCTTTTGTTGTCTTACAAGGACTTGGTCTCCTATCTTTATTTCTGAATTCTTTGTATGATCTCTCTTGTCATAATACTCTTTAACTTTCTGTTTGATTTTCTTCTCCTTTCCTGCTAAGTCTCTCTGCTTGTTTATTGGGACTTGACTTTCTGGTAAATGTGGTATCTTTGCTCTTATTGTTCTGTTGAACAACAACTGTGCAGGAGATATTCCAGTTAAAAGATGCGGCGAGCTTCTGTAATTGCTATTTTCTGTAATTGATAACTGCTATGTTGCTATTTTCCGTGTATTGGAATGAGTAGCTTTAATTTTTCGTTTCTTTACTGCTTTCTTGAAAGCTCCAGATTTATATTTTCGTCTTGAATACATTTTAGCCAAATGATTTAGAAAAGATTGTGAAGTTTGAAACAGCCGTTATACACTTGTGGACCTCACGCAGTAAACTTTAATATTTGATAATGTTGCCAGGTCAGGAAGATTTGAGGGACTGTAGGCAGGGACGCTGGAGAGACGGGCTCGGAGATCAATCACCCCTGTTGCTTTTTGACTAGATAGGGCAAGGAGGACAATGTGCCCTCTTCATAGAAATGCCCTCGATGTCAGCTAATTGCTGTTATCAAAAGATTCATATCAAATTCTGAATTTACTCTCTTAGTCAAGCCAACATTTCTCAAAACATGTAAAGAAATTTCTTATGCCAAAAGCTAGCCGATTTTCAACTTACTTACGGCATATCGAAACAAAACGACAGTTACGAAAGAATTGTTAGTAGCTGGGAATTATGTTTCAAATGCCCTTCTAATCAAGCCTGCCCCTTTGCCTCTTGGTCGTTCCAGCGTCCCTGATTGTGGGATGTAAACGGGAGAGGCATGTGTGATTCAAACTGAATCGCAACGTATATACTCAAAGTGTGTAACAAAAGAATAATGGCGAAACTTGATTTCATGACGCTCAACACGAGGAAACAATGTAACCATAAATTTGAGATTCAATTGTACGTAGAAAAAATGAACAGATTAAGTTAGCATATTGATAGGGCCTCGAGATCTAGGGCCACATAAAGTAGTGGATTCTATTTCAAGAATTGAATTTATCAAACGTAACAAGAGTATCATAAATAAACTTGAATGCGTTTAATAAGAAATTGGGAAACAAAATTTATTTGAATTTGTATGTGCTTGCTACTCGCTCTATCTATGAATAGCTTGACGGGGTTCTGGAAACACTTAATAGACACTCTTTCTTCTTTGGCTTAGAACACTTCCATATACGGTAAAAACCCGCGTGTAAGAACCAATTTTTTTTCAGAGTTTGGCAAAACAGGTTCTTCTGTTATGGGGTACTTTTTGACAGTTTAGGCTAAGTAGGTTCTTAGTTAGGTTCTTAATTTCTACAAAGTAGATATTTTTTTTGATTATCAGAAAATCTGGTCTGTTCTTCATTCTAAATAATTATTAGTGTACCAATGTTGCCAAAAGCCCATCAATAATTGATCCGTGATACAGTACTGTATATGGAATAGTAGCAATAATTGTCTTATAGCATAGTCAATAGAAAAACCTCTGGTCTGGAAGCCCATTTGTCTAACTTTTTGTTTCATTTTAATGATGTCACGTGATCAAAATGAGTGCACAGCTTTCGCGCGGTAGAGTTCAAACTTCTAATTTGCGCGTCGTTTTAACATGATGTGTTTAACAATTTATCATCAAGTTATAAAGTATGCTTTGCCTGGAGCTAATTGTACGTTTCATGAAGGTGGAGTGACAAGAAGAGAAGTTTTTGTCGATAGCAATATTTACAGTTCCAAACCGGGCAGAAGTTTTATTCGAAACGGCGAAAGAATATCTTGGATGTGTTGTCAAAGTGGTTATCTGCGAAGGACATTCTATCTCTGCTTGAGTAAAGATTTTGTCAATTTCATTTTTAGCTGTTATCAAACCTCATCTACTCTTGGTTTTATCCGTCTTTGGGACACAGGCCTTTCCAGCAACCCAATTATAGTCTGGTTAATGTCATTTGGGCGGGCTGTTTATTGCTTTTTCAAAAACTCGTGTTCAATCTAGCCAAATAAGTTTTGTAGACAGTCGCTTCTCGGTTATCGGCCATGGCCTTTCTCGCGCCACTGGTTGTGGTCCCCTAAAGAAGCCGAACATTTTGTCCCCGAAATTTTTAAACAAAAAGAAGTTAATAAAGCTGGCTGCAAAACTTGGTTTAAAAACATTTGCAAACTGCACAACCTTACCGTGAAAAAAAACAGAAAAACTGCCCGCCATCACTACTGTCAGATAAGACTGCATAGCATTCCATTTTTTCGTTTTTAAAAGAGTCCGTTAAAATGAAATTGATTATGAGAAAACTCTTCAGGTAGGGCTTCTGGATAGCCGTAGCCTGTGCGCAGACCCAATATTAGCAGCTATTATGTTGGAAATAAGTTTGCGAAGATTTTACCAATCTCATAATATCTGACATACTAAATAGGCGGATAGACCAGCTGCACTGGCAACACCGATGTCGTGTTCCTTCTTTGTTTGTCGCTTTAGGCCACTTTTCTTGTTGTAGTGCTTTTTGCAAATTGCACAACTGAGTTCACCAGAGTTAGTCTCTGAAACTACACCATCCAAGGCAGGAGAAATCTCATCGTTAAACAGTTCGTCTAGCTTTTCTTTGACAAAAGATATAAAATCTAAGCTATTCGCTGTGCACACTGCCAGCTGATATTGTAAATGCTTATTGCGTGTCAAAAGCTGGGGCACTAGACTAGAGCCTGTTGTGGCTCCGAAAGCAGTAGATTTATCAGTCGAAATTACTTTATCATTTTATTTTGTTACTTCTGTATTGTTTTTGTTCTGATTTTCTTCAAATTTGCCACATTTCTTTCTGTTAAATTTACAATCAAAATCTTAGTAGCTTCAAAATCTAAAACACTCCAGTAGGACAAATGGCCTCGACAGATCTTTTTGAGCTTCTCCATGTATCCTTCAGCTAACAAGTTTACGATATATCGTCTTTAAAACGCTTTCTTATAATTGTATGAATACAAAATATCTTACTTTTGATATTTCAGTATAATGTGATTAACCTGCTTTTGAGTTTAAGTTAAGGTTTGTCTGCGCACTAAAACATCAGCATCCGCCATATCAAAATTTGTTTGTGCACTCGTTTTGCTCACGTGACCTACTGGCTGGCTTCAAGTCGGCTGGCTGGCTCACGTGGCTGGCTTCAAGTCGGCGCGCGAAACAAGATTTGAGTAAGTTCAATTTATTTTCACCTTTTTGGTATTTGGTAAAAAAGTCTATGAATTAAATGGTTAAACCCCACATATAAGAACCAGTTAATTGTTTGGCTAAACAGGTTCTTATATTTTGGAGTACTAAAAAAGCAAAGAAGGTTCTTAAATCCCTAGGTTTTTACATGCGGGTTTTTACTGTATCCCCTAGAGGTCTAGGGGCTTCATTAAGTAATGAATTCCATTTTAAAAATAGAATTAATCAAACCTAACGTAACAAATGTATACCTAAAAATAGTAAACGCTTCATTGATTAGAAGAAAATTTTTTGAAAGAGATATTCTGAAATAAATTTCAAGCTAATCTAAAGGACGTGGTTGGAAAATTGTCTTTGCCCAAGAGCCTCAGAAAACCAGCTTCCAGTTTTAGCTTTGCCCAAGAGCCTCCGAAAACTCCTGGCTGCCCTACCCAGTGTCGTACCCAAGGGAGGGAATAGGGGGGTCCGGACCCCCCCACTTTTCTAAAATATGATCCTCAAGATTTGTCCAAAAACGATGTAAAACTCATTGGGGGGGGGGGGGGGTGTAGAATATTGTATGCTTGTGTCAATAACAATTGTAAAATACTTTGCTATTTACCGTAGCTAACATGGATCAAGTAATGGGGGGAAATTTTGCAGAAAGGGCGTTTCCCCACATTTTCGAGTGTCTGAAGGGCGTGGTCCAAAAAATTATTGGGGCTGCGCCCCAGACCCCCCCCCACTGCTACACCCCTGGGTACGCCACTGGCCCTACAAACACCTCTAACAAATTGATCTACTACACGGACATAAAGGTGAATAATGCCAAAACGTTTACTGATGATTTGTGGAGCTGGAAAGTTATTTAGAATAAGCTCGGTTCGAATGTGAAACGTCAAAATATTACGGAAATGAGTGCTGGTGTGAATGATTAATTTTTTGCTTCTGCTGCATTCACACAGACCCCGTTCTGCTGCATTCACACAGACTTCTCTCTCATCACAACGAGTGACCTTTCCAACAATCGATCGTCCAAACTGCTGCAAACTGCGCAGACTCATAAAATGCACGTTCGCTGATTGGCCATCAACATTGGCCAACAGACAAAAGAAAACACAATGGATGGTCTTCCTTATATCCCCAACAAGTAACAAAAGAATAATGGCGAAACTTGATTCTATGACGCTCAACACGAGGAAACAATTTTACTATAAATTTGAGATTCAATTGTACGTAGAAAAAATGAACAGATTAGGTTGGCATATTAATAGGGCCTCGAGATCTAGGGCCACATAAAGTAGTGGATTCTATTTCAAGAATTGAATTTATCAAACGTAACAAGAGTATCATAAATAAACTTGAATGCGTTTAACTGACCTCCGACACTAGAGCAAGACCAAGGCAACTAAAACAACAGACAATGTACCTTCAATTCAATTATTCAAATTTTTAAGGCGGAGAGCTTGGAATTTTGATCTTCCCCTTTTGACCACATCTACAAAAAGTGCCAAGGAAACCCTAAATACGTGCTAAAATATATGCGTAAAACTCTTCAGAAATTACTAAAATTACTGTTCTCGACATGTTTGCGAGATCTCGTTGTGTTCCCTGGCTTTTGGTATTGAGGATGGGCCGGGATTTTGTAGGAATAATTCGTTAGAATACGTATGCGTCCCTGCCCCTCGACGTTGATTGGCTCGAACAAATCATTAAGCCTTTTGTCTCAAACAATAGGAATGAGATCTCATCTCGCCAACAATAAAGGTCTCACTGCTGCAAGTGTTTTGCGTGAATGTGCAGGACGTCTTTGTTCCTGCTTCGAGAAATTCGAGCTCCTACAAACTGATTGAAAGTGGTTCGGTTTATTGCACTTGGGACAGGTTTGTGTTTATTATTATATTCTCACTGTGTAGAAATGCTTAAAGAAACGCCATGTTCAGGGCCATATTCGTCCAAATCATCAGTGGCCAATCTCTCCTCGGCTTCAGTTTGGTCAGGAGATACTATAATCTTCTCTGGCTCAGTATAGTAGTCTTGCAGATATTCTTTCATTCGATTGAAGACAGAACTTTGCGCCTTATCCTTATTAACGATTAGTACAATCGGTATTTCGAGTCCACCTTTAGGAATTGGCGATCTTCTATACTTGTTGTCTCGTACACGACCTTCTAAAGCGCCTCCATAATTCAAGAAAAAATGGCAAAAGCGAATTTTCAGCAAAAAGTTTCCAAGCAAAAATAGATTTTTCAGAGGCCCGAGTGTAGTTCCATGCCGCATGAACGCAGGGGCGAAAATACCGGGGGCGGTTTGGGGGGGTGTGACACCCCCCAATCTTAAAAATAGCCGATTTCGCAGGGCAATCGAAGATTTCGCAGGTCGCCAAGAAGAGCTTTATTACCACGCAGAAGTGCCACCTCTGGAGTTCGAAAAGGGCCGATGACGAATTTTGAAATGGAAATTTTATATTTTTTATAAACCTCCCTCCCTGACATTGCATTTTAGAGAACGGATCAGGTATGTCAGGAAGAGCTCAGTTATTAGCAGAGCGAAAGCATTCCTTACCGAAAGTCATAGCCAATGGATGCAATGATTGATGCATAAGTTTATGAGGGCAAGGTTGAGTCCACACAAATTAATTTAAGTTGTAAATTATTTTCATGACAGGTACGGTGCCAATGGGGGGGAATAGGGGGTTGAAGGCCCCCACTTTCGTCAAGATAAGAATTTTTTATCATTTTCTCTATAACTGTTTGACAGTGTATGAAATAAAAAGAGAATAAACGTTTAAGATGCCGATTTTGTTTGATCTAATTGCTAACTTATTCACGTATATTTTTTATTATTTTTCTTTTATTTGCATTAATTCAGTGAATCACTGTCTGTATCATTGCAATGTTTTCATTTTGGAAGTGTAAACATGGCCTTCTCGAGATAAGAAACTCCACATTTCTGTTCAGGCATAGTCAATATGGTTCAGGAAATAAAATTCTCCCAATCAAAACAACATTGCTCTGTCATTCACAACTTTGTGCAATCTGAAACGAAAGGTTACGTTTCTTTCCTTCCACAACGTCTATGACTAGAGTTTTAGCATACCATCCCCCCTCCCTATTTTTCCAATAGATAATAATCAGTTTTTTAGCAGTATAGTATTTTGCTAAATTTTAGTCTGGGAGATGCTTTTTAGCCCTTTTACAAGGTATAATTTCTAAATTTTTCACTAAACTTCATATGCCATGAAATACAAGCTTTATTACAAAGGAAAATCAAATTTTACATTTGATTTGCGCTCATGTAAAAAAAAGATATTTCATAAGGAATGAAGTTTCAAGTTTGTTTTTATTGCTTAGAAGTTTGTTCTTGGTAAAGACAAATTTACACTGGTAAAGCTTTCACTAATAACCTATAGACAAACCTTTGCTACGAGGTCTACAGGGCACCACTCATTTTCGCAGGGCAGAAACCCTTTTCACCCCCCCAAACCTATCGGCCAAGTTACGCCCCTGCATAAACGTTCATTGCTTGGAAACTGATTAAGTCAATGCTTTGAAATTTAAAGGGTTTGGGGCGAAAATTAAAGGGGCGAACATGTGCACAAAAGGGGGCGAAACTAAAGGGGCGAAAATTAAAGGGAGCCAATATTGAAGGTAGACTAAATTTGAAGGGACTAAGGTAATAAGGAGTCATAGGGTGTCCATATCACAATATATCATCTCTCCCTTTCTTCGGAATGTCTTTTCTCGGGATGGAATATAAGCAAAAACAAAACATATATTATGTGATTATATTGAACAGCTGTTCCGTAAAAGTTTGTCATCATCCTGTTTCGTGCTGGATATCTAAATGCAGGTTGTTCTTTTTCCTGGTTCTGTTCATTATTCTGTTCATTGAATTCATCTTCACTTTCACTGTCCTCTGAGCCGTTGTCTTTAATATTTGCTGCTCCTTTGAATACTTTAAAAAACGATTTGTTTATTGTAATTTTGTGATTTCGATTTTGAGCAGTGACTCTGGAGCCTTTGATTTCTGTTACAATGTATGGATTTGTACTGTACCGGCTTGTGAAGCTATTCTTCTTTTGTTGTCTTACAAGGACTTGGTCTCCTATCTTTATTTCTGAATTCTTTGTATGATCTCTCTTGTCATAATACTCTTTAACTTTCTGTTTGATTTTCTTCTCCTTTCCTGCTAAGTCTCTCTGCTTGTTTATTGGGACTTGACTTTCTGGTAAATGTGGTATCTTTGCTCTTATTGTTCTGTTGAACAACAACTGTGCAGGAGATATTCCAGTTAAAAGATGAGGCGAGCTTCTGTAATTGCTATTTTCTGTAATTGATAACTGCTATGTTGCTATTTTCCGTGTATTGGAATGAGTAGCTTTAATTTTTCGTTTCTTTACTGCTTTCTTGAAAGCTCCAGATTTATATTTTCGTCTTGAATACATTTTAGCCAAATGATTTATAAAAGATTGTGAAGTTTGAAACAGCCGTTATACACTTGTGGACCTCACGCAGTAAACTTTAATATTTGATAATGTTGCCAAGTCAGGAAGATTTGAGGGACTGTAGGCAGGGACGCTGGAGAGACGGGCTCGGAGATCAATCACCCCTGTTGCTTTTTGACTAGATAGGGCAAGGAGGACAATGTGCCCTCTTCATAGAAATGCCCTCGATGTCAGCTAATTGCTGTTATCAAAAGATTCATATCAAATTCTGAATTTACTCTCTTAGTCAAGCCAACATTTCTCAAAACATGTAAAGAAATTTCTTATGCCAAAAGCTAGCCGATTTTCAACTTACTTACGGCATATCGAAACAAAACGACAGTTACGAAAGAATTGTTAGTAGCTGGGAATTATGTTTCAAATGCCCTTCTAATCAAGCCTGCCCCTTTGCCTCTTGGTCGTTCCAGCGTCCCTGATTGTGGGATGTAAACGGGAGAGGCATGTGTGATTCAAACTGAATCGCAACGTATATACTCAAAGTGTGTAACAAAAGAATAATGGCGAAACTTGATTTCATGACGCTCAACACGAGGAAACAATGTAACCATAAATTTGAGATTCAATTGTACGTAGAAAAAATGAACAGATTAAGTTAGCATATTGATAGGGCCTCGAGATCTAGGGCCACATAAAGTAGTGGATTCTATTTCAAGAATTGAATTTATCAAACGTAACAAGAGTATCATAAATAAACTTGAATGCGTTTAATAAGAAATTGGGAAACAAAATTTATTTGAATTTGTATGTGCTTGCTACTCGCTCTATCTATGAATAGCTTGACGGGGTTCTGGAAACACTTAATAGACACTCTTTCTTCTTTGGCTTAGAACACTTCCATATACGGTAAAAACCCGCGTGTAAGAACCAATTTTTTTTCAGAGTTTGGCAAAACAGGTTCTTCTGTTATGGGGTACTTTTTGACAGTTTAGGCTAAGTAGGTTCTTAGTTAGGTTCTTAATTTCTACAAAGTAGATATTTTTTTTGATTATCAGAAAATCTGGTCTGTTCTTCATTCTAAATAATTATTAGTGTACCAATGTTGCCAAAAGCCCATCAATAATTGATCCGTGATACAGTACTGTATATGGAATAGTAGCAATAATTGTCTTATAGCATAGTCAATAGAAAAACCTCTGGTCTGGAAGCCCATTTGTCTAACTTTTTGTTTCATTTTAATGATGTCACGTGATCAAAATGAGTGCACAGCTTTCGCGCGGTAGAGTTCAAACTTCTAATTTGCGCGTCGTTTTAACATGATGTGTTTAACAATTTATCATCAAGTTATAAAGTATGCTATGCCTGGAGCTAATTGTACGTTTCATGAAGGTGGAGTGACAAGAAGAGAAGTTTTTGTCGATAGCAATATTTACAGTTCCAAACCGGGCAGAAGTTTTATTCGAAACGGCGAAAGAATATCTTGGATGTGTTGTCAAAGTGGTTATCTGCGAAGGACATTCTATCTCTGCTTGAGTAAAGATTTTGTCAATTTCATTTTTAGCTGTTATCAAACCTCATCTACTCTTGGTTTTATCCGTCTTTGGGACACAGGCCTTTCCAGCAACCCAATTATAGTCTGGTTAATGTCATTTGGGCGGGCTGTTTATTGCTTTTTCAAAAACTCGTGTTCAATCTAGCCAAATAAGTTTTGTAGACAGTCGCTTCTCGGTTATCGGCCATGGCCTTTCTCGCGCCACTGGTTGTGGTCCCCTAAAGAAGCCGAACATTTTGTCCCCGAAATTTTTAAACAAAAAGAAGTTAATAAAGCTGGCTGCAAAACTTGGTTTAAAAACATTTGCAAACTGCACAACCTTACCGTGAAAAAAAACAGAAAAACTGCCCGCCATCACTACTGTCAGATAAGACTGCATAGCATTCCATTTTTTCGTTTTTAAAAGAGTCCGTTAAAATGAAATTGATTATGAGAAAACTCTTCAGGTAGGGCTTCTGGATAGCCGTAGCCTGTGCGCAGACCCAATATTAGCAGCTATTATGTTGGAAATAAGTTTGCGAAGATTTTACCAATCTCATAATATCTGACATACTAAATAGGCGGATAGACCAGCTGCACTGGCAACACCGATGTCGTGTTCCTTCTTTGTTTGTCGCTTTAGGCCACTTTTCTTGTTGTAGTGCTTTTTGCAAATTGCACAACTGAGTTCACCAGAGTTAGTCTCTGAAACTACACCATCCAAGGCAGGAGAAATCTCATCGTTAAACAGTTCGTCTAGCTTTTCTTTGACAAAAGATATAAAATCTAAGCTATTCGCTGTGCACACTGCCAGCTGATATTGTAAATGCTTATTGCGTGTCAAAAGCTGGGGCACTAGACTAGAGCCTGTTGTGGCTCCGAAAGCAGTAGATTTATCAGTCGAAATTACTTTATCATTTTATTTTGTTACTTCTGTATTGTTTTTGTTCTGATTTTCTTCAAATTTGCCACATTTCTTTCTGTTAAATTTACAATCAAAATCTTAGTAGCTTCAAAATCTAAAACACTCCAGTAGGACAAATGGCCTCGACAGATCTTTTTGAGCTTCTCCATGTATCCTTCAGCTAACAAGTTTACGATATATCGTCTTTAAAACGCTTTCTTATAATTGTATGAATACAAAATATCTTACTTTTGATATTTCAGTATAATGTGATTAACCTGCTTTTGAGTTTAAGTTAAGGTTTGTCTGCGCACTAAAACATCAGCATCCGCCATATCAAAATTTGTTTGTGCACTCGTTTTGCTCACGTGACCTACTGGCTGGCTTCAAGTCGGCTGGCTGGCTCACGTGGCTGGCTTCAAGTCGGCGCGCGAAACAAGATTTGAGTAAGTTCAATTTATTTTCACCTTTTTGGTATTTGGTAAAAAAGTCTATGAATTAAATGGTTAAACCCCACATATAAGAACCAGTTAATTGTTTGGCTAAACAGGTTCTTATATTTTGGAGTACTAAAAAAGCAAAGAAGGTTCTTAAATCCCTAGGTTTTTACATGCGGGTTTTTACTGTATCCCCTAGAGGTCTAGGGGCTTCATTAAGTAATGAATTCCATTTTAAAAATAGAATTAATCAAACCTAACGTAACAAATGTATACCTAAAAATAGTAAACGCTTCATTGATTAGAAGAAAATTTTTTGAAAGAGATATTCTGAAATAAATTTCAAGCTAATCTAAAGGACGTGGTTGGAAAATTGTCTTTGCCCAAGAGCCTCAAAAAAACCAGCTTCCAGTTTTAGCTTTGCCCAAGAGCCTCCGAAAACTCCTGGCTGCCCTACCCAGTGTCGTACCCAAGGGAGGGAATAGGGGGGTCCGGACCCCCCCACTTTTCTAAAATATGATCCTCAAGATTTGTCCAAAAACGATGTAAAACTCATTGAGGGGGGGGGGGGTGTAGAATATTGTATGCTTGTGTCAATAACAATTGTAAAATACTTTGCTATTTACCGTAGCTAACATGAATCAAGTAATGGGGGGAAATTTTGCAGAAAGGGCGTTTCCCCACATTTTCGAGTGTCTGAAGGGCGTGGTCCAAAAAATTATCGGGGCTGCGCCCCAGACCCCCCCCCCCCCACTGCTACACCCCTGGGTACGCCACTGGCCCTACAAACACCTCTAACAAATTGATCTACTACACGGACATAAAGGTGAATAATGCCAAAACGTTTACTGATGATTTGTGGAGCTGGAAAGTTATTTAGAATAAGCTCGGTTCGAATGTGAAACGTCAAAATATTACGGAAATGAGTGCTGGTGTGAATGATTAATTTTTTGCTTCTGCTGCATTCACACAGACCCCGTTAAATCAGCTACATTTATACTAGGTTAAATGGCCCCCAAGTTAAAACAAATATAAATAGGGTGTTAGACTTTGATAGATACTTTTAAAATTCGAATGAATTGACTTCTCTTCTACAACAAATGCCAACTCAACTTACCGTAAAGTTCTGCGAAACAATATCAAACTGCTTCATTGAGAAAATCAATTAGATTTTAAATATCTATGATACCCCCATAAACTAAGTACAAAATTTATAACGGGCATAGATGTGAATAAAAAAGAAGAAACCTAATTGACATGCCATAACTTACATCATTATTATATGGTTGTTCACATTTACAAATCTTACCCATTCTTTCACTCACCCATTCATCAATGATGTTGTGAGTGCTATGCTTTCAACCAAATACCAGTTTTCTGAGAATTGTCTCGGGGGCCCAAATGTTTTTCGGCCCTTAGTTTTGTGCTCAAAGGTGCACACCGTACGTTACGCCACTGAATCTATCTTAGATGAGGTTTCTGGCATCCCTAGAGTATGTTTTTTCATAATTTCTCTTGCCGCCAAACATGAGGGTGGCCTTAAGACTTTAACAAACTTAATATTTTGGCCCCTCCAATTTCAAATACGTTTCGCTGGTCATGAAGGCCATTACTACTCCAAGTTTAAGGAAAGGAATATTGTCTTTCTCGTCATTTCTCGGAGTTTTGAGTTCGATGCCTATCTAAACAGCTCAATATTCGCTGTTCTGTGTGGCTTCTGCGATCAAATTAATAATCCTCACACAGAATTTAACTTGTTATTTCGCTATTTTGATATTTCATTCTGGGAATCGATATTATTTCATATTTCAAAGCTAAGAAACCTAAATATTTGTATTTTTCCTCCAAAAATCGCAATTATTTCATATTTCAAATACCCCTTATAGGGCCTCAGAGGTCAATAATTGAAATATCGCTCTGGTTAAATAATTCATCAAAATGTCTTATTGATAGGATCAATAAAATATGTTTGAGTTTCTTCAAATTTGTTCTTCAAATTTGTAATGGTATAACTATTGCTTCAGTGCAATTACCATCAAATTTATCAGGTGCTTTCAAATTATTGGCTAAAAACCATTCTTAGCAACACATGTTGATAATGTGACAATGCAAACTTATGAAACAGTGAAATTGTAGAAAATATCGTGGAAATTGAATGGAAACAAAGAAACGTTTATTCGTAACTGTATGGCAAAAATTTAAGGGAAACGTAGAAAACTTTAATCAGATCTCATAAAGAGAGGGAGGACCATTGACATAGAAACATAGCACACAGTGGAATCCCGATACAATGAACCCCGGATAAAACGAACTCCCGATATAACAAACTATTTTCTGGTTCCCTCCAGAAATCGTTATATCGGGATTCCACTGTATTTGTTATGTCAAAAGAAATCAATAGGTAAAACCAATATATTGTTTCATATTCGTGTGAGACCATGTTATCCACTACCTAGGTCTTGGCTACCGTAAGCAGACTTATGGTCTTATAATGCGATTCAAGGTACACAAAATTTAGCCTGGGTATACATTCCACTGCAAAGTTCCCAATGGCAGAGCCAGAGAAAGAGTGGGTGGGACATCTCGGAAGGAGTAATATTTTAGGAAATTATTATACTTGATTTTGTGTAACAAAAAAAATTAGTCTTGAGCGTATCTTACTGGTAAAATAGGTACTCTCTGGGGTTAAAAAGGCGTTTTTTGACTGCAAAAAGGTGTGGAAATTGTTCATTCCGTCCCCACCACACCTTAGTGTCTTGCGGCGCCACTGAAAGTTCCTTGCTTCCATCTGCTATAAATGGCATATCACCAGTTCCATAACAGTCCCTTGAGGAAGATATCGTGTACTAATGAAATGATATCATATACTTTAAACAAATTAATTTAAGTTTCTGATCATCATTCTCCAAGGCCTTTTTAGTTAAAAAAAGGAGAAAAGGTGGGATATTTTTCTAAAGTTTTAACTTGGGTGGTACAAGAACAACTATAAAGTAAATTACCATATGATTATATACCAGCATTATTGTATTAATTCCTTACACTGGTTAATAACAGGGCCGCACTAGCATATTTAGTCCCAAGCATAGATGGGCCTTTCTATGAACTGATGTGAAAATGAAATCTAATGGAATTTGAATAATCATCGAATGCTGAATTTTTGCCTCTGTAGTTACAAAAAGGCATTTTATGAGTCGAATAAAAACATTTCATTATTACGTATATGAACACACAGAAGTTATTTCTCAAATTTTAATAGATAAATATATCTCCTTAATCATGCCTCCTCGATTTACTTGCGACACGAGGCGACATTCTGTGACTTATACAACCTTTCTCTTCAAATGAATATTCAAGGGCGGAAAGCTATTTCAAGGTTTTGATAGATTTGGAAATTGAAACTTTGGACTTGAATATCAATATGTTTTTGTGTATCCATTTTTTTATTCCGTTTTTGGTTAAACTTCGATTTATTGCTAATACTCCGATTCTTTCTAAAGGGAAAAAAGTGGAGTATCTTTCTTCAATTCTGAAATGAAGGAAAATTGGAAAAATTCGACGAGGGCTATGTTAAATGATTACTGTGATTTCTTTTAAAGACAATCAACGAACATTAGTATTGTTGTTCTGGAAAAAACAAGTCTCATTAAATTTGTATTTGAATTGACCTGTACCAAAATACATCATTGTATGGAATTTCTCGTAGCGAAGAGAAGTTTCATTATGATCAGTTTTCAGTTGCCTATTTATAGGCCCGAAGGTGTCCAGCATTATCTCCGTTGATTCTTTGTAAGCATTAGCGAAATACAGTAAAACCCTGCAAAGAAGAACCTACTTTTCTAAAGAACAGACTGACTAGGTTCTTATAAATTTGGTACTCATGATATTTTCAAGGTGTGGCTCTTATCGCAAGGACACTAACAACTATGATGCATAAGATAAAAGTAACTAGATTTGAGAATGACCTGACTGAATTTCAAATTGAAGAGGATATGGTATTATGTTCGGGACAAACTAATTTCAATCACAATATAAAAAAATTGAAAATAAAATGATAAGGCTCTGAATATCAATTAATCAAACCACAATGGCGACTTGAAAATTATAATTTCTGACTTTGAGAATTTCATGATTTATCTAATATGATGTACAATTTCGTAAGAACATGGAAAGAAATCAGTCTGCTTTTGGTTCTTATCATTGGGTGTTATTTTCCACAAAATCAGTCTGTAGGTTCTTATTTTCTTATGTTCTTGTTTGCGGGGTTTTACTGTAATTTTTTCAACTTTTAACGTTGACAAATAATCCCATTTTACTCAGACTCTTTGATATCAGGAGGAGGAATGTAATTCTTGGTCAAAGAAGTTCCTATGTCCCCTCCTTTGATACCCAACTTTGTCGTTGATATTCTAGTTCTACCTTTACATAAAACCTTTCAGTAAGGAGTCTCTGATAGGGCAATTGCAAGATACAATGCTAATGCTAGATAGTTTGATAAAAAAGAGTCGAGCTTCATATTTGGTGATTAGAAGAGTTGTGTATATATTTTCAAATTTTCCAATTTAGGGGCAATATAATGCATGCTTGTATCGTGCATAAAACAGTTTTACATAAAATTTGATGTATTTAATTAATCGAAATTCACTTGACTGAATCTAAACTCAGACTACGATATATTTGATAGTTTTCAATTTGAAAGCTCGGTATTGCGGTAAAACGAAAATTTCCTTGCAGAATTGCGTTAATGGGAAATTTTCTATGCGGAATCCTGGTATCTGATCTCACCCAAAGAACCCCCCCCCCCCCTTCCCTTGAAATTTGCAGAAAAATTGCAATTTATAGACTTCGTTTACTGAAACATCTCGTCTCCAGAAAGTCAGAACAGCTCCCAAAGGTCCTTGTACCAAATAAAAAATTTGCAGCCCCCATACCTACAGTAGGATGGTCTCCACTCCAATTAGTAACTAATCTTTTTATATTGAGATTTTGAATGAAATATCAGTTGTAAACATCTTCACTCCCTTTATTTTTTTCAAAACCACCACAATTTCCTTTACCTCTTCTGAAAGATACACTGAAAGGCTAAGTGGCCGTATTGAACTTTGTAATGCCCCCATTTTGCATTGAAATCTGTTATTTGTTTGCCAAACAGGGAAATACTTAGGTACTACCTACCCTTGATGTGGCTAACACAGTTGATTTTGTGCATTTTATATCCATATGCATTTATTCTTATCATATCCATAAGTAATATTATCGATATATTTTTCTTAATAGGCCTTGCTAATGAAAGTTAAGAACCACAAAATTAAACTAACATTGTTGTCTCTGAACTGGTTAGAAGGTTTACCAAAGATCTCCCAAAGGTCTGAAAAAAGATCTGAAAAAAGTCTGCCAAATGCTTGAAAGCATTAATAAGAAATGAATTATAATTATACAGAAAAACTTTGAAAGTTTATATTACATAAAATCTTGATATATCTGATAAATCTGACAATAAATACATGCATTTTGAGAAAAACAGCTCTAATTTTATTGTTTTTTCTCAATTATTATTTCTCATTTTTATGCAAAAAAATCTGAAGACAAATTTCTATTGTGCAAGAGCTGTGCAATAAATCCCACAGTAAATAAGGGCTAAGTCAGAGAAGATGTCAGACTTATTCTAGCAAAAAAGTACAATCTCATGGTATTATACAGTAAATATTATGACCCCACAATTGTACAAAACAAATAAGAAAATTTTTTCATGATTGTGAATTGTTTAAACAATATAAAAAAATTTAAGAAACAAAAATAATGTATTCTTTCCATCTATCAAAGTAATGTGAGCCCTAAGACAGTTGTAGTGTTTAAATATTTTTAATGATGATGACATCATCATATCAAATTTACACTATACAACAAACATCTCATCCATTGTTGTCTTGTTTAAGTTTAGTGAGTAGGAGTTTTCAGAAGATGTATTCTTTGCAAAAGAAAATACTCAGCTCAGCATCAATAGAGAGTGTTTGAAAAACCAATAACAATAATTGTCAATGTCAAGAACATCAAAATTGAAAAGCAGATATTCTGAACAATATTACCTCTTAAACAAAACAGAATTAGCAATATTTTATGGTTATACTCGTAAATATCAGTACAGAATATTCAAGATAAAATGTTTTCTGACAAAAATTTCCTCAATTTAAAAAAATAAATAGGGGGACTTGGATCATTTATTGACACAGAAGATGCCTAAACTTGAAAAGTATACGGTTTATATACACATCTATAGACTTTGCCTACCTTGTCTCTTAGTTGAAGGGCAAGGATGCAAAAATTCCGCCTTGATTCTAGAGACTTTGATATCATTTTTCAGAGGTGTCATAAAGTTTTGATGGAGGGGCTGGCCCTTTTAACATGGGGTAGAATATCTTCCCCGTCTAATGTATGCATGCCTCAAGGGGGCACTAGCCCCATAGCTTTTCAGTAGCAGCATCTTGGAAAAAATAAATCACTATGAAATTGGCATTATTAAAGGCAATGTCGATATTCACGATAAAGTTTATTATAAAATTCAAATTGTAGCAAGGCTTAGGCCAAACAGAGCACAGGGACGAATAAATTATATTGTCAAAAAATAAATAAATAAATTAAATTATATTATTCACGCCTTTCATATGCAATTAATGTTAATTTTGTACATAGCTTTTCTTTACAATCAAGTATGCTCGAGTAAAAAAAATTGATTTTAAACATAAGGGAGCGTCTCTTGTGAATAAACCATCAGTTTTTGCCATGGTTTCACGAATCGAGCTGATGGGCCCAAACTCACCGTATCAACTTTCTATTTCGGCTTACTATTATCATCTACCGCAAGAAATCTAAGCAATCTTTGCATTATAAATAACATGTTTTTGGATTTCCAGTAAATTTAGCAGTCATCTTGAACTTAAGAATATATCAGCATCTTGAACTTTTTCTCGAAGCTTCGTTGTACACTTCCGCCATTACCACATGGTCACACTAACGCTTCTTATCGCTTCAAGCCAAACCTCCACTGACGCTTGTCTTGTAGCGTTCGCTGAAGCGCTCGTACAAAATTGTACTCATTTCAGTCTCAACTGATTTCGATCAAATTTCTGCGCGCGCGAGAATCTTAGGACAAAAAAGTTGTCTCAGGCCGTCATTTACCAGTTTTGTTTATGAGAAAAAAGAAATTCAGTTATATTAACATAAAAAAGCACGTAAAGATCGGGGACGCAAATTACATGAAGACAGAAATCAGAAAGGTGAATACCAATAAAATCGGCATTTGAAAAATCATGTTTGCTTGTGGAAAAGAATTATTCCCTAATCTACCCAGTAAATTACGTAACTGCAAGTCAGTTTCACTGCTACTAAGTTTCGGTTGCTGTGAGGGTATCATCTTGCAAAGGCCTATTGTGAAAATCACACAATTCCTTTGTCCTATGTTTACCTCGCATAATTTCGCTTGCCGAAAAGTAGAAACTAGTTCAACTATTCGTCAAGCGAATTTTTTGATGTGCGAACGCTTTTCTCTCGAGATTTTTCCTTCTGCGCATGTGTCGTCGCGAATTTGTCAGACGAACGCTGCAAAAAAGCGTCAGTGGAGATTGGCCTTCATATAGGTTACTGAAACGCTACCCGTTTCACGAAGGTTACTGAAACGCATATAGGTATCGCTTCAAAGGGGACGCTTTTGGATGGGGGACCGATTAGCATACTACACCGGCAGGACCACAAATTTCCGAAGATAACAATTTTTAAAATATTAAAAATTGATTCACTTTATGACATCATTATATGTCTGATTCAAAGACATTTCTTATCTTATTCTACACTTATACTTTGTGGCTGTGCCCTTTTTCAACTTTGAGACACAGACACAAGAAAAGTGCCAGTATGAATGCATTCACCCTTGAATCATCACATTACTATGTTTCAATGCAGCGGGAAGATTAAGACATGCAGCAAGTGATAAATTACAAGTCCAGTACTGTAGAGAAGGATGTGCCTCCAGCAGCGCATAAAACACATGTTCAGAAATTGTTTGCAGATGAGGAGGAAAATTTGTTGAAACTTTGTTATCATGGAGGTCAGTGTATTGTGATATCATCTTGGCATTTATAAAACACACGATAGGGTCCTTGAGAATTTTTGGTGGCCTGGCCTTTATAGAGATGTGTAAGAAGGAAGAACCGCAGGATAGGCTGTCCGCCGGATTCTGTGAATCTTGCAATGAGTAATAATACGAAAGATATTCAGGAACAAAGCAATGCAACAACGAGAATCTAATGTAACGAGATAAAATTTTTAAAGTAAATTAAATTGAAGAAATACTAATATTTCGCCCCGGCATACAGGGCTTTATAGAAATGTTTGTGATTTTGTGAATAGTTGTGATATTTGTATCAGGGTGAAGCGTTTAGGTAAGAGACATGGGTGCATGGGGCAACGAGAATGGCCAAAGAGACCCTTGGACTTGATATCAATCGATTACTTGGTTGAACTACCTGTCACAGCAAGAAGGAACATACATTTGTTGGTAATCAATGATCACTTCTCAAAGTTTATTCAAGTGTACCCAGTAAAAATTGCACAGCCTCAACAGCAGCCACAAGTGTCTTGGATTATTGTCTGAAATTTGGATTCCCCTGGCCTCTTTTCTCTGACCGAGACCCTGCATTTGAATCAAAGTTGTTCCAGACTTGGATGAAAGAGCGAGGATTGAGCAAGGTCCGCACCACTAGTTACAACCCTCGTAGCAATGGATTGACGGAGCAGTCAAATGCTATCGTGAAAGATTACTTGACAGCGTATGTGAATGGGAAGAGTAATAACAGATAAGATTGGGACACATGGACACGAGAGCTTGCATTTGCTTATAATACATCTGTTCATTCTTCAACTGGCTTTAGTCCTGTTGAGCTGATGTTTGGCAGAAAATTTAGAGTTTCAACTGACATGCTGTTTGGGACATTTTCACAGGGTAAGAAATTCCCATTGTCCATAGAGCAATTCAGTGAACAGTTGTCTTCAATGTATGAGCTTGCAAGACAGATAATGAACACAAGCCTCAGCGATTTCAGGGCATGCCTGCTAAGTAATATTCCGACACCACCGATAGTGCTATCACATGAGTTTTTCTACGCTGATGCAGAATCAAGTGTCCAGCCTTTCCTTACGTCGTGGTACTTGAGTTCCAGATCCTCATGGAAGAGTCTATACTTTTGTATGCATATAATATCAACATTGTATTGGACATTGTAATATTCAGCATCAAGCAAGTTCATATATTTGCCGGTTTGACTGTAAAATTCGAACATTGAAAGTTGATATATTGGTAACTCGTTTGCATTTGAGTAGGTTTGGTTTGGGCTCTGATGCTGATTTATCAAGGTTTTCAAGGTGCCAGTTTACCTACCAGTCTTGCCTTGTCGTGGTATGATTCGAGGGAAAAACAACAACGACAGGTTTTCTGCAGGGGTATAGTGATAGGGAGGCTCAGGAGGCTTCAGGGCGCTCAGCCACTATTTTTTATGCCGATAATTTGCAAATTTGTATCTTTGCAATTTTTTTTGCAACATTTTGTACAAGAGCCCTATTGCTATTTTGATAGCACTACACCACTGGTTTTCTGATACACTAAATACGGTTGTGTGAAAAGAAGGGAAAATGGTTGCGAGCTACCAAAAAGAAATGTATGGTAAAAAGTGTTTGACGGCCTCTCGATAGTCTCTTGCAGATTCGTTGTTCGAACTGCATCCCAGTTTGACTTATTTACTAAACAATTAATTCACATTCCCGCTTGCTACTGGGTTATTCCGCTTGTTCCTGGTTTGTTACTGGGTTGTTACTGGGTTTCCGCTTCTTCCTAGGCTGTTCCGCTTGTTCCTCGTTTGGGTATAAATTTATCGGAGCCTTATTTCAACTAATTGATTTCAGGAAAACGAGTATAGATTTTCTTTGATTTCAAAGAAAAGGGGAATCAAATTGGAATCAAATATCAGAGATAAGGGTCAATTTTCTGGACCCTGAGACACCGGTATTTACATTTGATAGTGTGAGATGCCCCGCCGAGGGTGTACTATCAAATAACAGGCAATTTGCAGGGTAAGATTTGAATTTCACTTATAAGGAACAAGTTTTGTTGTAATATTGACTAAACAAGAAATTTTCAAGAGCACAATCCTTCCTATCAACAACAGGTTTTTGTGAAATATTGAATAAACAAGCAAGTTTTCAAGTACAAGCTGGTCCCTTAGCAACAAGTAAGGTTGCAATATTTAATAAACCAGAATGGACAGGCAATCTTTATTGTAAAATTCCAACCATCAGCAACAGGTTTTTGTGTGATTTTGACAAAACAGGAAATTTTCAAGAGTGAAATTCCATCAGCAAGGGATTTTGGTGAAATACTGAATCAACAGGCAAGTTTCAGGGTACAAGTTCGTCCATCAGCAACAAGTTATAGTATGATCAGCAACGTAATAGTAGGATTTTCCATCGATAAGGGTCGGTCTTTGGTTTTCAATCACAATTTTGGTTTACAATTACTTTGCTCAGCCACACGCAAGTGATCCCTGTAACAGTTAATAAACAATATATCTCTCGGAAATAGCTTTAATTGATTTTTCCCTTGCAGTAATGTTTCACAGCTTACAAGGAAGCAGTGCTTTAACATAGTAGGAGCTGAATTTCTTTTTTCTGAATCAAGAATTTCCTTATATTTCCTTAAATCTGATTGGACGAAATTCAAAATTTTCTCAAAATCTCCTACACTCATTTTGCATGGATTCTACAGACCCCAAAGACTGGAATCTACCGTATTGACCACCGAAAAAGCACCCAATCAAAACATATTTTGAAATTGGCCGCCTTGAATAATCTCAAATGAGGATTAAGGCGAATTCAGTAATAGACTTTTAATTGGTATTTTTCTCAGATGTATCAAAGTTGTCACTCAATTCAACGCAATTTCGAAAAATATGACTGTTTTTGCTATTTTCAAGTCCTGTCCAACCTCAAATAAGCAAGTAAAGTAGTCTTGGTAGTATTTTGTGCTGCTGCTGCTAAATATGCCTACTTTCAAATAATGTCAAACCTTGAAAGATATTTTAGCAAATAGGTCAAAGTAAGCATATTCGAGAGCCTACTGTACTTGCTTTCTATCCACAACTTTCCAACACTGTCTTTCTTTCTATGGTTTAAATTCAATATTTAGCAGTTTAAGAAAATAATTTGGAAACAAATAGTTTCTGTCTTCCCTTAGAGGAACATTGTCACCTAACTTGGCGTAATTTTTGTAATATTTGCCAGTAAGCATTATCTGAAAATGTCTGCAAAATGTTTGTCCACCAAAATGCACAAAACAAGTCTGCCAAAATTTTTGCAAATAATTCTTTACATGATCTGTGGCGTAAAAGGCGAAATTCCATCTAAAATTTCCCCAACGATTGTGCTGATGCCACAAACGATACTTACTGTGGACCAATAGCATGCGAATAACTTTCAATAACATAAATATGTTAAAGTGCCTATGCAGCGAAATTTGCCATTCTAATATTTTAAAAGAAACCTATAGAATCCTTCACCCTTGTTCTTATACAAATAATAGAATTCCGATAAGTTAAATGGTTCTTTTTATATTGAGTGTCAAAGTATGCATATTTTGCAGTTGCATTGCGAAATTAGATTTCCCGCTGTGACGTCACAGTGATGAGTCGAGGCAATACTGTTTAGTCAGGTCTGTTAAATCACTTATTGGGTCGAATTGTGCGAATTGAGATACTAGCATGAAGCTTTGCAACAATGGGCAGTTTGATACGCTGAAAAGGATAGGATATGGACCCCAACTGAAATTTACCCCTTCAGCTATTTTTAGCAGGGGTACTTTGCCCCAAGACTCTAGCAGCGATATTACGATATCTCTGCTGTAAGTTAGTTCAATAACATGAAACTTTGTAACAAGTGACAATCTGATACGCTAAAAATGAAAGGATATAGACCCCAACTGAAATTTGCCCCCTTTCCTATTTATAAACTAGGGTACTTTGCCCTAGACCTTTATTGACGGTATTATCGTATCTCAGTCTCACTTTGGTAGAAGAGCATGAAACTTTGCAATAAGGGGCAGTTTGATACTCTTAAAAAGATAGGATATGGACCCCGACTGAATATTGCCCCTTTTTCTATTTTTAGAGTGCAAGATATGAATAGGAACTATATCACATCTTTGTCAGCGTATCAAACTGCCTTTAAATTGAAAATTTCCATTCTCCGTTTATGGCCAATGGTAGAATTAGGGGTCTCGACTGGAGTGCCCCAGTCTAAAAATAGAATTTAGGGGGCATCATATGATTTGGGTTTATTTTACATCTTTTTCGGCTCGTTAAACTGCCTTTGTATTGTGAATTTCAATTTTCCATGAACTGGCATTCTCTGTTTATGGCCAATTGTACAATTAGGGGTCTCGACCGGAGTGCCCCAGTCTAAAAAAAGAATCTAGGGGGCATCATATGATTTGGGTCTATATCACTTATTTTTCAGCGTATCAAACTTGGTGTTTTCTTAAATTTTGGTAATTGTATCACAATTTGCACAATTCTTCTGCTTATCTCCCTCACTAAAACCTATTCTGTACAACCTGATTGCTGTCGACCCGACTCATCACTGTGACGTCACAAAATGGCCTTGATTTTCGCAAGTACTACCTAATTTCAAACTCTGATTAAACACACTTTTGCTGGTCAAATTATGACAATTTTGGTGTCAAACGTATCGAAAAAGATGGAAAAATATAACTCCTGAAAAATTGAAAGACATAAAATTTCGCTGCATAGACACTTTAAATTGGAAATTATAGTGTCATAAAAATCAGCTTGAAGTAAACTGTTATGAGACACTCAAAGATAAAATAAAATCATCATCTAGTTTCTATTGCAATTATTTTTCATTTTGTAAAATATCGAAATTTCCTTAGATTTCCTTGAACTTTTCTTGTCCTAAAAACTTCCTTGAAACTTGCTGAATTTCCTTAATTTAAGGAAATTTCCTTGAAAGTGGAAACACTGCAAGGCAGAACTTAGGTACTTAATGTATGGGAGATTTAGGTCGGTCATGCTGAAAAAAATGAGCATGAATTGGGGTCCAAAACGGGCTAAAATAGCATGCGCAAGATAGAATTCAGCCAATCAAATCAGTGTTAGGCTTATGATCATAATGACGAGGTCATGCTATTCCAATTGAGCATGACTTACCACAGGGATACCAACTGAATGGTCATTGAAGCTCAGCCGATTTGTATACAACTTAATTTGCATGAAGAGACTGGGGCGAGAAATTGGGTAGAAAAGTTGTCACAGGCCTATGTTTACATAAAGATATGGCGTTTACTGGCAACAAAATACAGTAAATCCCCGCATATAAGAACCTACAAAAGTAAGATCCTTGAGGCTGTTTTTCCTAAATTATGCACCTTGTAATTAAGAGCCCGTTTCAGTGTGATATAATATAATAGGTTCTTATTCCAAGGGCAAAAAAATAGAATTTTCAATTGTCCTTATTTACTCCCAGATTTTTAAAGATGAGGTAGATCACAATCGGTATAAAAATTTTCAGTTGTGCATTTTAAGCATTTTATACACTTTAACGAAAGAGAACTTTAAAATCACTTTGACTTTTTAACATAATTATATATAGCGAAATCAAAAATGTTGAAAAATGAATTAAAAGCACTAGAATTCATAATTTTCTTTTCCTGAGGACGTATGAGATCATCTCCAGATCCGTCCACTGTCATAAGGCAGCCAGCGCGCTCAAATGTCTTCCTGTAAATATCTTTGTAATGTTGCATTAATAACATTGCCAAAAGGAAAAAACAGGGTTGAATGTATCTCTTGATAGTGAATCCTAAAATTTTAAGTAAGGGATCCTTCGAATAAGAACCTTCATACCCTGAAATTAATCCAAGTACCTTTCCAATAAGAACCTACTTCAGCCTGAACCTCAGAAAAGTAGGTTCTTATATGCGGGGATTTACTGTATTGCCCGAATTGGCATCAATAAAATTATTCGGAATTTTGTTGATTTTATTCTTAAACATCTTTCAATGTCTTTTATCTCGAAAGCAGGATTTTTAAAAGCTTCTGTCAATTATGGTGTTCGAACAGAGTAGGAAAGTCGCTGATCGAAAAAGCAGCGCACGATGAATCTCGACAAATTTTCGCAAAAAAGAAAGAACTCAGAAATTTCCTCAGCCTTAGAGAACTCAAAGTAATGGGAAGTAAACACGAGTTAGCTGCAACAGCATTCTTTGCATATGAAAACAAAGCCCCAGTTGTGGAAACAGCAGCAAGTACTGCCTTCTAAAATCTTCATGCAGATCATCTCAAAGAATCTCTGATGCGCCATATAAGCTTTTGACATGCAATGAGAAAAAATCAGGGAAAATTGTTTCAGCATGTCCCAAATATGCAATCACGTATAGCAAGCATGTCCCAAATAAGCAATAATATTGCTGCTGGTCTATTTTGCATTAAGGCAGCCATAAGGATGGAACTTTCAAATCCATCGTGCACCTGTTAAAACGTCTAATCAATTCTTGTACCTCTTATCAGAATTTAACTTGAAAGTCGGAGAGGTGAAGAGGTGAAATGGACGTAAGCATTGGCCATCATTCTTTGAAATGATGCCGCAATTTCACATTGACCATATTTGAAACCGGCCTAACCCTGCGTTGACTCTGAGAGCACGACACCAGACAGAAGCTTTTAAAAAAGCTATTTTCGAGACTAATGACTACGGAGGATGTTTCGGAATCAAATCCACAAAATTTCGAATACTTTTGATGTAAATTCGTGCTGTGATTAGTCGCTAGTGAACGCCATATCTGTATGTAAACAAAGGTCCATGAAATTTTTTTCACCCAAATTCTCTCCCCAGTCTCTTCAAGCAAAATAAGCGCGTGGATGTCGAAAAGGGGAATTTCAGGAGCGGTTGGTCTCTCTGCGTACTCTATGGCAGGTCATGCTCTTCAGACTGAGCATGACTGTCCTCTAGTGGCCAAGATGGGGAACGGCAGTAGTATAATCACAGTATTGTTCCGATCTTTACGATCCGATCCGATCGAAGTATAACTCAAAGTTAGCAAAACCTAGAACAAATGGCAACAGTTTTTTTCACGAAATACATACCTCAAGCAATGCTTTATAGTCAAGCTATCAAAAGTCTTGATCATATGCAAAATTAGCCTCAATAAAAAGAGATTTTCCTCTTGCCATAGTTTGGAAAATCAGGATGCAATGACTCGCTTGAGACCCAAATAGCATTGACTACGTGCTTCCTCCAGGCACGTTTGCTAAATTTGTCGCTGATCACTTTAATGAGCAATTTTGCTGATTAGGCCCGTCTACACGATTATAGATTTATTCTGAACACCCTCATACGTTTGAAATGTAATGTTTAGGCTTATTGAGGGCTCTGTCCACACCATGCAACATTGTTGACCATTTGTTTGAAGTTGTTTAGAGTTAATTACTTTTGACGCTCGATTATGGAAGCTAAGACCCTAGGTGCACTGGTTTCTGACATAAAACTCGTTACCTTTGTCAAAGTGGAAAATCAAGACTACTTTTCCAAGGCCCTAGGCGAACTGAACAATATCAGGGGTGGATCCAGCAAAAAATCTGACTGAGTTCCAGGCCAAAGCTAGGGTCTTTCGGGTCTTGCATTGATAACTGTACCTAAGACAACATTTTTATTCACATTTATGCATTTTGGTACCGGGGGGAGGGGGGGGGGGGGTTGGTAGGTTTTTAATTTATAGATCACTTAATCTTGTTTGTCTTGGTTGCCACAGCAAAGTTTTTTCCTTTTGTTTTGCTTGCAATTTGTTGTTTTGCCTACGAGACACCAGCCTATTTTTCAAAATATGGTGTTCCGTCTGACCACAGGTCTCTCTTGTCATCAACGACTGCAATTTGAAACAAAAGTAGTTAATGCTCCTGGAAAATTAACGATACTTCCTGGTTTTATTTCAAACACTTAATAATCTGCTAGAATGGTGCGAGGGTCGTGAAAATAAGACATCTGCAGTCGCCATTTCGAATTCAAAGTTTTGCAGTTCTACAAAAGATTAGAAACAATAGATAGCCAATCAACTACTTGCTATTGTAAAGCTCTCTTACAAATATGGTATAATTTCCGGGTTCCAGATGCTGTTTTGACTGAGTTCCATCCGTGTTCCAAAAAAAAATTTCATTGTTTCAATTCATTGACTTCCAAGGCACAAAACGTTTATTTCCGAGTTCTAGGATTGACTGTTGTTGTCTCCCACAGCGTCTGGAAAATCGTTTCAAAATCACGACAGAGAAGAAGGAAGAAAAAGGGCGTATTACGTATTTCAGGCAACACTATTTTTAGCTATATGTTGGAAAACTGACTGAGTTCTGTGCACCAAGGAACTCACTCTGGATCCGCCTCTGAACATTTCAGATTTGAGGGATTAGTGAACTTGTTCTAGTGGCAATCTTAGTGTGCACACTGGGAAATCAGCATTTGTTAAAAGCCCTGTCCACAGTACACAAACTAACCCAGGTTTGCCCCGCGTTAAATTCAACCTAGGGTGAACCCTGTTTTGCCCACACTTGATTTTCATGCTTTTTAATGTGGACACAAAGTCGGGGCGAACCCTGGTTAGCTAATGCTACGCATGCGTAGTTAAATTATAACAACAAAACAAGGACAACAAAACAAACAATCTACAAACACGATCAAGATGGAAGTTGCCGAAGTCGCAGTTTATTGTATTTTGTCTAAAATGTTTTTCCTTGCAATGCAGTTTATTCAGAAGAAATATCCAATGGGACGGCAATCAAGATTAAAGCGAATATTGGCTGCATCTCGCAAACGGATTCGACAGTATAAGAGATCCAGATCACAGAGGAAGAAGAAATTTGAAAAATGTCTCAAAAAAGTGCATTCAGCCGGTAGAAGTGGGAGGAAAATATTGGCGTAAAACCCGAAGTAAAAACTGGTGGGACGCAATTTTCTTACATCTTTTTGAGGCATATGATTGGCATGCGTCACAAAAACCAACTCAGGTTCACCCCAGGTTGGTGTCCACACTAGAAATTCATAACACTAACCTGGGTTCAACCAGGGCGAACCCAGGTTAGTTGTGTCCACACTGCAAAATCTAACATGGGTTAGCGAAAACCTGGGGCGAACCTGGGTTAGTTTGTGTAGGTGGACAGGGCCTTTCTAGCAAGCTTAATCTCTTTTGTCTATGAACAATAGGTATTATGTTTGTCAGAAGTTTTTCTTTAAATTTCGTTCAGTTGTCAAGTGTGCCACAACTGTATCCGTAACTTTACGTAAGATCTCCAGCAAAAAACAGTCGAATTGCAAAAGAAGAAGAAACGTAATGTGTAAAAAAACGGATTTCAGCACATTGAACCTGGAGGCTTTACGGGTGATTACGTTTAAAATCCAATGTTGTTGTTCGAATATTTACAGTCAGCAAAAGGTTTGACAAATCCGTAAACACTTAAATGTACCTGTTTATCGCCGAAATTTTGGTCATTTCATTCAATGAGAAAACATAATGTTTTCAGGCGACCGCGTTGTGAACAACATGGCGATTCAAATTAGAACCACCTATGTGGCGTCCTGTTATAGTTACAAACCGATGAAACCAAACTTCAAACCATTGGCAACACTTTTACTCTAAAAATTGAAAAAGCTACTTTTTTAAAAGTAAAAATTTAAACTTTTAAATTGACAGTTGCTCAGCTTTGAAAAATATTTGAGACTTGCTAAAACTTTATCAAAAAGTTTTGTAACAGGTTCTGTTAAACGCAACACAAAAGATTCAGAAAAACATTTGCAAGAACAGATCTAGTCGTTGGAGTGCCTAGTAGGACAATATTAGCCCTGTATTTGGTTGAAAGTGGCATATTCTGAGTCATTTTATCATGCTAATAAATTCGCAGCTATTGAAGTACTTGAGTGTACATGTTTATCGCGGGAATTTTGGTCTTTTCATTCAATGAGAAAACAAAATAATGTTGTTTCAAGCAATTGGCAGCATCTTTTTTCCCTGACCAACGATTTGAGACACCTTTAATTGATTGAGTTCTGATGCAATATTATTATTATGATTGTTATAACATTATTTATATTTGGTTAAAATACTGTTAGTTCTAACTTGAACTAATTAAGACCAACTATTTACATAAAAAGAATTCTAATTACAATAAATACAGTAAATATATGCTTCTGGTGAGATTTCCACGTACCTTTTATCTACATATTTTACATGAGTAACTATCACCTTTCCACTCTTTAATTGTTCTCTTAAAGCTAGCACTGGCTGTCAGACTTTTTATTGAGTCAGATAAAGTGTTCCAAAGGATGGCACCCCTGAAGGATAGTGAATCATTCCCATATGTCATTGTGTTGGTGCTCGGTAACTGTAGAAGATCTTTAGTCCTTAGGTTATAGGCTATATCTTTTGCCCGGAAGATTTGCCGCATAAAAGATGGATTTTCCGAATTGAGGCATTTATATATTTCCAGCATCAATTTTTGCAATTTTTTCGTGGGAATAGTTCTTTCGCTACCCCTAGCTAAAAGTTCAGCAAAGGGGGCTGCGAAGTCCCCCCACATAGTTCTCAGTGCCCTTTTGTGAACTCTGTTTATTGCTGCATTGGCATCTTTCCCACAGAACATCCAGATTAAAGGACAATAATTGAAGTTTGACATGATATATGTATTGTAAAGAATATGTCTCTTGTCCTGATCTAAATACTTTGCTACTCGCGAAAAAGCGCTGGTCTTGTTGTTTGCTTTCGTGCAAAGTGTGTTTACATGCTCGACAAATTTTAGCCTAGAGTCTATAGTAATACCTAAGAGTTTGACTGTGCTAGTTGCAGGAATGGGTTGGTTATCAATTTCAAACTTGTACTCCTGGTCTGGTTTTAGGATTTCCAACCATTCCATTGTCCCGAAACCAACACAGTGCATTACGGGTATCATCCCTAAGATAAGATACAGCCTGTTCTAGGCTTTGACTGCATGTATATATTGTATTATCATCTGCAAAATTACAGTATTCTGACTTAGTAATGACATATGTGAAATCGTTCATGAAAAAGTTAAACAGAAATGGACCTAGCACTGAACCCTGGGGAACCCTAGATTCTATGTTTAGACATTCACTAAATGAGTAGCCATACTTGACGGGTTGCTTCCTGTTTGAAAGGTAACTTCAAAATAGTCTCAGTCTTTTTCAGACCGAAACCAAAGGCAGCTAGCTAAGCTATCAAGAGATCGTTTGGAAGGCAGTCGTAAGCTTTTGATAAATCCATTAGTACCATTCCCACATAGCCCTTTTTATCCAGTGTACTGCGACAAGTACTGTAGCATGTTGTGTGCTGTAGCTGTCACGGAAGCCACACAGTAAACTAGAAAATCTGGTATTTGCAAACGGTTTCATTTGTTTGACCATGATGCGTTCAAAGACTTTTGAAAGGGCCGGAAGGACACTTGTAGGCCTAAAGCTAAGATAGGTGATACATCAGCCAGTTCTAGTTGGCCAGGAAATTCACTATATTCGAACATATTATTAACATACAATGTAATTTGATCAATACACAAATGTGAGAGTAATTTCAAAATGTCCGTAGGAATCTCCCCACTAGATTTTTTGAACTACTAAGCTGGTTGATTTCATTCCAAACATCAAAAGGTGCAACAAATTCAAATTCGTCAATAATAACAACATTCTCCTTAATTCTGATAATAGGGTGGTTCCTGTATTTCAGAATCGAATACAGCACATGATCAGTTGACGAAATGATTTCAACGTCAGACTCTGGCGGTGCTGTGATAGGTATTGTGTCGGTTATGTTGACAAAATAAGAATTGAAAATTTCACAAATCTTCTTGTCGTCATTTATTATGTTGTCGTTTTCTACGAGAACTGTCTTTCTCACTTTCTGACTCAGCCTGTGCAATACTTTTGCTCACTGAGTGTAGATATTATAAGTAAATTTGCTCCATGTGCCATTTTTCTCGGTATTTTCGAACGCTTTTTTCTGTTTAATTCGAATATGAATTGCTGAGCAACTCCGAACGCAAGTCACCTTTGGTGACGTTTACCAATGCCCAAGAGGTTTTGATCCGTGATCCATAATGACAACATCACTGGAATAGAACTAAGAAGTGGTATTTTTAGCACTAGTTTAGAAACTTGGTGTTCGCGGAATATGTATTCATATAATGTGTAATTTGTGCAAAAGTTTAATTTTTTGAAACATTCTTCTTTCTACTATTGGCCTTAACAAGCTGTGTAATATGTTTCTGTTAACGATAGAACCAGACTTGAGCAACAGAGGCGCAAAAGGATGACATTATAACAAAACTGTTTTTCTCTGAATTTTCAATTTTGAACTAATGAACTATTTTACTATTGCACAGGCAGAAACAGCACGTTAAAATGTCTCTAAATGTGGAAAACAAGTTAAATCTGTTGCATAATTTATGCGATACGGCCATTTGAAGTTTTATAACTAGAAAACTGTTAAATTGGCTTGGTTCAAAGATTTTAAAGCTGATGCAGGTCCCTTTTTTCATAACTTCGACGACTGTCGCAAAAAAGAATTAATGTAATCTATCTTTGAAATTAATAAGCAACTATATACCAGTGTTATGTAACTTCTTCAAAAAGGACACTCAACAGTACCAAAAGCATTAGCTCAGCTCTATCAACCGTAAGAAAGTAGAACAGGAAAAATTGTTTGCCTTTAAAGCATTAAAATCAGAACAACATACGATGCAAGTTAAAGGTTATTCCTCAATAATCCTAATAAAAAACTCCCTTTCCTGTCAACTATCACCTTACTATATAACAAAAACAAAAATATCGTGTTTTCTTTATCCTTTATTCGTATTCGCTCAAAGTCTATATTCTTAATATCTTTCTTCAACTTTGATATTTATTTTCTTGCAGTTCACTGGTCCTAATAATCAATGTACTAAAAGCTTTATAAAATCATAAATTTTAGAATGATACAAAAAAATCTTGTCCCAAACACCTGAAGGACCCAAACAGATACCTAGTGTTTACATTAAGTGTCCAATAGGGAATTCTCAGTGTCCTTATAAAAGTATGTACTTCCACTTCGTCGCAACCACTAGACGGATAGTCTTGTATAAGTAAAATAAAATTAATTCCTACCTCATAGGCATACCATTAAATAATATTGGAAAGCTGCCAAAATTATATCAAATCATATAATTATATTTTGATGATATCTACAAATATATCTTGAAATCATTTGCACAAAATTTCACATTTTGACAAATTTTGTCTTTATTTTCTCTAACAGATTATAACATGCAGTTGTTACACGTCAAATTGCTAATAGCAACGGTGTTCGTCACACTTGTGACCATTTTGATGATATCAATGAAAATGCAGATGAAAAATCAACCGATCTTTAGAGGAACTTTTCCGTCAAGAAACCCTTGGGATGGCGTTCCTGAGTTTGTGCTATACTTGAGATTAACCTCTAGTCCGCGTTTTGAGCAAGAGTATAAAGATTATTTGGTTCGCACTATGAAGCTTTTCTTTCCACCCGAACGAGCAAAACTTTTAGTTGTATTGGACAATGAGAAGAAAGAAGACCATTTGCTTGGAGACAAAATAAAAAAGGAATGGCCATATCCACAAATATGCTACAGAGATCCAAGTTCCACCGATGCATACCGCGGATGGGGCAAGGCCAGAATGTTTTGGGACATGATGTATCCTGATAAATGTACCAGTGTATCTTATGTGGGTTATCTCGATACTGATACATTTTTTAGCACCTTAGTAACACCACAGTTGTTATTTGATAATGGAAAACCAATTATAATCGCAAAAATTGGCCAGGTTGAACATAAATGTTGGGCTGAAACAACAGAGTTGTTTCTCGGCAAAAAGGAAGTTATGCAGTGCATGTCAACTTTCCCTATTATGATAAAAACGGAGCATATGTTGAAAATGAGAGAGGTCCTTGCAAGAAATCATAGTATGGATTTTGATTCAGTGTTTAAAAACACTCCTCGTCAAATGTATTGTCTTTGTCAGTTTAGTATCATGTGCAATTATCTTTGGTACTATCACAGAAATGACTACTCATGGCGTTTGCAGATGGTCCCAAATGGTGACTGGAGAGGAAAAAATTTGCTTGCCAGTCAAGTGTCACCAGATTATTATCGGATTAACGTACCCCCAGATATGACGATTCCAATGCAGCGTTCGTCAATTCATCTGAGGTACACGATAACAAATGGTCAGTCCTATCTTTCAAAAGCCCCTTCAAAAAATTATATCGAAGATTTTATTAAAGAAGGACTTTGTTACTCAGCTGGATTTGATGTCTGTCCGGAAAGTTGCAAAAAATGGAACCAGACAAAGATACATTACAATCTTTATTCATTTGAATTTTTTCCATGGTTTTGGGACAAAAGGTGCAAGAAGGAGCAAGACAAGCATTACAGAAACGTCAAAGAGCTAGTTCGCTACTATGCTTCTTCAAAGATGGAAGTTTTTGGACTTTCGTCTCTAGATCAACTATGTACCATAATATGAAAATATTTAGTTATATACCGTTGATGGCGACAAATTTTGCATTTCTTCTTTTTATTCGCTGTTGAGGTCTCTTCAGTTTGCTATAAATTTATCATAGATGAAATGTGCAGTAGATGTGTGTTTTGCAATGATTCAGCACAATGAAATGATCGAAACTGTAGCAGGGTTTATTTTAACGTGCAGTGGTAGCCAATTTGTGCAATGATAAATCATTAATGTACGGTGATACACTCGTTGGTCAAATTTTTTGCAGTGATAAAACTAAAACAAAAGATTTAGTGGTGGACAAGTAAAATTGCAGCAACTACCAGTAGACAACACATAAAGATTATCACATCACAATATTTAAAACAAGAACATAACACTAACAATGATCCATGAAATCTCTCTAAATTTTATCGAATTCAGTATCTAGAAGCCATCTAGTTTGTTTTGTTCTTCATCTTCTCCTTTGTGATTTTTGTTCTCGAAAATTCTTTTAAATCTAGACCACTTTTCCTTGTTGAAAACACTTGTGAAGCTAAGGTGAAAGGCGGTGTAGCTCAAAAACTTTACATACAGTTAGTTCAATTGGTGCGGTCATAAAATTTTCAAAGGCAACACCCAACTGTGTAGCGATAAAAATTCGTTAAAATAAACCTTGAAATCTAGGGGATATATATTGTATACTGTATATCAATATAATATAATATAATAAAATATAATATAATATAATACAATATAATGTAATGTAATATAATATAATGTAATATAATATAATATAATATAATATAATATAATATAATATAATATAATATAATATAATATAATATAATATAATATAATATAATATAATATAATATAATGTAATATAGTATAATATAATGTAATATAATATAATATAGTTTTTTGGCGTTTTTCTTTTTTAGTCAAACGTACTTCTTGTTGAAGTACATTTGACATGAGTTGAAGTACGTAGCAAACGTCTTCAAATTTCTCTCCGTAGTTATTTACCTGTGAACTGTGATCGAGAAAGTTTGAAACTATGTTGTAATGACGTCTCGTGTAAGATCAAAAAATTATTTCAAGGCTTGTTTCAAAAGCAACCACTTGCTACTTACCTTGGTATGATAAATATTATCAAACGAGATCTTTTTCACTAACGAACAAATTGAGGCTCTTTCTTCATTCTCCTAATCGTACTAAAAATTTCTTTTACAGATTAAATCAACTCGTACAATTTCACAATGGCCTTAAAAAATATAATATTGTCGCGCTTCATCAAAAGCTTAGCAACCGGCAGCACTTGTTGTCAATTGACCCCTCTTTCTATTTTGGAATATCTTTCTAGCAGGAAAAAAGTCTGGAGCTTAATGTGAAAATCAGTTGACACTTCTTCCCAAAACTGTAGGGAAAGTGGATCTTCGCTTCGTGAGAGGACTTCAGTATGAGGTTGAAATGATGTCGATTGTGAATCGTTGTTCATGTGAATTTTACCGCTTGTAACAACAAGAGCACATTTTGTTCTAGACCAATCAGCGAGTTTGTTTACAAAATGTCATTAGCCAATCACCTGCCTCCATTTCGAGCTTGATTTTTCAATATTTCAAACCAAAACACAGTTGCTGTGGAGAAAAACCCACCCCTATACTTTTGCCCGGGAAAAAAATTTACGTTTTTCTACGAAGAAGATCTTTTAAACTTACTTTCTAGAGTAATTTTTTGGTTCGAATCTAGGAGCCCTAAGCAGGAACACAAACGGTTGGTAAAATATCTGCAGTGAAACATTACCTATTTTCCACCTCGACCCTACCGCCAAAAATGCCCACCCCCTAATTTATTTCTTATGAAGTTTTCGTTAATTAAACAAGGAATTTTTTTAAGATTTAAGTTACCTGATATTTTGCACAAACAAATCACCCAGCCATCACCTGGGAATATTGTATTTTCCAAACAAAACTAGGCTTTATGATTGCCTTTTCCTTCCTCTACACTACCGCACGGGATGCCTAGGCCCTTTCTAAACCTTCATCGATTTTGATCCACGACAGGAATGCCCTTTCTCGTAAAAGGAATATTCTTTAGATTTAAGCTATCAAGCACTTTTTGAAATATGGCTCTTTGCCCTAAGCTGGGAAAACTTAAAATTTTGGAAAAAGCACATTGAGCTATACCTACTGTACACTAGGTGAGCCAAACTTTGTACTGTACACAACAAACCGGCAGTTCTGCCGCAAAATGTTTTTAAATAACCTAATTAAAAAGGCTGTGACTAGTTGCATAAGAGTTCATGACTGTTTAGGTAGGGAATAATGAACGATCTATATAGGTAGAGTAACAAATATATGAAAGTTTTCTTTTTACAAACATTATCAACAATTGCGAAAGCACAGAAATTGGGCTATGATGACAGGTGTGCACTGTGCCTAGAAGTACCTCTGTATTTGCAATAAAATAAGCTTTTCTTTGCACAACCTCGTAAGATTTCCAGAAAGTGAACTCGCACATACTTAACATTATGCTTGGGTGTCTAAGACTGCTCATTTTCCTCTGTGTTATTCAAGAAATGCTCTTTTCCCCCATTGTTATTAAAGAATAGGTTAAACGTCTAGCAAATCATCCATTTTTTTGTAGAATTTTGTAGAATTGATGTAGAATTTGTCCAAAGCCTCGAAATCCATCTTGTTGGGAACGTGCACTCAACAGTTACGTAATTGCTGCGTTTGTAAGTAAACTAATGACCTTCGTAATTAGTAGCTAGTGTAGGACACGTGTTAGAGTAGATTGCTTGCTGCTCTATTGTCAGCTAATTAGAAGCTTCTAGAAAGTTCTAATGATCGCTGAGTTAGAACCTTTTGCACGCGTCACGTAGAGTTTAGATAGTTGCATATTTCGCAGTGAACGAGTCGATAGAGTCTCAAAACAACAGGTTATGGGCCCAGAACCAAACCACTGCACATGGCTGGATTTGGAGATAAATTCGAAATCGAAAAATTAGATAGGTCAAACTGGCCTACATGGAAGTTTCAAATGAAACATTTGTTGATGGCGAAAGATGTGTGGGGTCACGTAGATGGAACGATTTCATTACCTGACGATAATACAGCATCTAGAGCTACATACGAAAAGGCCAAGCAAAAGGCAATGGCGACGTTGGTAATGGGAATTCAGTCGAATCTTATCTACTTGGTGACATCATGCGAAACACCGAAGGACCTGTGGGGTACTCTCAAAGCCTATTTCGAGAGGGATACGATAGCCAACAAGCTGTTTCTCAAGAGACAATATTTTACTTCAAAAATGCTTGAAGGGCAATCGGTCCAAGATCATTTGAAACGTATGAAGGAAATTGCTGATAAACTCCATGCACTCGGGTCTACAGTAGCTGAAGAAGAGCAAGTCGTGGCATTGCTCATAAGCCTTCCACCAAGCTATACAACACTCGTTACAGCTCTGGAAGCTAAAGGAGATGAACTATCACTGGCCTTCGTCCAGCAAGCCCTTATCAATGAAGAGCAGAAAAAACAGGCCTTCAAAGCAACCGCAACGACTAAAATTAATCGAGACTCAGCATTACATTTGGAAAAGGGCATCAGCAGGCCTTTCAAAAGCAAATGTTACAACTGTGGCAAGGAGGGTCATAAAAGCTTTGAATGTCACAAAAGGAAGCAAGTGAGGCCCAGCAATTCATTTAAAAATGAAACACATAATGCAGAGACTGCAGGAAAGGAGGAAGATGATGACTCAGACTCTCAACTCTTTCTAGCTGAAAATGAACAAACAGAAAATGAGACAAACAGACAATGGATTCTGGATTCGGGTGCCTCGCAGCATATGACCTCAAACAAACTGCTTTTGATTAACTACAGAGAGTTCAACCAGCCTGAATTAGTCAAACTGGGTGACGGACATACAGTGGAAGCCCGTGGATCAGGACGAGCTCAAATAACCATGGAAACAAGCCACAACAAGCAGCTGACAATTGAAATGGATAATGTACTCTATGTTCCGAAACTAGCTTGCAACCTGTTCAGTGTGCGAGCTGTGACACAGAAGGGACTCATTGTTCAGTTCGGACATACTTGTTGCTGGATAAAAGACTCGGACGGTAAGGCTGTAGGCAAAGGAAGACTCGTTAAGCGAATGTACGTTCTGAGCTGCAAAACCGATATAACAGCAGCTTATCACCAATCTGAAAGGATGGAAAATAGCAACCCTAGCACGATGGATATTTGGCATCAACGGCTAGGACATATAAATAGAAAACAGCTATTGGAATCAGTCAAGAAGAAGCTCATCAAAGGAGTTGCCATCCAAGGAAATGACGAACTGAACTTTTGCACAGGGTGTGCGGAAAGTAAGATGAGCAGAAAACCTTTCAAGTCAACAGAGGGGATCAAGACTTCTAGAAAATTACAGATAGTTCACAGCGACGTATGTGGACCAATGTCAATACAGAGCTTTTCGGGAAAGCGTTATTTTGTCACATTCATTGATGACTACTCGAGATGTGTCAAAGTCTACTTCATTAGAAAGAAGTCTGAGGTACTAAAGAGGTTTAAAGAATTTGAAGCCTCTGCAACCAATGAAGCTGCATGTAAAATTGGAACCTTGCGTACAGATAATGGCGGAGAGTATGTATCAAATGAATTTGAAAATCTTCTGAAAAGGAAAGGTATCAAACACGAAACTTCTGTTCCTCACTCTCCACAACAGAATGGAGTGGCTGAGCGCATGAACCGGACTCTCGTTGAATCCGCAAAAGCAATGATGAACCATGCCGGACTCAGCAAGACCTTCTGGGCAGAAGCAGTCAACACTGCAGCCTACATAAGGAATCGTGTTATAACCAGCGCATCAGGTCAAACACCGTATGAAAAATGGTATGGAAAACCCCCTGATGTCTCCCACTTTCGTGTGTTCGGCTGCATAGCTTATGCTCATATTCCAGAGGCTGAGCGAAGAAAGTTGGACAAGAAAGCCAACAGACTTCGATTCTTGGGCTACAGTGCAAACCAGAAAGGATACCGACTCTTTGATATGCAGAGCAAGAGAATAGTGATTAGAAGAGACGTTAACTTCAATGAAAATGATTTTGGATCTCAAAAACAGTATTTGAAGATGGGTCCAGAACCAGCAAAGGAAGATAAACGACAAACAGAGCCTACGGAAAGGAACACGGATGCAGAAGAAAGCCATCCTCGACGATCTCAAAGATCCACAAAAGGGGTACCACCACCTCGATTTGGCTTGGATGAGTATGCTGACGTCACAGAAGCAAGACATGTTGTATTCTCAGCAATCATCGAAGAACCAGCTACCATCCAAGAAGCCTTCAATAGTGAATATTCCGCACAGTGGAAAGAAGCAACGGATTCAGAGTATCAGTCACTCATAGAGAACCAAACGTGGGAGTTAGTGAAGCCACCAAAAGACCGAAAGGCTATCGGGTGCAAGTGGGTCTTCAAAGTAAAGTATGACGAAAATGGACAAGTGGAACGTTTCAAAAGTCGTTCAGTAGCAAAAGGGTATTCTCAGAAGTACGGCGTCGATTTTGATGAAATTTTTTCTCCTGTCGTACGGTTCAGTTCTATTCGAGCCTTACTGGCTTTTGCAGTTCAAAACCGAATGCTGATTCATCAAATGGATGTAACTACGGCATTTCTGAACGGAGATTTAACGGAAGAAATCTATATGGAGCAACCAGAGGGTTACGTGATACGTGGAAAAGAGAATCTCGTTTGCAGGCTCAAAAAATCCCTCTATGGACTCAAGCAATCACCACGTTGCTGGAATCGAAAATTTAGAAACGCGCTCGAATCACTAAATTTCAGACAAGGCCAAGCAGATCCGTGTATCTTCGTGAAAGGATCTCTTGAAAGAAACAATTTGACAATTATTGCTGTTTACGTAGATGATTTAATCATCATATCCACTACTCAAGATGAAATGAAACAAATGAAAGTAAACCTGAGAAAGAATTTCAAGATGAAAGATTTGGGCAGCCTTCATTTCTGCCTTGGAGTCAGCGTTGAGCAAAGCGAAGAAGGTGTCAGTCTATCACAGAAGCAGTACATTGAAAAATTACTGAAGCGCTATGGACTTCAAGATGCTAATCCAGTGTGTACACCTCTTGATCCAAATGTCAAACTTGTAGCAGATGATGGAAACAGTAAACCTGTTGATAACGTTCAATATCAGTCTATGATAGGGAGTTTACTCTATGCTGCCATCGCAACAAGGCCTGATATCGCTCAAGCAGTGGGAGCTCTTTCTCAATTCAATTCAGCACCAACAGAAGCGCATCTTACTGCAGTAAAAAGGGTATTTCGTTATCTGAAAGGAACAATCAATCTTTCGCTGGTTTACAAGAAATCAGAAAGCAAAGAAGTTACGGGATTTAGTGATGCTAGTTGGGCTGACGATATGCAGAATCGCCACTCAACCACTGGAAATGTCTTCATGATGGCCGGAGGTGCGATTAGCTGGCTTAGTCAAAAACAATCAACAGTGGCTCTTTCAACCGCTGAGGCAGAGTACATTGCCTTGAGTAAAGCTGCCCAAGAGGTCGTATGGCTGAAGCAACTGTTTAGAGAAATAGGAGACAATGTGCAACCTATAACCATCATGGAAGACAACCAAGGAGCAATTTCGATGACAAAAAATCCAGTCGGACATAAACGGACGAAACACATCGACATAAGGTATCATTTTGTTCGAGAACAAGTAGAGAAAGGGACTCTGCTACTAAAATATTGCAACACGAAAGAAATGCTGGCTGACTTACTTACTAAATCACTGAACAGAGGTCAATTTGAGTACCTACGCTGCAAGCTCGGAATGCAATAAAACCTGAAAAGAAACTGTTGATTGAGTGGGAGTGTTGGGAACGTGCACTCAACAGTTACGTAATTGCTGCGTTTGTAAGTAAACTAATGACCTTCGTAATTAGTAGCTAGTGTAGGACACGTGTTAGAGTAGATTGCTTGCTGCTCTATTGTCAGCTAATTAGAAGCTTCTAGAAAGTTCTAATGATCGCTGAGTTAGAACTTTTTGCACGCGTCACGTAGAGTTTAGATAGTTGCATATTTCGCAGTGAACGAGTCGATAGAGTCTCAAAACAACACATCTTCTTCAATTCATTGCGATATTGTTCAATCCAGTGTACGGAAAACTAATGCTGCAATTTTGTCAAAGCCACATTTTATCACCCTGAGTGCATACACTCGCCTCAACCTTACGAAAGTAAAGTATCCAGATAGTTCTATGATCGATTGCCCTTTCGAACAAAAACAAAGTCAGGCTGGCGATAATGACTCTATAGTTTAGTCATCATAATCTTGTGAGAAACTCTTCTACAATGAACCAAGTTGTCAAAATTTTGCAAAACTTTTGCTCTTTTCATCTGTTATCATTTTTTGTTAAAATGAGAAACCTTTGCGCTACAAGCTTGACGCAAATCAACTGATGTCAAATAATCGAAGAACAGCAAAGTCAGGTGACTTGGACTCAGTTGAAATGGGCCAATAAAACATGGTAATTTTTTACAAACTGGTTCTTGAGACACAAATATTTTGAATAAAGAGAAATACAACGTGTTTACTCTCAGTCGAGGAAACTATTTGCATGGAGATGCCACCGATCGATTATTAAACATGCATGACATATGGTAACATTTTAGCAGCTCTGAAACGTTCTTGCACAGCAGAAATATCATTTACGTAGAACATGGTTATAAAGCCACAGAACTTCTTTACAGAGGCCAAGTCTTGCTGAACTCGATCGGTACGACGATAAGTTTTAATTCCTTTTTATCTGCCTTGCAATATTTACCGACAGCTTTTAAAACTTCAATTTTCTGTTAATATTTGTAGCAATTCTGCATATCGCAGACCTTTTTGGATGCAAATCGTGTTGTGAGAGTTCTTGCTCTTTCTGACCGCCACAAATTTTTAAGCACCTTGCTTTTAAACTTGTTTGCATATGTTGAAAGAAGTAATTTTTGTGCATCCAGTGATGTAAGGAATTTGATGATCGCTTTTCCATCTTTGTGATAAACGATTATTTCTAGCCGCTGTTGTAAGTCAACTTTCGTTTCCTTCGCTACCAGCTTGACAAAAACCCTCGCAACATTTACTTACACATCGATAAAATAATGTTTTTGACGAATAGATAGTTCAAAGGGCAAATAAACCCACAGACTTCAATCTTAAATCTTAAATCTTAAAAAAAATTCCTTGTTTAATTAACGAAAACTTCATAAGAAATAAATTAGGGGGTGGGCATTTTTGGCGGTAGGGTCGAGGTGGAAAATAGGTAATGTTTCACTGCAGATATTTTACCAACCGTTTGTGTTCCTGCTTAGGGCTCCTAGATTCGAACCAAAAAATTACTCTAGAAAGTAAGTTTAAAAAATCTTCTTCGTAGAAAAACGTAAATTTTTTTCCCGGGCAAAAGTATAGGGGTGGGTTTTTTTCCACAGCAACTGTGTTTTGGTTTGAAATATTGAAAAATCAAGCTCGAAATGGAGGCAGGTGATTGGCTAATGACATTTTGTAAACAAACTCGCTGATTGGTCTAGAACAAAATGTCCTCTTGTTGCTTGTAACTAGAAATTTTATTACTTCTTCATCTAAGACGAAGCTATTTTGGGACTCGGCCATTTTGCAGGATGTCGAATTCGTAGGCGACAGAGGAAAAAGTTCAATAGTTTGAGTTTTCAAGGCGAACGCCGCGCACAGCACAGGAAGCGAAAAAATTCAAATACGCATGCTCCTAACCTATCGCCGGTGTACTATACGTTTCTGCATAGGCATGCGTTTCTGCATGGGCCGAGACGCATATGCGTTTCAAGTGTTACAGCGCACAGTTGTGTAGCATCACTCAACGTGATCACCTTGGTTTTGTATTATACCATACTTTGTAAAGGAAACAGGATACCCTATTTTCTCAGTTTCATCATAAGTGGTCCTTGTTGTTTTTTAAGTTCGTTTCTCACAAACTGCTTAGCAAATTTATAATCGACGACCTTTCAATTGTGACATAACTTGAGAAAACTGCTCTTTTGCCGACTTCAGGCTGTTCCTTAATTTGCCGAATGAATGTAATTCTTTACTTGATTTGCCGACTGGGATTTTGCAAAAGGGGTGCCGCAACCTTAGCATCCCCAATGTAGCTACGGCCCTGTCTATATCCTGCTATATCATCATTTTCTCTTTCTTTCAACGTAAAAAATTCATTTTAAATTAAAAGTCATATCAAAAATATCACTGTAGGAAATATTCTGAATGGTACTTGAATTTAATTTTAAGGGTGTTATTGAAATTTTTTATAATTGCTTCTCTTCATGGGGTCTCGTCTTTTAGTTTGCCCAAGGGCCTTGAAACCTCTCGGCGATACTTCGTTAAGTGAAATTAAGGGATGCTGTAGATTGCTACATGTCAAGATTCTTTTTAAGGAATCTTTAGAGCCGCAATTTTTTCTCAGGACACTATTTTGAAGGAACAATTATTGGTTTTAATAAGTATAAACAAAATGTACATGATGCATGGTGCAGGTAGCTTGTGCTCCAGACCCATAATTTAAAAAAGTGGAGGTCTGGATATTGATAAAATGCATGTTTAATTGCCATGCCTCTTGGTAAGACAAATTAGGCATATATATATAAATAAAACTCCATCTTAACGAAAATCTTTCCAAATAGATTTATAATGAAACGTCAATTTGTCAGAAAAGCAAATAGATTCTAACTCGACCTTGGAAGCAAAATTATAAAGTCATTATTAAAGAAAACCAAATTTTCGAGGGTGTGACAACCATTGTGAATTCTTGGTTATATAGAATCACAAGAAACCAAACTCACCTATATAGAATCTTTAAAAACAAAATTGTGTTTGTGGAGTGACATTTACTAGCGATGTAATATATAATGTTTTTCAAATTTAATATCGTCTGACTTTTCGAAGTATGCCAATTAGACGGACAAAACTGATGACGATAAAGAAAGGTATTTATAGCAATTGCATAATAATGGAAACATTTCATTTTCAATTCAATTTAAACTACAATTACAAATCTCACTATTACAAGGTAATTTGCAATTGGCTAGCCTGGTTTTACAAGAAAAAACTATAACAATCGTAAGGTAAAAGGAAAAACTGAGAAAAATAAAACAACCAAAATTAAAACGGATGTAATTCCGGATTTGTCCATGGTTTATTTTTGCAACAAAATATGTAGTACGTAGTACGGATGGCAATGTTGGAAAGTTTAGAGATGAGATACCGTTTTTGTTGTTGATCGATGGAGAAAGAGTCACACATTTTGAAGAAGGAGATGCAGGAATTGCCAAAGATGCCAAGAGAGCTCATAGAAAGATTCACAAACGAGACACATTTCAACTTCCGCTGTAAGTCAGATAGGAGAGAAGCATACTTGCTATGTTTTCTTGTTGCATTTGTGTCAAGATTAGATTCAAAACCAACAGTAAGCTCTAAGATGTATAGGTAATTGTTGTTAGTCTTCAAGAGAAGATCTGGGCGAAGGTTTTCTCCAGTTATGATTGATGGTGAAAGATAGCCAGGTATATCAGCGTAGATGGTAGATTCATTAACAGCTTTAAGAGACGTAGCTAGAAAGTTTAAGATAGAGTTATGACGCCAGGTGTATCGGCCTTGTTCCAGGTATGTTTTGCAGCCAGCAACAATGTGAAGGAGGGTTTCTGGCATAAAACAGAAAGAACAGTCAGAAGTCTGGCTCAAGTTCCACTTTTTCAAGTTTTTCTGTGTAGAAAGGGTATTGCTTAGGTACCTTATGGTGAAATTGAAAATATTCTGAGGCATGCTACTTTGCACCTTGGACCAAAGTTTGTTTATTTGTGGAAGATCCTGGTTAAAAAGATGTGATAATAAAGATCCTTGGGAAGTTAGAATGTTTTGCAGACGATCTTTATGTTCTTGCTGGACAGCCTTTAATGCTTCTTTCGTGTTCCTATATATGTCATATAATAATAAAAATAATAATAATAATAATAATAATAATAATAATAATAATAATCACTAGAAAGATCACTAGAAAGAAGAGGCAAGGAGAACCTATGTGGAAAAGAAGGTTGCAGAAGCAAGTAAAATACTTGAGGAAAGATTTAAGCCGAGTTGAAGAGTTAAGAAAAGGGAAAACAATTAAGACAAGATTTCAAGAACAGTTACAGAGAAAGTATTGGTTAAAAGAAAAGGGTCTCATAACAGTAAGTGAAGAACTAAAACAAAGGATTACAGCTAAATCAGGAAAAATTACAAGATATCAAGCTAGAATAGATCAATTTAGACAGAATCGACTGTTTCGGGAAAACCAAAGTCGGTTCTATGATGAATTGAATGGCGGAGAGAGAAATGAAGTACGACCTGAAAAGGAAGAAACTATGGAATTTTGGAAGGATATATGGAGCAAACCAACACGGCACAATGAAAACGCAGAATGGCTGCAGGACTTGAAGGAGGAAATTAAAATTGACAGGCAAAATGATGTTGTGATTACCAGGGAAAAGGTAGAAAAGGTTGTTAATAAAATGCCAAATTGGAAATCACCAGGACCTGACTTAGTTCAGGGCTTCTGGTTGAAAAGATTTACTAATCTGCATGGGAGAATTACATTGCAGCTCAACGAGTGCTTGAGGAAAGGAAATGTACCAAAATGGATGACTAAAGGAAGAACAGTTTTGATAGTCAAAGATCCACAAAAAGGAAGGGTGCCTAGTAATTATCGTCCAATAACGTGTCTCGCTATGTGCTGGAAATTGTTGACAGGAATATTGGCAGGTGAGATTTATTCTTTTATGGAGGCTAAGAATGTATTACCAGAAGAACAAAAGGGATCGAGGAAAGGATGTAGGGGGTGCTTAGACCAATTGTATATTGACAAGAAAATCATGAAGGAAGTGAAGCAAAGAAAGAAGAATATTGCAATGGGCTGGCTGGATTATAGAAAAGCTTATGATCTAATCCCACATTCATGGTTGAAGGAATGTTTGAACATGTTTGGAGCTGCAGAGAATGTAAAAAATTTGCTGACCAACAGTATGAAGGAATGGAGCACCATGTTGACATCTTGTGGGGAAGCGATTGGTGAGGTAAAATTTGCCAGAGGAATTTTCCAAGGAGACAGTTTATCACCATTAATGTTTGTGATTGCTATGATACCACTAACGTTAGTACTGCGTAAAATGAAAGCGTCCTATAAGTTCAGTTCAAATGGAGAGCAGATAAATCATTTAATGTTCATGGATGACATCAAACTTTATGCGAAGAATGAAAGTGGACTAGATGCATTGATACAGTCTGTCAGAGTTGTTAGTAATGATATAGGTATGGAATTTGGAGTAGAAAAATGTGCAGTGTTGGTTATGAAGCGAGGGAAAGTAGTCGAGTCTAATGGCATTGACTTACCAAATAAGGAAACCATTAGGTCTATACACGAGGAAAATGGTTATAAATACCTTGGAGTTATGGAAGCTGATCAAGTATTAGGTGAAAAGATGAAAGAAAGTCTAAAGAAAGAATATAAGAGAAGAGTGAAAAAGATACTGAAATCTAAGCTTAATGGAGGCAATATGATAACTGCCATAAACACTTGGGCTGTTTCAATGATGAGATACACGGCACCTTTCGTTGACTGGAGAAAGGATGAGCTGAAAGAAATAGATCGGGGTACTCGTAAAATGATGAATATGTACAGATCACTGCATCCAAGAGATAGTGTAGCAAGACTCTACCTACCCCGTAAAGAAGGAGGACGAGGACTTGTAGAAATTGAGGATTGTGTTCAGCTCGCAATTTTGGGGCTTGAAAACTATGTTCAGGATAGCAAAGAGAGGATATTGTCATCAGTGAGATGCGAGGCAGGAGAAAGAGTGTCAGAGAAAGATTTCAAGAAGCGAAGAAGAGAAGAGAGGCGATCAGAGCTAGAAGAAAAGGCGTTACATGGACAGTTTTTCAGGCAGACAAAAGAAATAAATGACCCAGAGTCATGGGGATGGCTCCGGGACGGGGAATTGAAAAAGGAGACTGAAGGACTGATAATGGCGGCGCAGACCCAGTCATTGCGAACAAATGCAATTAAAGCAAACATCGATAAGACGCAGAGGGACTCGAAATGTAGAATGTGTAATCAGAAAGAGGAAACAATAAGCCACATTGTCAGTGAATGCCCAAAACTGGCACAGAGAGAGTATAAACGTAGACATGACTGTGTAGCGAAAGCCCTCCATTGGGATGTCTGTCGCCTGTATGACATAGATTGTGGAAATAAATGGTACGAACATCAACCAGATGGAGTGGTAGAAACAACAAATGTAAAGATTCTCTGGGATGTCAATATTCAAACAGACAATGAAATCCAGGCAAGGAGACCTGACATAGTGGTTGTCAATAAGAAAGAAAGGAAGTGTTACATCATTGATGTTGCAGTCCCGGGAGATGTGAGAATAGCTGAAAAAGAGATAGAGAAAATCGAAAAGTATGACGAATTAAAGAGAGAAGTGGAAAGATTATGGAAAGTGAAAGCAAAAGTTATTCCTATTGTCTTGGGAGCCCTTGGAACAGTAACACGAAATTTGAGCAACTACATCAAGGAAATTGGAGTCAAGACGCAGATAAAACTAATACAAAAATCTGTACTTTTAGGAACTGCAAGAGTGTTGAGAAAAGTTCTCGAGATCTAAGATCATGGGTATTGATCCGATTTCAAGAAACATCAAGAACAAGCCAGTTATAACATCAGAACTGTGTACATCAGCATAATAATAATAATAATAATAATAATAATAATAATAATAATAATAACAATAATAATAATAATAAATATAATAACCTCTTTATCTACAGTTGGTTTGAGCAATAGTTAATATACATAGATAATTATGCAAAACTAATTAATACCAACTATTTATATACATGTGAAAAAAGTACAATGTTAATCTACCTATTTACATATTTTACAGCTACATTTGTCTCCATACCAGGCATGTATGCCTTTTTTATTTTTTAAATTTGGATACGTTTTCCACATTTTTTATCGTATCAGGCAAGGTGTTCCAGATAATGCCTTCCGAGGAAAAAATGACCCACTCGTCAGGTAGTGACTGCCTTGTTCGAACTTCCTTGGCTATTGCGGTGCGCACAAATTTAATTTAAATGATCCAAATACTATTTATTTGGACGAAAAAATTATGGTCAGTGGGGGGAAAAAATGCGCATTTTTGAGAAATTTTCGGTTCCCCCACGATTGTTCACACATATTGGAAAAAATTATGTATAGTTACAAAGTAGCCTTGATAAGTTCCTTTAGCAACAAAAAATTGCTACCCATTCTTTAAGAGATTATTTTTTAAAAATGAAAAACTGGTGTGCAATTTTTAACCACAAAAAGGAGAAAAAATGCGCACACGTGGCAAAAAACTGCGCACCTCTCAATTACGAAAGAATGTTAATTTGATTCAATAAATTTGTTGATATTTGCTGTAGATAATTTTTTAAATCAAGATTTCCATTTAATACAAAAAATACGTATGTCAATAAGCTAAAAATACAGCTAATAAAAATAGTTTCAACATCCGTAGAAGTCATGTTTTCTTATTGTACCGAATCGTGAGTGTGCAGCTGAATCTTCTTCGAATTTGTATCCTTTGCCACTGACGATTTGCGATGGCTGACATGGGCCAAGAAACAGGTACTTCACATCAACGATTTCAACATCTTGCAGTTTAGGGAAATCCCAAAATCCATCACCTCGATAACGGAGGAAGTTCATCTCTACTGTGTCAGCATTGTCATCAGGATCCTGTGCAAAAGTTTTTTGTACTTTCCCCCAATAAAATTGGTCCCCGTAGTAAACGCAATAGAAAAGACCTTTCTTGTCATCATCCATTTGTTCCGTTATCAGGCTGATCTCCATAGCCAAACTTTCTTCAGTGTTCCTTCTGTTTTTTGCCGCAGATTCCTGGCCTTTTTGCTCTTTTTGTATTTCTCTGACTTCTTTTCCATTATTTGTTTCTTTCGAGTCACTCTGGGAATCATTACTATCCGTTGAATCGTCTGAGATAGCTTCGTCATTTGCGATATTTGATTCGGTTCGTCGTCGCTTCCCGGCTGAGATGTTGCATTCTGCGCCTCCTTGAACAGCGTTCTTACTTGGTCTTCCCCTTTTTCTGATACCTCCTTTCTTTGGTTCATTCTCTTCCTTTTCCTTCATTGCTTGGTAAAAATCGTCATCGGTCACAACTCTTGTCTTCAGGTCAATCTTCCTTCGCTTCTTGGTTTCCTTTTTTGACGAGTCCTTAATCTTGTGCAAAATAAGTTCTTCAAAACTTGCTGAAGTTGAGGGTGAAGAGTCTGTAGCGACAACCACAGGATCGTTGACTAAAATCCAGGATCTTATCCACTGCTTTCCTTCTGGTGCATTTGATGGCATAGGACCAAGTTCCTTACAGGCAGGGCAATCTGATGAAGCTTGTTCTTTAAAGGATGCTGTTTTTTTTGGAGAAAACTTCTTTGGCGTTGATGTCTTCTTGGGGGTTGACATTTTCTTTGGTGATGCTGCTTTTTTTGGACTGGCCCTTGCTTCGTGCAGCAGGTTGTCAAAAGCATTTTCTGGTTTACCAGATTCAACCCAGGCCTTGTACTTTTTAAGCATGTTGGCATCCAGCCTTGAAATTGGATATTTCGAGCTATCGGCAGGAATAATCCCAGTGGCTTCAAACCCTGCTTTTATATTTTGAGAAGATAAACCAAGATGCCAAATTTCCGACAACAGGTTGACAAACTGCGCTTTTCTTACTGGTTCTCGTGCACCCCATTGGCTGACCCAATCATTCAGTTTCTGTCCCCATAGCCTTTTTAGTGGTCCGAAACAGGCAACTGTAAGACACTCGGTTTAGCAAAACGCAGAACTTTCGACATCAATTTTCATTCATCTTTTCGGCATAGGCCATCCACTTTTACACAAACACGCGGTCGCGTGAAAACGAGGCAAATAGATTACGTAATCCCTAAAAAGAGTTCCTTATTGGGAGGGGTTTGAAACAACTTAAATTTACCATCTAATAATATAAAATATATCATTGTTCTTACAATCCAACATACACCCCTCCAAGGTAAATGTTGTCCTCAACATTGAATCTGTTTTCTTGAAACTTTGCTTCCGGGTCACTGTTTCTCACTTCAGTTCTTGTAATGGCGCCTTACAACAACTGTCCAATCAACTCTCTTCACTTTTGTATCATTGCAACCCGACAATTTGTCTATTCAATACAATATGTTGTATTAGGTAAACTGCTCGCAGTCAACAATTTTTCTTCTGGTGAGTCAGACCTTTTGTTGATGTCGTTTATAACAATTTTATGCAAATTTTAACGATTAAGTGGTCCATTTCCAAACACGATAATGTTTTTTTTGTTATGAATAGCTATTAAAAGTACTTTGTCACAATGTTCCACATGATGTGTCTTTATGTACAATATATCGGTCTAATTGGTAGCATTCTGTGGCCTCCTGGTATGAACATCGGGTGAATGAAGACTGGTGGTGTTACAGGAAACTGTCCTTGGGCGTTTCCGAATGGTTGCTGTGGAAAAACTGAATTAACAAAATAGTTGGCTGAATTTCCTGGGGCTGCGTACATCAACCGAGTTGGAGGTAAGCGGGTTCTTTTGGGTCTTCTGATTTGTTCTGATTCTGGGCTAGCAGGTAGGTACACATCTGCTTCTGGTCTCAGGTTTGTTGCATATTCATTGTCAGCTGGTTCAGGGTTTTGTTCTTGTTCTTGAATTCTTGGTTCTCCCTCTGCAACCTGTGCTTGATTGATAGTATTTTCTGTTCTGGGTGCAGCTGTTTCTTCAATATCATTTGGGTAAAACCCAATCTCTTCTGTATCCTCCTCCTCCCCTTGGAATGATTGGTCTGCTGTTGTGTTATGACTATCTGTTTGTTTATGTTTCCGAGCTGACTTATTTCTTCTTGATGGGATTGGATCATCAGGAGTAAGCACGTCACATGGGAGCAATAGGTTTCTATGAACAGTGCGTTTTCGACCTCCACCCTTTTCTGGTTCTATGGTATAAACCGGGCTTGTTTCATGAAGTCGACTTAAAACTTTATAAACCTTGTCCTCCCAGTAGGAGCGGATCTTGCCAGGTCCACCCTTCTCTGAATTCCGTACAAGTACTCGATCTCCTGGATAGAGAGCAACTCCTCTGGCTTTCTTATCATACTGTTCTTTACTTTGACTTGCACTTTTCGCGGCATGTGTGAAGGCTGTTCTGTACGCCTCTTGCATTGCAGATCTCCATTGTTTGACATAAGATGGATAATCTTTCTGTGAACTATGCTTATTTATGTTGAATGCAAGGTCGATAGGCAAACGTGGTGATCTGCCAAAAAGCAGGAAAAATGGAGAATATCTAGTAGCATCATGTTTACAGCTGTTATATGCATGTACAACTTTCGGGAGGTGATCACGCCAATGGGTCTTATATGTTTCTGGTAGTGTTCTTAACATCGATAGCAGTGTCCTATTAAATCGTTCTGCCTTACCGTTTCCTTCCGGGTGATACGGAGTGGTTCTTGAATGGGTAATATCAGCTGCTCTTTCTAGGTGGTGGAATAATTCATTTTCAAACTCCCCACCCTGGTCGTGGTGGATTTTTTCTGGGAACCCAAACCGTAAGATGAAGTCATTGTAGAGGTACCGTGCTGCAGTTTTCCCTGACTTGTCCTTTGTAGCATAGGCCTGGGCATATCGGGTGAAATGGTCCACCACTACCAGGATGTATTCATAACCACCACTACTCTTTTCCAAGTGCATGTAATCAACTGAAACAATCTCCAATGGAGCTGATGTGATAATAGGCTGTAGGGGCTCTCTTTGCTTAAACGTTGGTGGTTTTTGCTTCAAACAGCGACAGTTCCTCGTTATGAAATCAGTTATATCACGTTGCATGTGAGGCCAATAGAAGCGTTCTCTAGTCAACTGTACCACCTTTTCGGCACCTATATGCCCCATTTTAACGTGAAGCTCATCATACACTAACGTTCGCAGTGCTCTTGGTAAAACGATCTGTGTGTTCTGTCCTGAAATTCTCGTTAAGATGCCATCACTATCAAGTTTTAATCTGTTCCATTCACAAGCAAGCAATCTGGTGTTATAGTCAAGCTCCTTCAGTTGATTTGGCGTTGGTCTGTTTCCCGTTTTCATCATGTTTACAATCTTCCGGATACTTGCATCCTTGTCTTGTTCTTTCTGCACACTGACTTTGTCTATCTTCTTTGCAGCGAAACTCTCATCGGGAAGGTGATTATTACTGAAAAGAGCGGCTGATGGATCTGTAAGCACATATATCCAAGCAGTGTCCTCATTAGATCTCTGTTGTACAGCATCAATTGTAGCATCGACCATATCAAGTGTACTTTTGTTTGTGCATGTTGACATATACTTCTCCATATCATAAGGAAGTCTCGAGAGAGCATCAGCATCACCATTGGATTTTCCTGGCCTGTACTGAATTGAGAACTTGAAATCTGCTAATTCTCCAACCCATCTAAGAGCAGTTGCATTCAATTTTGCTGTGGTTAGTACGTTTGTGAGTGGGTTGTTATCAGTGAAAACTTGGAATGGTGGAGAATAATACAAGTAGTCCCTAAAATGATCAACAATGGCCCATTTCATGGCGAGAAACTCAAGCTTCCCTGAATGCATGTGGTAATTTCTCTCACTACGAGTTAGTGTCCTGGATCCATATGCAATAACTCTGAGTTTCCCTTCTTGACATTGATATAGAACGGCCCCAAGTCCTTTCTGACATGCATCAACATGTAAGATATATGGTAAGCTTGGGTCAGGGTAGGCCATAATTGGTGGACTAATCAAGTGTTTGATCAACTCTTGCAATGCTGTCTGATGTTCTTCTGTCCATTCTACTTTTGATGATGATGGCACTTGCCCATTGTGATTCTTTCTGTCTCTTCTCTGATATTGGCTTTTGACTTGGCTTTCATTAGAAGTGAGTAGCTCATATAGTGAACTTGCAATTATTGAGAATCTTGGTATGAAACGACGATAATAGCTAAGCAAACCTAATAGGTGTCTGACTTCACCAACTGTCTTTGGTATTCTATCTTGCAAAGATGTCACTGCTTTGATGTTGTCTGGATCCATTATATAGCCTTTATCGGACACAATGCGCCCCAGAAACTTGACTTGCTTCTTGAAAAATGAACATTTACTTGGTTTCAATTTGATTCCATGTTGGTGTAAGCGTTGCAATACTTGGCGGACATGTTCTACGTGTTCCTCAAAAGTTTTGCTATACACAATGATATCATCGAGGTATGGAAGGCAGGTTCTATCTCGTAGATCACTTAAACTTTGTTCCATGAACCTCTGGAAGGCAGCAGGCGCATTAGTAAGTCCGAAGGGAATCCGTTCCCACTCAAAGAGTCCCCACGGTGTCACAAATGCTGTTGCCGGTTGACTTTCTCGTCCAACAAACCCCTGGTGGTAAGCTTTACCTTGATCCAGGGTGCTGAACCAGCGATTTCCACCAAGACTGTCAAGGGCTTCCTGTACTCTCGGCAATGGGTGCATGTCCCTGACAGTTTTCTGGTTCAACGCTCTGTAATCAACGCATAAACGCAGTGTCCCATCTTTCTTGCGAACACAAACACAGGGTGAGGAATATGGCGATTTTGATGGCTTGATAAAATTTCTGTTCAGCATGTCTTCAATGTACTGTTTTACTTCTCCATACAGTGGACGTGGTATTGAAGCATAGCTCTTCTGAATCGGCTGTGGGTCTGTCAGTGTGATGTCAAGTTGTAAGCCTGGAGCACATCCAATATCGCTATCACCTGCTGAGAATGATTGAATTTCTTCACGAAGCATTTTCTTTACAATTTCTGTTTCATCATGTGTCAGACCACTAAAATCAATTTTTGACAAGATACTGTCTGCATCCTTCTGCACGACTGTCTCCATTACGCAGTTTTTTAATGTTCCTTTATGCTTGTCCATGGTTTCACTATCAGTTTTAGGACGAATCAATGCAGGCGTAACTGATCTGATCATTTCTAACTTTCCCATTGGTGTTCTCCCTGGCAGCATTATGTCATGATTTGTCTTGTTTACCACTTGCAGCTTCAATATATGTGAAGTTCCTTTCTTCAGTGTCAAAACTGACTCTGTCACACTTAGTCCTGATGGTAACATAGAAGGTAAACTTGGCTCAAAAATCATTGGGGTGTGTCTCTCCAGGTAGCTTGTATTTGCTCTGCAAGGAACATCAATTGTTGTGTTCTTCTGAATAACAAAGTCTTTCTTAGTTGTTTTGACATCACAAACCTCATTTTGAGTTTGAGAGTTATACACTAGGTGAATTAATGCAGATGCTTTGTGGTCCGACATGTTTGTGAAGCTTCTTTGAATACTACTCAAAACTGCCTCCTTTCCAACAGAGTCTTCACTGTTACCACAAATAATCTCCTCAATCAGATTATATCCAATAATTGGCCTCTCTATTGTTTCTGCTGTTACAAGAAAAGGTACCTGAATAGTCTGATTTTTCCCCTTGTTGTTAATTAGCTGAAAGCTGAGTTCTGTCCAGCCTTTATATGGAAGATTATCCCCACTTGCTGTTACAAGATTCAAACATGCACCATCTCCTAAAAATTCTGATATGTCCCTGATAGGTCTGTCAGAAAAACAATTGTTAATCAGTTCAGAAGAAATTAATGAAACCTGTGAACCTGTGTCCCAAAGAGCCTCAATTTGAGTCCCGTTTAATGTGCACTGCACATGACACCTGCTACCAACTAACTTTGAAATTCTACCTTGAACCTTTGGAGCAATATGACAAGGAAAAATATTTGGGTCTTGTCCATCACCAAGCCCCCTATCAGACAATGTTGAGTTCTCAGCCAACTCCTTAATTGCTAGGCACAATATTTTATGTTCATGCCATTGTTTCTTCTGACATTCTACACTACAATATCTAACAGACTGACAGCCACCACACTGTGGAAACTTCTTGTTATTATTTTCTGGACGACGACAGTTATTACAAAAAAAATGGGGTTCAACTTTCGAGGCTAACGACCACCCCTTCTCGGAAGCCTCCCTCCGTTTCCCGATTTTCTGTTCCTACAGCCACAGAAATAATGGTCAGGGCTACCACAATAACTGCAATGATCACAATCGGTTTTGCCTGTTTTCCTGCAAGATTCACATGTTGGTCTAGACAAGCTGCTTTTTTGTTGTTCTTTTGCATAATTTGCTGTTTTCATTTCTGCAAGTTCAGTTTTTAGAGCTGCCACTTCACACTTGATCTGCTCAACAGCTGCCAAAATTTTGTCATTATTTTCTGAAATTTTGGCTTGTTTCTGGGGATTGTTTTCCACAATTGAAATTTCATTTACTTTGGATGCTTTGTTTTGGAGTCCAAACTTTTTCTTTCTTTCAGACTCAGCCAATACAGCTAATTGCATTTGGTTAATCAGTTCCTCATCATCAACATTTGAATTTTGCAGGTATGGCCTTATGCGCCCACGAATAGCATCACTCAACAGACCTGTCTCCACTGATTGCCGAAAAAGGCCTGTGACCAAAACTGGACTATACTTAAGGTCATTTTCAGACTCTTCCCTGCATGCAAAAATAATTTTCTGCCTGCAGTCCATTGCACGTATCAAAAAGTTAACTGGGTCTTCCTTGGGCTCCTGTGACATTGTAAGCAATTCTTGATATAGATCTGTTGCACTACCCTCTTTATAATGGGATCTCAAAATTTTCCTCAACCTTGCAAGGGATATTTGCCCTGAACCTTCTAAATAGCTTCTTATTTGTAGACCAGGAGAGATAGAATTTATTATTGCATTCACTACTTCCCCCTCAGAATATCCTCTGTCCAACCCAACTTCAACTTGCCTTATTAGGGATACATAAGACAATTTTTCCCTTTGACCCACCTCCCCAATCTGACCTATAATCTTAAATTCCCTTCTAAACATGCTAGTCTGCATGGTCAGATTATCAGGCTGGAAAGTGTGTGTTGTCTTAATTCTTGTGTTATCCCCCTCTGCACCTTCTGCACACCCTGGGACTGTAGATGTTTCTTCTACTTCATCCCCTTCCAAGGGAGGGGGTGACAACTCACCAAATTTCTTTAATTCATTAAGAAGGGCTTCAAATTCTTGTTGGGTTGATTTTTCAAAGTTTTCTTCATAAACTGCAGACAATAATTTAACGAGCTTTAATCGACTCTTACCAACAACATCTTTCTTCGGCACTTTTAATTTGTCTGCAAGTACTTTCAATTTCTCCAATTCCAGCAAATACAATATTCCCTCAGCCTGCAACAATAATTCCTCCATCTCTGCCATCCTTGTACTAAATCTCCCATCTGGGGTGCCAAAATATGTAAGACACTCGGTTTAGCAAAACGCAGAACTTTCGACATCAATTTTCATTCATCTTTTTTGGCATAGGCCATCAACTTTTACACAAACACGCGGTCGCGTGAAAACGAGGCAAATAGATTACGTAATCCCTAAAAGAGTTCCTTATCGGGAGGGGTTTGAAACAACTTAAATTTACCATCTAATAACATAAAATATATCATTGTTCTTACAATCCAACATTAACGCCAGTATGAATGCCACTCAAGTTTTAATGAATTTAATTTTTAAGAATGGAATTAATGGCGTGGTCGCAGAATTTTTCTCCTCGCTTCGCTCGCGGAGAAGTATCTTCTGATGTCTTACCTCAGGGATTGTCGTAACTGTTAAAGGCCTGGCCATGTTCACTATCAAAAAGATACTTCTATGATATTCAGTCAAAGCGGGCCTAGGTGCTTGACCAAATCAAGCTGGATGGTATGCTATTAGAGCTGGTGCAGAAAGTAAAAAGCGGTGCGACAGATAGTCAAGCGCATGAAATTGTTAAAAACGAACTTTCTAAAATTGCCGAAAATTGACACTTTTACAGCACTGCCAGCACTTGTATAGTAGATTTGTATAGTTTTGTTCTGTTTAATATCTTGTTTTTTATCTGTTTGTTTTGTTTGTTTTTCTTAATTTGGAAAATTCCTAAACAAAATCCTCAAAAACATATGTTCCTTAAAAATCTCTTAAAAATATCCAAAATGCCTTAGTCTAAGGAGAAATCCTTGAAAGTGAGAGCCCAGATGAAAACTTTCTTGCCCGAAATCAGGTGGCCTCGCTTCCACACTATTGTGTTGTTCCTCTAGCCAAAGAATAGAGATTACACTTGCTCGCCTACGAAGCCCGCTACGCGGGCTTGCCAGTGGTCCTACTGTAGAGCATGCAGACTAGCCTCGGAAAAGACAAGAGGTCTATTAACCTCGAAAACATTATAATTATTCAGCTCATTGTTTGCACACAGTTTGTATTTCTGGATTCCTTTAAAATTTCGAAGGAGCGATACTGCTGTTTTTGCTGATTAACGGTAAGTTTGTCCAGGCAGAGAAATCGCTTGACCTTGTTTCTAAAATGAATTTGAAACTCAGGTTTTTTGGAACTGCCATAATTGCTTTGATAGCAGTTGCTTTCTTGTACAATAGCATTGATAATGACTCAGTCTTTCGTGGAAATTCCAAGGCCATTGGTGGAGTCTTCTACAAGATGCAGTTTAAATATAAATCGCTGCTAAAACGAAATCTCGGACCCAAAATGTCCTCAGCGGTGGATCCAGAAACAGGACACCTATTAGAAGAAGAAAAATCTGGCTTGTTTCATTTGGTGACAACATTTGTGCCATTTGATCACGAAGATGTTAGAAAAGGTTTGTTAATCAAAGGTTTATCACCTACTGATGAAGAAATTAAGGCAAGGATGGCTGAAGTGTTTGAGTGTCTCAAAAGAAACCTTGAAAACCAACTGGTATCGCATGTTCACGTTTTGGTCAGGCGAGAATCGACCATTAGACGGTTGAAAATGCTAGATTTCAAGTTTATTCATAAACTCGTAATTCATAACAATTTCGCATCACCGTCCATCAAAGATAACATTGACTATGCTGCAAAATATTTGAAAGGAAAGACTGTAATGTTACTTCATCAAGACAATTTATTAGGACCAGGCTTCGAAAAAGTGAATCACACGGTCCTGAGAGAAAAAAAATTGATGTATGCACTAACAAGGCATCCTGCAAACTGCAGTGCATCATATGCGTCCGAGCATTGTGGAGAGGGTTATCGTTACGTTGGAAGTCATGACGTATTTATTTTTCACGTTAGAGGAGAATTCGCTGATGACAAACTGGCTGAACTAAATGTCCCTCCAAATACATTTGGTATGGAAAACGTTCTTTTGTGGATCTTTAAAAAAAGACTGGCTTATAAGGTGCTAAACCCCTGTAAAGTGCTTAAAGTTTATCATCAACATTGCATTCCGGTGAGGGATAATTGGAGGAAACGAATCAACAGAAACGGCCTGGATGGCGGAGCTTCGTTTACCGACAAACTTGAATAAATTTGACATTGCTAGTGACTTTATTGCTATTAAAATTGCTTTTTGTGTAGCATTTTTTTAAATTTGGTTCAGTTCTTAAATAAACACAATATCATCTTTGAACATCAATATGGATTTCAAAAAATCAAATCAACTACACTAGCAATTGTGAAACTACAATCACAACTAATCTACAACATTGAAAATAATCTTACATCATGCTGAATATTTCTCGATTTGTCCAAAGTATTTGATACAGTCAACCACAGTATACTACTAAGTAAGTTAGAGCACTATGGAATTAGGGGAGTAGGTCACACCTGGTTTAAATTGCGAGAACTCTACAGAATTGAAAATTGATTGTGGTGTCCCTCAAGGAAGCATATTAGGCCTCTTCCTCTTCTTGCTTTATATTAATGATATATATAACTCCTCCGAAGTCCTTGATTTTCGTCTCTTTGCTGGTGACACAAGTATTTTATTTGCTGATAAAAGCCTAGATACAATTGAACAAACAGTCAATTATACCTTGGCCTTAAATTGCATTCTTTGCAGTCTTAAATGACACGGGATACCTATGCTCAGACGGAAAACCATATTTTGATGAATAGGCTGGTGTCTACGGAGGCAAAACAACAAATAGCGAGCAAAACAAAAGGGAAAAACTTTTCTGTGGTATGCAAGACAAAGAAAAGGGTATTGAGAAAGGGAGGGGGGTTGCAAAAATTTTCACAGAGGCACTGTCTTCTGTCAGAAAGAAATCTAGAGTGTAGATTTAGTGAGTGATGTATACCTACCCCTCCCTTCCCCCCTCATGGTTCCAAAATGCATAAATATGAGTAGTAATATTGCTTTAGGCACAATTATCAATGCATTATCTGAAAGACCCTAGCCCTGGCCTGGAACTCAGTCAGGTTTTCTGCTGGATCCACCCCTGGCTTGGATGATGCCATATTGAAAATTGCCTGTTTCATGGCGGGCTCCATTGAGAATCCACTTTTGGAACTTGCTCTGGTCATTTTTATCGCGGGGCCCCTTCAATGTCTAAAACTTTGTAGCTTGGGTGTTCTGTTTGCGCTGACTGTTCTGTTGGTGACGAAAATGAAAAAATAGTCGTCTTGGTGTAAAATTATTAAAGCATCTCTTAACTATAAACGCCTTGTAAAATTTATAAAGTTTATTCAATCTCCAATTTCATTTCTTTCATTACTCAAATAATTGTTGTAAGTAACTAATTCCATGTGTATTGTAAATACTACTGTAGCGCCTGCTGTAAAAAAATTGATTATGATTATATTATGACTCCCTGCAAATAGGATATTCTTGTTATTTTTGTGAGCGGCCAATTTTTTGCAGTCTATTCAGGTGAAGTAGGGCTCGTACCACTCGAACAGGATTTGCTTTTCCGTTAACATTGCTTTAGTCGACGCCAAGTGTCATTTTTATCTAGATTTTTTTCGTATTTAGCTTGCTTATCATTTACATTCTTCTTTTATAAGAATATTTTAATAAGAACACGAGCCTCAAATTTGTGAAAAGTTAAGAACAAATTCAGAACAAGCCGAGGCTGAACATCTGCCAAATGTATTTTTTGTTGAAAATATATGATTATTATTATGACTCATGTTATATTAAGTGATTGACATTTCGAACTGCTTTTGCTTGAACTTCCGGACACTTCACGCTGAGAACATGTTTTGTTGACCTCTAGATTTCCATTACTCGTATTCTCGGATTTAACCTGTTGCAATTGAAATATATGAAAGTTCTGTTCAGTTTATAGTATGATAATTTATAATATTTTAACAGGTTATGGGCCCAGACACTTTTCATAAGTTTTTTCGTCTGTACATGGCTTAGATATTTGCTCCGTACATAAATAAATCAGAGGAAGTCTGTTGGAATATTTCGCTGTAATCGTGGCAGCCGAAGACACTGGTTTTAAAGTTGAAAAAATGAATGGAGAGAACTATCATAGCTGGAAGTTCCAGATGAGAATGTACCTTATCGGAAAAGATTTATGGGAATTAGTTACGGGAGAAGAAACCCTGAATGCCGCAGCAAATCTTGAACAGCAAAGGAGATTTCGAAAGAGGGAAAATGTGGCCCTCGCTACAGTGTGCCTGTCTGTTGAAACAAGTTTACAAATTTATGTTCGATCTGCTAAGAATGCTAAAGAAGCTTGGGACAATCTTGAACAACATTTTGAACGAAAATCGTTATCACAAAAAATATTCTACCGCAGGAAGCTATATTCTGCACGAATGGGAAAAGGAGCGAAAATGATCGACCATATAAATTACATTAAAGGACAAGTGCCACACTTTTCACCCTATCTTTTCTTTTCATTAACTTATAGATCATCATTTAGAAGTAAGTTTTTCCTGGTTTAGAACAAAAAATTCTAATCAGGGGGCGCAGGGGGCGCGATTTTGCTTTTTATCACGTGACCCTGTGACGTACATTGCGATAACTCGGAATTTTCCTGTCATTGATAGGGAGTTTACGAAACACGACGCGACAGGTCCAGACGAACTGAATTCATTTAGAAGCATGTTGTAAACGTTAATATTGCACTGCATACCAGTAGCAGCAATAACAAATTATTACAATCTACGTCACGGTGTCACGTGATTCATATCCCGCCATAATTTGAAAATGGTTTTTAAGTGGGAAAATGAAATCAGAAAGGAAAAATATTTCAACAACACTCTCATGCAGCATTTTACTTTAAGTTAAAAGGAGAAAAAAAATTTGGCGCCAAAAGCGTGTCACTTGTCCTTTAAAACACTCGCCGAGCATTTGGAAGCAGTGGATGACGAAATAGCTGAAAAAGATTTGGTTATCATTTTAATCAGCAGTCTACCTGAGGAATACAATTATTTGATCACTGCTCTAGAAACAATTGCTGAAGAGAAATTGAGTTGGAACTATGTTCGTGACAGATTAATTCACGAATATGATAAAATGCAAGGCGGAAGTGAAGGGACAGTGAGTACTCCAAAAGCTGAGGCGTGCCAAGATGCATTATTTACAAAGAAGTTAACCGAACACAAGAAAATGAGTACTTGCAAGACATTTCAATGCCATTATTGCAAAAAGCCCGGACACTTTGCCAGGGATTGCTTTAAAAAGAAAGCTGATGCAAAAAATAACCCCAAGAACGTAACAGCAAGTATGGCAGAAACAAAACAGGAAAATAGCAATGAAGAAACAGCAACTGAGATTGCGTTAGCTGTGGGTAATACTCCATCAGATAAAGATGACTGGTGGATAGACTCGGGGGCATCACAGCACATGACCCCTCTTAAAAAGGGGATGTATGGATATACCCCATTCAAGAAACCATTAGAAGTGAAGCTTGCTGATGATACTGTAATTTTTGCTTATGGAAAAGGGGAATTGCAGCTTGTTTTGTATGATGGCAAAGACAAGGTGAATGCAACCCTGAAAGTTGTACTTTACGTACCAAAAATACAGAAAAACTTGCTATCTTTGCCTTCTATCACTGACAAAAATGCAGAAGTGCAGTTTAAAGGTCAACATTGCAAGATAATCATCAATGGCAATGTATACAGTATTGGCCACAAGCATGTAAACTGTATAAATTGAATGTAGATCCTGAGCAATCATGCTGTTTTGGATCAACTTTTGCAAATGATGACAATGCACTTTGGCATTATCGCTATGGACACCTTGGTTATGACAACCTGAAGCTGCTGCACAACAAATCTATGGTAGATGGGCTGAGCTGGAAACCAAATGAGCAAACTGATAGAAAATGTGAAGGCTGTGCGTATGGGAAACAAAGTCGCCAACCATTTTCAAAGAACTGTTCACAGAACAATACTCAGCCTTTAGAACTCATACACAGTGATGTGTGTGGTCCCATGAATGTCACTTCAGTGGGAGGTTCAAGGTATTTTGTCACCTTCATAGATGACTGTACTAACTACACTACTGTGTACATGCTAAAGAAGAAGAGTGAAGTACTGGATAAATTTAAAGAATTTGTTGAGTCATCTGAAAGACTGATTGGAAAACAAGTAAAGAAGCTTAGATCAGATAATGGAGGCGAATACATTTCAGAAGAATTTGCTGAATATTGCAAAAGTCGTGGAATACTGCACGAAGTCACGGTTCCCTACACACCACAGCAGAATGGCGTTGCTGAACGCATGAACCAAACAATCATAGACACTGTAAGGTCAATGCTACATCATGGTAATCTTCCATTGAGTTTTTGGGCAGAGGCTGTGTCTACAGCAAATTACTTCAGAAACAAAAGCCCAACATCATGTTTGAAAGAGAAAACACCACATGAGTGCTGGTATGATGAGAAACCTGATGTAAGCCATTTCAAAGTATTTGGCTGTAATGCTTTTGTCCATGTGCCAGACCAAAAAAGAAGCAAACTGGACAAAAAGTCTATGAATTGTATCTTTGTTGGTTACCATTTTGGCTGTAAAGGATACAAGTTGTACAATCCTGAAACAAAGCAGATGATAAGAATTCGTGATGTCATATTTCTGGAGAATTCCTTCGAACACAAACTTGTTTGACAATGAAAAGGGATTAACAGAACTTTTAACTACTGACAAGAAAGATTTATCGTCTGATGCTTTGCATTTCAAGGCCGTACAAGATGCCAACAAGAATGAAGATAATGAAGAACTTGCAGAGAATCAAGAAGAAGAAAATGCTGTGCCAGAAGAACTGCATCAAAGACCTCAAAGAAACAGAGTTGCTCCTGAAAGATTAGGAAGTATAACGGGTGAATGGTGGAACTATGCAACACTTGCTGTATCTGACACTGATGAACCAAAGAATATGAATGAAGCACTGAACAGAAAAGATGCTCAAAAGTGGCAAGATGCAGCTGATGCTGAATACAAGTCCTTAATGGAGAACAATACCTGGAACCTTGTAGATTTGCCTGATGGAAAGATTTTAGTTGGCTGCAAATGGCTGTTTAAAGTAAAAAGGAACGCAGATGGGAGCATCAATCGCTACAAAGTTCGTTTAGTTGCACAGGGTTACTCACAAGAAGCTGGTGATGATTATGATGAAATATTTGCACCTGTGGCAAAATACAATTCCATTCGATCTGTGCTGGGAATTGCAAACCAATTTGACATGGAGGTACATCAAATGGATGTAAAGACGGCATTCCTTAATGGCAAGCTGGACAACGAGATAAATATGAAACAGCCTGAGGGCTATGTAGATGACAAACAACCACACAAGGTTGGCAAGCCTAACAAGAGCATTTATGGATTGAAACAATCTGCTAGGTGTTGGAACATTGCAATAGACCAATACTTTAAAGAATTTGGATATGTTCAGAGTACTGCTGATCTTTGCGTTTATTGTAAAACAGAATGTAAAGACGGAAAGAACTGCTCGATTATAATTGCGGTATACGTGGACGATACTATTTTAGCTTCGAATGACATTGCAATGTTAACTGCTGAAAAGACCAAATTAAAAGAAAGGTTTGAGATGGAAGATCTTGGAGAGATCCATCACTGTCTTGGTATGTCTATAAAGAGGGACAGAAACACTAAAGTTCTAATGATAAGCCAAAAAACGTATCTTGAAAACGTGCTGAAGAGATTCGGAATGCAAGACTGCAAGCCCGTATCAACTCCAATGGAAAGCACTGCACGTTAATCAAAGAATTGTTCGATTGTTCATATGGACCTTGATAAAACAGAAAAAGATGGACCTTGTTTATTGTCCGACTGAAAAAATGATTGCCGACATAATGACTAAAGGATTACCAAAACCAAGATTCGAAGAACTTCGTTCACAGATAGGAGTGAAATTGCTTGATTAGCTTAACTATTACCCACTTCAATACAGTATAACATTCGTCAAGTGGGAGTGTTGAAAATATATGATTATTATTATGACTCATGTTATATCAAGTGATTGACATTTTGAACTGCTTTTGCTTGAACTTCCGGACGCTTCACGCTGAGAACATGTTTTGTTGACCTCTAGATTTCCATTATTCGCATTCTCGGATTTAACCTGTTGCAATTGAAATATATGAAAGTTCTGTTCAGTTTATAGTATGATAATTTATAATATTTTAACATTTTTGAGCAACGTTTTTCTCAAAATCAAGGATTTTAGCGGTATGTAGTTGCTTTTTCGGTGAATATTCAAATTTTTCAGCAAATTAAGGCTGTCTCTCTCACTTTGTTGGCAACTGAGGCCTGAACGCCACCCTAGAGCTAAAGAGCTAGCACTCGCACTGCTTATACTCTATTAGAATCTATTTGTGAGGAGGGAGCCTGAGATAGAAAGGGGGTAGAGGCTCCCCTCTTCCTAGCGATATTCACAGGAGTGCGAGTAATTTTTTTATCACGTGACCAGTGCGGAGCCAATTTTTTTCAAATCGAGTTTAATTCACCTCTTGTCTTTTCCGAGGCTAATCTGCATACTCTACCGTAGGGCCATTGGCAAGTCCGCGTAGCGGGCTTCGTAGGGGAGCTAGTCTTCCGTTAATCGAAATTTGCATGCTATCAATTTGATACATTACATTTCTCATTTAGAGGCAGGGTTGGAAGTTGCTTAAAAACATTTTGCAAGCCCGGGTTTATTCGTGGTTCTTGTGTAGCGGAATTTACTGGGGCTAGTTATCCGTCCATTGAAATGTACACATCTTTCTGCCAGCCCCCACCAATTATTAATCCTCGTTGACACAATTTCATGGATTATTCCTATAAATTCTCCTATTTAGTCAGAATAAAATTTTATAGTTTTCCAACAAATTTTAAAATTTTCTAGTCATCCACTCTTAGCCCTTGTCGACTTATGGGGCGTTTTTATATATTTTCTAAGGTCATTCTTAGAGCTGTTATGTTCATTTTAAAGCACCTCGTTCAATCTTTCTTCACTTGTGATGCTGTTTTAAGCTTGGTTCCCACTAGGCGACTGAGTGCGTTCAAGTGCGTTCATCTCTGGGCGTTCAAGTTAAAAGCTAAGTGGGAATGCTCCGGGCGTTTAACTTGGAGGAGATGAACGCATTTGAACGCTCAGAAAAGTTAAACGCCAAGATCAGAAAATTTTGATCTGAGCGTTTAGACATAGAAGAAGCCGAAAAATTCAAGGAATGTTTCATTCATCAACCAACAAGTAAGATGCAAATGTAAAGCCAAAATAAGGCACTTTCAACCATAGCAATGCATGAAATGCATTTCGTGACTGTTAGCACCTTGAGATCAATAAAACATTGCCAATTAAGAGATTTCTGCTAACTTATAAATTTTGAAAAGAGCTATACAATCAGGATTACTTGAAATGACTAACGAGAGGCAATAAACTGAAAGCATAGAACACCTACAATGTACACGTAAAAGAATTGCGAAATTTGTGGCACGAAAATGCAAGGGAACTTAAGTTGCGATCCAGTTGCGATACTTGATCGGATAGTGTGGCTAACAATGGCCTTTACATAATTTTCAAGAAAGGATTACAACATCTTACATATGCATAATTAATAAGTGATAAAAGAGCAAGAATGATAATTATTTTAGTGTTTAAATGCATGTCCTAGATTCTCTAAAATGCGACATTTAGACATTTTGACTTGTCTTCACACAGCTAGCTGAGGGTTTATGTTTTGCAAGTGGGAATGCCTCGGTAGTTTATCTGTTATCTTTAATTCAATTAAAGGATTAGAGATGAACGCACTTGAACGCACTTTTAGTCGCCTAGTGGGAACCAAGCTTTAAGAAATATTTGCGGGCCACCCTCAAGGCTCCCTGTTTATTCTAAATCAAACTCCTGAAAAAGTATGTTGATTCATAAAAAAATTAACGATTTCTGATCTAAACTCCAAAGAATTAAAATAATTACACAGTTATTTCATTTGAGGCCCTGGTATCATATCTTCGTCACAATTAGCTTTTGAAACACTGCAGCAACAAAGCACTTAAGAAATTGAAAGATAGAAAACAGCCAAAGTTTCGTGCATCAGAAAGGATTCTTACTCCAACAACAAATTCACAAAATACAATTTATGGACAACAGCTAATTTTCATAGATTTAGTCATTTTCTCCTCTTGTTTCTTTGTTCGATTTAACGCCAGCATAAATGCCATAAATTTCGTTTCGAAGGGGTTGAGGATCATGTCTGCGTCATAATTATTGCTTGAAACGCTCTTTGATCTAGATGAAGAACAAAAAGAATAATGATGTTCTTCTATGGTTAATGAAAGCACGTTTTAAGGAAATCGATAGTCATAATGCTTTGTAAAAAATTTCAGAAAAAACGTTCGCCCAAGGGTTTAGCCACCCCTTTAAGCGACCGGTTTTTAGTGTAATTTCGTTGAAATAAGCGCAAAATCATTTGAAATTGTATTATTAGAGGGCAATACAGCCTATCCATATTCTTTTAAGCCCAAAACTACGCAAGAGGTAAAAAATTCAGAGAAACACGTTCGTGGCGGGTCTAGCGACTCCTTTTAGAAACCGGTTTTTTGTGTACTTTCACCAAAATAAGCATAAAGTCATTTGAAATGGTTTCTAGAATGATTCATTTACTATAAACCATTCCCGGGTAACGCCCGCCATTAAATCTGAGTAGCAAACTGACCTTTGGACTCTATGGCCATCAACCGTAGCAATGGTAATTTCCAATACATCAAAGCCGTAATTTCACAATCACGCTATTCTAACGTCATGTCATTCACTTATCGACACTTAATTAAACTGTCTATTATCTTGTACATAATTATTCATTGAATTTCGCCTATTATTTTCCATTGTCTAGCCCCGTTGGCAATTTCAGGTGGAATAAGTGTAGAAATCTTTTGTAGAAAGCAAGAGAAAAGAGAGAGAAAGAACCTTTAGAAACCACGGAGAGCACTAATCGTGATAGAGACGCTTTTGGGACGAAACCGGGAGAAAACCGTAAACTATAGTAGATTATAATCATTCACCTCATTGTTTGTACACAGTCTGTATTTCTGGATTCCTTTAAAATTTCGAAGGATCGATACTGCTGTTTTTGCTGATTAACGGTAAGTTTGTCCAGGCAGAGAAATCGTTTGACCTTGTTTCTAAAATGAATTTGAAACTCAAGATCGTTGGCACTGCCTTAATTGCTTCGATAGCATGGACTTTCTTGTACAAAAGCTTTGAAATTAGTTCAGTCTTTCCTGGAAATTCAAAGGCCATTGGTGGAGTCTTCTTCAAGATGAAGTTTAAATATCAATCGGTGCTAAAACAAAATCTCGGACCGAAAATGTCCTCCGCGGTGGATCCAGAAACAGGACACCTATTAGAAGAAGAAAAATCTGGCTTGTTTCATTTGGTGACAACATTTGTGCCATTTGATCACGAAGATGTTAGAAAAGGTTTGTTAATAAAGGGTTTACCACCTACTGATGAAGAAATTAAGGCAAGGATGGCTGAAGTATTTGAGTGTCTCAAAAGAAACCTTGAAAACCAACTGGTATCGCATGTTCACGTTTTGGTCAGGCGAGAATCGACCATTAGACGGTTGAAAATGCTTGATTTCAAGTTTATTCATAAACTCGTAATTCATAACAATTTCGCATCACCGTCCATCAAAGATAACATTGACTATGCTGCACAATATTTGAAAGGAAAGACTGTAATGTTACTCCATCAAGACAATTTCTTAGGACCAGGCTGGGAAAAAGTCAATCACACGGTCCTGAGAGAAAAAAAATTGATGTATGCACTAACAAGGCATCCTGCAAACTGCAGTGAATCATATACGTCCGCACATTGTGGAGATGGTTATTCTTACATTGGGAGCCATGATATATTTGTATTTTACGTAAGAGGAGACATAACTGCTGACAAATTGACTGAGCTAGATGTCCCTCCAAATTCATCTGGTATGGAAAACGTTCTTTTGTGGATCTTTAAAGAAAGGCTGGCTTATAAGGTGCTAAACCCCTGTAAAGTGCTTAAAGTTTATCATCAACATTGCATTCCGGTGAGGGATAATTGGAGGAAACGAATTAATAGAAACGGCCTAAATGGCGGAGCTTCGTTTACCGACAAACTTGAATAAATTTGACATTGCTAGTGACTTTATTGCTATTAAAATTGCTTTTTGTGTAGCATTTTTTAAAATTTGGTTCAGTTCTTAAATAAACACAATATCATCTTTGAACATCAATATGGATTTCAAAAAATCAAATCAACTACACTAGCAATTGTGAAACTACAATCACAACTAATCTACAACATTGAAAATAATCTTACATTATGCTGAATATTTCTCGATTTGTCCAAAGTATTTGATACAGTCAACCACAGTATACTACTAAGTAAGTTAGAGCACTATGGAATTAGGGGAGTAGGTCACACCTGGTTTAAATTGCGAGAACTCTACAGAATTGAAAATTGATTGTGGTGTCCCTCAAGGAAGCATATTAGGCCCCTTCCTCTTCTTGCTTTATATTAATGATATATATAACTCCTCCGAAGTCCTTGATTTTCGTCTCTTTGCTGGTGACACAAGTATTTTATTTGCTGGTAAAAGCCTAGATACAATTGAACAAACAGTCAATTATACCTTGGCTTTAAACTGCAGTCTTTGCAGTCTTGAATGACACGGGATACCTATGCTCAGACGGAAAACCATATTTTGATGAATAGGCTGGTGTCTACGGAGGCAAAACAACAAATTGCGAGCAGAACAAAAGGGAAAAACTTTTGTGTGGTATCCAAGACAAACAAAAGGGTATTGAGAAAAGGAGGGGGGTTGCAAAAATTTTCACAGAGGCACTGTCTTCTGTCAGAAAGAAATCTAGAGTCTAGATTTAGTGAGTGATGTATACCAACCCCTCCCTTCCCCCCTCATGGTTCGAAAATGCATAAATATGAGTAGTAATATTGCTTAAGGCACAATTATCAATGCATTATCTGAAAGACCCTAGCCCTGGCCTGGAACTCAGTCAGGTTTTTTGCTGGATCCGCCCCTTGCTTGGATGATGCCATATTGAAAATTGCCTGTTTCATGGCGGGCTCCATTGAGAATCCACTTTTGGATCTTGTTCTGGTCATTTTTATCGCGGGCCCCTTCAATGTCTAAAACTTTGTAGCTTGGGTGTTCTGTTTGCGCTGACTGTTCTGTTGGTGACGAAAATGAAAAAATAGTCGTCTTGGTGTGAAATTATTAAAGCATCTCTTAACTATAAACGCCTTGTAAAATTTATAAAGTTTTTTTAATCTCCAATTTCATTTCTTTCATTAATTAACTAATTGATTGTAAGTAACTAATTCCATGTGTATTGTAAACACTACTGTAGCGCCTGCTGTAAAAAAATTGATTATGATTATATTATGACTCCCTGCAAATAAGATATTCTTGTTATTTTTGTGAGCTGCCAACTTTTTGCAGTCTATTCAGGTGAAGTGGGGCTCGTACCACTCGAACAGGATTTGCTTTTCCGTTAACATTGCTTTAGTCGACGCCAAGTGTCATTTTTATCTAGATTTTTTTCGTATTTAGCTTGTTTATCATTTACATTCTTCTTTTATAAGAATATTTTAATAAGAACACGAGCCTCAAATTTGTCAAAAGTTAAGAACAAATTCAGAACAAGCCGAGGCTGAGCTTCTGCCAAATGTATTTTTTGTTGAAAATATATGATTATTATTATGACTAATGTTATATTAAGTGATTGACATTTCGAACTGCTATTGCTTGAACTTCCGGACGCTTCACGCTGAGAACATGTTTTGTTGACCTCTAGATTTCCATTACTCGTATTCTCGGATTTAACCTGTTGCAATTGAAATATATGAAAGTTCTGTTCAGTTTATAGTATGATAATTTATAATATTTTAACAGGTTATGGGCCCAGACACTTTTCATAAGTTTTTTCGTCTGTACATGGCTTAGATATTTGCTCCGTACATAAATAAATCAGAGGAAGTCTGTTGGAATATTTCGCTGTAATCATTGCAGCCAAAGACACTGGTTTTAAAGTTGAAAAAATGAATGGAGAGAACAATCATAGCTGGAAGTTCCAGATGAAAATGTACCATATCGGAAAAGATTTATGGGAATTATTTACGGGAGAAGAAACCCTGAATGCCGCAGCAAATCCTGAACAGCAAAGGAGATTTCGAGAGAGGGAAAATGTGGCCCTCGCTACAGTGTGCCTGTCTGTTGAAACAAGTTTACAAATTTATGTTCGATCTGCTAAGAATGCTAAAGAAGCTTGGGACAATCTTGAACAACATTTTGAGCGAAAATCGTTATCACAAAAAATATTCTACCCAGGGACGAAAACAAGTTGCTAATTTTGGGGGGGCGTGGAAGTATGAAAATTCCAACTTCAAGTGATAAATTTTTCATTCGACCAGTAGATCTGTTGTACCTACCAAATTGATATTTGTAAATAGCCCGAGCACCATAGTTCTATTTTCTTTATAATTACCAAATCTTTACTCAATAATTAGCCTAAAGCATAAAAGCCTAAATCTCTAAATTTTGATTAACATGAAACAAACATTAAACATACTGTAAGAAGTAAAGCAACATTTAAGCAAAACCAGTATTAGATATACTTAATGATTAGTAGTATTCTTTCAGATCAATTGATCAATTTTATCTAAAATACATTTTTTCACGATATAGAAGCACCAAGAATTTGGGCCTTTTATTTTCGTTCTTGATCGAAGAAAACTACCTTTAAACTTTTCAGAGGGCCAAATGCCTTTTCATTCTTTACAATTGAAATGATGATTTGAGAACAAACTTGTGCATATGCCTGATTCGAAAGATGAAATACTCTTCTTTGATCAAATACTTCTACTGCAGTTTTTGCAATGTGTTCTTGCTCCACAGCAGTTTTGTCATAGGAATTTATGATAAGGACTCAAGGACATTAACAAATAACAGGGGGAGTTTAGCATAAACTCGTTTTTTATAAGAAGCGTTGAGAATTTTTAGTACTGAAAGATTCTTAATCTTTTATTGAATTAACTACTCGTAGTTTCTAAAAAAATTCCCACTCTAATATTTTCTGATCAATGCGGGTATTATTATTCCAAACTGTAAGTTTCAAGTTTCTTATCCGTAAGTTCACCTTGCCTGTTCGTAATTTGATTCAACTCCCGTCAGAAAGAAAGAAAAAGAAAACGGGGCAAGTGTGCAATTTGGATCCAGTGGAGACGGGATTCACAATAGAAAACGATTGGATGGGTCAGCTTCAGTCTGTGAATTTTAATGTTTAGAATTTTTATATTTAAAATAAAAAAACTTCTTAAAATATAAAATTCACAAGTTTGGTCTTAAGAAAAAAATTCCAAGTCAACCGTTACGTTTTCCAACTGTAACTGGATTTTCCAAACTTTGGGGGGGCGTTACGCCCCCCACGCCCCCCTATTATTTACGTGCCTGATTCTACCGCAGGAAGCTATATTCTGCACGAATGGGAAAAGGAGCGAAAATGATCGACCATATAAATTACATTAAAGGACAAGTGCCACACTTTTCACCCTATCTTTTCTTTTCATTAACTTATAGATCATTATTTAGAAGTAAGTTTTTCCTGGTTTAGAACAAAAAATTCTAATCAGGGGGCGCAGGGGGCGCGATTTTGCTTTTTATCACGTGACCATGTGACGTACATTGTTATAACTCGGAATTTTCCTGTCATTGATAGGGAGTTTACGAAACACGACGCGACAGGTCCAGACGAACTGAATTCATTTAGAAGCATGTTGTAAACGTTAATATTGCACTGCATACCAGTAGCAGCAATAACAAATTATTACAATCTACGTCACGGTGCCACGTGATTCATTTCCCACCATAATTTGAAAAGGGTTTTTAAGTGGGAAAATGAAATCAGAAAGGAAAAATATTTCAACAACACTCTCATGCAGCATTTTACCTTAAGTTAAAAGGAGAAAAAAAATTTGGCGCCAAAAGCGTGTCACTTGTCCTTTAAAACACTCGCCGAGCATTTGGAAGCAGTGGATGACGAAATAGCTGAAAAAGATTTGGTTATCATTTTAATCAGCAGTCTACCTGAGGAATACAATTATTTGATCACTGCTCTAGAAACAATTGCTGAAGAGAAATTGAGTTGGAACTTTGTTCGTGACAGATTAATTCACGAATATGATAAAATGCAGGGCGGAAGTGAAGGGACAGTGAGTACTCCAAAAGCTGAGGCGTGCCAAGATGCATTATTTACAAAGAAGTTAACAGAACACAAGAAAATGAGTACTTGCAAGAAATTTCAATGCCATTATTGCAAAAAGCCCGGACACTTTGCCAGGGATTGCTTTAAAAAGAAAGCTGATGCAAAAAATAACCCCAAGAACGTAACAGCAAGTATGGCAGAAACAAAACAGGAAAATAGCAATGAAGAAACAGCAACTGAGATAACGTTAGCTGTGGGTAATACTCCATCAGATAAAGATGACTGGTGGATAGACTCGGGGGCATCACAGCACATGACCCCTCTTAAAAAGGGGATGTATGGATATACCCCATTCAAGAAACCATTAGAAGTGAAGCTTGCTGATGATACTGTAATTTTTGCTTATGGAAAAGGGGAATTGCAGCTTGTTTTGTATGATGGCAAAGACAAGGTGAATGCAACCCTGAAAGTTGTACTTTACGTACCAAAAATACAGAAAAACTTGCTATCTTTGCCTTCTATCACTGACAAAGATGCAGAAGTGCAGTTTAAAGGTCAAAATTGCAAGATAATCATCAATGGCAATGTATACAGTATTGGCCACAAGCATGTAAACTGTATAAATTGAATGTAGATCCTGAGCAATCATGCTGTTTTGGATCAACTGTTGCAAATGATGACAATGCACTTTGGCATTATCGCTATGGACACCTTGGTTATGACAACCTGAAGCTGCTGCACAACAAATCTATGGTAGATGGGCTGAGCTGGAAACCAAATGAGCAAACTGATAGAAAATGTGAAGGCTGTGCGTATGGGAAACAAAGTCGCCAACCATTTTCAAAGAACTGTTCACAGAACAATACTCAGCCTTTAGAACTTATACACAGTGATGTGTGTGGTCCCATGAATGTCACTTCAGTGGGAGGTTCAAGGTATTTTGTCACCTTCATAGATGACTGTACTCACTACACTACTGTGTACATGCTAAAGAAGAAGAGTGAAGTACTGGATAAATTTAAAGAATTTGTTGAGTCATCTGAAAGACTGATTGGAAAACAAGTAAAGAAGCTTAGATCAGATAATGGAGGCGAATACATTTCAGAAGAATTTGCTGAATATTGCAAAAGTCGTGGAATACTGCACGAATTCACGGTTCCCTACACACCACAGCAGAATGGCGTTGCTGAACGCATGAACCAAACAATCATAGACACTGTAAGGTCAATGCTACATCATGGTAATCTTCCATTGAGTTTTTGGGCAGAGGCTGTGTCTACAGCAAATTACTTCAGAAACAAAAGCCCAACATCATGTTTGAAAGAGAAAACACCACATGAGTGCTGGTATGATGAGAAACCTGATGTAAGCCATTTCAAAGTATTTGGCTGTAATGCTTTTGTCCATGTGCCAGACCAAAAAAGAAGCAAACTGGACAAAAAGTCTATGCATTGTATCTTTGTTGGTTACCCTTTTGGCTGTAAAGGATACAAGTTGTACAATCCTGAAACAAAGCAGATGATAAGAAGTCGTGATGTCATATTTCTGGAGAATTCCTTCGAACACAAACTGTTTGACAATGAAAAGGGATTAACAGAACTGTTAACTACTGACAAGAAAGATTTATCGTCTGATGCTTTGCATTTCAAGGCCGTACAAGATGCCAACAAGAGTAAAGATAATGAAGAACTTGCAGAGAATCAAGAAGAAGAAAATGCTGTACCAGAAGAACTGCATCAAAGACCTCAAAGAAACAGAGTTGCTCCTGAAAGATTAGGAAGTATAACGGGTGAATGGTGGAACTATGCAACACTTGCTGTATCTGACACTGATGAACCAAAGAATATGAATGAAGCACTGAACGGAAAAGATGCTCAAAAGTGGCAAGATGCAGCTGATGCTGAATACAAGTCCTTAATGGAGAACAATACCTGGAACCTTGTAGATTTGCCTGATGGAAAGAATTTAGTTGGCTGCAAATGGCTGTTTTAAGTAAAAAGGAATGCAGATGGGAGCATCAATCGCTACAAAGTTCGTTTAGTTGCACAGGGTTACTCACAAGAAGCTGGTGAGGATTATGATGAAATATTTGCACCTGTGGCAAAATACAATTCCATTCGATCTGTGCTGGGAATTGCAAACCAATTTGACATGGAGGTACATCAAATGGATGTAAAGACGGCATTTCTTAATGGCAAGCTGGACAACGAGATATATCCACAAGAAAATCAACATCGGGATACATCTTCAAGTTAGGAGGCGCTACAATCTCATGGAAATCAAAAAGACAATCGATAGTCGTCTTATCGACATCGATAGTTGCTATTGAAATATATGAAAGTTCTGTTCAGTTTATAGTATGATAATTTATAATATTTTAACATTTCTGAGCAACGTTTTTCTCAAAATCAAGGATTTTAGCGGTATGTAGTTGCTTTTTCGGTGAATATTCAAATTTTTCAGCAAATTAAGGCTGTCTCTCTCACTTTGTTGGCAACTGAGGCCTGAACGCCACCCTAGAGCTAAAGAGCTAGCACTCGCACTGCTTATACTCTATTAGAATCTATTTGTGAGGAGGGAGCCTGAGATAGAAAGGGGGTAGAGGCTCCCCTCTTCCTAGCGATATTCACAGGAGTGCGAGTAATTTTTTTATCACGTGACCAGTGCGGAGCCAATTTTTTTCAAATCGAGTTTAATTCACCTCTTTTCTTTTCCGAGGCTAATCTGCATACTCTACAGTAGGGCCATTGGCAAGCCCGCGCAGCGGGCTTTGTAGGGGAGCTAGTCTTCCGTTAATCGAAATTTGCATGCTATCAATTTGATACATTACATTTCTCATTTAGAGGCAGGGTTGGAAGTTGCTTAAAAACATTTTGCAAGCCCGGGTTTATCCGTGGTTCTTGTGTAGCGGGATTTACTGGGGGCTAGTTATCCGTCCATTGAAATGTACACATCTTTCTGCCAGCCCCCACCAATTATTAATCCTCGTTGACACAATTTCATGGATTATTCCTATAAGTTCTCCTATTTAGTCAGAATAAAATTTTATAGTTTTCCAACAAATTTTAAAATTTTCTAGTCATCCACTCTTAGCCCTTGTCGACTTATGGGGCGTTTTTAAATATTCTCTAAGGTCATTCTTAGAGCTGTTATGTTCATTTTAAAGCACCTCGTTCAATCTTTCTTCACTTGTGATGCTGTTTTAAGCTTGGTTCCCACTAGGCGACTGAGTGCGTTCAAGTGCGTTCATCTCTGAGCGTTCAAGTTAAACGCCAAGTGGGAATGCTCCGGGCGTTTAACTTGGAGGAGATGAACGCACTTGAACGCTCAAAAAAGTTAAACGCCAAGATCAAAAAATTTTGATCTGAGCGTTTAGACATAGAAGAAGCCGAAAAATTCAAGGAAGGTTTCATTCATCAACCAACAAGTAAGATGCAAATGTAAAGCCAAAATATGGCACTTTCAACCATAGCAATGCATGAAATGCATTTCGTGACTGTTAGCACCTTGAGATCAATAAAACATTGCCAATTAAGAGATTTCTGCTAACTTGTAAATTTTGAAAAGAGCTATACAATCAGGATTACTTGAAATGACTAACGAGAGGCAATAAACTGAAAGCATAGAACACCTACAATGTACACGTAAAAGAATTGCGAAATTTGTGGCACGAAAATGCAAGGGAACTTAAGTTGCGATCCAGTTGCGATACTTGATCGGATAGTGTGGCTAACAATGGCCTTTACATAATTTTCAAGAAAGGGTTACAACATCTTACATATGCATAATTAATAAGTGATAAAAGAGCAAGAATGATAATTATTTTAGTGTTTAAATGCATGTCCTAGATTCTCTAAAATGCGACATTTAGACATTTTGACTTGTCTTCACAAAGCTAGCTGAGGGTTTATGTTTTGCAAGTGGGAATGCCTCGGTAGTTTATCTGTTATCTTTAATTCAATTAAAGGATTAGAGATGAACGCACTTGAACGCACTTTTAGTCGCCTAGTGGGAACCAAGCTTTAAGAAATATTTGCGGGCCACCCTCAAGGCTCCCTGTTTATTCTAAATCAAACTCCTGAAAAAGTATGTTGATTCATAAAAAATTTAACGATTTCTGATCAACTCCAAACTCCAAAAAATTAAAATAATTACACAGTTATTTCATTTGAGGCCCTGGTATCATATCTTCGTCACAATTAGCTTTTGAAACACTGCAGCAACAAAGCACTTAAGAAATTGAAAGATAGAAAACAGCCAAAGTTTCGTGCATCAGAAATGATTCTTACTCCAACAACAAATTCACAAAATACAATTTATGGACAACAGCTAATTTTCATAGATTTAGTCATTTTCTCCTCTTGTTTCTTTGTTCGATTTAACGCCAGCATAAATGCCGTAAATTTCGTTTCGAAGGGGTTGAGGATCATGTCTGCGTCATAATTATTGCTTGAAACGCTCTTTGATCTAGATGAAGAACAAAAAGAATAATGATGTTCCTCTATGGTTAATGAAAGCACGTCATAAGGAAATCGATAGTCATAATGCTTTGTAAAAAATTTCAGAAAAAACGTTCGCCCGAGGGTTTAGCCACCCCTTTAAGCGACCGGTTTTTAGTGTAATTTCGTTGAAATAAGCGCAAAATCATTTGAAATGGTATTATTAGAGGGCAATACAGCCAATCCATATTCTTTTAAGCACAAAACTACGCAAGAGGTAAAAAATTCAGAGAAACACGTTCGTGGCGGGTCTAGCGACTCCTTTTAGAAACCGGTTTTTTTGTGTACTTTCACCAAAATAAGCATAAGGCCATTTGAAATGGTTTCTAGAATGATTCATTTACTATAAACCATTCCCGGGTAACGCCCGCCATTAAATCTGAGTAGCAAACTGACCTTTGGACTCTATGGCCGTCAACCGTAGCGATGGTAATTTCCAATACATCAAAGCCGTAATTTCACAATCACGCTATTCTAACGTCATGTCATTCACTTATCGACACTTAATTAAACTGTCTATTATCTTGTACATAATTATTCATTGAATTTCGCCTATTATTTTCCATTGTCTAGCCCCGTTGGCAATTTCAGGTGGAAGAAGTGTAGAAATCTTTTGTAGAAAGCAAGAGAAAAGAGAGAGAAAGAACCTTTAGAAACCACGGAGAGCACTAATCGTGATAGAGACGCTTTTGGGACGAAACTGGGAGAAAACCGTAAATTATAGTAGATTATAATCATTCACCTCATTGTTTGTACACAGTCTGTATTTCAGGATTCCTTCAAAATTTCGAGGGAGCGATACTGCTGTTTTTGCTGATTAACGGTAAGTTTGTCCAGGCAGAGAAATCGTTTGACCTTGTTTCTAAAATGAATTTGAAACTCAGGTTTTTTGGAACTGTCATAATTGCTTTGATAGCAGTTGCTTTCTTGTACAATAGCATTGATAATGACTCAGTCTTTCGTGGAAATTCCAAGGCCATTGGTGGAGTCTTCTACAAGATGCAGTTTAAATATAAATCGCTGCTAAAACGAAATCTCGGACCCAAAATGTCCTCAGCGGTGGATTCAGAAACAGGACACCTATTAGAAGAAGAAAAATCTGGCTTGTTTCATTTGGTGACAACATTTGTGCCATTTGATCACGAAGATGTTAGAAAAGGTTTGTTAATCAAAGGTTTATCACCTACTGATGAAGAAATTAAGGCAAGGATGGCTGAAGTGTTTGAGTGTCTCAAAAGAAACCTTGAAAACCAACTGGTATCGCATGTTCACGTTTTGGTCAGGCGAGAATCGACCATTAGACGGTTGAAAATGCTAGATTTCAAGTTTATTCATAAACTCGTAATTCATAACAATTTCGCATCACCGTCCATCAAAGATAACATTGACTATGCTGCAAAATATTTGAAAGGAAAGACTGTAATGTTACTTCATCAAGACAATTTATTAGGACCAGGCTTCGAAAAAGTCAATCACACGGTCCTGAGAAAAAAAAAATTGATGTATGCACTAACAAGGCATCCTGCAAACTGCAGTGCATCATATGCGTCCGAGCATTGTGGAGAGGGTTATCGTTACGTTGGAAGTCATGACGTATTTATTTTTCACGTTAGAGGAGAATTCGCTGATGACAAACTGGCTGAACTAAATGTCCCTCCAAATACATTTGGTATGGAAAACGTTCTTTTGTGGATCTTTAAAAAAAGACTGGCTTATAAGGTGCTAAACCCCTGTAAAGTGCTTAAAGTTTATCATCAACATTGCATTCCGGTGAGGGATAATTGGAGGAAACGAATTAACAGAAACGGCCTAAATGGCGGAGCTTCGTTTACCGACAAACTTGAATAAATTTGACATTGCTAGTGACTTTATTGCTATTGAAATTGCTTTTTGTGTAGCATTTTTTTAAATATGGTTCAGTTCTTAAATAAACACAATATCATCTTTGAACATCAATATGGATTTCAAAAAATCAAATCAACTACACTAGCAATTGTGAAACTACAATCACAACTAATCTACAACATTGAAAATAATTTTACATCATGCTGCACATTTCTCGATTTGTCCAAAGTATTTGATACAGTCAACTACAGTATACTATTGAGTAAGTTAGGGCACTATGGAATTAGGAGAGTAGATCACACCTGGTTTAAATTGCGAGAACTCTACAGAATTGAAAATTAATTGTGGTGTCCCTCAAGGAAGCATATTAGGCCCCTTCCTCTTCTTGCTTTATATTAATGATATATATAACTCCTCCGAAGTCCTTGATTTTTGTCTCTTTGCTGGTGACACAAGTATTTTATTTGCTGATAAAAGCCTAGATACAATTGAACAAACAGTCAATTATGAATTGAAAAATGTTTCTGAATGGCTTCTAGCTAATAAGTTATCACTCAATATAGCTAAATCAAATTTTCTCATAGTAAGACCTTATAAAAATAGTAGAATAGAATAATAATAGTAATAAAAAAATAATAAAAATAATAATAATAGAACTGTAAATCTAATAATAAATGACACTAATAAAACTACTCTTAAACCATTGAAAATAAGCCTACGTAAAGCTGTCAGAGTAATAGATTTTGCTTCTTACACAGCTCACACAGAATCAGTCTTTAAACGTTTCAAGTTATTAAACTTAGAAAATCTTTACAAGCTCGAAACAGCGAAATCTATGTTTCAAATCAACCAGGAAAATCATAGTAACTTTCTTCGAAAGGAATTTATCAAAACTAGTAAATTACATTGCTATAATACGAGACAATCGTCCGATCTTGGTTTTTCTCTTCCCTCTATCTCTACAAACTTAAGAAAAAACTTTCTGACAGTTGATGGAGTTGAGCATTGGAATCCTTGGCAATTGAAGTAAAGAATATCCGCAACAAAAATCCCTTCAAAAATTGATGAAACTATACCTTTTACAGAACTCCTAGGCCATAAAAATTCTCTGTACATTTTTTAAATATATCCCTAACCAGTGAAAGTGTAGATCGGCATTCCTTTGTAACTGCTTAAACTAATAATTCCCGTGATTTCTTGTTTATTCTGGAACTTTCCGTTTAAAATGGTATAAAAGCAGCATTTGTAAGATTTGAGTTTTAGTATTAGTTAGTTCGATAGTTAGTCTTCACGCTCTTCGACGATAGAAAATTATTATAGAGACTTATTATTGCTCTCATAATCGGAGAGTCATTTTTCTATGATCAATCTTCGGATCATGGGGGGTCTAAAGAAATGGGGGGGGGGGGGTTAAAACCGTATAAAAAGAGGCTTTTCTGGTAATTTGTTACTTAATATTTGGCATTTTTTGTAAAAAGGGGGGCCAAAGCCACCAAGCCCCTCCTCTTCCGCGGTGATTGTTAATTGACTAAATTTTTTAAATTTCAAACTTTTGTATTCCAACTTTGTATTCTTGGTATATTGTAATTAACATCTGTTTTTGCTGATAGAGATTTTAAGTTTGAGTTTGAGTTTGATCTCGAAGCAATCAAAGAGGGCAAGTTTCTTCTTTGCAATGCTGGTTTTCAGTGTATGGTTTCCATCTGTCGAATTAAACAGAAAAAAGCGTTCCAAAATACCGAGAAAAAGTGCACATGAAGCAAATTTACTAATAATATCTACACTCAGCGAGCAAAAGTATTGCACAGGCTGAGTCAGAAAATGAGAAAGACAGTTCTCGTAGAAAAGGACAACATAATAAATGACGACAAGAAGATTTGTGAAATTTTAATTCTTATTTTGTCAACATAACCGACACAATACCTATCACAGCACCGCCAGAGTCTGACGTTGAAATCACTTCGTCAACTGATCATGTGCTGTATTTGATTCAGAAATACAGGAACCCCCCTAGTATTATCAGAATTAAGGAAAATGTTGTTTTTAGAGACGAATTTGATTTTGTTGCACCTTTTGATGTTTGGAATGAACTATCGTAGGGCCAGTGGCAAGCCCGCGTAGCGGGCTTCGTAGGGGAGCTAGTTTTGACACTATAATGCGTTTTCGTGTCAATCCAATAGCAATTACAGCAGATATTGAGAAGGCATTTCTCCAAATTGAAATACAAGAAGCAGATCGTGACGTATTGCGTTTTCTTTGGTACAAAGATGTGAATAGTCCAAATCCTTCCATTGTACAATTCCATTTCAGGCGTCTTGTATTTGGTTTAAGGTGTAGTCCAGCTTTGTTAGGATAAACAATAAGGCACCCAGAGAACAATATAGAGAAGAAAGCCCTGAAATCGTTAATATACTTAGTAGATTGTACGCTGATAACCTTTCTTGCAGTGCTAAGAATAGAGAGGAGGGTTTTGATATTTATCGTAAAACTAAGGAGATCATGTTGAAAGGTGGCTTTAATCTTCGTAAATGGCATACTAATAATAAGGTTTTGCAAAGCAAAATATCGAAACAGGAAAACAAAATTCAGGTAAATGAGTCTCACGGTAACGAAATTGTAGAGGACGATCAAACATTTTCTCAATATTGAATAGGCTCTACGCTAAGTAACGAGAAATCTAAAGTTTTAGGGGTAAACTGGAATAATGACTCGATACCCTTGGCTATCAACTTGAAAATGTGATTTAAACTTGGCTATAAACTTGAATTCGCACGCGCGCTACCTCCTACGAAACGTTCCGTTTTAAAGTTAGCGGCCAAAATATTCGACCCGCTAGGTTTTCTAAGCATTTTCACCTTCAATTTGAAAACCTTCTTTCAAAAACTGTGTCTAGAGAAATTATCGTGGGACGAAGAGTTGAAGAGTTCGCAAAGAAAATGTACGACTCTTGTATAGCAGAATTAGGCCTTTTGCAAGGTATACAAATAACAAGATGTCTTTTTCAGCCAAAGGAAAAGGTAAGAAAGATACAAATACACGGTTTTTCCGTTGCAAGTCAGGAAGCATATGCTGCTGTTGTATATTTGAGGCTAGAGTACGAATCTGATGAAACTGAAATCAAGTTTCTTGCTTGGAAATCAAAAGTATGCTCCATTAAATCACAGAGTATACCTTGATTAGAATTACAAGGGTTATTATTGTTGATATTAGTAAATTCAGTGAGCACAATACTGCAAGATGAATTACAAGAAACGTCTTTTGAAACCGTTTATTGGGTAGACTCATTTTCCCTCTTATGCTAGCCTGAGTGCAGACTATCTCAACCGCCGTGGTGCGGATCGCCGTAATATAGGGCAGCAGTAATATGGAGAAGTGACTGTTGCCGTAAAATGGGCAACTCCTCAGAAAAGGCTTTAAACGCGTATTTTAGTCATTTTCCACTACATTTAACGATAGATCTTCGAGATAAAGTCTATCAAATGAAATATCTCCCAGAGTTTTATCGATTTACTCCTTAAAACTTTCAAAAAATCTATCTTCGACACTCTAGCTCATTTAGGCCCGTCTTTCTTTTGTTTCCTCCACGAATATGAGGTTCATCCGCGCGTCTAACTAACACATTCGCGCGAATATATGACTTCAGTGCAGTAAGATGGAGCATTCGCGCGAATATATGACTTCAGTGCAGTAAGATGGAGAAGTACTTTATAAAACACGTAAAACCTTTCAAAATAAAAGCAACAGTAGCAAATTTATTAGCCTGCCACATAATTACGATGCTTGTTGCGAAATTTTAACCAATATATGCGTCTTCCTTGTGTGTTTTGGTAATGGTACTCCCAGCGCCGTAATATGGGGCAGTCGGTTGCAACGCCCCCTGTTAGAATGCAAACTTGATTCATTTTACGCAAAATTTGTCAATTTCTCCATTTTACGCAAAATTTCTCCATCTTACTGCACTGAAGTCATATATTCGCGCGAATGTGTTAGTTAGACGCGCGGATGAACCTCATATTCGTGGAGGAAACAAAAGAAAGACGGGCCTAAATGAGCTAGAGTGTCGAAGATAGATTTTTTGAAAGTTTTAAGGAGTAAATCGATAAAACTCCGGGAGATATTTCATTTGATAGACTTTATCTCGAAGATCTATCGTGAAATGTAGTGGAAAATGACTAAAATACGCGTTTAAAGCCTTTTCTGAGGACTTCCCCATTTTACGGCAACAGTCACTTCTCCATATTACCGCTGCCCTATATTACGGCGCTCCGCACCACCCGACCTCGACTATCTTATGCTGCATTCGAAATGGTAAGACTTGGAATCAGTATGTACGTAACAGGGTATCCCGGATATTGGAAATATCCTCTCGAGAACAATGGTTTCATTGCCCAGGGTTACAAAATCAAGCAGATTTACCATCACGTGGAAAAGTTCGTAACCTTGCCAAAAACACCTTTTGGTGGGAGGGTCCGTCATTTTTGAAATCTGACTCTGAGGGTTGGCCTACTGCCCCTGAGTGTGTTGAACTAGAAACCGCTAGCGCTTTGCAGGAAACTATGAAAACGGAATCTGGTATTACGCATGCAATGATCGTGTCAGAAGTAAATGTCCCGCATATCGATAATGTTCTTGATTTACAACGGTTTAGCACAAAAGGAAAGGTCTTTAGAACTATAGCATAGGTCCTTCGATTTGTTTCCAACCTGAAACGTTCCATAAGAAAAGAGGAGTTAAATAAGGAGAAAATTGTGAACGTTCTCGAGATGGAAAATGCGGAGAATATCCTTATAAGATCGATACAAAGTAAATCTTTTGAAAAGGAGCTGAATTATATTAAATCAAATCAAAAAAGCAATCAGAACTTAAAAGTACCCCTGCATGTTAATCAGCTTAACCTGTACTTGGATAATGATAACGTTCTTCGTTGCAGGTCTCGTTTAGGTAATGCTGTACTACCTGAAGCTAGCAAAAGACCTATAATCATGCCTTCATATAATCGTTATTCTGAACTTCTTATTCTTGATAGTCATGATAAGGTGTTCCACAATGGTACTAGGGAAACCTTGAAATTATTGCTGTTACTGGGTGCTGCGGGGGAGAGAACAAGTTAAGATAATCGAACGCAAGTGTGTTTTGTGTAAGAAATTAGAGGGTTTACCTTTCAAGACCATTTTCAGCCCAGATCTTCCGAATTTCAGGGTTGGCGAAAACCCCCCTTTCACGCATGTAGGGGAGGGCTATGCTGGTCCATTGTTAGTTTACAACAAGGACACGAAGGAACAGGATAAGTGCTATGTTTGCCTATTTACCTGCGCCTCTACAAAGGCAGTACATCTGGAATTTACAGAGAGTTTATCAGTTGAGGCGTTCATTCGTGCCTTCCGTCGTTACTGTGCGGCAAGAGGGTTACCAAGAACTCTTGTTAGTGACAATGCTAAGACTTTTAGGTCAGCGTCAAAGGAAATTAAGAAGTTATTACGCACGCCTAGGCTTAAAGAGTACCTTGTACTAAAGGGAGTAAGATGGAATTGTATTGTTGAACTTGCCCCTTTTCATGGAGGGTTTTGGGAAAGGTTAATTCGTAGTACTAGACGCTGTTTAGTAAAATTAATCGGAAGAGCCCTGTTAAATTTTCAGGAACTACACACCATACTGGTAGAGATCGAGGCTGTCCTGAATTCGAGACCCCTCACATTCGTATCCGACGACAGTGACGGTATATCCTATCCGCTTACTCCGTCACATCTCATTAATGGCCGAAACATTAACTGGTTACCGAACGATGCTCATTTTGAGATAATAAGCACCTACGAAGGTTTATCCAAACGCGCCAAAACGCACCATCAAAGTTTGTTGCACCAGTTCTTAAAAAATTGGAAAAATGAGTATCTTATACTTTTAACGAGCCTTCTATTAATGTAAATGATATTGTCATTCTCAGAGATGAAACGAAACGAAAAGATCTTTTTTGAAACTATGTAGGGTCACCGTGTTGCTACGAGGAAGGGATGGTTCGGTTCGTTCAGCGAAATTAAAGGTTCCAGGTAAGCAAACTATATTTACTAGATCTTTGAAATTTTTGCTGCCATTAGAAATTAGAAGTCCAACAACGTTGCAAGCTGACGAATCTATGCCAACGCCAAATGTCGCGTCATTGCAGCCAGCGCAAATTTTCACGCCGGCGCAGTCAACACCACGCCTTGTGCCTTTGCAACAAACGCACACTTTGCAGCAGCAAAATGCCAGTAGACCTAAGCGACAGGCAGTGGCGTACCCAAGAGGGGAATGGGGGGTCCGGACCCCTCCACTTTTCTAAAATATGGTCCTCGAGATTTGTCCAAAAACGATGTAAAACTCATTTGAGTAGTATACTGTATGCTTGTGTCAAAATAATTGTAAAATGCTTTGCTATTTGCCATAGCTAACATGAATCAAATAATGGGGGAAAATTTTGCAAAAAGGGTGTTTCCCCGTATTTGCGAGTGTTTGAAGGGCGTGGTCTAAAAAATTGTCAATAGACCCCAGACCCCCCCACTTCTGCAGCCCTAGGTACGCCACTGGCGGCAGGCTGCAGTAATAGCCGACATTCGTACAAAAGATTGTATTTAAGTAATTTACATATATATATAATCGCTGTGTTATGTTATTTTTACTGAAATGTAATATGTTTTGAATCTATAGATCAAAACAGGGGGGAGTGTGTTGTAAAGGTTCGTGTCCACTCACCACGTGTTAATGTCACGTGATGCGACTGCCAGAGGGTATGTATTTTCAAATTAGCACACGCACATAAAGTTTGAGGAGTTGCTTACAAACGCTAGACGTTGCGTATAATCAAAGTTATGTTTTGTTAACGAAGTTGTTTTTCTTCATGTTCCTGCCCTAACTATACAACAACATCGTACGATGTATCTAAATTCACAATTAACGCGCTCACTTTTAAATCTACAGTCCCTGGTTCTCAGTAACGCTACAAAAATCTCCAAATTTAACTACCAATAAGAAGCAAAAATAACATGTGCAGTTTTACGTCAACTAAAGCTAAATAACAGCAAATTGTAAGTAGAAATAAGCATGCCTATAACACATTGAACGCTTATAACTAAATTTACGCAAACATGTATCTGTAGCCAAGTTATGGAGTAAACAAGCAATGTTCAAGGTTCTCCCGCGATCCTAACGAGTTCACCATGCGATCCATCTAAGTGAACCGTAGGAAAAACAACTAATCACTACGCAATTCTGCGTTCATAGCAAACAATTTACCAACTACATTTAGCAATTATGGTTAGAAGAAAAATGCCCGAAAGCAATGGAAAAGTTCCGACATACTTCCCTCGTTGACTCATATGGAGTCAAGAATAAGACGAGTATTCCATTGCGAGTCTTTTGCTGCGGCGCGCTTAGGTCTAGTAGTAGGGAGTACTGGGGCTGGATCATCCGCTTTATTCTCATGCTCCTCCCCATTTCCACTTCACACGTCTACAATGTTTCTCCTCGCCAATCCGTGTTGTACTTCAAATGGAAATAATTTCTGTAAAAGGCCTATTTAAAAATTCTGGCTTACCTCTTCCGTTTACACGAACCTTTGCGCCTCTTACTATTCCATCCTTTCCCTTGATTAACTGAACGATAACGCCCATCTTCCATTGGCCTCTTTTCACGTTATCTTCCTTCACTAGTACCATGTCCCCGACTGCAGCATTTGATTCCTTGAATCCATTCTTCTTATGCACTTCTCGCAAATCTACAAGATACTCGGTTCTCCATCGAGACCAAAAGTGGTTTAGCTTCTTAAGCAAATAGAAGAATCGTTTGGTATGAGATGTGGTATCTTCATCAAGATTATTAGAGTCACAAGCAATTCCTTCAGATATCTGAGGAAGTCTCCTACCATAAATTAAATGAAATGTTGTCAAAGGTTGATAACCAAGTTCATCATATAAATCTGCCAATGGCCTCTTGTTTATAGTAGATTGTATCTCAACAACCACAGTAAAAAGTTCATCAAATGTCATTCTAGCACTCCCTAACAATTTTTCAAACACCGCTTTACCGTACCTACCATTCTTTCAAAATGACCCCCCCACCCCCCCTTCCCACCAGGGTGAGCGTTCCAAATTGAACTTCCATACAATCCTTTTTGCTTGCAAATATGATAACACTGAGTGGTCACATGTAAGTTTATCTAACAACTTATGAGTAAATTTGAAGGTTTGCGCATTGTCCGTATTTATTATATCTGGAGTGCCCCTCAGCGCTGCAAATCTTCTTAAACTAAAAATAAAGGCAGAACCAGTAAGATCAGTTACAAGATCTAGATGTTATGCTCTGGTAGTACAGCAAACATAAAGCACAATATAACATTTCTGCATTTCATCTGATTTCGACTTATAATACAACGGACCTGCAAAGTCAATACCCACATTAGAAAAGGGTTTAGTCTCTTGTACCCTAAAAGGTGACAAATCTCCAGCTTGTGCAGACGTATAAGGTTTAGGCTTGAATGCCAGCCTGTAGTAGGCTTGAATTGGCTTTCATTTTGTAGCTATTTCTATATGCCTACTTTAAATAAATAGATAAAATAATAGTAATAATATCGGATATGATTTGACAAGTTAAGAACAAACTGTAAATGTCTTATAGCCAAATATGTTCCTCGCACATCACCAGAAATTAGCAGTCCTACTGTCCATGCACTTTTTTGCACCTATTTCGCCATACGATGCTACCACAAATCATGTTTGATACACTGCACCACTTCATTGTTTCTTTTGCTTCTTCCCCTGATAGTCCTAGCCTTTTCAAGTTTCCCCTCACATCCTTAAGTACGGTCCCAAGTGATCCAAAACACATGACACTGATTCTTGTTGCAATTCCATTTTCATTCATTAAGTTTATCAGTGGTTGAAACTTATTTTCTTTTTCTCGGCAGGATGTATCCATATACAAATCAAAGCAGACAGTGACTTCAACAATTTCACATTCTCTCTTGCTCATTTTTATCTCTAGTATATCAGGCTTCCTTTGGTTTAGCTGTCGAAATGCATTTTTGATGTGTGGAAAAGCTGTTTCTACCATTTTGTTGACGAACAACGTTGATGTTGAATTCTTTTTTTGGATTTTTTGGCATAAGAATTCTACGACCCGATCGTGCCTTCGCGAGTATAAATCTTTGTACTTTCTGCAGGAATTCATTAAATGTGCCATTGATTCAGTCCCTTCATTACACATTGGAAATCTTTTATCGTGATCCTTATTCCACATATGAATTAGCTGATTACAAGGAATTTGATTCATACATGCTCGTAGAATAAACTTGACTAAAACTATCAGAGAGTTTCTATCCGTAATAAATTTGATGCAAAATTTGTTTTGTCTATATTCTCAATTCCTATAAAACTTCTTGTGATGTGAATTTTCTGAGTCAGATTGTTTCTGCAAATAACTTGAAAACTGGAACGATGATATATGTGCTCAATAATCTTACAGTATACAATCGGAATGTTGTATTGACGCAATGTGGTTGTAATTTCTTTATGCTTGATACTGCCAAACGCATCTGCAAGTCAATAAATAGAATATGGAGTTTTGTGCTTATATGTCTAAAGCCATCCAACGCTGTCTTCAGGCAAAAAATTTGATCTTACCTATTTCTTCCTTTAAGAAAAGCCCTTTGCCAAAATTTGCGGCCCAATGAAGGGCAAAATAATGCAACGCGAAAATAATTTGTAAATAACAGACGATGAAGATACATCACGAAGTGTCGTTAAGTCTTCGCGGCTATAATTCTTTTTCGGAATTCTTTGCACTATATCATGTTTCCATTCGGAGAGTACTTTTCTATTTTTTAAACTTGTATTAAATATTCCCACAGTGTCAGTTTTAATTTAACTAAATTCTCTCTTTATGGCCTTATACACAACCCCATCTAGCCCTGCTGATTTTCCATTGGGTAATACAACATTTCAATTTTTTTTTCTTTGAATGGCCTAACTTCTTCGATATCATTTTCGTCGTTGTCAGCAAGGGATATTTCTTCCTCGTTTCTTGAATCATTTCTTAAAAGAAACAATTTTTCATTTCGATAGAATGCTTCTGTTCCTGCTTGATCAATTTCTACTTGTATTTTGTTTGGCCATTTACAAACGTTCTTTATAACTTGAATTGCCCTCTTTCTTTTGTGCAGCCAAAGATCTGTCAATTTACTCCTGGAAACTGTATCATCCGTGAACACCCCTTATCTGAATGAAAAGAATGGTTGTATTGTTTTATAGACATAAGACAACTGCTTTTCTAACTGGAACAATAATTTTTTTTGCAATTCAACTATCTAGGCCGAGATGGCCCTTAACTGCTTACAGTACTACAGCGAATAACAATTTTACAATTACATTTTTAAGCTACGCATCAATAACAAAACAACTACGGCGAATACAAAGCTAAATTTTCAGCAAAAGCTACTAGGCTACAAAGATATTAGCTGTTAATCTAAAATGCTTGTGGAGTCGCCTAAAAATTTTGATCTTTTTTCAAAAGACTTTTTGCAAAAATTTCCTAAAAGCTTTGTTGTAATATAATCTTCTTGGCTCATTAACCAAATATACATATTGAACTCGTTCAATGAGGAAGTATTTGGAAATGTTTTGTAGATTTTTTGTAAAAAATGTGCCGTTCCTCGTTAAAAAGGGGGCAAGTTAAGAGGAAATCTACTTCATCCTCAACTTTGAAAATATCGAAAGTCTTACAATACGGACAAAACCTTTCATCTCTTGGCGTTTTGCTTTTACTGAATCGCCCTATTTCAATTTGAAGAGTGATTCTAACAGTGAAATCTTGTATGTAATCAAGATAAGACTCAAATTTGTAAATTGTTTTAAATGAGGCGTATAAATTTAGTTTTTTGTTCTCAGTTATGTGTTCATTCAATCTTCCCCGTACTTCTGACTCGAAATAACTTATAACCTTAGTTTTAATAACTGAACGATTATCCGATTCCTGTATTCCATAGCGTACCCTTAGGTCGCAGGCATGAGATACCCAGTTAGAGTGGCCATAGTTTGCATCCTTTATAAGCATTGCAAAAGCTTTGCTAGCGTAACGTTTTGAATCTAGAGATGATAATCGAGCGAAGAAACTTAGAATACGTATATGTCTATGGGTTTGAAGACTTATTCTTCCCAGTTCAGCGTAAACGGCATCGGTAGTGGTACTAGGTCGAACACCCAAAGCATATTTACAGGCTTTTAGATGAAGAGTTTCTAGCTTAGACCATTCTTCAAAACCCCATATTTCTGATGCACAATTTGGAATATGAACAATCGTATGGTCGAATAGATAGAGAAAAAGACGTGGCTGGAAACCGCCCCATTCTTTGCTCTTAGCAAAATAGGCCTTATGAGCTTTCTCTTTCATTCTAACGATGTGTTCTGAGAAAGACCCGTTTGATTTTAGCGTTACACCTAAATTTTTATATGAGACACATTCGTTAACTTCTTTATCGCCAATCTTCCAAGTTTTATTTTTTGTAGATCTAGCACGGGATTTCTGTTTTTGAATTATCATGACTTTAGTTTTGTCCATGTTCACGTCCATTTTGAGAGATTTTGAAAATTTGTCTAATGCATTCAATTAAGACTGAAGGTCTTTTCAATTTATTAAGGGTTTATTAAAACAAGATCGTCGGCATATAAAAGTGAGTGGACAGGTATATCATCCACCATTACCCCCTGTAAAGATGCTCTAATGTGGCGGTTTAAATCGTTCAAATATAAAGCGAATAGGACAGGACAAAGAAGGCACCCTTGCCGCACACCTCTACTGCATGGAAAAAAATTTGTAAGGCTGTCTTTACCTCTTACACACGATTTAACTTTATCATAAAGTGATGCGATAACTTTTAGGAAATTACCCTCTATTCCGTATGTAACAAGCTGCTGTAACAGCAGCTTATGGTTCACGGAATCGAAAGCTTTTTTAAAATCCACGAAACATACATACAGAGAACCTTTATTGTTTTTGAAATAATTTTCAATTAAAGCGCAAAGAGTGAAAATATGATCGGATGTCTGGTATCCTTTTCTAAATCCTATCTGGCTTTGTTCAAGAATTTCAAATTGGGTAATAATGTTATTCAATCTTTCCAACAAAACACCAAAGAAAAACCTTCCAAAAATACTAAACAGTGTAATACCCCTGTAGTTATTCAGGTCTGTTTCATCAGCTCCCTTAAAAAGAAGTACAATTATCCCTACAGACCACTCATCAGGGAATTTTCCAGATTTCAATAATTTGTTAAAGAGTTTGGTAAACACATGAATGAAATTATCATTTGCCTGCTTTAGAAGCTCAGCAGTCAACATATCGAGCCCTGATGCTTTTACGTTGTTGAGCTTTTCAGCCATCAGTTTGACTTCCTCTAAGGAAATATCACGATTTAAAGTTTCATCAATTAGATTTTCCGTCATGATGTCGATAGAAGGCGCAAGGTTTTCAGGTACACTGTTGTCTCTATTATCTTCAGAGTTTAAAAGAGTACTGAAATAATTCGATAATTGGTTATTAGAAAAGTTTAGACTGGGAATATGGGGTCATCTCTGTTACCACGAAGGGACGGTTCATAGTCATTTAGGTTGGGAGGCAAATTCATCAAGTGGCCTAATCCATGAAATTGTTTTTTATTGTTTTGCTTTCTATTTCTCAATTTGGAAAATTCCTTAAAAAATCCTCGAAAAAACATATAGTCCTTGAAAATCTCCTTCAAAATGTTCAAAATTCTTTAGTCTAAGGAAAAATCCTTGACAGTGAGAGTCCGGATGAAAAATTTCTTGCCGTGCAAAATGAGATTATGCGGCAATCAGGCGGCCTGACTTCAACACTATTGTGTTGTTCCTCTAGCCAAGGAATAGAGACTGCATAATAGGGATTACGTAATTATTCACCTCATTGGTTTTGATATACCCTTTGTTTGAATTTCTGAATTTCTATAAAATTTCAATCGAGCATAACTGCTGTTTTTTGGTGCCTAACAGTAACTTTTGTCCAGGCAGAGAAATCGTTTGACCTTATTTCTATATGGAGTTGAAACTCAAGATCCTTGGCACTGCCTTAATTGCTATGATGGCATTGACTTTCTTGTACAAAAGCCTCGAAAATGGTTCAGTCTTTTCTGAAAATTCAAAGATTATTGGTAAAGTGGATCCAGAAACCGGACATCAATTGAACAAAAATAAATCTGGTTTGTTTCATCTGGTGACAACATTTGTGCCATTTGATCATGAAGATGTTAGAAAAGGTTTGTTAATCAAGGGTTTACCACCTACTGATGAAGAAATTAAGGCAAGGATGGCTGAAGTATTTGAGTGTCTCAAAAAAAACCTTGAAAACCAACTGATATCGCATGTTCACGTTTTGGTCAGGCGAGAATCGACCATTAGACTGTTGAAAATGCTTGATTTCAAGTTTATTCATAAACTCGTAATTCATAACAACTTCGCATCACCGTCCATCAAAAATAACATTGACTATGCTGCAAAATATTTGAAAGGGAAGATGGTAATTTTGCTTCATCAAGACAATTTCTTAGGACCAGGCTGGGAAAAAGTCAATCCCAGTGTCTTGAAAGAAAACAGATTGATGTATGCACTAACAAGGCATCCTGCAAACTGCAATGCATCATATGCGTCCGAGCATTGCGGAGATGGTTATCCTTACGTTGGTAGCCATGATATATTTGTATTTTACGTAAGAGGAGACATAACTGCTGACAAATTGACTGAACTAGATGTCCCTCCAAATACATTTGGAATGGAAAACGTTCTTTTGTGGATCTTTAAAGAAAGGCTGGCTTATAAGGTGCTAAACCCGTGTAAAGTGCTTAAAGTTTATCATCAACATTGCATTCCGGTCAGGGATAATTGGAGGAAACGAATTAACAGAAACGGCCTAAATGGCGGAGCTTCGTTTACCGACAAACTTGAATAAACTTGACTTTGCTAGTGACTTTATTGCTATTGACATTGATTTTTGTATAGCATTGTGTAGGCCGTAGGTTCTAGGATGTCACCTCCGTTGCACAAATCGTGGAACTAAATTATCTTTGTACTTTCTAGGGTTTTTTTTCATGCTAATTACTATAGGACGTGGCCCCAAGCGCTAAACGTGCACAATAATTGAGAAACTTGCTTTTAAAGTGATGGAATTCGTGGGTTTTAGGAAATTTTTCGGACAATTTGATCGCCTCATTTTCTTTTGTTCAGCCTGGTCCGTAAAATATGTTTGCCGCTTCAGATGTTTACGCGAGGCGACAAAACAACTTGATGATGCAAACTATTACAATTTGTAATTTACAAAGAACACCCAACCCAGTAGATCACACAATCGAAACATCCGCCGAGATAACACTTTTTTTAACACATCTCCTCCACGTATTGATAAAACATTTATTGAATATCTAACACCTAACACCGACGTTCGAACACCGGTGTTTTATTTGTTACCAAAAATCTACAAGGAGGGCTCCCCCCCTTTCATCATACCATATGACAACCGCACCTTTCACATCCGTAAAATTCTAAAAAAAACACTGGAATATTATTACAAAGGATAAAGAATTACAAAACAGATGGTCACACACCCCCAATTCTAGCCTTACAAAGGCACAATAATTTTTGGAGACTGGTTAACTCATACTAAATCTTGAGAATGATATGGCATTGCAAGATACCTCGATGTCACACCCTCAACACACTTATTATGTCACACCCAACTCCAATGTTTTTTCTATTTGCGGTTTATCTTTATTAATAGAATATCCCATTTATATAACCGTTTATACATATATGCATATAAATACTTATACATCCAAAGGATGATACATGCCTCTATGGCTACAATATATCTATCTATTTTATATACACTGCTACAATTGATACACCATTTTATTTTAATTTTTAATTTTATATTCTTTATACCCAAAAATCCCATGCTGGCATCATCCCTGGACGCAGGTGTGAGGGGGCACTCAGGTATAAAGGAGCATATTGATTATAAGCCCCGAAATGCTCTACCTGGTGTATTAGCTGGGAAGCTAGCAAGGACCCTTCAAGGAAATTCAGAAAACAGTTTTGCAATCAAAAATCTATAAATTGTAAATTCGAAACTTTCCAGATACTTTCGTGAGGGGAGTGAGTTAACAAAATTTTCGCTATTGGCAGTAGCGTGCCTCAAATGCCTTGAAAGGACGTTCGGCTGAAAATAGCTTTGAAACGACCAAAGGCTGATAATGTATCACTTGCCACAAAATTCAAGGCCAATTTGATCATATTGGTTCTCAAACAACCAAATTTGATTTAGCAAAGCTATTTCTAAAGTTATCGTGCCTTGTTCTAAAAACCTTTTAGCAGGTATCAGTAAGGTTTCAAGGCTTTGAGACTGTCTAGAAAAAGTGGGTCTTTGTTACTTTTTAAAAAGATGATATTCCTCAAAAATTGAATTGAAAGTATTGCCAATATTTTGGCCTTTTTGGCTTCAAACTATAGACTGATGTCTAATGGCTTCACAAAAGTGGTTTGAGTTTCATTGACTGTGATGCTCAGGAGGAATGTTCAGAAAGGGCCTAGGCATTCCGTGCGGTAGTGTAGAGGAGGGAATAGGCAATTATAAAGCCTAGTTTTTTAAGAAAATACATTATTCCCAAGTGATAGCTGGGTGATTTGCTTGCGCAAACTATCAGGTAACTTAAATCTCAAAATGTTTCCTTGTTTAATTAACGAAAGATTCATATAAAGTAAATTAGGGGCTGGGCATTTTTGGAGGTAGGTCTCTGGTGGGAAATAGGTGATGTTTCAGTGCAGATATTTTAGACACCGTTTGTGTTTCTGCTTAGGGCTCCGAGATTTGTACGAAAAAAATACTCTAGAAACTAAGTTTGGAAAATCTTCTAGGTTAAAGAACGTAAATTTTTTTCCCGGGCAAAAGTATGGGGGTAGGTTTTTCTCCACAACAACTGTGTTTTGGTTTGAAACATTCAAAAATCAAGCTCGAAATGGAGGCCGGTGATTGGCTAATGACATTTTGTAAACAAACCCGTTGATTGGTCTAGAACAAAATGTGCTCTTGTTGCCAATCAGAAAAACGCGATAGTGTTGATGGACTTTTTGCTTCTTAAATACAAATATTATATAAAGAACATTTCCTTTAAGATTTTTGCAGTTTTAATTACTTCTACAAATCAGTTATTAAATAATTTCCAAAATTAATTTTTGCAAGTTTGTTCGCGATTTCTAAAAATATTTCAAATTTTGATAGTGACCATACCGTTCCCCACCCTAGCCAATGTGTAAATAAACTGAAATCACTCCGCTTGCCAAGATAAAACATTGCAATTGTAATTATACCAGTAAGTCTCCTGTCCTTTTTAGCTGTTGCAGTACTTTGTCAAATTGCGCCGACGCAGGGGCTTCACTTTTTATTTAGCGAAATCAAACCATATCGGAATTTTGTGTGTGCTTTTAAAGCTATGTTACGACCCAATGTGTATCGATCATGTTAATAGAAGTATGGAACACCTGTTCTACTTGGCCAAAAGCAATTGTGTCACGATTTTAATTTTTTGATGACGTCATCGTAGTATTGTACTTTCAATCAATGATTTTTGCCAAATGTGCACATTTATCGCTTGGGGCCTTTTGGAACTTTGTTCTGGATGCTATGAGGTTCACTTTCATGCAAAAATTGCTTAGTTCCATGATTTGTGCAACGGAATTCGTTTTTTAAACAAGATAGAGTTTCTCATCCTACGGCCATTGTTTTTTATATTCACATAAAATTTTTACAAAACAGTAGTAAAGTGTTTGGGGTGCAAGCACACTTTTCAGTATAATGGATTTATATGATAACACAAGCACGCTTTTCCATATGTAGAGCATTGGGGAACAAAATCGGAACCTTTTGTGAGGCAGTGAATTTGATGTTCTATATTTATAAATTAATTTTCTTCCTTTATTTAGTAAAATACTCGAAAAAATTAATGAACCATCGTTTGGTTCAGTTCTTAAACAAAAACACAATATCATCTTTGAACATCTATATGGATTTCAAAAAAATAAATCCACTACACTAGCAATTCTGGAACAACAATCACAACTAATCTACAACATTGAAAATAATCTTACATCATGCTGCATATTTCTCGATTTGTCCAAAGCATTTGATACAATCAACCATAGTATACTACTAAGTAATTTAGAGCACTATGGAATTAGGGGAGTAGGTCACACCTGGATTAAATTGCGAGAATTCTACAGAATTGAAAATTGATTTTGGTGTCCCTCAAGGAAGCATATTAGGCCCTTTCCTCTTCTTTCTTTATATTATGATATATATAACTCCCCCGAAGTCCTCGATTTTCGTCTCATTGCTGGTGACACAAGTATTTTATTTGCTGATAAAAGCCTAGATACAATCGAACAAACAGTCAATTATGAAAAGAAAAATGTTTCTGAATGGCTTCTAGCTAATTAGTCAATGTAGCTGAATCAAATTTTCTCATAGTAAGACCTCATAAAAATAATAGAATTGTAAATCTAAAAATAAATGATTAAAATCTAAAACAAGAAACCTCCTCAAAATACTTTGGTTTAATAATTGATGGCAAACTTAACTGGAAACCCCACATAAACCAATTAACTACCAAAATATCTAAAAGTATTGGTATCCTTTATAAATTAAGACATCTTGTACCAAAAAGCACCCTTGTAGCACTATACAACTCTTTTGTTCAATCCCATGTTCTTTATGGACTTCTTAACTGGGGCTGTGCTAATAAATTTACTCTTGAACCATTGAAAATAAGCCTATGTAAATCTGCCAGAGTAATAGATTTTGTTTCTTACACATATCACACAGAACCAGGGGGGGGGGGCACAAAGTGCCACATGTTCATATAAAAAATTAAATTTTTTTGCTAATCAAGGGGCTATGTAGGGGCGTTTTCAAAGCTAGTCAAGTTAAAGAAAAGTTTAATCTGCCACGGATTCGCAACTAAAGTAGGTACATTGATGAAAATTAGTATCAAGGCATTAATTTGTGTCCTTTTTCGATTCTGACCAGAAAAAGTAAATTCAACATCGTTTTCTATGGTTTTTCGGCTGCGCATACGCACATATTTTTTGACATATTTCTAGGTGTTAATTTAAAGAAAACTGCAAGTTCATGGTATGAGCCAAGACAGTATAGATGAATTTGTCTGCTAAGGCATTAAAACTGAACTTAAACTTATTTTATCAGTTAAGAAACAATTGTTACAAACTTTTGCCATTTTTCACTTTACAAAGTCGGACAACAGTTGCTTGTAACTTGTCTTGTGACTAGATTTTGGAGCAAAAAAGGTTTACAGAGCGATAAGATGCAGTGAAGTTTGGAAAGTAGCATACTTACAAGAGTTTAGGCACTGATCAAGTTTCATTCAATGCAATATGAAGCTTTTCATGAGGGTTTGATCACAATGATTGTCTTTTTAGCATCACATTTTGGAAATACTCATAGTTTTTTAGCCAAGAATTCATTTCAGCGACCTTTTTGACATTTCAATATAGTTATTGCTTATATGATATAGTTGTTATTGTAAATAATAGATAAAATAGTATGAAGTCATATTTTGTAATGATACTACTTATGAATCAAAGCTGGAGAGCAGTCTCTTGATTTTCAATTGCAGTAAATAAGGGCAGGAAAAAACGTAGCATTGCCTTGTAACATTTATCCAGAGGGTCACTATAAACAAAATATCGACACAGTTTCATCATTCAAAAGCAAAGTCATCATGAGTGAACATCGGAAAAAAAGAGTTTTGACTGCAGAAGAAGCAACCTACAGAAAATTTGAGGCTTGTGGATGAAGGGGTTGAGGGAGATGGAGATGACTTGGAAGAGCTTTACGATGCTGATGATTTGGATGATGTTGGTGGAAAACATATTGAAGCTGATACTATTGAAAGTGGAAAGGACTTTGAAGGAACTGATCCTGATGCATGCTCTTCAGGGCTCATAGAAGGAAGGAGAAAGAGGAAAAAGCTAACATGGATGAGGCTAGTCAACAGCATTGACTTTGATGAAACTGATCCTGATGCATGCTCTTCAGGGCTCATAGAAGGAAGGAGAAAGAGGAAAAAGCTAACATGGATGAGGCTAGTCAACAGCATTGACTTTGATGAAACTGATCCTGATGCATGCTCTTCAGGGCTCATAGAAGGAAGGAGAAAGAGGAAAAAGCTAACATGGATGAAGCTAGTCAACAGCATTGACTTTGATGAAACTGATCCTGATGCATGCTCTTCAGGGCTCATAGAAGGAAGGAGAAAGAGGAAAAAGCTAACATGGATGAGGCTAGTCAACAGCATTGACTTTGATGAAACTGATCCTGATGCATGCTCTTCAGGGCTCATAGAAGGAAGAAGAAAGAGGAAAAAGCTAACATGGATGAGGCTAGTCAACAGCATTGACTTTGATGAAACTGATCCTGATGCATGCTCTTCAGGGCTCATAGAAGGAAGGAGAAAGAGGAAAAAGCTAACATGGATGAGGCTAGTCAACAGCATTGACTTTGATGAAACTGATCCTGATGCATGCTCTTCAGGGCTCATAGAAGGAAGGAGAAAGAGGAAAAAGCTAACATGGATGAAGCTAGTCAACAGCATTGACTTTGATGAAACTGATCCTGATGCATGCTCTTCAGGGCTCATAGAAGGAAGAAGAAAGAGGAAAAAGCTAACATGGATGAGGCTAGTCAACAGCATTGACTTTGATGAAACTGATCCTGATGCATGCTCTTCAGGGCTCATAGAAGGAAGGAGAAAGAGGAAAAAGCTAACATGGATGAGGCTAGTCAACAGCATTGACTTTGATGAAACTGATCCTGATGCATGCTCTTCAGGGCTCATAGAAGGAAGGAGAAAGAGGAAAAAGCTAACATGGATGAAGCTAGTCAACAGCATTGACTTTGATGAAACTGATCCTGATGCATGCTCTTCAGGGCTCATAGAAGGAAGGAGAAAGAGGAAAAAGCTAACATGGATGAAGCTAGTCAACAGCATTGACTTTGATGAAACTGATCCTGATGCATGCTCTTCAGGGCTCATAGAAGGAAGGAGAAAGAGGAAAAAGCTAACATGGATGAGGCTAGTCAACAGCACTGACTTTGCACTTTATCCTGATAACTTTGATGATATGGTTCTTCCTACTGCTGATGACCAACGCACAATAATTGGCTACCTTGGACCAAAAAAGAACCCCAACACAGAAAAATTGTCTGGACACAAAGACCATCATCAGGAGCAGGGCGACAAAATATTTGCAACGTCCTTGGTGGATCACCAAGCTCATTGAAAGGAGATGCCAAGTCAGTTGCAACCCCACGTGAAGCCTTTGAGATATTCATAAACCACATAACAATTGGGGATTTAGTCGCTTACACTAATGCAAGAACTGCAGAAAGAAAAGAAAGGGTCGGAGACATTGCTGACCAGTACTCATTCCAACCTAGTTTGTCGATGATGTTGATATTTATGCAGTCATTGGTCTGATGATTATAAAGGATCTGCTTGGTTTAGATAATCGTCAGTACTCAATCCCATTTGCCACCATTGCAGGCCATCCAGTTTTCAGTGCCAGAATGTCCCGAGATAGATTCAAGTTCGTGGTTGCCCATCTCACTTTTGATGATGTAAAACAGCGTGCAGTGTTGTGGAAATCAAACAGATTTGCAGCATTCCGGGCCATGTTTGAGAAATTCAACAAGAACTGCTCAAAGGGGTTCAGAATTTTTTGACCACGCCCTTCAGACAGTTGCTAATGCGGGGAAACGCCCTTTTTGCCAAATTTTCCCCCATTATTTGATTAGTGTTAGCTACGGTAAATAGCAAAGTATTTTCCTTTTGTTATTGATACAAGCATACAGTATACTGCACTAACCCCCTCCCCAATGAGTTTTACATCATTTTTGGACAAATCTCGAGGATCATATTTTAGAAAAGTGGGGGGGGGGGGGGTCCGGACCCACCTATCCCCCACCTTGGGTACGCAACTGTTAACAAGGGAAATCACAGCACCGCTTCCTGTTAGTACCCTCTTGTTAGAAATAGTTCGATTATTCTTTACATTCTGAACATTATGAATCAGAACATTTGTGTTCCCAGACCAGATCGCATGCTAAATCTAAGCTTGGGTACGTTTTTGTATAAGCAAAATTGTCATGCGTTTCTGTACCAGGACCATTTTGCATGCTAAATTCCACCATTCGTTTTGGTACCCTATTGTTTAAGTGCTTGGGTACGATTTTGCATAACCAAAATTGCCATGCGTTTGTGTACCCGGACCGTTTTGCATGCTAAATTCCACCATTCGTTTTGGTACCCTATTGTTTAAGTGCTTGGGTACGATTTTGCATAACCAAAATTGCCATGCGTTTGTGTACCCGGACCGTTTTGCATGCTAAATTCCACCATTCGTTTTGGTACCCTATTGTTTAAGTGCTTGGGTACGATTTTGCATAACCAGAATTGCCATGCGTTTGTGTACCCGGACCGTTTTGCATGCTAAATTCCACCATTCGTTTTGGTACCCTATTGTTTAAGTGCTTGGGTACGATTTTGCATAACCAGAATTGCCATGCGTTTGTGTACCCGGACCGTTTTGCATGCTAAATTCCACCATTCGTTTTGGTACCCTATTGTTTAAGTGCTTGGGTACGATTTTGCATAACCAGAATTGCCATGCGTTTGTGTACCCGGACCGTTTTGCATGCTAAATTCCACCATTCGTTTTGGTACCCTATTGTTTAAGTGCTTGGGTACGATTTTGCATAACCAGAATTGCCATGCGTTTGTGTACCCGGACCGTTTTGCATGCTAAATTCCACCGTTCGTTTTGGTACCCTATTGTTTAAGTGCTTGGGTACGATTTTGCATAACCAGAATTGCCATGCGTTTGTGTACCCGGACCGTTTTGCATGCTAAATTCCACCATTCGTTTTGGTACCCTATTGTTTAAGTGCTTGGGTACGATTTTGCATAACCAAAATTGCCATGCGTTTGAGTACCCGGACCAAAATGCATAAGGTTACCGAAACGCATATGACACCGGCAAAATAGGCCTTTTGTTCAAGTCCATAAATTATGCACGTTACCATTTACATATACATCTGCAGTATATGCAGGAAAGCCAGAAGTGGGACAGGGCCCGTATTATCGTGGTGGCACAGAAAATATTGTGAAGCATCTCATTGAAAAGCTACAAAGCAATTACAAGGTCGCAATATTTCAATGGATAGGCTTTACACATCATACAGCCTATTCCAATGGTTGCTGAAGAAGAATACCACCGCTATTGGTACATTTATGTCCAACCGACATGGTATTCCAGATGAGTTAAAATCGGCACGAGGGTTTGTAGAATTTGAGAGCCAAATTTATTGGGAACAAACAGAGAAGAAAGTGGTGCCATCTTCATACACAGTGAAAACAAAATCGAAGGGCTCAAAGAATGTTTTAGTCCTGTCTACAATCCAGCCATTGCAAGGAGTCACACGTGATGATGGAAAAAAGAAACCTGCAATATACAAGCTGTATGATTTCACTAAAGGGGACACAGACAGTAGAACAGCGGGTGGGTGGATACACGTGCAAAGCAAAGTCTCCCAAATAGTCCATGGTAGCATTCTACTTTCTTATTGATGAAAGTCGTGTCAATGCCTCAACTATCCTCGCTATCAAAGAGAAAAAGGACCCAAGAAGCATTGACAGCTTTGAATTTGGTTGGGACTTAGAGATGTCCCTCATCAAGCCCTGCATCCAGAGGCGATCCTTAAATGGTCTGTCAGTGCCTGTACAGATGAAAATTCAGTTTTCCTTGAGTGAATACAAACAACCAGGAGATCAGAAGAGGATTGTAGAGTATGAGGCAGTGAAAGGTACAAAGAGAAGATGCAAAATGTGTATCGGTGAAATTAAAGGAGGGGAAGGCTACAAAGAAAGGAAAAATGCACTGACAAAAGTAAAGAATGCCTGTCAAAGATGCGGAGCAGCTGTCTGCAAGCAACATGTCCGCGAGATTTGTCTTGATTTCAATACTGAAGATTGAGGCTTGGATGTAGCAGATGTAGCAGATTGAGAGACTCTGAAACATCCCAGCACCTCTGTTTAGTTTTTCTAGGACTCTGTTACTAGATATGTTTTTTATATTAAATAATCATCTGTTGTGTTACTTTCTTAAGTTTTTGTGGCCAAAATGAAAGAAAAAGCTACAGAAAAGTAATTTGAATATAATATGCCAATGAATGAACATGTCCTTATCAAAAGACCTCAGCGGGAACATATCAATACACAGGTCATCATAATGAAAAAGGAAAATTTTTAAATTCTGTAGCAAAACTATCAAGCTAAATGACGTAGGCTTTATGTGCAGCCAAATTCATGCATCATCCACGATGTATTTTGATATTTTTGAAACCAGTAATGACGTTTTACTACCTCTTTGTTCAGTTATTTTTGTTGATAGAAAAAATTCCAGAATTACTTTTAAATACCAAATATCTCACAAATGTAGGTGGACATTGTTTTTGTAATAAATTGCAACGGATTTACTGACAAAATGAAGTTTTTCAGCAAGTTTTATACATTAATATGGTATATCACGTGACATTTAGTTTTATCGATCATTTAGTTATAAAGAAAGAACGATAGCCATATACAAATCATGTTGAGTGCTTGTTTTGGAACGTTGATAATTTTGAGAAATAACATTAAAATTCTGTCAATCTTCTTGTTTCTGTTAGAAAATGCATTTAATTTGCTTATTTTAAAATGTTAGCCCGATACTTTGGGAATTTATATGAATTTTTTAAGAATTTCGAATATTTTCTAAATTTTTTTTTTCCACCCGGCCGCCATTTTGAAGACGTCATCGTTATTTTGAAGACGTCATGTGACTAAGAAAAAAAAAGCAATAAAATGTAGATTATCAATAGATGAGATTATCATCCTACCAAAGTTCATTGTCCGAGCTAGATGGACAAAGAATATGCAGAGGGGGGGGGGGGGGGGGCACTTTGTGCCCTAGTCTCCCCAAAGTTTCAAAAAGCCTAGTCTGGATAGAGTTAAACTTACAAAATCTATAGAAGCTCGAAACAGTGAAATTTATGTTTCAAATTCAACTTGGAAAATCATAGTAACTTTCTTCAAAAGGAATTCATAAAAACTAGTAAATTACATTGCTATAATACAAGACAATCGTCCGATCTTGGTTTTTCTCTTCCCTCTATCTCTACAAACTTCAAAAATATTTTCTGACAGTTGATGGGGTTAAGCATTGGAACTCCTTCCCAATTGAACTAAAGAATACCCGCAACAAAATCCCTTTAAAAATTGATGAAAATATATCTTTTACAGAACTCCTAAGCCATACGAATTCGTTCTACAATTTTAAATATATCCCTAACCAGTGAAATTTACCAGCCTACCGCCTTTTTTCATTTAAACTGCAGTGAAAAAAATTAGGGTTAGAATACTCGACTAAATTTAACAAGAAAACTCACACGAGTCATTAACGCAAAGCTCTTCGTTACCACTGTAGGACTTTCCTTTGGTTCTAAGATTAATCTTCACTGGAGAATTGTCACTTGGCCTTAATGTTAAGCTTTACAGTTGTTTGCCAGTCCATAAACGTGCAGGCCAAGATAAAATAGAAACAAATTTTAGGGTAAATATCGAATTCAGAAGCGTAAATAGCCCTTTTCAAACCAAAATGAGAAATGACATCAAAGAAATAAAAAACAGCCTGAAGATATTTGTATCAGCTGACAAGTCAAGAAATATATAAAAACACGAACCGGAGAATTACATGAAACTATTGAAAGAAAATGTCACCAAAGATAACAAGAAATCAAACCATGAATCTAAATTGCCTTTTTGTTTATGAAGAATGAGTACACTTGTTAAAAAGGCCAAATTGCAACTCTGAGCCACTTTTGATATTCTGAGCATGCATTAACCTCTTTCTCGAGCAGGGTTGCCCTGATTTGAAATCTTGCATAATATTTGCAAATCTAGCACAATCTTATGACAAATTTGGCGTAATTCCAAAATTGAGATCTGGTGCGTGGTTTCTGCATTACAAACAAGATGGGGGAAAAGATCATGCTTTCAAACTGGGCGAAAAGAGAGTAAGAAGAAACAAGCACAATTTTTACATCAGTGAGATAAACCAATGATCGAATTCTGCCCAAAATACTTGTATTCAATAATGATTTAAATGATATTGACGGAAAAAATCAGTAGAATGTGATCCGAAGATTGATCATAGAAAAATAACTCTCCGATTATGAGAGCAATAATAAGTCTTAATAATAATCGTCTATCGTCGAAGAGCGTAAAGACTAACTATCGAACTAACTAATACTACTACTCAAATCGTACAAATGCTACTTTTATACATTTTAAATGGAAAGTTCCAGAATAAACAAGAAATCACGGGAATTAATAGGTCAAGCAGTTACAAAGGAATGCCGCTTTACGAATTACAAAGGAATGACGCAACATTTCTATAATTAGTTCATTACGAAGCTTATTGTTCTTTTTTATTAAGTGTCTACTCAGCATGTCTAATATCTTTATTGTTTTTTTCTGTCAATGCGTTCATAGTCGCAGCAGGATGCCAGCGTTCTAGAAGTTTCGAGTCGTTTTCTTCTGTCCAGAATGTTTTTTGTAACAAATAACAATACTCGGATATCTACTATATCAATCGTTCAGAGTCCCAACCCCCTCCCCCCTTTTAACTAGGTGAAGAGTAAAATTTTGCCTTTCCATTAGCAGCAGTGAGATCAGCATCATCGAAAACCCTAGGGTAGGACAATGTTTTGATATCACAGATTGCTGTTTTCGAGAAAATTTTCAGACAATGCCTGCCAAAAGTCGTGGGACACTGACATCAATTTCCAAGGTCAAAGTCATCCCCGTCTTCCCTACAGAACAATGTTGGTTTACTATCAAACGGGTTAGGATTTTAGGAAGGACTTTCTTTTAGGAAGCACTTTCTTTGATCAATCATCATCAACATTGTTTTAGGGGGAAGGGGGCGGAATTAGCAATTTCATGAAAGAAAAGAAAGATATCAAATGCAGCGTAAATTGCTGAGTGTTTCAAGTACTTTTGGCTGGCATTGTAGCTTAGTTTCATTTAAGGCAAGGATATGTAATCCGAAGTTTCTAATCAATAATCTAACTTCATCAAGGTGACTACGGAGGCCGTTAACATTAAAGGATGCAATTGCCATGACCTTTTTTAGCCAATATGCTGACGAGACCCCCCCCCCCCCCTCTCTTTCCGCAGAAACATGATCCTCCAAAGATGGAATTTTAGTTTAAGTTTGTAAACAGGCATCAACACTAGCACCGTATTACCATGAATTTGCATACCTGACTAAAGTTCTAGCAAACAGTCTCGGTTAAGATGTAGCTTGTCATAAGCTAGGTGTTTAAAATATTACCATGGCTGAGAAAGCCCATTCCATGACAGGCACAGTATTTCTTTAGTGCTTCATTTGTTTCCACTAATTTCTGGTTAAGATTGGTCCGGTCTTTTTTGAGAAAGATAGCTGATACAGATACTCTAACATCATTATTCATATCCTTGAGCTTTTAGATCGTGTCGTCAAAAATGTTTGCTATTTCCTCAGGTGACCTTGTTGGGACATGGTTGCAACCAACATGTACAATGACTTCTTTAACGACATCAATCTTTTCTTCAATAATCTTTTTGTGTTTTATGAGGACCTGATCACTTTTGAGACCCCCATACCCATAGGGAGTGATATTATACATTTTCTTTTTGTCTAATCGCTTGACATGCGAATCACCCAGAACAAGCACTTTGCCATTAGGACTATGATTTGGTGGACGATCTCCTGAATCCTGGGCTGTTTCTTCGTATCTTACCTCTCTCTGTTTGTTTGAATCTGACGTAGTAACTTTGTCTTTTCCATCACTAGATTGTGTTGCACTTGTGTTACCCTTTTTCTTGTTGTTGCCTGTCTTGTTGTTAGGCCTATTCCTTGTTACTTTTCGCCATGCATGGTCGTTCTCGCAAGGTTTATGAGATATGTCTGAGACTGGACGGCTTGTCTGATAATCTAGGACTTGGTTCAGGAACAGAGTCGTGGACTCTAGTCGACTTTTAAGGGTGTTGTTTTCTTCCTTCAGTAGTGAGATTTCCCGCTGAATCTCAATTAGGGTCATCTAATTACCGCGTGTTTGAAACTTGTCCTTACTGCCGGAAGAGTCACATGAATCCAGGGGCGGATTCAGGGTGTCGCACAGGTCGCACGGAAGACCGTCAGATTCTCAGAATTTAGTTATTGAAATATGGCAATCATGTTTACCAAAATCTTTTATTTTCCTCCTTACAGATAATACATTTGGCTCTCTTTACACAATAAACACAGGACCGAACTTGGTCGATCTCACACACAATGCTACGATATAATTCAATATAGAAAGAATTCCAAGATCACTCTAGACCGTAAACAGTATGATTTTTAAGCATGTCGCCCGTGCAGCACAAATATGCAGGGCTCTTTGTTATGCAAATATTTTACCAAATCTCACCAATCAAAGCTCAAGTTTTCACATATTTGTGCGGCACGAAAAGTCTGTAAACACTATGTTAGATTACTGTGCCGCACAACTGCTGGCAAGGGAAGAAAGTGGATGAGATTGTAAGTTGGGAAAGGGAAGAGTCCCAATTTTCTTTATCTATACGGAAGCGGTGCACAGGAAGTGTACACTTCTGAATCTCAAGATATTTTGTTTAAACTGCATTTTGAAAACCTTTTAAAGGGAAAAATGTTTGACTGAACAATTTGAACGTTTCGGGGCCCCAGTCCTAATTGCTGTGGTTCTGGGTGGGGGGGCTGGGGATGGGCCCCCATCATGGCTCCGCCCTTAACCATGAGGGAGGCCCCCTAGATCGCCTGCTGGGCACTGTTAATGTGCGACCGTCAACTTTTATTCTGTATCCGCCCCTGCGTGAATCCGTTGGTCTTTCATATTTCTTGCTGTGCAAAAAATCTTAGACAAGTTCTCTTAACGTTGTCAATTCTTCTTTAATACCTCTAAGATCAGTGCAGGCAATTCTGCAGCTAGGGCAAAACCACACTTCGCTTATGGGTTCATTTTCTTCATCAGAGGGCCTAGGCCTAGGCCTACCAGGATGTTACTTCGCATTGTCCTCGATGCACATGTTATGAAACCACACCGTGCACCTATCGCACAAGGCCATATTACCACCAGTTTCATCAGTTCGGCCAGATTTGCAATCAACGAAACAATGTTTCTCTTTTGTGACAACAGGAAAATAACGATTGATCTTGTTAACTTTGGAATTATTCGCAGAGCTACCATTCGCACGTCTGTCCTCCAAATTGACCTTTGCTTCTCAGGTCTTTTCTGTCTATTCGTTTCCTCCAATTATCCCTGACCACAATGCAATACTTATGATAAACTTTAAGCACTTTACACGGGTTTAGCACCTTATAAGCCAGTCTTTTTTTAAAAATCCACAAGAGAACGTTTTCCATTCAAAATGTATTTGGAGGGACATCTAGCTCAGTCAATTTTTCAGCAATTACGTCTCCGGTCTCCTCTTACGTAAAATACAAATATATCATGGCTCCCAATGTAAGGACAAGGATAATTGTTTCCTCCAATTATCGCTGACCACGATGCAATGCTTATGATGAACAATAATCACGTTTTTGCGGTACAAAATTTGAAAATGGCTTTGAAAAAAGCTTTTACGTCTGACACCCCTCAGAACATAAAATGTCAGAATCAGGGTCCGAAAGAACACGATGAAAAATATACCTTATTACAGGAAATTAACGAATCATGAAATTAACGCGGTTTGCCCCTCAACCGCCTTAATTTTATGACGCGTTTATTTCATATACGCGTTAATTTAGTGATACATTAATTTTGTGACAGTGTTAATTTAATGAACATTAATTTTGTGCAAAAATTGTAAAAAAGGAAGTTTTTTTCAAGTGGAAGAAGGGATGAAAACAAAAGGTTTCTTTCATTTAACATATATTTTATCCATCTATTTCTTCGTCACTCCCACTCTCCTCGCTTTCACTGGATTGACCATTGTCCAGAATGTCGTTCAAAATTTGTGACGAATCGTCGCAGTGTTCTGTGAACAAGATGTAACAACGATTAAAGTTGATCTCAAATTGTCAACCCTGAAGCCTATCCATGCTAAGTTAGTGAATGAAATTTATCAACACTTTAAACAGGCAGGTCGTCAGACAATTTTATATGGATGGAAGTCAGCAGGGGTGGTTCGAGCCGTAGAGGGTGCCAGGAGTGGTGCGGTAGCAGAATTTAACCCTTTCGCATAACGAAAAAAGAATATTTCAAAAAAATGTTGTTTTTTCATTCTACCTCCCCAATCCGCGTTAATTTCATGCACTCGCAATGTATTTTTTTGGAAAACCGCGTTAATTTTATGCTTCCAAAATGCACATTTTTCACAGACCGCGTTAATATTATGACGCATTAATTTCATGACGCATTAATTTCACGATTCGTTAATTTCCTGTAATAAGCATAAAATAAGGTATACCCAGTTGTGCATCGAAATCGGCCAATCAGATAAACGCAAGCACAAGACCGGTATAGTTGACCAAACAGTGCCGCGAGCCTAAAGAAAAAATTACCACTGGAGTCCAAGAGAGAAAACGATCTTCTTCTGTTTACACAATGGTGGCTTTTTGGAGTCGATCTTCATAGAAACAAAAAGTCCTTGAAATTGAATACCCAGATAAAAATTTTCTTCCGGGGCAAAAGGAGTGTTTGCGGAAATCATGCGGCCTCACTATTGTGTTGTTCCTCTAGCCAATGAATATAGATTACATTGTAATTATTCACCTCATTGTTTGTACTCTCTTTGTATTTCTGGATTCCTTTAAAATTTCGAGGGAGCGATACTGCTATTTTTGCTGATTAACGGTAAGTTTGTCCAGGCAGCGAAATCGTTTGACCTTGTTTCTAAAATGAATTTGAAACTCAAGATCGTTGGCACTGCCTTAATTGCTTCGATAGCATGGACTTTCTTGTACAAAAGCTTTGAAATTAGTTCAGTCTTTCCTGGAAATTCAAAGGCCATTGGTGGAGTCTTCTTCAAGATGAAGTTTAAATATCAATCGGTGCTAAAACAAAATCTCGGACCGAAAATGTCCTCCGCGGTGGATCCAGAAACAGGACACCTATTAGAAGAAGAAAAATCTGGCTTGTTTCATTTGGTGACAACATTTGTGCCATTTGATCACGAAGATGTTAGAAAAGGTTTGTTAATCAAGGGTTTACCACCTACTGATGAAGAAATTAAGGCAAGGATGGCTGAAGTATTTGAGTGTCTCAAAAGAAACCTTGAAAACCAACTGGTATCGCATGTTCACGTTTTGGTCAGGCGAGAATCGACCATTAGACGGTTGAAAATGCTTGATTTCAAGTTTATTCATAAACTCGTAATTCATAACAATTTCGCATCACCGTCCATCAAAGATAACATTGACTATGCTGCACAATATTTGAAAGGAAAGACTGTAATGTTACTCCATCAAGACAATTTCTTAGGACCAGGCTTGGAAAAAGTCAATCACACGGTCCTGAGAGAAAAAAAATTGATGTATGCACTAACAAGGCATCCTGCAAACTGCAGTGCATCAAATGCGTCCGCACATTGTGGAGATGGTTATCCTTACATTGGGAGCCATGATATATTTGTATTTTACGTAAGAGGAGACATAACTGCTGACAAATTGACTGAACTAGATGTCCCTCCAAATACATATGGTATGGAAAACGTTCTTTTGTGGATCTTTAAAGAAAGGCTGGCTTATAAGGTGCTGAACCCCTGTAAAGTGCTTAAAGTTTATCATCAACATTGCATTCCGGTGAGGGATAATTGGAGGAAACGAATTAACAGAAACGGCCTAAATGGCGGAGCTTCGTTTACCGACAAACTTGAATAAATTTGACATTGCTAGTGACTTTATTGCTATTGAAATTGCTTTTTGTGTAGCATTTTTTTAAATATGGTTCAGTTCTTAAATAAACACAATATCATCTTTGAACATCAATATGGATTTCAAAAAATCAAATCAACTACACTAGCAATTGTGAAACTACAATCACAACTAATCTACAACATTGAAAATAATCTTACATCATGCTGCACATTTCTCGATTTGTCCAAAGTATTTGATACAGTCAACTACAGTATATATACTATTGAGTAAGTTAGAGCACTATGGAATTAGGAGAGTAGATCACACCTGGTTTAAATTGCGAGAACTCTACAGAATTGAAAATTAATTGTGGTGTCCCTCAAGGAAGCATATTAGGCCCCTTTCTCTTCTTGCTTTATATTAATGATATATATAACTCCTCCGAAGTCCTTGATTTTCGTCTCTTTGCTGGTGACACAAGTATTTTATTTGCTGATAAAAGCCTAGATACAATTGAACAAACAGTCAATTATGAAAAGAAAAATGTTTCTGAATGGCTTCTAGCTAATTAGTCAATGTAGCTGAATCAAATTTTCTCATAGTAAGACCTCATAAAAATAATAGAATTGTAAATCTAAAAATAAATGATTAAAATCTAAAACAAGAAACCTCCTCAAAATACTTTGGTGTAATAATTGATGGCAAACTTAACTGGAAACCCCACATAAACCAATTAACTACCAAAATATCTAAAAGTATTGGTATCCTTTATAAATTAAGACATCTTGTACCAAAAAGCACCCTTGTAGCACTATACAACTCTTTTGTTCAATCCCATGTTCTTTATGGACTTCTTAACTGGGGCTGTGCTAATAAATTTACTCTTGAACCATTGAAAATAAGCCTATGTAAATCTGCCAGAGTAATAGATTTTGTTTCTTACACATATCACACAGAACCAGGGGGGGGGGCACAAAGTGCCACATGTTCATATAAAAAATTAAATTTTTTTGCTAATCAAGGGGCTATGTAGGGGCGTTTTCAAAGCTAGTCAAGTTAAAGAAAAGTTTAATCTGCCACGGATTCGCAACTAAAGTAGGTACATTGATGAAAATTAGTATCAAGGCATTAATTTGTGTCCTTTTTCGATTCTGACCAGAAAAAGTAAATTCAACATCGTTTTCTATTGTTTTTCGGCTGCGCATACGCACATATTTGTTGACATATTTCTAGGTGTTAATTTAAAGAAAACTGCAAGTTCATGGTATGAGCCAAGACAGTATAGATGAATTTGTCTGCTAAGGCATTAAAACTGAACTTAAACTTATTTTATCAGTTAAGAAACAATTGTTACAAACTTTTGCCATTTTTCACTTTACAAAGTCGGACAACAGTTGCTTGTAACTTGTCTTGTGACTAGATTTTGGAGCAAACAAGGTTTACAGAGCGATAAGATGCAGTGAAGTTTGGAAAGTAGCATACTTACAAGAGTTTAGGCACTGATCAAGTTTCATTCAATGCAATATGAGGCTTTTCATCAGGGTTTGATCACAATGATTGTCTTTTTAGCATCACATTTTGGAAATACACATAGTTTTTTAGCCAAGAATTCATTTCAGCGACCTTTTTGACATTTCAATATAGTTATTGCTTATATGATATAGTTGTTATTGTAAATAATAGTTAAAATAGTATCACAATGATTGTTTTTTTAGTTTTTTAGCCAAGAATTCATTTCAGCAACCTTTTTGACATTTCAATAAAGTTATTGCTTATATGATATAGTTGTTATTGTAAATAATAGTTAAAATAGTATCAAGTCATATTTTGTAAAAATAAAATACTACTTATGAATCAAAGCTGGAGAGCAGTCTCTTGATTTTCAATTGCAGTTCAAAAGGGCAGAAAAAAACGTAGCATTGCCTTGTAACATTTATCCAGAGGGTCACTATAAACAAAATATCGACACAGTTTCATCATTCAAAAGCAAAGTCATCATGAGTGAACATCGGAGAAAGAGAGTTTTGACTGCAGAAGAAGCAACATACAGAAAATTTGAGGTTTGTGGATGAAGGGGTTGCGGGAGATGGAGATGACTTGGAAGAGCTTTACGATGCTGATGATTTGGATGATGTTGGTGGAAAACATATTGAAGCTGATACTATTGAAAGTGGAAAGGACTTTGATGAAACTGATCCTGATGCATGCTCTTCAGGGCTCATAGAAGGAAGGAGAAAGAGGAAAAAGCTAACATGGATGAGGCTAGTCAACAGCATTGACTTTGATGAAACTGATCCTGATGCATGCTCTTCAGGGCTCATAGAAGGAAGGAGAAAGAGGAAAAAGCTAACATGGATGAGGCTAGTCAACAGCACTGACTTTGATGACACTGATCCTGATGCATGCTCTTCAGGGCTCATAGAAGGAAGGAGAAAGAGGAAAAAGCTAACATGGATGAGGCTAGTCAACAGCATTCACTTTGCACTTGATCCTCATAACTTTGATGATATGGTTCTTCCTACTGCTGATGACCAACGCACAATAATTGGCTACCTTGGACCAAAAAAGAACCCCAACACAGAAAAATTGTCTGGACACAAAGACCATCATCAGGAGCAGGGCGACAAAATATTTGCAACGTCCTTGGTGGATCACCAGGCTCATTGAAAGGAGATGCCAAGTCAGTTGCAACCCCACGTGAAGCCTTTGAGATATTCATAAACCACATAACAATTGGGGATTTAGTCACTTACACTAATGCAAGAACTGCAGAAAGAAAAGAAAGGGTCGGAGACATTGCTAACCAGTACTCATTCCAACCAAGTTTGTCGATGATGTTGATATTTATGCAGTCATTGGTCTGATGATTATAAAGGATCTGCTTGGTTTAAATAATCGTCAGTACTCAATCCCATTTGCCACCATTGCAGGCCATCCAGTTTTCAGTGCCAGAATGTCCCGAGATAGATTCAAGTTCGTGGTTGCCCATCTCACTTTTGATGATGTAAAACAGCGTGCAGTGTTGTGGAAATCAAACAGATTTGCAGCATTCCGGGCCATGTTTGAGAAATTCAACAAGAACTGCTCAAAGGGGTTCAGAATTTTTTGACCACGCCCTTCAGACAGTTGCAAATGCGGGGAAACGCCCTTTTTGCCAAATTTTCCCCCATTATTTGATTAGTGTTAGCTACGGTAAATAGCAAAGTATTTTACAATTGTTATTGATACAAGCATACAGTATACTGCACTAACCCCCCCAATGAGTTTTACATCATTTTTGGACAAATCTCGAGGATCATATTTTAGAAAAGTGGGGGGGGGGGGGGGTCCGGACCCACCTATCCCCCACCTTGGGTACGCCACTGTTAACAAGGGAAATCACAGCACCGCTTCCTGTAAGTATCCCCTTGTTAGAAATAGTTCGATTGTTCTTTACATTCTGAACATTATGAATCAGAACATTTGTGTTCCCAGACCAGATCGCATGCTAAATCCCACCATTCGTTTCAGTTCAAGCTTGGGTACATTTTTGTATAAGCAAAATTGTCATGCGTTTCTGTACCAGGACCATTTTGCATGCTAAATTCCACCATTCGTTTTGGTACCCTATTGTTTAAGTGCTTGGGTACGATTTTGCATAACCAGAATTGCCATGCGTTTGTGTACCCGGACCGTTTTGCATGCTAAATTCCACCATTCGTTTTGGTACCCTATTGTTTAAGTGCTTGGGTACGATTTTGCATAACCAGAATTGCCATGCGTTTGTGTACCCGGACCGTTTTGCATGCTAAATTCCACCATTCGTTTTGGTACCCTATTGTTTAAGTGCTTGGGTACGATTTTGCATAACCAAAATTGCCATGCGTTTGAGTACCCGGACCAAAATGCATAAGGTTACCGAAACGCATATGACACCGGCAAAATAGGCCTTTTGTTCAAGTCCATAAATTATGCACGTTATCCATTTACATATACATCTGCAGTATATGCAGGAAAGCCAGAAGTGGGACAGGGCCCGTATTATCGTGGTGGCACAGAAAATATTGTGAAGCATCTCATTGAAAAGCTACAAAGCAATTACAAGGTCGCAATATTTCAATGGATAGGCTTTACACATCATACAGCCTATTCCAATGGTTGCTGAAGAAGAATACCACCGCTATTGGTACATTTATGTCCAACCGACATGGTATTCCAGATGAGTTAAAATCGGCACGAGGGTTTGTAGAATTTGAGAGCCAAATTTATTGGGAACAAACAGAGAAGAAAGTGGTGCCATCTTCATACACAGTGAAAACAAAATCGAAGGGCTCAAAGAATGTTTTAGTCCTGTCTACAATCCAGCCATTGCAAGGAGTCACACGTGATGATGGAAAAAAGAAGCCTGCAATATACAAGCTGTACGATTTCACTAAAGGGGACACAGACAGTAGAACAGCGGGTGGGTGGATACACGTGCAAAGCAAAGTCTCCCAGATAGTCCATGGTAGCATTCTACTTTCTTATTGATGAAAGTCGTGTCAATGCCTCAACTATCCTCGCTATCAAAGAGAAAAAGGACCCAAGAAGCATTGACAGCTTTGAATTTGGTTGGGACTTAGAGATGTCCCTCATCAAGCCCTGCATCCAGAGGCGATCCTTAAATGGTCTGTCAGTGCCTGTACAGATGAAAATTCAGTTTTCCTTGAGTGAATAAAAACAGCCAGGAGATCATAAGATGATTGTAGAGTATGAGGCAGTGAAAGGTACAAAGAGAAGATGCAAAATGTGTATCGGTGAAATTAAAGGAGGGCAAGGCTACAAAGAAAGGAAAAATGCACTGACAAAAGTAAAGAATGCCTGTCAAAGATGCGGAGCAGCTGTCTGCAAGCAACATGTCCGCCAGATTTGTCTTGATTTCAATACTGAAGATTGAGGCTTGGATGTAGCCTAGCAGATTGAGAGACTCTGAAACATCCCAGCACCTCTGTTTAGTTTTTCTAGGACTCTGTTACTAGATATGTTTTTTATATTAAATAATCATCTGTTGTGTTACTTTCTTAAGTTTTTGTGGCCAAAATGAAAGAAAAAGCTACAGAAAAGTAATTTGAATATAATATGCCAATGAATGAACATGTCCTTATCAAAAGACCTCAGCGGGAACATATCAATACACAGGTCATCATAATGAAAAAGGAAAATTTTTAAATTCTGTAGCAAAACTATCAAGCTAAATGACGTAGGCTTTATGTGCAGCCAAATTCATGCATCATCCACGATGTATTTTAATATTTTTGAAACCAGTAATGACGTTTTACTACCTCTTTGTCTAGTTATTTTTGTTGATAGAAAAAATTCCAGAATTACTACTAAATACCAAATATCTCACAAATGTAGGTGGACATTGTTTTTGTAATAAATTGCAACGGATTTACTGACAAAATGAAGTTTTTCAGCAAGTTTTATACATTAATATGGTATATCACGTGACATTTAGTTTTATCGATCATTTAGTTATATAGAAAGAACGATAGCCATATACAAATCATGTTGAGTGCTTGTTTTGGAACGTTGATAATTTTGAGAAATAACATTAAAATTCTGTCAATCTTCTTGTTTCTGTTAGAAAATGCATTTAATTTGCTTATTTTAAAATGTTAGCCCGATACTTTGGGAATTTATATGAATTTTTTAAGAATTTCGAATATTTTCTAAATTTTTTTTTTCCACCCGGCCGCCATTTTGAAGACGTCATCGTTATTTTGAAGACGTCATGTGACTAAGAAAAAAAAAAGCAATAAAATGTAGATTATCAATAGATGAGATTATCATCCTACCAAAGTTCATTGTCCGAGCTAGATGGACAAAGAATATGCAGAGGGGGGGGGGGGCACTTTGTGCCCTAGTCTCCCCAAAGTTTCAAAAAGCCTAGTCTGGATAGAGTTAAACTTACAAAATCTATAGAAGCTCGAAACAGTGAAATTTATGTTTCAAATTCAACTTGGAAAATCATAGTAACTTTCTTCAAAAGGAATTCATAAAAACTAGTAAATTACATTGCTATAATACGAGACAATCGTCCGATCTTGGTTTTTCTCTTCCCTCTATCTCTACAAACTTCAAAAATATTTTCTGACAGTTGATGGGGTTAAGCATTGGAACTCCTTCCCAATTGAACTAAAGAATACCCGCAACAAAAATCCCTTTAAAAATTGATGAAAATATATCTTTTACAGAACTCCTAAGCCATACGAATTCGTTCTACAATTTTAAATATATCCCTAACCAGTGAAATATACCAGCCTACCGCCTTTTTTCATTTAAACTGCAGTGAAAAAAATTAGGGTTACAATACTCGACTAAATTTAACAAGAAAACTCACACGAGTCATTAACGCAAAGCTCTTCGTTACCACTGTAGGACTTTCCTTTGGTTCTAAGATTCATCTTCACTGGAGAATTGTCACTTGGCCTTAATGTTAAGCTTTACAGTTGTTTGCCAGTCCATAAACGTGCAGGCCAAGATAAAATAGAAACAAATAATAGGGTAAATATCGAATTCAGAAGCGTAAATAGCCCTTTTCAAACCAAAATGAGAAATGACATCAAAGAAATAAAAAACAGCCTGAAGATATTTGTATCAGCTGACAAGTCAAGAAATATATAAAAACACGAACCGGAGAATTACATGAAACTATTGAAAGAAAATGTCACCAAAGATAACAAGAAATCAAACCATGAATCTAAATTGCCTTTTTGTTTATGAAGAATGAGTACACTTGTTAAAAAGGCCAAATTGCAACTCTGAGCCACTTTTGATATTCTGAGCATGCATTAACCTCTTTCTCGAGCAGGGTTGCCCTGATTTGAAATCTTGCATAATATTTGCAAATCTAGCACAATCTTATGACAAATTTGGCGTAATTCCAAAATTGAGATCTGGTGCGTGGTTTCTGCATTACAAACAAGATGGGGGAAAAGATCATGCTTTCAAACTGGGCGAAAAGAGAGTAAGAAGAAACAAGCACAATTTTTACATCAGTGAGATAAACCAATGATCGAATTCTGCCCAAAATACTTGTATTCAATAATGATTTAAATGATATTGACGGAAAAAATCAGTAGAATGTGATCCGAAGATTGATCATAGAAAAATAACTCTCCGATTATGAGAGCAATAATAAGTCTTAATAATAATCGTCTATCGTCGAAGAGCGTAAAGACTAACTATCGAACTAACTAATACTACTACTCAAATCGTACAAATGCTACTTTTATACATTTTAAATGGAAAGTTCCAGAATAAACAAGAAATCACGGGAATTAATAGGTCAAGCAGTTACAAAGGAATGCCGCTTTACGAATTACAAAGGAATGACGCAACATTTCTATAATTAGTTCATTACGAAGCTTATTGTTCTTTTTTATTAAGTGTCTACTCAGCATGTCTAATATCTTTATTGTTTTTTTCTGTCAATGCGTTCATAGTCGCAGCAGGATGCCAGCGTTCTAGAAGTTTCGAGTCGTTTTCTTCTGTCCATTCTCCCCCTCTTTGATGAAAACTGTCATCAAACACCACTATCCACTACTGAACTCAAGGGGACACAGTCTTGAAATCGGTCGTTTTATCTCCTTTGCTCCTACTTTCACTTGAACTACTCGAACATGTCCATCGCTTCCTGGGAAGACTTTTACTACACGCCCCAATGGCCAGTTTCCTCTTGGGGTATCTGGTGATATTATCAACACAACATCATTCACCTTTAAATCGCCTTGTTCTTTGTTCCATTTACGGCGCGGCGATAAAGATGGCAACCACTCCTTCATCCAACGCTTCCAAAAGTGACGTACTAGCTCTTGCACTCGTCTCCATCGTCTTGAAGGATGGTAATCTTCGGTGTCGACTGACTCTGGGGCAAATTTTCCACCAGCTTGTCCAAATAAGAAATGGTTAGGAGTTAAAGGTACATCATCCTTGATATCAGCGCTTTGATAAGTCAATGGTCTTGAATTCAATAGACTTTCCGCACCTGTAAAGGCTGTATGAAGCTCCTCGTCTGTTATATCTGCTTTTCCGAGGATAGCAGTTACTGCTCTTTTAGCTGCTTTTATCATAGTTTCGAAGACTCCTCCCAGGTGTGGTGCTAAAGGAGCATTGAAGTGCCATGTGATCCCTTTGTTAGCAACTGAAGTTTCAATCTTATCTCTATCCAAGTGGTTAATTAGCTCTTGCAACTCCTTGTTACCACCAACAAAATTTGTACCATTATCCGACAATACTTCGCTTGGTAATCCTCGTCTGTTTACCATTCTGTAGAATGCGTTAAGAAATGAATTGGTGTCCAGCCCATACGCTAGTTCCAAATGTACTGCCCTTGATAGTAAACATGTAAATAAACACAAGTACCTCTTGGCTTGTTTCTTTCCTCGTCCTTGTTTGGTGATGTATGGTCCTGCAAAATCCAATCCAATTCTTGCAAATGCACGTAGTGGTTCTTTGAGACGAATCGATGGTAATGGAGCCATAAGTTGATTTGCGGGTGTTGCCTTTTTCACCTTGCACTGGTTGCATCTATTTATGACTTCGCGAATCTCTTCTCTGCCTCTTATCAGCCAATATCGTTCTGATAGCTTAGCCAGCGTCTGATTCGTCCCCATAGCATGATTTCCATCTTCGTGGCACTGCCTGACAATCAACCTGGTTACAATGTGTCCTCTCGGTAAAATGATGGGATATTTGATATCATATGGTAAATACTCTGCATTTTGTAACCGTCCGCAGGATCGCATTAATCCATCTTCACCTAATTGTGGTTTCAGTGCTATGATCTTGCTTGATGGTGGTAATATCTTTCCTTTCACCAATCTTTCATATTCCTCTTCAAAGCTTTCCTTTTGGGCTTTGATGATGAACTCATACTCGCTTTCTTGCATTTCGTCAACTCTCAAATTTCCTTGACTCCGTAGATGCTTTGGTCTTCTGCAATTATTCAAGAATCGATTCACCCATGCATTTACTTTTATCAATCTATTCCATTTTGAGTATCGTTTTGGATCTAATATTTCGTCAGACTTCTCTGTTACAAATAAGGCTGTTGTATCAACAGCTGTCTTCTTCATTTCCGATATTGCTTCGTCTGTTACTTGAAATTGATTATCTGGCCAAGACTCTTCAGGATTGTACAGGAAACTGGGGCCATTCCACCAACTTTCATTCTGCACCAAAGCTGTCACGGATAGTCCCTTACTCAGTAAGTCAGCAGGATTTTTCTTCGTTGGAATGTATCTCCATTGACTGTTTTCAGTTCTTGATTGAATCAATCCAACCCGATTTGCAATAAACGGCTTCAAGTTTCGACTTTGATTTCTTATCCACCACAACACATTCATACTGTCACTCCAGAATCTCACGTCTTGTAACTCCATTTTCAAAGCGTCAGCTATTTTGTCTGCCAACTTTAATCCGAGAACAGCTCCTAGCAGTTCCAGTCTTGGGATGCTTATCGATTTTAAAGGAGCAACTCTTGCCTTGGACATGATAAGACGAGAAGAATATTCCCCTGACTCGTAAACAGACTGTAGATAAGCAACTGCACCATATGCTTCACTAGATGCATCCGTAAACACATGGATGAACTGACTTGTTACTAATGACGTCGTCCTTAAGCATCTTGGAATTTGAATCAATGGCAATTTCTCCAACTCATGAAATCATGCTTTTATTTTCGTTACCACATTACCAGGAAGTTCATCATCCCAATTCAGTCCATGTAACCATAATTCTTGCATGATGACTTTGATACGGATGACATATGGCGAAATGAATCCCAATGGATCAAAGAGCGTTGCCATTTCCTTTAATAAAAAACGTTTTGTATATGTCGTACCTTCAGCTTGTTTGACAGACTTGTACGTGAACACATCTCGTTGAGCATTCCACATGATCCCAAGTGTTTTCACTGACGGTAATTCTCCAGCATCCAAGTCGATATTTTCTGCACGATCTGTCTCTGGGATGATCTTCAATACTGCTGTTGAATTCGATAGCCACTTTCTTGCATACATACCGGCTGAGTGCCAAAGTTCTGACAGTTCCGTGTATAGTTTGATACCTGCTTCGTCATCAGTCACTGAATCCATTGTGTCATCCATATAAGTTGAATCTAACACTGAGCTTGCAGCCATTGGCAATTTTTCTGCACTTCTTCTTGCATGTTCTTGTGACACAAATTGAGCTCCAAAGGGTGACGAATTTATTCCAAATACCATTCTGTTGAATTGTAACACGTCGGGCTCAGCAGTTTGATCCATGTTCCTCCACAAAATTCTTTGATACTGCCGGTCATCTGGATGTATTCCAATTTGTAAATACATTCCGGCTATGTCGCAAACCAAGGCAACTGGATGCTTCCGGAATCGCAAGAGTACTTTCACCAAATCTTGTTGAAGTTTCGGTCCTTGGTGAATTACATCATTGACAGACATGCCATTGTATTTTGCTGACCCATCGAAGACAATGCGCACCTTGGTAGTTGCTTTATCAGGACGTAGAACAGGAAAGTGTGGCAAGTACCAGCAATCTTTTCCAGATTCTTTGTCGACTTTTACAAGATATCCCTTTCGTAGATATTGCTGTATAATCTCATTATAGCTATTACCCAGCTGTTTGTCTCTCAAAAGTCTCTTCTCCGTGTTTGCTAATCGGTTCAAAGCCATTTCGTAATTGTCATCAAGTTTTCTTTCCTTTTTCCATGGTATTCTAATTTCATACCTTCCATCATGGTATTCCAATGAGTTCTTCACCATTTCCAGTGCTTCAATGTCTTCAGGGCACATCAATGTCTTGTCTTTTAAATATTCATCCCCTTCAATCTCCCATAACTTTCTAATCGTACTGTTTATCTTTATCAATTCTCTGTCGTCTTTTGGTGACATCACAAAGTTGGTTGAAATAACTTGCCCATTGCAATCACCTACACAAGTCCACCCAAGTGGTGTCAGCCGGGCCACTGGTTCATTTGCTTTCCCCTTCACCTCTCTCTGTGCACAGTGAAGATCAGCATGGTCCACATCAATTAAGATGTCAATCGTTGGCTTTGGTCCAACACTGGGAAATTTGATATCTTTTAAATGCTTCCAGTTGTTTGCCATTTTTATCCAATTAACAGCTCTTAAATTGCCTGTAACTCGGTTGACTGTTAATGCCTGGATCTGCGTTTTCAGCTGTCCATCCAAGGACTCAAGTTGAAATTCAACTGGCATTGTCTCAAGAGAATCAGCTACACCATTAAGCATACTGACTGTTACATTTTGCCTTTCACCTTTCAAGTCCAGTTCTGTTGCCACATCGCTATTTAGATAGGTTTTCGTGCTTCCATCATCTAACAGAGCGTTAACCACAATCTTCTTATTGCCATTCTTTAAAACGACTGGAACAGTTCTTAGTGACACAAACTTTACTTCATCTTGTTTTTCTTTGGACAATGTTGAAGTATGGGAACTTTCCACTGACTCCCCCTCATGCCCTTTCTCAGTTTCTCTTGTCTTTACTTTGTCAACCACATCCTCTTTGTTCTTGTGAAGGAGACGATTATGTGTATCAGTGCACCCGTCGATACCACAAATTCGACTATTTCTGCATGCTCTTGCCAGGTGGTTGCTTCTCAAACACTTAAAACAAAGCTTCTGCTTCTTTGCAATTTCCCATCGCTGGTTCACTTTTTTGCTTTTGAAGGCACTGCAGTCCCATATCATATGATCATTTTGACAAACGTAGCATTTCCTCAAGAATTTCAACTTCTTTGATCGGTCATCTGCTCCAAAGAATGAACTGCTAGAGTTTTTGGGTCTTGTAACCATGTTCTTATGAAAGCCGTGAATTGTTTCTGCGGCTGCTACTTGAAATTCTGCTTCCTCAATAATAAACTGTCGCAGCGTTTCAACATCTTCATTCTTTTGATGCTCGTAAACCCAGCGCTTAAATCTTGACAGCATTTTCTCAGTCATTTTTCTCAACAACTTGTGGTACAAAGTTCCACTACCAAGTTCTTCTGTTCGTTTTGCTTCACGAAGGTTAGTAACTGCTACATCCAATAAGTCTGCGAACCTTTCTATATCTCTCGGATGATCTTCTCTGATAGGTTTGAAGTTGTCCAGTTTGTCCAGGTAGATCATCACTTTCCGTCTTGTCCCACCATATTTTCTTTCAAGTCTTTCTTTTGCTGCTTCATAGACGAATGCTGAATGACCCAGACCATCAATTGCACTAAGCGCTTCGCCAGAAAGATATTGACGCAGTTGTAGTAGCTTGTATTCAGCAGTAGCAGGTGCTTGATCTATACAGGCTGTAAATGCTGCCTTCCACATCTCATACGTCTTTTTGTCCCCATAAAACACTGGAATTGACACTCGTTTTAGCTGTTTCCACAGATCTTGTCCAATATCTGCAGCTTTACTGTTAATATGCCTTGCACTTTGAGCCTCTTGTTCGTATACATTACGATTATATGCATTTACACAAGGTCTTTCTATCATAAAATTTGCCGTTTCATTATCAGCTTCTCCATGGTCCATACCAAGTTCCGTTTCGATCTCTGTTTCAAGCTGCTGATGACATTGCGTTGTCTTTTTTGAAGCTTCTTGTAGCTTTATTTTTTGGGCTGCCAGTTCTTGTTCTAGCCTGGTCTTTTCAGCTCTGTATTTTTCTTCCAATTGTTGTTGCTTTTGTCGCAGTATATGTTCCTTAGCCTGGAGCTCTTCTCTGACACGTTTTTCTTGTTCACGGGCTCTAGCTTCACTGACGTAGAGCCGATTCATCTTACTTGACACTCTCGTCCCAATGCTGGATCCATCTCCTTGGTGACTTGCGAGATACCCATTTGCATCTTTCATAATTTTTTCAAATTCGTTATTAATCTCTTCAATCTCGTTGTTGATGAGTTCTACATTCTCATTATCATTAAATTTTTCGTATTGATGTGATAGTTCAACAAGCACGTTGATTACCTGTTCTTGTTGATCAGACAGCTTTGCTCTCAGGCTTCGTACTTCATTTTGACTAGATAACTCATCTTCGGCAATGGACTCGATTAGTTGATGCTTGATGCGAGTGAACGATGATTTTTCCACAGCTTTCTTCCTTTTCAGTTTCGATATTTCAGCTCGAAAATTCATTGATTGTTCGTCTTCCTCTAATTCTTTATTCTTCTCTTTACGGCCCTTCTTTTTTCCAGCCATTTTCCTCTAATGATTATCATTAACGACTTGAACTTAACTACCCTCTGCTACCAAATTATGATCCGAAGATTGATCATAGAAAAATAACTCTCCGATTATGAGAGCAATAATAAGTCTTAATAATAATCGTCTATCGTCGAAGAGCGTAAAGACTAACTATCGAACTAACTAATACTACTACTCAAATCGTACAAATGCTACTTTTATACATTTTAAATGGAAAGTTCCAGAATAAACAAGAAATCACGGGAATTAATAGGTCAAGCAGTTACAAAGGAATGCCGCTTTACGAATTACAAAGGAATGACGCAACATTTCTATAATTAGTTCATTACGAAGCTTATTGTTCTTTTTTATTAAGTGTCTACTCAGCATGTCTAATATCTTTATTGTTTTTTCTGTCAATGCGTTCATAGTCGCAGCAGGATGCCAGCGTTCTAGAAGTTTTGAGTCGTTTTCTTCTGTCCAGAATGTTTTTTGTAACAAAAACAATACTCGGATATCTACTATATCAATCGTTCAGAGTCCCAACCCCCTCCCCCCTTTTAACTAGGTGAAGAGTAAAATTTTGCCTTTCCATTAGCAGCAGTGAGATCAGCATCATCGAAAACCCTAGGGTAGGACAATGTTTTGATATCACAGATTGCTGTTTTCGAGAAAATTTTCAGACAATGCCTGCCAAAAGTCGTGGGACACTGACATCAATTTCCAAGGTCAAAGTCATCCCCGTCTTCCCTACAGAACAATGTTGGTTTACTATCAAACGGGTTAGGATTTTAGGAAGGACTTTCTTTGATCAATCATCATCAACATTGTTTTAGGGGGAAGGGGGCGGAATTAGCAATTTCATGAAAGAAAAGAAAGATATCAAATGCAGCGTAAATTGCTGAGTGTTTCAAGTACTTTTGGCTGGCATTGTAGCTTAGTTTCATTTAAGGCAAGGATATGTAATCCGAAGTTTCTAATCAATAATCTAACTTCATCAAGGTGACTACGGAGGCCGTTAACATTAAAGGGTGCAATTGCCATGACCTTTTTTAGCCAATATGCTGACGAGACCCCCCCCCCCTCTCTTTCCGCAGAAACATGATCCTCCAAAGATGGAATTTTAGTTTAAGTTTGTAAACAGGCATCAACACTAGCACCGTATTACCATGAATTTGCATACCTGACTAAAGTTCTAGCAAACAGTCTCGGTTAAGATGTAGCTTGTCATAAGCTAGGTGTTTAAAATATTACCATGGCTGAGAAAGCCCATTCCATGACAGGCACAGTATTTCTTTAGTGCTTCATTTGTTTCCACTAATTTCTGGTTAAGATTGGTCCGGTCTTTTTTGAGAAAGATAGCTGATACAGATACTCTAACATCATTATTCATATCCTTGAGCTTTTAGATCGTGTCGTCAAAAATGTTTGCTATTTCCTCAGGTGACCTTGTTGGGACATGGTTGCAACCAACATGTACAATGACTTCTTTAACGACATCAATCTTTTCTTCAATAATCTTTTTGTGTTTTATGAGGACCTGATCACTTTTGAGACCCCCATACCCATAGGGAGTGATATTATACATTTTCTTTTTGTCTAATCGCTTGACATGCGAATCACCCAGAACAAGCACTTTGCCATTAGGACTATGATTTGGTGGACGATCTCCTGAATCCTGGGCTGTTTCTTCGTATCTTACCTCTCTCTGTTTGTTTGAATCTGACGTAGTAACTTTGTCTTTTCCATCACTAGATTGTGTTGCACTTGTGTTACCCTTTTTCTTGTTGTTGCCTGTCTTGTTGTTAGGCCTATTCCTTGTTACTTTTCGCCATGCATGGTCGTTCTCGCAAGGTTTATGAGATATGTCTGAGACTGGACGGCTTGTCTGATAATCTAGGACTTGGTTCAGGAACAGAGTCGTGGACTCTAGTCGACTTTTAAGGGTGTTGTTTTCTTCCTTCAGTAGTGAGATTTCCCGCTGAATCTCAATTAGGGTCATCTAATTACCGCTTGTTTGAAACTTGTCCTTACTGCCGGAAGAGTCACATGAATCCAGGGGCGGATTCAGGGTGTCGCACAGGTCGCACGGAAGACCGTCAGATTCTCAGAATTTAGTTATTGAAATATGGCAATCATGTTTACCAAAATCTTTTATTTTCCTCCTTACAGATAATACATTTGGCTCTCTTTACACAATAAACACAGGACCGAACTTGGTCGATCTCACACACAATGCTACGATATAATTCAATATAGAAAGAATTCCAAGATCACTCTAGACCGTAAACAGTATGATTTTTAAGCATGTCGCCCGTGCAGCACAAATATGCAGGGCTCTTTGTTATGCAAATATTTTACCAAATCTCACCAATCAAAGCTCAAGTTTTCACATATTTGTGCGGCACGAAAAGTCTGTAAACACTATGTTAGATTACTGTGCCGCACAACTGCTGGCAAGGGAAGAAAGTGGATGAGATTGTAAGTTGGGAAAGGGAAGAGTCCCAATTTTCTTTATCTATACGGAAGAGGTGCACAGGAAGTGTACACTTCTGAATCTCAAGATATTTTGTTTAAACTGCATTTTGAAAACCTTTTAAAGGGAAAAATGTTTGACTGAACAATTTGAACGTTTCGGGGCCCCAGTCCTAATTGCTGTGGTTCTGGGTGGGGGGGCTGGGGATGGGCCCCCATCATGGCTCCGCCCTTAACCATGAGGGAGGCCCCCTAGATCGCCTGCTGGGCACTGTTAATGTGCGACCGTCAACTTTTATTCTGTATCCGCCCCTGCGTGAATCCGTTGGTCTTTCATATTTCTTGCTGTGCAAAAAATCTTAGACAAGTTCTCTTAACGTTGTCAATTCTTCTTTAATACCTCTAAGATCAGTGCAGGCAATTCTGCAGCTAGGGCAAAACCACACTTCGCTTATGGGTTCATTTTCTTCATCAGAGGGCCTAGGCCTAGGCCTACCAGGATGTTACTTCGCATTGTCCTCGATGCACATGTTATGAAACCACACCGTGCACCTATCGCACAAGGTCATATCACCATCAGTTTCATCAGTTCGGCCAGATTTGCAATCAACGAAACAATGTTTAACTTATGTGACAACAGGAAAATAACGATTGATCTTGTTAACTTTTGAATTATTCGCAGAGCTAACATTCGCACGTCTGTCCTCCAAATTGACCTTTGCTTCTCAGGTCTTTTCTGTCTATTCGTTTCCTCCAATTATCGCTGACCACGATGCAATACTTATGATGAACAATAATCACTTTTTTGCGGTACAAAATTTGAAAATGGCTTTGAAAAAAGCTTTTACGTCTGACACCCCTCAGAACATAAAATGTCAGAATCAGGGTATGAAAGAACACGATGAAAAATATACCTTATTACAGGAAATTAACGAATCATGAAATTAGCGCGGTTTGCCCCTCAACCGCCTTAATTTTATGACGCGTTAATTTCATATACGCGTTAATTTAGTGATACATTAATTTTGTGACAGTGTTAATTTAATGAACGTTAATTTTGTGCAAAAATTGTAAAAAAGGAAGTTTTTTTCAAGTGGAAGAAGGGATGAAAACAAAAGGTTTCTTTCATTTAACATATATTTTATCCATCTATTTCTTCGTCACTCTCACTCTCCTCGCTTTCACTGGATTGATCATTGTCCAGAATGTCCTTCAAAATTTGTGACGAATCGTCGCAGTATTCTGTATCTTCTGGGTAAGCAGCCTTTTCTACGTAAGAAAATGGAAAGGGCTGCCTTTACAGATTACTTCACAAACACGATAACAAAGGAGCTTGGATCAGATCCCGAAAAAGATGTAACAACGATAAGTTGATCTCAAATTGTCAACCCTGAAGCCTATCCACGCTAATTTAATGAATGAAATACTTCCGTGTCTGCAGAATCAGAATCAGATTCAGATTCGCGTTCGCGAGTAGGTTGAAGATAAGGAAAAGGGCCCAGTCGTCTCAAATATAACTGGCAACAAAATCTAATTCCTATTACAGGTATCACCATACTAGTAGCTACTATTTACAACAAAAATCAGTTGAATATCTTTTCTCGTTTTTCGGGAAAAACGGGGTTTATACCGACCGTTAGCTGCTCTGCGTAAAGAGGAAAAACTGATCGACGCTCGCCCCCGTCTCAAATGTAACTGGCAAAAATATCTAATTCCTATTACAGATATCACCATACTAGTAGCTACTATTTACAACAAAAATCAGTTGAATATCTTTTCTCATTTTTCTGGAAAAACGGGGTTTTTACCGACCGTTAGCTGCTCTGCGTAAAGGGGAAAAATTGATCGACGCTCGCCCCAAAATTTTGGGGTGAAAAATTGATCGACGCCCGTCTAATATTTTGCCCCAAAATAATCAACTGCGAAAAATTAGAAGTCTTTTATATGAAAAGCTATTTATAATGTTTGATGTTAGTGTTAAGTGATATGATTGCATCCTGGGGAGCCCAATATCCATACTGGCCACCCAGGGTTGTTCGGTTCTGTAAAAGGCATGACGTACATATGGGAATCCCAGAGATGAAGGTGGTATCCAAACATGGAGAAAAGAGAGGAGGAGCTCGCTTATCTTTTGAACAACGAGGAAGATTTCGATGCGTTGTTGGACATTTATAGAAGGTTCAATTCGGAATTCCCACCTGAGTATTTTCGAAAGAAAAAACCGGCCATAAGTATAGGTTCGCTGCCTTATTTTGATTATACGCCTATTACCCCAAGTGGTGCATGGATCAGAAAACCTTGGAAAGAGACAAACTTTCTTCCCAATTATACATTGCTGTTTGGTAGGTACCATATTATGTCATAATATTTCCTTATTTCCAGCAATATTCACATTAAAAACAGGGTTTTTTTTGCTAGGATCGACCCGGGTAGTACTCGCACAGCAACATACACCGTGCCGTTTTAAGTATTCTCTAAAAGATAAATGCTGCAATTTTTCGGTTGTCGCCAACCTAACAGCCAGTCATACACAATGAAAAACTTTGCATGGAGTATTTTCATCCCGGGCCCTTTCTCCTGTCCCCTGAATTACATCGGTTAGCATATCTATTAATCATATGTTTTCTAGCATTGGTAGCTCTAGAAACATTCAACCATGTTGTCATTAAAACTAAATTTGTTCAATCAACACAGTTGAAATTGTGCCTCCGGATTTTTCAGGTGGCGGAAGGCCTCAGAATGTTTTTCGAAGTCAAAAAGTGAACATTAATAGTTCTAGATTAAAGAAAATTCTGAAAAGTTTTAAGGTACACTGGAAAGAACTTTCTTATGTAAAAGATTGGCCTGAAGTAGCTAAATCTAGCCTGCGTCACAGACCATCACCAAAAAAAACGCGTTTCGCAGAAGAAGGTCGACAGACTTTACAATTTTTGGAACAAAAATCTTTCTTCAATGGACGATGGAAAAAAGTCAAAAACTAAACGACGAAACGAAAAGAAAATTGAAGTAAGTTCAGCTCACAATGAGTATGGTTTTATTGAAAATGAAAAAGAAGAACACCTTGCTAGCCTAATTCAAAGTGAACATACTAACAAAGCAACTCAGACAAAAGAGGGAAATGATAATGACTGCCATCTGCAAAAGAACTGGTCGAATAGAAAGGAAGTTGATTTTGGTTGTACAGACACAGAAAACAGAAGCCAAGTTTTCAAGCAAAATATTGATATGCAACATCAAAAGGAAATGCGCCTAGGTCAAAGTGCTGCGATAAAAGAAAACATCGCATGTAGGATGGCATCCATTTTCGAGAATGTATCCCGGCACCCGCATACCGTCTCAAATATAACTGGCAACAAAAGCTAATTCCTATTACAGATGTCACCATACTAGTAGCTACTATTTACAACTAAAATAAGTTGAATATCATTTTTCGTTTTTCTGGAAAAACGGGGTTTATACTGACCATATATTCCAGGACCCTAAAGCATTTCTTCTTTGGCCAGAACCAGGAACATTACTTGATAGCAATTGTTATATCCAAGGTGAGTTGGCCATTTCTTGCTTATATGCAAAGCCTTGTCCTAAGTTAAACAGAAATTGTAAAATATTGATGATGAAACGATTCGTTCTCGAAGAACATGCTTTTTATTGCAACTTTTTTAGTTGTCGACGATGTAATTGAACGTGACTACAGTCAAGTGAAGTGCGCATTTGTTAACCAAAGTATTCCACCCGAAGATGCAGTGAGTACTTGACTAAAGTTTCTGCATAAAAACTCGTTGTTAAGCCACTAGGATGACGTCATTTTTGGTAGATTTGCTTTTAATTGTTTTCGATGCTTTAACATGATCTTTTTGATTTGATTGATCTAGCCATTTATTGTAGACGACACACAGATGGCAGTCAGAGCATAAAATTACAAAGAAAGAGTCTTTTGAAAAAGCAATGACAAAAGAAGGGGAAATTGTGGTAGAATGCATCAGGAGCAGTGATATGCCTGGACTGTACATGTATCAGTTAGTAATGGAGAAGGGTATGACATCAAATCACCATTATAGTTATTGTGAATAATAAATAACAACCTTAGCAATCATCATCAGTTTATTAAGAATGTTTTCAAAGTTTTTTTAGGAACTTTCGAAATGCGCACCAAATTAGATTGAAGAATGAAAGCTGAAATCAAATATATGTTAAACAGCAACAAAAACTTATTCGCACTTAATGTTGCTACTATCGTTTTAGCAACAAGGGAGAGGCTAGCAAAGGAATCACTGCTGATGGCAGAACAAATGGTTCAAGAATGCACGGTGGTGGCTGATCATGATTATATCAAATCTATAGCATTTTCTTCCTTTTCAACCAAAGGAAGAAATGGAAGTCTAAAAGTGCCGCAACTTCTGCTAAGAAGTATTTTTGCAACCATCGACAAGCTGAAGAACATAAGAGTTATTAGGATTTTATCGGGAGACAAAAAGGTCCTTCAACAGTTGAAGCATAGTCATAAGAAATAGCTAGTCTGGAAACGAACAATAGGCTCTTGTTATATGTTTTTGTCCTTCGTTCCGCTAGGTCCCAGACCTCCGTAAGTGCAATCGGGTTTTGTTTGCTTTTCGCGATGATGTTGTAAACTGTAAAGTATGCCTGGAAGGAAGAAATATGTAAAAAGCCAACATGATAAATGACCCTTTGAAAGCTGTAATTCTAAATCGTATTCTGTTGCCAGTTACATTTAAGACGGGGGCGAGCGTCGATCAGTGTTTCCCCTTTACGCAGAGCAGCTAACGGTCGGTATAAACCCCGTTTTTCCAGAAAAATGAGAAAAGATATTCAACTGATTTTTGTTGTAAATAGTAGCTACTAGTATGGTGATATCTGTAATAGGAATTAGATTTTGTTGCCAGTTATATTTGAGACGACTGGGCCCTTTTCTTTATCTTCAACCTACTCGCGAACGCGAATCTGATTCTGATTCTGCAGACACGGAAGTCTAGCCTAGAGGGTGCCAGGAGTGGTGCGGTAGCAGAATTTAACACTTTCGCATAACGAAAAAAAGAAAGTTTCAAACAAATGTTGTTTTTTATTCTACTTCCCCATTCCGCGTTAATTTCATGCACTCGCAATGTATTTTTTTGGAAAACCGCGTTAATTTTATGCTTCCAAAATGCACATTTTTCACAGACCGCGTTAATATTATGACGCATTAATTTCATGATTCGTTAATTTCCTGTAATAAGCATAAAATAAGGTATACCCAGTTGTGCATCGAAATCGGCCAATCAGAAAAAGGCAAGCACAAGACCGGTATAGTTGACCAATCAGTGCCGCGAGCCTAAAGAAAAAATTACCACTGGAGTCCAAGAGAGAAAACGATCTCCTTCTGTTTACACAATGGTGGCTTTTTGGAGTCGATTTTCATAGAAACAAAAAGTCCTTGGAATTGAATACCCAGATAAAAATTTTCTTCCGGGGCAAAAGGAGTGTTTGCGGAAATCATGCGGCCTCACTATTGTGTTGTTCCTCTAGCCAATGAATATAGATTACATTGTAATTATTCACCTCATTGTTTGTACTCTCTTTGTATTTCTGGATTCCTTTAAAATTTCGAGGGAGCGATACTGCTGTTGTTTGCTTACCAACTGTAACTTTGTCCAGCCAGAGAAATCGTTTGACCTTATTTCTATATGGAGTTGAAACTCAAGATCCTTGCCACTGTCTTAATTGCTTCGATAGCATGGACTTTCTTGTACAATAGCCTCGAAAATAGTTCAGTCTTTTTTGAAAATTCAAAGATCATTGGTAAAGATGATCCAGAAACAGGACACCTATTTGAAGAAGAAAAATCTGGCTTGTTTCATTTGGTGACAACATTTGTGCCATTTGATCACGAAGATGTTAGAAAAGGTTTGTTAATCAAAGGTTTACCACCTACTGATGAAGAAATTAAGGCAAGGATGGCTGAAGTGTTTGAGTGTCTCAAAAGAAACCTTGAAAACCAACTGGTATCAAATGTTCACGTTTTGGTCAGGCGAGAATCGACCATTAGACGGTTGAAAATGCTAGATTTCAAGTTTATTCATAAACTCGTAATTCATAACAATTTCGCATCACCGTCCATCAAAGATAACATTGACTATGCTGCAAAATATTTGAAAGGGAAGATGGTAATTTTGCTTCATCAAGACAATTTCTTAGGACCAGGCTGGGAAAAAGTCAATCCCAGTGTCTTGAAAGACAACAGATTGATGTATGCACTAACAAGGCATCCTGCAAACTGCAGTGCATCATATGCGTCCGCACATTGTGGAGATGGTTATCCTTACATTGGGAGCCATGATATATTTGTATTTTACGTAAGAGGAGACATAACTGCTGACAAATTGACTGAGCTAGATGTCCCTCCAAATTCATATGGTATGGAAAACGTTCTTTTGTGGATCTTTAAAGAAAGGCTGGCTTATAAGGTGCTAAACCCCTGTAAAGTGCTTAAAGTTTATCATCAACATTGCATTCCGGTGAGGGATAATTGGAGGAAACGAATTAACAGAAACGGCCTAAATGGCGGAGCTTCGTTTACCGACAAACTTGAATAAACTTGCCATTGCTAGTGACTTTATTGCTATTGACATTGATTTTTGTATATGGTATATGGTGTATATGGTGTGATTTGGTATATGGTATGAAGCGATGTTGTTTCGGCATGAAATTTATTGCTGCCATAGTTTGTTTTAAGAAAAATTTTTTTTTGTAAATCATTCTCAGGTGTACTGTGTTGAGGGAATTATTTTTAGTTCTTATCAAAATAAATGAAATGCACCTGATACGGAGGTATAGGTAGACACTAAAATTATGCATACTTCTATGTCATGCTTTCGCAAATCTGCAGAAACGAAACTCAATCATACAGAATCTAAAAAAGACAAAAATATGTTTATGGAACTACAATGCCTGCCAAAAGTCTTGGAACACTGACATCAATTTCCAAGGTCAAAACCAATCATCCCCCTCTCCCCCACGGAACAATGTTGGTTTACTATCAAACGGATTAGGATTTTAGGAAGCACTTTCTTTTGCGCTTCTTTTATGATATTTCGCTAAATCATCAACATTGTTTGAGGGGGAAGGGGGCGGAAGTAGCAATTTTTTTTCATGAAAGGAATGAAAGATATCAAATGCAGCGTAAATTGGTGGGTGTTCCAAGTACTTTTGGCAGGCATTGTAGCTTATGGATAGATAATGCCTATGCAAGCTATGTTTTTATTTAAATAATTCTTGTAAGTAGTTCTTGTAAATTGTCTTGGTTTAATAATTTAATAAGTAAAATTTTATAATTGTGCTTTAAGTCCATGTGTAAAACCAGAGATTAGTCATAATATTTCGCCTCCCCTAGAAGCGTGTTCGTACTGTCCTAAGTAAGTTCGTTAGCTAGAAATTGTAAACATCTATCTGGAATGAACAAAGTTGTGTCAATTTACTCAATTTGATTGTACACTACCAGGACAAAAGTACAAGTATTGCAAAAGTATTGCAACACCTGCAAAGGAGATTAATGGCGGATCAGTGGCATCCTGCCAGGCCCCCCAACCCCCAGCTGACTTTTTTCATAGGGGCGCCGAAAACTCAAAACAAATTTGATACGGCGAACTTGTCTGGTTATTAGGTCTCTAAGAGATCAGCAGTCAACAGAGCCAAAGAAGATGCTTTAGAATTCTAAACTTTCTTTGGGTGCATGCCCCCATAGCCCCTCGAACAGTCTCACTTCAGGGCACATCTTTGTGCGCCTTAAATACTTAAAAACATTTGTACTGTTCTCATCGGCGCAAAATTAATAATTTTTTTAGAGGAGTGTCAGGAAACTTACTGTCAAATTCTTTTGTGTAGAAGGCACATGTTATACAACTAGTTTTGTCTTTCGTGCATCGTGTTTGTGGTTCGTTATTGTTAATGAGAATGTCTTTCGATGTTTGCGTCAGTAATTTTGTTTGTCATCGTGCCATCTCTATTTTAGTTGTTATTAGTTCATTTGCCGTTAATTTGTGTCATTAGGGTTTTGTGTGCGTCACTCGTGTTGTTAAAAGCGTATGTTCTTTGAGAGCAAGTCCAGTCTAGTCGAAGTTGTCGTTGAAAGAAGTCGTTATGTTGTAATCGTTGGTTGTTGCTAATTTATACTTTCACTATTGAAGAACCTTGGTTTAAAAAAAAACGTTATTTCACATTGGTGACCACGACGTGACAACTCGCGACCTTCATTGGGAGCTGAAAAAAATGATGTCGTTGGAGCAATCGAAAGATATTTTATTAGAGATCGTCACAGAAGTAATCGCTTTTATGGCTGAAAAGATAAGGCTGGCTGAAGAAAAAGCAAGAAACCCCTTCGCCAACCGCACAAACGTATACAGAGGGGAGGACGGACGGCCTATTTGTTACAGCTGCTTACGAATAGGCCACGTTTCAAAATACTGCTGGGACAGGCGATATGCCCAGGCTAGTGACGTCAAAGACAGTATCAAGTTTGGGATCCCGCAGTATGTATCAAATTTTCAGAACGCACTGGATGGACTTGAAGCCAAAATGAGGGACTTGAGGGAATTAAATCGAGAACTCAAGGATTGGACAATGCCCTACCAGTTTGATGTTGTTCCATCAGTGCCTAATCATTCTTATGAAACGCAATGGCAGGATCAGATGGAATCTTACGAGCACGTTTCTTCGCTTGGAAAAGAGATTTGTCATGAAAGACAACAAATGGCTGATAAAAGGGAATCCCTCCAAGAGAAACACAAACTTGATTGGAAACATGGACATTTGAAAAGAGACTACGGAGAACCGCTTAGAGATATTACATGAAGTAGCTGTATTGTGAACTAACTTTATTTTAAATTTCTTGTTGTGTTTGTTGTTCTATTTGCATTTCTCTCTCTGAATAATTCAAGCCAGGAGGCTTGTCTTTGAAGGAGGGAGTAATGTTATACAACTAGTTTTGTCTTTCGTGCATCGTGTTTGTGGTTCGTTATTGTTAATGAGAATGTCTTTCGATGTTTGCGTCAGTAATTTTGTTTGTCATCGTGCCATCTCTATTTTAGTTGTTATTAGTTCATTTGCCGTTAATTTGTGTCATTAGGGTTTTGTGTGCGTCACTCGTGTTGTTAAAAGCGTATGTTCTTTGAGAGCAAGTCCAGTCTAGTCGAAGTTGTCGTTGAAAGAAGTCGTTATGTTGTAATCGTTGGTTGTTGCTAATTTATACTTTCACTATTGAAGAACCTTGGTTTAAAAAAAAACGTTATTTCACACACAACACTCATGGCGCACGCAGACATACTCTGAAGACCGTCTTTGTTTATGGTGTCCGGACTCATGCCCCACCCCCTTCTAGGAAAATATTCAATTTCAATGAGTCTCTTTGGCTCTGCTGTCCTTTAGAGCATGGACGCCTGCACAAGATTAGGGCAGGAGGGGCAGTGTTGGTGCCGAGGGCAAATCGTTGAATTTTTCTATTAACATAATCGAGCATTCCTAGGTGGGAGGGGGCGAGGCTGGGGTAACATAATAAAATATTAACTTGAATATGTGCCACCCATACAGCAGGGATTTTTACCATCAAAGATTCTAAACATAAAGAAAATTTTGACGAAATTATCCATGAATGCAAATGATCATTAAATGGCCTTGTCACTCACTATTCACAATATTTGGTTTTATAAAAATCATGGCTGTTATAAATGGGCTGGTTGTAAAATTTTGATTGTCCGCTAAGTTTTTATACCGATTTATCCTCCTTAGGTTCCTGGAGTACTTCTGAGGGAACACATCGTTTGTTTATCATCTATTATCTTTGCCGCTCTCCCTCTTGTGGCCGACCCTGTTACAGACAAACTTTTCATTCTCTGCATTTTTGTGATGGTGTTATCATCTTTCTAGTATTTTCTAATAGATATTAACATAACGAGAGTAGTCAAAGTGGTCTTCATATTTCAGGGCACTTTTTGCCCCCTCTGCCCCTCTTTGAAGAGGGCAGGAGGGGCAGCTGCCCCTCTAGCCCCCCTTGTGTAGGCGCCCCTGCTTTAGAGACCTAGTTAACAGACAATTCGGTTGTTTAATTGCTTCATCCTAGATTAGTCCCTCGTACACTTTTAGGTGCACAAGATAACAAGGAATAGCGTTCACACATTTGGTGCGCAAAACAATAGTTGGTTGTAACAACATCAACAGCATTAGACTTATCAGGCCCTTTCCCGCCCTAAAATTAATTTTGATTGATTGACCAGATTATTTTTCGAATGATATGCCGATTTTGATATGTCTGAAAGGGTGTTCAGCCGCTTAATAGCTTGTTCTTAGGGTGTTCTTTGGGTGTTCATGGGGTGCTCAGCCTGTTCTTGGAGTGTTCAGTCTTTTAGAAACGACGGTGAGCAAACTGCCACCAGTGACAAAAAATATCAAACTGGTTTGATTTCTAGAAACTCGGCACGTGTGGCAAAATTCACACAAAAAACTGCCGCACATGTGAGGCAAATGGCTGAGATCATTATTAAGTACCCTGCAATGCAGCAAAAATGAAGGCCACGTTATAATGGCCTTTATTCGAGGGGGCGTTTAATCGAAGCATTACGGTAGATGAAATCGACTACTATACAGTTAAAGTTAAAGCGAAGAATGAACAAAAATCAATCATACTATTAGGTGACTATGATATGAAAGTAGAATATATAAAAGGGAATCACAACACAAAAAGCTCAAATTGGAAAAATTTCTTTAAAATAATAAATAACGGAAAGCTTCACTTAAAAGAGTCACTTAATGAAAACTATAGTTACAAAGGTCTATGGACACGTATTAAAATAACAGACCCAGAAAACTAAGAAAGAAACAAAATTCTGGATTATGTAATTGTAAATAAAATTGCTTACCAAGAATAAAAACATGCTAATATAGATGAGGAAGGAAACTATGTTTTAGAGAGGATTACTAAGAGGAGTATTAAGGAATCTGACCATAATGCTATTATTATAGATCAGAAGCGGACTGGCCCACCGGGACACCTGGAAATTTCCCGGTGCGCCCTCTGCCCCAAGTTATTTTTTCAAAAACTTGAAAACTTTCCAAAGGCAAATAATCATAGCCCAGAACTAAAATTGATTACAATCATCAATTGACCTCCTATTCAAAGTACGTTTGCATAAAAAGTTTACCTTCACCTTTAAGTTGAGCAATATTAAGGTCAATTGCAAAGTTTCCCAATCTTTGCTATTGTTAACTTAATTAACAAAAAAAAGACAAAATGTTGGTCAGCAAATTCTGCAAGATTTTCTGAAAATCTTGCAAAAAACATATTTTGTTATGAAAATGACTTGAACCATTTTAAACATACAGCTTTGTTGTCTGAAACTCCTCAGAGTATAAAATGTCAAAAAATGGTCCAAAAGAACAAGATGGAAAATTCGATCCACAAATGGGTATTTATTCTCCATCTTGTTTAGCAGGGTCGGATTTAGCGGGGCGGGGGGGGGTGTAGGGGGTGCAACACCCCCCAATAGTTCTGTGTCCTTCGGTAAATTTTGTTTCATTCGGTAAAAATCATTTGTTGGTAGTCAATAGTAACAAGTAACAAACTAACGCCAAGATTTTACTTTATTTATTTTATCAGTATTTATCTTCTTATCAGTAGCGTAGCGGTGGGGGGGGGTATTCTCAAAGGTATTTTAAAAGGGCGTCGTCGCAAAAATTTTCTGCTCGCTTCGCTCATAGGAGACCCTTCTCTATCTCTCAACAGAATGTTCAACACTTTCCCCTCGTTTTGGGATTTGTATAGAAAAGTCTCTACGTTCTCGAGACATTCCTGATGAAATAGAAACTAAAATGCTAAAGCAGTCCAATCCTAAGAAAAATTGGATTCTGAAATGCTTGTCGTGGATTGAACTGACTTTATTCAAAACTTTTGAATACTGTCAATTTTTTTAGATATTTGATTACAACTTTGGAAAATCACTTTTTACACGTAGAGATTCCTCGCCTTACACAATTCAGGATATAAACGTTAATGGAATTGTTAAGGAAATAGACAGGTGTAGAACATGGTCAGCCACCTTAATCCTACTTTCACTAAAAACCTGATTAGCTTGTATCTTTTTAAAGCAAGTACGCCATACATTAATTCGATATCTGTTGAGGGGGTAGCAAGGGATTTCATTAGCTAACTAGCAGACTGCTTGCCAACTGACTGATGAGTAATAATTTTGTGAAACCAATGACTTATGACTAACCATATTATTTTTTTTGACTTATGACTAATGCAAATTATTCCTAGTGCCTGATATCCAATAACCGAGGGCTCACACTTTGGAAAAATTAACTGAGCACTACCCTGTGCTCCTTCCAATCACAATGGTTGTAACTGGATAAAATTATCGATGTGTTGGGTATGGAAAGAATATTGGGTATTGGAACGTTCATATATTACGTAATCAAAGATGGGGAGGAGAGGGGGACACAAATGTTATGGCTATTACGTTCATTATGGCACTTTGTTGAAGTTTGTTAAAATAGTTGTTTAGGGACAAGGGGATTTTTCAAATATTGCCGATTTTTGATTGCGTAGTATGTGCACATTCCTTGTGTTTTCTCTCTTGAATAATAGTCCTTTTTCTTTGGGCCATCAACTACCCCTTGATAGTGAAAACTGCTCTAGGTATGATAGAGAATAATACTTTCTGAACTTGACTTCCGTAGCAATCTATTTTATTTCTATTCTATTTTCTTTAACTAACAACTCATAGTCATCTTGCTTTTTGTACGTTAAAACCAGGAGTTTAGTATCAAAAAGAAATTATGACTAGCTGAAAAAAAAATCTTGTACAATTTTTAAAAACTTTATGCAGAATTTGTTGAGGACTGATGTCCTCATGTATAAAACTCCTGAAAAATTAAATAGAATATTAAACCGGCTGTTTGGAAAAAAAAACTGGTTTCAAATTTACAACTAGCTATTGAAAAATTCCATTCTTTCTTCAAATTTAAAGAATTTCTGTCCCGGAATAGAGACTGTACTTTTTCTTAAGAAAATTCTTACCATGTCTACGCGCAGTTACTCATACAGAAGGAGCCTATCAATGTACAAAATCATCAATTTGCAAAAAACGGATGGCAGCAGAATCTCTTAGAATTCATTTGTCCAAGATATTTTATCAGATATCTTCCGGACAAGTCTACAGTTTTAAGCACATGTTCAATACTTGATCATAATTCCGCTGTTGAACTGGAATCATATCTTTTGTAAATGATATGTAACTGTAGCGTGGAGGCAGGAGCAACATAGTCATTAGGCTAGCAGGTGCTGAGGCACTACGCACCCCTTAACATTTCACAATGATATGCTGAACAACTTTATATGTAACCGTTTGATGAGCTAAGGCAAAGTTTTTGGCACCTATTTGCGCCCTTTTGCTTACTTTTCCTGGTAGGTCGCAAAACGCAGATAACATTATTCCAAAAGAAATTAAGAAGTACAAATGGGTAATCACTTATGAATTCCTTCAGGATTTCAAAAAAACAAGCACAAAATGTGACATGTGGATGGGATGGGCATTGATGTGGATGGGCAAGGAAAGATAAATCAAATCTATTTCAAGTTGGAAATGAGCAAAACAATGTCACGGAAAAATGTTTCAAGAAAAGGTTTAATGCTATCAAAAATAATAGCACAGGTATTTGAAAATGAAGAAAAGAAAATTAAAGAAGAAACTAACTGTTAGAATATACAAAAAATAGAGCTATTGTTTAGTTTTCGAACAATGACGTTTACTTCCGCTTTTATTGCACGCTGTCATGCTGTGAGCTGTAAGAATTTACTTCGTCTAGGTTTTCGTTCGAGTTGTAATCGCCGTTATGTTATGGATGAATTTATCTTCAATCGCTTGTTTCTGTGCGTAAAACTCCTGATTTTAACAGGTTATGGGCCCAGGAGTTTTGATAAATTCGAATAGAATTTGCCACGAAGCTGACTTTCGACGATTTTAAATTCAGTGCGAATTATGGCTGCGAAACCGATGGAGTTTATGTCACAGCACATTGATAAGTTCGATGGAACGAATTTTCATTTATGGAAGTTCAAAATGCAAATGGTTCTCGATGATAAGGATCTTTGGGTTATAGTTTCTGGCGAAGAAGTGGAACCTGCGGGGGAAGGAACCACGGAAGCTTCTGTGCAGAAATTTCGAAAGCGTGCGAGGAAAGCACTGGCGACCATTTGTTTATCGATAAGTGACAGTCAGTTATCTTTGGTTCGATCAGCGAACACAGCTGGCGAAGCGTGGTCAAAATTAGAAAATCACTATGAAGTCAAATCACTGGCTAACAAGTTGTTTTTACGAAAGAGGTATTTTACTGCGACAATGTCAGAAAATGATACAATGATGGAACACGTAAACAAAATGAGAAGTTTGGCAGAGCAAATGGCTTCAGTGGGAGCGCAAGTCTCTAAAGAGGATCAAGTGGCGACTCTTTTGTGCTGTTTGCCAGATTCATATAATAACCTTATTGTTGCACTTGAATCACGAGCAGATCAACTCACCCTAGAATTCATTATTGCCAGATTGCTACATGAAGAAAGAAAACGATCTGAAGTTTCATCTGACCTTGGAATTGCGATGGAAAAGGCACTTGTTACCACGAAGGAGATGTCTAGAGTTGCTGGACACCAAGTGAAATCCACCAACAAGAAAGGGAAATGCTACAACTGCGGTTTAAAAGGACATTGGGCAAGAGACTGTAAGAAACCTAAGAAATCAAGCGAAAGGCCGAGACAGCAAGCTAATGTTACAGAAATGGAAGCCACGCATACTCTCTTTTGGGCAACAACCAGCACTAACAAGAAAGAAGCGAATACCTGGATTATTGACTCTGGTGCATCTCAGCACATGTCATGGTGCAAAGAAAGGATGGTGAATTTTCGTGAATTTGCTGTACCAGAGAAAGTACGCTTGGGTGACAACAGAGTTGTATTGGCACAAGGTACAGGGTCAGTTTGGGTTAAGGTCAAAGTCGAAGGGAAATGGAAGCCTGTTGAATTGGCTGAAGTGCTGTTTGTTCCAGATTTGGCAAAGAATTTGCTCTCAATCAGTGCAATTGTCAAAAGGAATTTGTCAGTGGTTTTCAACGAGGACAAATGTCTAATCCTAGATAGCGATGGAGAAACCTTGGGTTTAGGAAGAAAAGACAGAAAGTTGTTTATTCTTGACTGTCTACCAATGAATGAATTAGCACATGAAGCTAACAGTGCAGATGATTCCTTACAACTATGGCATCAGAGGTTTGGCCATTTAGGAGTGAAGAATTTGAAAACGTTGCAAGATGAGGAACTAGTTGAGGGACTAAAGTTCAATGATTCAAAAGATATGCAATTTTGTAAGGCCTGTGTCGAGAGAAAACAAACACAAAACTCATTTCCTAAAGGTCAAGCTACACATGCTACTGAGCTACTAGAGATTGTGCACAGTGATGTATGTGGGCCAATGCAAACAACCAGTCTGGGTGGACATCGATATTTTGTTACCTTCATCGATGATAAATCAAGATTTACTGCAATATATATACTTTGTAAAAAACAAAGATGAAGTTCTTCAAAAGTTCAAAGAGTTTGAAGCCATGGCAACAAATATCACTGGACAGAGAATCAAAAATCTACGATCAGATAATGGTGGGGAGTATAGTTCCAAGGAATTTAATGATTTCTTGACACTCAAAGGTATTTCAAAGCAGAGAAGTGTCCCAAGAACACCAGAACAGAATGGGGTTGCAGAGAGAATGAACAGAACCATTCAAGAGACTGCAAGGTCAATGCTGCATGCTGCCAAATTAACAAATGATTTTTGGGGAAAAGCAGTTGCAACAGCAGTCATTTTGAGGAATCGTAGTCCCACTAAAGCAGTGAAGGACATGACTCCATATGAAAGTTTTTATGGAAGAAAACCTGATGTTGCACATTTGAAAGTATTTGGATGTGATGCTTACATGCACATTCCAAAAGAGCTCACAAAGAAATTTGATTGAAGATCTAGAAAGTGCATCTTTGTTGGGTACAGCCTTTACAGAAAGGCGTATCGTCTATTTGATCCAAGAACAAAGAAACTTTATGAATCTAGAGATGTTGTTTTTGTTGAAAATGAGTTCAGAGGTCGTATTCAACATCAAACAGTGGAAACAAAGAAGATAGATTCTACTGTTAAACCAGTTTTCAAATCTGATGAAGAACAACTAGAAACTGAGTATGATGAAAGAGTTGTAGACCTTGAAACAGATGAAAACAGACACGTCTCGTTGCTAAAGGCTATTCTCAGGAAGAAGGTATTGATTATGAAGAGACATTCTCTCCTGTAGCAAGATACACATCAATTCGCTCAGTACTTGCTATTGCAAATCAGTTGGATTTAGAACTGCATCAAATGGATGTCCAAACAGCGTTTCTTAATGGAGAACATTGGCAAAGTGTCAAACGTATCTTACGTTACATTAAAGGTACACTAGACTGGGGAATTCAATTTGATGGTTCAAAAGAAGAGGGAGTACAACTTAGTGGATTTGTTGATGCAGACTGGGGAGGTAACGTAAATGGACGTAAATCTCAGTCTGGCTACATGTTTACAATCTGTGGTGGAGTTGTCAGTTGGGCAAGCAAGAAGCAAACCAGCGTAGCTCTTTCCTCAACCGAAGCAGAATACGTTGCAGCCTGTCTAGCTACCAAGGAGGCAGTATGGCTTCGCTCACTACTTGCTGACTTGAATTTTACTCAAGAAGAGCCTACAGTTGTTCAGGAAGACAATCAAGGAGCAATCGCGATGTCTAAAAATCCGAAGTTTCATGCTAGAACAAAACACATAGACATCAAGCACCATTTCATCAGAGAAAAAGTGGAGAAGGGTGAGTTAATTTTAAAGTACTGTCCTACTAACGATATGATTGCTGATATGCTCACTAAGGCACTACCAAGAACACTGTTTGAAAAATTTCGAATGATGATGAACATAACAAACAGAGTTTGAGCAGAGACTCATGAACAACCTCTTTTTAATTGTTATAACCTATTTTTTGAGTGGGAGTGTTAGAATATACAAAAAATAGAGCTATTGTTTAGTTACGAACAATGACGTTTACTTCCGCTTTTATTGCACGCTGTCATGCTGTGAGCTGTAAGAATTTACTTCGTCTAAGTTTTCGTTCGAGTTGTAATCGCCGTTATGTTATGGATGAATTTATCTTCAATCGCTTTGTTTCTGTGCGTAAAACTCCTGATTTTAACACTAACAACATATATACAGGATAAAAATATAATGAATAGGGATGTCACAAAAATAAGAACCAAGACAATTGATAAAAAATCATTGAAAAAACTAATAAAGAAAAATTGAAAAAGCTTTAAACAAATATGGATAAAATTAGATTTAAAGTAAATAGCACTGAGTTATAGAAATTAAGAGCAGATATATTTGGTAAGACCACTCCCAACATTAATTATATATGAAAATGGACAAGAACTTACAGACACTATTGAAATCCCTACAAAGCATGAATACTTTTTCAAGAAACTATTATCAAATAAGAAACCAGAAAATAAATACAAGAGACATGTAAAGCAAAAATAATCTTGTTTAAAAAGATTTTGAAAAAAAGTGAGATAGCAGATCCCCAGAGAAAATGCAAAAAACGGGAATTCTAAAATATCTTAAAAACAAAGAAAATTCCAGGGTTAGATCATATGTGTAATGAATTTTATATGAATTGTGGGGAAAAACTAAAAAACATCAATTTTGAAAATTAAAAATAATGCATTTGAAAAAGCAGTTTGAACAATATATGAGAAAAGATAATAAGAGACAATTAAAGACTGGCCAGGAAAATTTCGAACTATCAATATCAGCAACATCTTTGAAAAGTTGATACTAAGTAGGTTAAGGGAAAATATAGAAAGTGGCTTTTGGAGGTTGCTGTTGTTGGGGAAAAGGGAAGATCAACCCTAGGTCACCTATTTGTGTGGTAAGCAGTGATTGATTACTACAGATACATTAAATGGATATTAATTTAGTGTTCCTTGAATTAGAAAAAGACTTTTTGACAAATAATGTTTGAAATCATGTCTACTAGATTTATGTAAAAATACCTAAAATACCTTGAAGAAAAATACCTAAAAAGCATCTATGAATTGAACAAAGAAGGCTGTGTACAAATGAATACACCATGTGGAATAACTCAGGACATTGAAATAAGTGAGAATTTTTAAACAAGGCATGATATTCGTAGCCCTGATATGTGCAAGTCACATTGATAAAGGAATTGCACCTATAATTAGAAAGAGACAAGGAATACAACATGGAAGGATGATTATCCCACCTCTATTGTATCACTTGATAATACGATGTTTGCATCTATTAGAGAAAATGCAACAAATGTTGAACATAGCAGAAGAGTTTCAAAAACAAAATCCACTAAACTTTAACATTGATAAGAGTGGAAGAATGAAAACAAACACAATCAAGATGAAGGTAAGAAACTTAAGCTAAATGAGACAACCTTAAAAGAGGTGAGCAAATATAAATTACCTATGAGATATAACAAATAACAGCAGAACAGTAGAGGAATGCATCAATAGCAGGGAAATTTCAACAAAGGCACATTAATGAAATAAAAATCTTAATAAGCCAAACAGCATTAAATAACAAAGCATGAAAAAAAGCATAAATTAATTGAAAGTGCACTTATCCCTAAAATCTTATATGGATGTGAAAAATGAATAAAAAAATCTTAAAAATCCTTGAAGATAAAAATAAAGACGTCATAATCCTGACTAAGACTTTAATACCTACATCAACTAATAAACATTGAAAGAAACATGTTTAACAAAACAATTTTACAAAGAACAAAAGCAGCTTAACTTAAGAAATTGCTGGTATAATGAAATAATTAATGACTTGATTAAACTAAAGACCGTAATTACTATAATATTCCTGCTTCTCTTTTATTCCCGCCTCCCTATTTATCCCGCTTGTATTTCATAGATTGTAAGAATAATCCTGCCTCCCTATTAATCCCGCATGCAGGATTAAAACTTTTATTGGCATTTGCCATTCTTTATACACTTTGTATGGGTTGGAAATCAAGAATTGAAACTAATGCTTGGAGTGAATGGGTTGAATCACATGATAATGTCATAGACGGGAGAGGGCAGATAGCTGTCTTCTTTTGCAAGTTTATCAAACATCCAAGTCTCACAGCAAAAAAAGACGTTTTATTCTTTGAATTTGTACTACTGTCTATAAAGCACAATGTCTGATCTGTATTGTCTGTCAAAATAAATTCCCCACCCTCCATTAAATTTTATTCCCCTCATACATTTTGAAATTGCATATTTTTTTCTCTGATTTGCCACAATCATGTTTAAGAGACTTTTTTGTTGAAAAGATATCCTCATACTACACTTCAAGGCATTGAAAAAATAATCCCGCCTTTTTTTGTTAGGTTGAAACGCTAATCCTGCAGCGGGAATATTAGAGTAAATACGGTATACAATGCTCACCATTAGAGGATAGAGCAGCATGTTAAGAAAAGAGTTGGAGATTTTGGAATAAAAGGATATATAAAACATAAAAAAGGGACCAACATTACTGAAATTGAAACGAAAAATGACCAATTCAAAAGCTAATTACAAAAGAAAACATGACAATATAAGTTGCAGAATCAATTTGTATATTCAAAAATCTGGTTTTTTGTTTTAGTATACTTGATAATTTTTCTTGCAAGTTGAGTTAGAATCAAATTGATGAAGTTGACACAACTTGTTTCCATCCCATATAAATATTTAGACCTAACAAATTACTAGAGAATAAACTACATTACGACAGTACGATGATGCTACCAGGGAAGCAAAATATTATGACTAACCTATGGTTAGTCACATGGACCAAAAGCACAATATAAAATTTATTCATTCAATTCAATAACTGTTTCCCAAAATAAAAACATAGTACAGCACAGCATAGCATAGCATTATCTATCAAAGGTGGGTCCATAAACACATTTTTGTTCCTTTAGATTCAATTTTATTCAAAATCCTAGCAAAACCCCTATATTCTAGCAAGGCATGTTAGAGTTTCACTATAGCAAATTGCAGTTGGAGTTGGGCAGAGAGGAGTAACTCCTTTTCAAGAGTGATGTTTGGGGTAGCAATTTCACTATGATGCCTGCATTTCTTCATCTGCATTTCTGGTCCACAGTGCTGTGTGCTTATAAATTAAAATAATTATCTTATAAATTATTCTTCAATCAAAACTGAATAAAATGGCAAAAACAAAGCCCTCTCAATCCCCCACACCTGGGTCCTGCGGTCCTTCCTCAAAAAGGTGTTTCCAAAGAAGTCTCTGGGGCTACGCCCCTGGACCCTACTTTTACCTGTGTGGCAGACCAAATATTTTTCCCTATCTTTTCAAAAAACTCATTCATTCTCAAAACTGAAACTTGACAACTCTGTCCGTATCAGGTGCATTTTGTTTATTTTGATAAGAACTAAAAATAATTCCTTCAACACAGTACTCCCAAGAATAATTTACAAAAATAAATTTTTCTTAAAAAACCATGGCAGAAACATGTATAACATTGCTTATAACTGTAAAATTTATTCAAGGTTGTAGGTAAACGAAGCTTTGCTTCTCAGGCCTTTTCTGTCTATTCGTTTCCTCCAATTATCTCTCACCAGAACACAATGTTGATGATAAACTTTAAGTAATTTACACGGGTTCAGCACCTTATAAGCCAGCCTTTCTTTAAAGATCCACAAAAGAACGTTTTCCATACCATATGAATTTGGAGGGAAATCTAGCTCAGTCAATTTGTCAGCAGTTATGTCTCCCCTTACGTAAAATACAAATATATCATGGCTCCCAATGTAAGGATAACCATCTCCACAATGTGCGGACCCATATGATTCACTGCAGTTTGCAGGATGTCTTGTTAGTGCATACATCAATCTATTGTCTTTCAAGACACTGGGATTGACTTTTTCCCAGCCTGGTCCTAAGAAATTGTCTTGATGAAGCAAAATTACCATCTTTCCTTTCAAATATTTTGCAGCATAGTCAATGTTATCTTTGATGGACGGTGATGCGAAATTGTTATGAATTACGAGTTTATGAATAAACTTGAAATCTAGCATTTTTAACCGTCTAATGGTCGATTCTCGCCTGACCAGAACGTGAACATTTGATACCAGTTGGTTTTCAAGGTTTCTTTTGAGACACTCAAACACTTCAGCCATCCTTGCCTTAATTTCTTCATCAGTAGGTGGTAAACCCTTGATTAACAAACCTTTTCTAACATCTTCATGATCAAATGGCACAAATGTTGTCACCAGATGAAACAAACCAGATTTCTTCTGTTCCAGTGCGTAATTTGTTCCTGGATCCAATTCGGCAGAAATTTTCAGCCCCATTGAGTTAAAAAAATATAATGCTACCAAAGCAATCAAGACACTGCCCAGGATCTTGAGCTTTAAACCCATGGGAAAAACAGGCCAAACAGTTTCTGTACAGTGTATTAACAATGGGCTTAGCAGCGCGTTTATGCCCGCAAGTATAAAACGCAGGTTATGCAGGTCAATAAAACAATTGCGCGGGTCAAAACTAGCGGTCATGTATGGCAGGATGCTTTTTTTTGTCAAAACATCAAAAAATCGTATCAGTAATCAGGAATCACGAACTGCGTGACAGAGATTTTGCACCACATATCAGGATTTGTTTGCTATATCTCAGAACTTATGTGATATTTATCAGAAATTCTTGGCACATTAAAATTGCAAGAGATCAATGAATCTAATTGCTCCAAATTTTCTGATTGCTCCAAGTTTTCTGATTGCTCTAGATTTTCTGATTGCTCCAAATTTTCTGATTGCTCCAAATTTTCTGATTGCTCCAAGTTTTCTGATTGCTCTAGATTTCTTGGTTGCTCCAAATTTTCTGATTGCTCTCGATTTTCTGATTGCTCCAAATTTTCTGATTGCTCTAAATTTTCTGATTGGGGTCATCCATAAAGTACGTTCGCAATCAGGAGGAGGGCGGGGGGGGGGGGGGGGAGTCGATCAAAAATTGTACGCTTGCATACAAGGGGGAGGAAGTGTAATGGGTATTTAGTACGTACGCTTAAGAAATTTATATACGTGAAATTTGAGATTCTCTTCTCCCGGACAATGGTGCCAAAGATCCTTTGGAACAAGCTTTCTTATCTCCTGCACCTTGTTCTTCAGAAGCACCTACCATTCTTTCGCGTCTCCGCGTATCCAATGAAGAGTGGTTATGGAATCTGTCCAACATCTCATTACTTTCACGTGGCAGATTGGACTCAGAGCATTATTCACTGTGACTATCAGTCGAGCGAGTATGAGAGCTGATAAAAGTTCAAGTCTTGGAATTGACATCTTTGTAAGTGGTGCAACTCTGGACTTGGACATGACGAGATTAGTCTGTGAATTGGCATAAACGGCTGCCGCATACGTCTGTTCTGAGCTGTCGCAGAATCCAAAGAGCTCAATTTCTCGTGGTCTTGCTTTAACAGCTCCAAAGTAGTACCTGGGGATGATAAATTTATGTGCACGTGTTATGAGAGTTAGCAATTTAGTCCATTCACTTTTTAATTCTTCTGAAAGAAGCTCATCCCAGGCCATGTTCTCTCGAAATGACCTTTGAAGATATACCTTAAGCGGCGACGTTATAGGTGTTATCAGTCCTAAAGGACCATATATCTTTGCAATTACACCGAGAACAGTCCGTTTTGTCATCTCTGTTTCTAAAGGCTTTAAAGGGACAGCCAAATTTTGCACTTGCATTTTATTGGGTAATCTAAAGGAGTTGAACCTGCTGATCACGAATTCGTTATTTGTTTTTCGATATTTTTTACAGTTTGTGAGATATAAGCTCTTGCATTTCGATAATTGAATTGAATTAACCGACAAAAATTTGTCGGTTTGGCGACACTGTGACTCAATTTTGACGTCACTGCAGGGCCGGCGAAACCGGGGGCTGGGGGGCATGCCCCCCACTTTTTCACAGCGCTTAAGAAAAATTTTAGGCAAAAGTGAAAATAAATGTAGTATGATTCTGTAAGTAACTTTGCCTAGTATTCTCTTAAATGTATCCTTAGCTTTACCTTGGTTGCTATGTCTTTACCATAGAAGACGTTCATAAAATTTAATATGGGAATTAGATCGAAGAATTCGGTCACTGTCTAAGTTTTACAACGTGTGACAGCTTGGTTTAGCAAATTGATCGAGAAATCTAGTCCTAAATAACTTGATGCCAGCACAAATTGAAGGAGTTTCATTTTTTCCATTGCCTAAACTTGGCACACAGGGTCTATTTGTTAACAATTTGTTAAAAATTTTCTCAGAAACTTTACAAAAAAGAGAAAAATCAGCTGTTGAAGGTAAAGAAACAGCTGGAAAGAACTTTTTTGAAGATATGAAAAATAAAGTATGAGCAGATTCGTTCTTAAAAAGTGTCATCAAGAAAACTTTAGAGTTTGATCGTTTCGATAATCCATCCCGAAAAAGAAAATATCGACACAATTATAAATTCTATTTAAACTCATTTTGACAAGCCCAGTTCAAATTTTTTTAAAGCATTTAATTTCCGAGAAAGTTAAGATCAGATGTAACAAAGTTATATCTTAACTGTACAAAATTGCTTAACTTTTTATTTTTAGTTGATAGTTCTTCTGTTGATATTTCAACGTTAATTTTTTTTATTAATCCGTGTTTCATTTTTTTTCCCCATCCTATTTCGGGTAATTTTAAAATCTAAAAAAAAGGTTTTATCACAAGCTATATGATAGTGGTTATTTTAAAACTTTGCAAAACTTTTCTACTTCAAGTCAACATCACAATAGACGCGACTTTGCGACACCTTCAGTCATACAATTATAAAATTTTTCTTGCCGCCAACCATGGTTGCGGCCTTTCCTAAGCCCTTTCAAAACTTTGATGGCCCCTCCACTTTCAAATACGTGTCGCCGGCCCTGCACTGTGCATTTCGTTAGTTTCGCCTCAAGCCGAATCGACCGACGACGATTCGCAAATTGAACACTGCAAGTGATGGTACTCTCAGTTCTGTTCCACCGGCTTTTAGTTTGAGCATTTCAGACATCAATTCTGAAGTATTTAGTTGTTCATCGTTTCTGGAGAACAACTGAAGTGTCAATTTCGATTAATTATACGCGAGGGAAGAGCTGGAACAAGAAGCCGTAGCTTTGTGGGCCTACACAGGTGATCAAAACAAAGTCGTGAAACAGCATGGACACATTCCGACCCGCAGAATTTGAATGATTCTAAACATTTAATATTTTTCGATCCTTAAAAGCACCTGCTGTAGATTCAGATGCAGTTATCAACGCGTGACCATGACTCCTTCACGCTTCAGTGGAAGATATACGAAATTCATGGCGAACGAGAGCCACACATTGTGACGTCAGAATGTCACCAAACTGATTCAGCTCTTGTCGTTTTTTTCTCGGAAAGGTGCAACTTTAAAGCCTTATAACTTCTAAACTAATTGGAATTTTGCAAAAAACGACTTTGCCATAATACACGCACCAGATGCAAACTTTATAGTTAATAAAAATTTTTTTTTTGGCTGGAGAGGCCCTTTAAGATCATTTAGGAATCAATCTGTCTTGTTGGGATTCATTGAAACTTATCTGCGCCATCACCTGCTTCGAATTTGATACCCATTTGCGAAGATTGAAGCCTCCTTGTCTCATTATTTTCTTAGCAACTTTGTACAGCTAAATGGCTTCTTCCTCATCGTAACCTCCCATGTTTACATCATCTGCATTAAAAGAGTTCACAAGACTTTGGCATACTTTAGAATGTTGTCAGCAAAAGATTCTATGTGCTTTTTTAAGGTGGCATTCAGCAGAAAGGGGCTGCAGCAAACTCCAAATACTACTTTGTAGGTAAAAACTCTTGCAAATCGATAGACAGTAATTTGTAGTGATGGAGTATTTACGTCGTCTACCCACAAAAACCTTAGTGCATCTCTATCTGGTGGCCATACTGAGATCATTAAAAACGCTTTCTCGATGTCAGCTGCTAAGGCTATTGGGTATAGTCTGAACCGGGCAACAATTTATGCGACTGTTTTCAGCAAGCATGGTCCAGTATATAGACAGCTGTTAAGAGAAGTTCCGGCCTTGTCTTTCGCAGAAGCATCATACACCACGCGGACATTTCGCGGAAGCTCTTGTCTTGGCGAATGACGGAGAAATGAGGCAAATATGTGGTCTTTCCAACTGTACAATCTTGTGATTGCGATGCGTCGACTTTTTCAATGATACCTCGACTCTCTTGCTCCTTAATAATATTGTTATATTCGTTTAGCAAATATGGATAGGTCTTCAGTTTCGTAAGATTGTATATGAGTCTCTTTTTCGATAGTGTATAGTTGTCTGGCAAAGTTGCATGTTCAGGTTTCTTGGCTGTACGGCTAGCTCCGCCGTTGATTCGCAAATGCTTGAATGGTGGCGCTGTTTAGACACGAAACAAAGTATCCTGCTAGGGCACTTCCTTGAAATATGACCCCGCTTGAGACAAATAAAACAGGGCCTCTGTTTTCGTAGAATTCCCTTTCTTTGGTTGACATCTGTTACTATGTGACACTTTGCAGATGGGTGCAAACTTTTACAAAAACCGCAGCTGATCTTGCTAGTATTGTTCATAAGTGCTGACGTTGTATGAAGCTGACGAAACGGTGGCTTAGAAATAGTTGCGTTGCTAGCTGAACTTTGTTTCAATTGAGCGCATTGTTCTCTGGCATGAAGTTCAGCCTTTACGTGATCTAGTATCTTTCCTATCTCCCACCCTGCATTAGTTTAGTGACAGTTATACGAATTTCATCCGGGAATTTGCTCATTATCATTGGATTAAGAAAGGGTCCATATTGTTCCAGATCGTATCCAAGAGACTGTAAAGATCTGATATTAGTGTCAATTTCATCAACAAGTTTGCGTAAACCCTTTACGTCTTTGTCACTGACAACGCTGCGCAAATGCATTAAAGCTTCAACGTGAAAGTTTACAATTTTTTTGCGCAAAACGGTCCTTTAAGAGTTTTAGAGCGATTTCATAATTTGCTCCGGTAGTTGAAATGCCTGAAATGGCGGCTGTGGCTTCCCCTTCTAGGAGAGTTTTCAGGTGTCCAAATTTGTTCACCGGGGAGAAAGATGAATTTCCCTCAACTATGTCAAATGAGTCCCAAAATTCTTGCCATTTTCTAGGATCCCCAGCAAACTTGGGTAAGTGAAGCCTCAGTAGGTTTGCAATGTGATCAGAGCTTGTGGTTGAGGCCAAAAAATATCATTGGCTACCTTCAGTGTTTTGTTCATCGATTTTAGAAATTTCCGACTTTTTTGCGCCGAGTTCTATTAAATTGGCATGTATTTCTGACTGCCAATCTTCAGAAGAAATTACCTCTGCCTCAACTTCTTCGTAATTTACCAAATCGAATATTTCCTGGTCAATATCCCTCAGTACCTTTAATTTATCCCTCAACCCAGCAGTCAAGCGTTCGATTTCAATTCTAGACGGATGTTCTCCCTCACCCTCTACCGACAAAACGACCAAAAAAACAAACTCAGGGAATATTCAAACAGAACATAGATCAAAGATAATATACGCATCGATCAAAGATAATCAACATTTCTCATCGAATTTAGACGAAATGCAAAATCGAATCTCTTGAGAACTGGGGGGAGGACGTAAACAGCACAAAGCCAGTCAATGTACTGTTTTCCAAATCCATTCGAGATAGAGTAACATGGTCTCTTTGTTGTATCTGCGCGCTTTTTTAACCCTTTTTAAACCCCAGAGCAGCTTTGCTGTCTATTTATACCTTTTTCTATTAATCTTTCGCTTGGTTTCTCGTCAAAATAAAAGTACCATCTATGCTTTGTGTCCACGTGCTTTCTACAGCCCCTCTTGCTGAAAAAAGCTCGATGCACACAGTACTTCACAGGGCAAATGTACGTTTTGTCTTCAGATTCTCTGAGAATCAACGTTCCTTTCCGGTCTTTGGCACCATCCACCTTTGACCAATCAATAATATTTATCTTTGTTTCTCTCAAATAGCTTCTTTTATGCAAAGATGCAACAAATCCATTCACAAAAGCGCCCCACGTAAACAATATGGAGGCAATTGATTGGTCAAATTGCCAACTTTTCATTGAATTAAAAATAACTGAAAAGTTCAGTGTTGTTTTTGAAATTCACTTACAATCTGAATGATTTACATTTTATTAAAAGATCTATTGTGATAGGGAACCGCACACGAAGTGATCAACGTGATTTACTTGAACCCCAGAGGTCATCAATCAAAGTGCACAGTGAACGAGGAATTCTTTCTAAATCAGGCATTAACTGACAGAGGGAAAACTAAGGTCACCTTGCAAGTAAAGGTCACTGGAGTCATCTGTATTCGATGGGGTCAGAGTCCAAACTTTTGTTCCTCTTCCACTGAGAACTGGGGTCAGTTAAAAAAGCAAGGGTTGTGGCTGTGATTTACTACACTCAGAAGTATATATGTGTATATATAAATCCCCTGATTATTGCTATGCAAATTATTAGGTATAAGAGCAAGCATGAACCAGCATTTCTAGCAGTGAACAGAATATTGGATTCATTCAACAAAAATGACTGACGGTAATTCAAAAATTCATTTGTTCGATGTTTTTGGGTCCACCTAGGCAGACAAATCGTTTGACCTTGTTTCTAAAATGAATTTGAAACTCAGGTTTTTTGGCACTACCATAATTGCTTTGATAGCAGTTGCCTTCCTGTACAATAGCATTGATAATGATTCAGTCTTTCCTGGAAATTCAAAGGCCATTGGTGGAGTCTTCTTCAAGATGAAGTTTAAATATCAATCTCTGCTAAAACGAAATCTCGGATCGAATATGCCCTTCGCGGTGAATTCAGAAACAGGACACCTATTAAAACAAGAAAAATCTGGCTTGTTTCATTTGGTGACAACATTTGTGCCATTTGATCACGAAGATGTTAGAAAAGGTTTGTTAATCAAAGGTTTACCACCTACTGATGAAGAAATTAAGACAAGGATGGCTGAAGTGTTTGAGTGTCTCAAAAGAAACCTTGAAAACCAACTGGTATCGCATGTTCACGTTTTGGTCAGGCGAGAATCGACCATTAGACGGCTGAAAATGCTAGATTTCAAGTTTATTCATAAACTCGTAATTCATAACAATTTCGCATCACCGTCCATCAAAGATAACATTGACTATGCTGCAAAATATTTGAAAGGGAAGATGGTAATTTTGCTTCATCAAGACAATTTCTTAGGACCAGGCTGGGAAAAAGTCAATCCCAGTGTCTTGAAAGAGAACAGATTGATGTATGCACTAACAAGGCATCCTGCAAACTGCAGTGCATCATATGCGTCCGAGCATTGCGGAGATGGTTATCCTTACGTTGGGAGCCATGATATATTTGTATTTTACGTAAGAGGAGACATAACTGCTGACAAATTGACTGAGCTAGATGTCCCTCCAAATACATATGGTATGGAAAACGTTCTTTTGTGGATCTTTAAAGAAAGGCTGGCTTATAAGGTGCTAAACCCCTGTAAAGTGCTAAAAGTTTATCATCAACATTGCATTCCGGTGAGGGATAATTGGAGGAAACGAATCAACAGAAAGGGCCTAAATGGCGGAGCTTCGTTTACCGACAAACTTGAATAAACTTGCCATTGCTATTGACATTGATTTTTGTATATGGTGTGATTTGGTATATGGTATGAAGCGATTGGTTTGATATTGCTGCCATGGTTTGTTTTAAGAAAAACTAATTTTTTTTTAAATTATTAATTTTGTAATTTTGTAAATTATTCTCGGGGGTACTGTGTTGAGGGAATTATTTTTAGTTCTTATCAAAATAAACAAAATGCACCTGATACGGAGGTATAGGAAGAAACTAAAATTATGCATGTTTCTTTGTCATGCTTTTGGAAATGTCCAGAAACGAAACTCAGTCATACAGAATCTTAAAAACAAAATTATGTTTATGGAACTAGCTTATGGATAGATAATGCCTATGCAAGCTATGTTTTTATTTGAATAATTCTTGTAAGTAGTTCTTGTAAGTTGTCTTGGTTTAATAATTTAATAAGTAACATTTTATAATTGTGCTTGAAGTCCATGTTTAAAACTAGAGGTTAGTCATAATATCTGGGGGAAGCCTCAACCCCCCCCCCTCTTTTTTAGGTTCCCCTTTTCCTAGCGATTGTCACAGGAGTGTGAATTTAATTCGCACAGGAGTGCAAGCAGTTTTCTATCACGTGACCTGTCCTCATTTTGGAATCGAGGTTCATGGCACCCTTGTCTTTCCAAGGCTAATCTTAATATTCTATCGCAGGGCCAATGGCTGCCGGCGTAGCGGGCGTCGTAGGGGGCTATAAAGTATACTAAAATAGAAAACCACAATCTTGGAGAAAAATTTTGGAACTCACTTCAAAAATCGATAACGGTTTAGATTTTTACGTTTTCCTTTAAATTTTCACCCGCTCTCCCCTTCAGCAATGTTGCGTATGGAAGACACATTGATTTCCAACTTGAAACATTGTACTGGGGGAAAGGGGGCGGCGGTATTAGGTGAATTTGTGAAAATAGCTGAAGTTCCAATATATTTTGTCAAGGGTTGCAGATTATCTTAAAACATAGTTTACCAATGATGAGTTCATGGTTGAATGGAATTTCAAGAAGTCGAACTCAATTATGCAAAGTCTAAAGAAACAAAATTGAGTTTATAGAACGAATTTTCATCTATAATGTTAAAACAACATTAATTTGATTTTGTTGAGCTATGCTCATTAGAGAAACGAAATCTATGTCATCAAAACAGGAAGCTGTCTTGAGTCCCAAATGTATGTATAGGTAGTAACTCCACAACAACATGGAAATTTAGTTGACTCTCTGTGTCAGTGGTGTAACAAATTATATTGTATCGTTAAAAGAAACAAGTCGCGCAGCTTTTCTTGGCCACTAGTTGAAAAAGCAATGTTTGAAAGAATTAAATTTTGGGCACATAGCACATTTTGTGAATATACACAAGGGTATTAAAAGTACACTACCAGGACAAAAGTACACTTGGTGAGCAAAGTATCGCAACAACTGCGAAGGAGATTGATGGCGAAGGAACGTTACTGTTGCGGCTGATTCGGTGCTATTTTCTCTTCAGATTTCTATTGTCTTTGACGTTATACCATTGGCTAATTGAAAATGTAAACAAACAGTCTGATTGGCTCAAAACATTTTTCATCCTTGTTTAAGTACCCTGCGATGGAGCAAAAATGAAGGCCTCGTTATGATGGCCTTTATTCGAGGGGGCGTTTAAAAGAAGGGGACGTTTTATTGCAGCGTTACGGTAGATCAAATTGACTACTATGCAGTTAAAGCTAAGAATGAAGAAAAATCAATCATACTATTAGGTGACAATAATATGAAAGTAGATTATATAAAAGGGAATCACAACACAAAAAGCCCACATGGAAAAAAATCTCTTTAAAATAATAAATATGGAAAAGCTTGAGTCACTTAATGAAAGTTATAATTGCCAAGGTATTTGGACACGTATTAAAATAACAGACCCAGAAAACTAAGACAGAAATAAAATTCTGGATTATGTTTGTGAACAAAAATTGTTTACCAAGAATAAAAGCATGCTAATATAGATGAGGAAGGAAACTATGCTTTAGAGAGGATTACCAAGAGCAGTATTAAGGAATCTGACCATAATGCTATTATTCTAGATCTTAGCCTAAAAAATCAAAATCCAGATAACATTATTCCAAAAGAAATTAGGAAGTATAAGTGGGTAACCACTGATGAATCCCTTCAGGACTTTAAAAAAACAAACACAAAATGTGACATGTGGATGGGATGGGCATTGATGTGGATTGGTAAGGAAAGATAAATCAAATATATTTCAAGTTGGAAATGAGCAAAACAATGTCATGGTAAATGTTTCAAGAAAAGGTTTAATGCTATCAAAAATAATAGCACAAGATTACACCAAAAACATGGGAAAAATCAATAGTTTAAAAAATATATGAGAAAAGATAATAAGAGACAATTAAAAACTGGTGAGGAAAACTTCTAACTATCAATATCAGCAACATCTTTGAAAAGTTGATACTAAATAGGTTAAGGCAAAAATATAGAAAGTGGCTTTTGGAGGTTGCTGTTGTTGGGAAAAAGGGAAGATCAACCCTAGGTCACCTATTTGTGTTGATTACTACAAATACATTAAATGAGATATTAATTTAGTGTTCCTTGAATTAGAAAAAGACTTTTTGACAAATAATGTTTGAAATCATGTCTACTAGATTTATGTAAAAATACCTAAAATACCTTGAAGAAAAATACCTAAAAAGCATCTATGAATTGAACAAAGAAGGCTGTGTACAAATGAATACACCATGTGGAATAACTCAGGACATTGAAATAAGTGAGAATTTTTAAACAAGGCATGATATTTGTAGCCCTGATATGTGCAAGTCACATTGATAAAGGAATTGCACCTATAATTAGAAAGAGACAAGGAATACAACATGGAAGGATGATTATCCCACCTCTATTGTATCACTTGATAATACGATGTTTGCATCTATTAGAGAAAATGCAACAAATGTTGAACATAGCAGAAGAGTTTCAAAAACAAAATCCACTAAACTTTAACATTGATAAGAGAGAAAGAATGAAAACAAACACAATCAAGATGAAGGTAAGAAACTTAAGCTAAATGAGACAACCTTAAAAGAGGTGAGCAAATATAAATTACCTATAAGATATAACAAATAACAGCAGAACAGTAGAGTAATGCATCAATAGCAGGGAAATTTCAACAAAGGCAATCATTCATGAAATAAAATTATTAATAAGCCAAACAGCATTAAATAACAAAGCATGGAAAAAAGCATAAATTAATTGAAAGTGCACTTATCCCTAAAATCTTATATGTGTGTGAAAAATGAATAAAAAAATCTTAAAAATCCTTGAAAATGAAAATAAAGATGTGATAATCCTAACCACTTCAATACCAAAATCAACACTCTTTCAAGCCTTACTATATGAATGTGGACTTAAAGGCATTGGTTTATCAAATAAAACTAAGAAGACTTCAGTACCTACATCAACTAATAAACATGAAAGAAACATGTTTAACAAAACAATTATACAAAGAACAAAAGCAGCTTAACTTAAGAAATTGCTGGTATAATGAAATAATGAATGACTTGATTGAACTAAATATACAATGCTCAAAGAAACAAATTTCAGATCTATCAAGGGAAATTTGGTAAAAAATTGCGAAAAGCAAAATCAGAAGAGGATAGAGCAGCATGTTATTAAGAAAATTATTAAGAAAAAAAAGAGTTGGAAATTTTGGAACAAAAGGATATATAAAACATAAAAAAGAGACCAACATTACTGAAATTGAAACTAAAAATGACCGATTCAAAAGCTAATTACAAAAGAAAACATGACAATATAAGTTGCAGAATCAATTTGTGTATATTCAAAAATCTGGTTTTCTGCTATAGTATTCTTTATAATTTTTCTTGCAAGTTGAGTTAGTTTAAATTGATCAAGTTGATATAATTTGTTTCCATTCCATATATATAGTTACACTAAAGAATTACTGGCTAATAAACTACTTTACCACAGTATGATGATGCTACCAGGGAGACAAAATATCATGACTAACCTCTGGTTAGTCACATGGACCTAAAGCACAATATAAAAGCTTACTTATTTAATTCAATAACTGTTTCCCAAAATAAAAACATAGCACAGCACACCACAGCACAGCACAGCATCGCAAAGCATAGCATAGCATAGCATAGCATAGCATAGCATAGCATAGCATAGCATAGCATAGCATAGCATAGCATTATCTATCAAAGGTGGGCCCATAAACACATTTTTGTTCCTTTAGATTCAATTTTTTTTCAAAATCCTAGCAAAACCCCTATATCCTAGCAAGGCATGTTAGAGTTTTACTATAGCAGATTGCAGTTGGAGTTGGGCAGAGAGGAGTAACTCCTTTTCAAGAGTGATGTTTGGGGTAGCAATTTCACTATGATGCCTGCATTTCTTCATCTGCATTTCTGATCCACAGTGCTGTGTGCTTATAAATTAAAACAATTATTTTATAAATTATTCTTCATTCAAAACTGAATAAAATGGCAAAAACAAAGTCCTCTCAATCCCCCACACCTTGGTCCTGTGGTCCTTCTTCAAAAAGGTGTTTCCAAAGACCTGGCAAAAGAAAAGGCTACGTCCCTGGACCCTACTTTTACCTGTGTGGCAGTCAGGATTTATTTTGGATTGATTAAGATCCACCCATGGCAGACCAAATATAAGCCCTGGCAGAAACATGTATAATATTGCTTATAACTGTAAAATTTATTCAAGGTTATAGGTAAATGAAGCTCTGCTTCTCAGGTCTTTTCGATCTATTCGTTCTCTCCAATTATCCCTGACCGGGATGCAATGCTTATGATAAACTTTAAGCACTTTACACGGATTTAGCACCTTATAAGCCAGTCTTTCTTTAAAGATCCACAAAAGAACGTTTTCCATACCAGATGAATTTGGAGGGAAATCTAGCTCAGTCAATTTGTCAGCAGTTATGTCTCCTCTTACGTAAAATACAAATATATCATGACTCCCAATGTAAGGATAACCATCTCCACAATGTGCGGACCCATATGATTCACTGCAGTTTGCAGGATGCCTTGTTAGTGCATACATCAATTTGTTTTCTTTCAAGACACTGGGATTGACTTTTTCCCAGCCTGGTCCTAAGAAATTGTCTTGATGAAGCAAAATTACCATCTTCCCTTTCAAATATTTTGCAGCATAGTCAATATTATCTTTGATGGACGGTGATGCGAAATTTTTATGAATTACGAGTTTATGAATAAACTTGAAATCAAGCATTTTCAACCGTCTAATGGTCGATTCTCGCCTGACCAAAACGTGAACATGCGATACCAGTTGGTTTTCAAGGTTTCTTTTGAGACACTCAAACACTTCAGCCATCCTTGCCTTAATTTCTTCATCAGTAGGTGGTAAACCCTTGATTAACAAACCTTTTCTAACATCTTCATGATCAAATGGCACAAATGTTGTCACCAGATGAAACAAACCAGATTTCTTCTGTTCCAGTGCGTAATTTGTTCCTGGATCCAATTCGGCAGACATTTTCAGCCCGATTGAGTTAAAAAAATATAATGCTACCAAAGCAATCAAGACACTGCCCAGGATCTTGAGCTTTAAACCCATGTGGAAAACAGGCCAAATAGGTCGTTTCTGTACAATCTATTGACAATAGGCTCTACAGCGCGTTTATGCCCGCAAGTGTAAAACGCAGGCTATGCAGGTCAATAAAACAATTGCGCGGGTAAAAACTAGCGGTCATGGCGGCTTCCTAAAACCAGACCCTGAGACCCTGCGGTCATTATGTCTTGTTCGTTTTCATCTTGTTTACCTAATTGTACGGGGGCTACTCTCAGGGGTGCCTACACTCTCAGGGGCTCCTGCCCTCTTCAAAGAGGGGAAGAGGGGCAAGAAGTGCCCTGAAATATAAGAAAATATTAGAGAATCTTATCGATAATTTATGACCACTTTGGCCACTCTCGTTATGTTAATTTCTTTTAGAAAATTTTAGAAAAATCAAACACCAGCACAAAACGCAAAAGTTGAAAAGGTGGGCTACAACAGAGGAAGCTACAAAGATAATAGTAGATCAACAAAAAACTTGTTTCCTCCAGTGGCGGATTTAAGGGGAGGGGCAACTAGGGGCAGTTGCCCCTCCCTCAACGAGTTGAAGCAAGTTTGGCGCCCCTTTTGAAAACTGAGAATCGGGTGAAAAAGTTTCTTAGACTAAATAGGATATTTTTTTTCAAGAATTACCTCAAAGTTATCTTGTTTATTTCGAAAATGGATCTGAAATTGTTGTATACAGCGTATTCTCGTCACCAATTTTTGAAAAATTTTCAGCGCCCCAACTACCAACCGCCCCTGGTTCCCTCAGGAGTACTCCAGAAACCAAAGAAGAATAAATCGGTATTAAAACTTTGCAGGCAATCAACATTTTACAACCAACCCATTTATAACAGCCATGATTTTAATTCCAAATATTATGTATAGTGCGACAAACCATTTAATACCAATTTTATGTATGGATATTTTCGTCAATATTCTCTATATACTATGTTTAGAATCATTAATGGTAGAAAAACTCAGCTGTATGGTTGGCACATATCCATGTTATTATTTTACCCCACCCTCGAAAAATTCTACGATTTGCCCTCAGCACCAACACTGCCCCTCCTGTCCTAATCTTGTGCAGGCGTCCCGCGTCCCTGGCTACTTTGCTCGAACAGAAGAGATACACGGTTAAAAAGTTTGAAAGTGAGGCCAGCGCATGTGCAGAATAGCAATAACCCAGAATAACGTTCATCCATAGTCCAACAAATAGAGGATTTAAGTTGAACACTTTACAAACCAGCACAATCAATTCAAATCAACAAAAACATGATTAGTTTATACAATGTCAATTGCTGAAAATTATTCATCTTCGCTATTTGAATTAAGATCGTCTTAAGGAAAATTAACTAAGATATCCTGCACTCTGGTGTAAATGTTCTGGTTCATTTTATTTTTCATGGACTTTGTTGGTTCAAAATTGGTGCACTTAAAATTGTGCAGCCCGATTCCGACGGGCCTGTCTCCAGAGAAAAAGAAAACAGACGATGTCTTGGAAAATGAGGTAAAAATTTCCCCAGAAAATAGGCCTACGCCAACGTCTTGCTGTTTTTCATACGTTTATGTAAATAATGGAAAGGATGAAAAAGATCTAGTTTTGAACAGAGCTTGATATTTGTATCGGATCGAGTCAGTGAATTCGATACGAAATGAATCCGGTAGAGTGTGAACAGGGCCTATAGAATATTATAGAAACCTTGTTGATGACAACTTCTTTCTGATATTCCTTTCTGATCTTTGACACCGGAAACAGTTAGTTTTTTCAAAACAGCGTCGGATTATGCGTCGGCTTCTCCGAATATTTTACCCTGGGTACCAGACTCACTATATAAATAGTGAGTCTGGTACCCAGGGTACGAATATTTCAATGAGTAATGAAATGAAGTTAATGGTCAGGAGCAAAGCAAACAGCCCGGCACACAGGGCTTCATCAGGGTAAAATGAAGCCTGTATGCCGGGGCCAATTATAACTATACATATGATTCAATTTTTTTTATTCTAAAATTATGAAAACATAACATTGGATCCACGTCGCTGTTTTGTTTTGTTCCTGACTATTACCTTTTCAAAGAGACTGTGTCTAACTTAGGTGTTGATAGAATATTCCTTCTGTGTTGACAATAGACCATGGAAACCTCATTAGACCCTGAAAAGCTGCCTGGGCAGTCTTGTGTTATACAACTAGTTTTGTCTGTCGTGCATCGTGTTTGTGGTTCGTTATTGTTAATGAGAATGTCTTCCGATGTTTGCGTCAGTCATTTTGTTTGTCATCGTGCCATCTCTATTTTAGTTGTTATTAGTTCATTTGCCGTTAATTTGTGTCATTAGGGTTTTGTGTGCGTCACTCATGTTGTTAAAAACGTATGTTCTTTGAGTGCAAGTCCAGTCGAGTCGAAGTTGTCGTTGAAAGAAGTCGTTATCTTGTAATCGTTGGTTGCTGCTAATTTATACTTTCACTATTGAAGAATCTTGATTTAAAAAACGTTATTGCGAACTGGAGCCTGATTTATGAGCTTTACCTGTCCTGTAAAATACGTTATTTTACATTGGTGACCACGACGTGACGAATTCGCAGAAAAAAATGGAAATGATTTCAACAGAACAATTCAGAGAAATTCTGTTGGATATTATAAAGACCGTTGTATCTCACATGGCCGAAAGGGTGAGGTTGGCAGAGGAGAATGGGAGAAATTTCTTCGTGAATCGAACTAATAGGCAGGGCATTCCTCTCAACCATCGACCGCATTGCCTAATAGGCAGGGCATTCCTCTCAACCATCGACCGCATTGCCTAACCTTTGTTTTCTCGGCTGATTATGGAACAATATGGTATAACAAATAATTTAAGCCCTTACAACATTTTCAAAAATTCATCAAAGTCACGTTACCGATGACGTCAAAAAGCTCTGTTTCCTAGACTGAAAATCATTGTAACTTCTTAAGTATACGTCTGACTTTAATAAAAATGCTAGATTCGGGCTCGCCTGAACGAAAGCTTTCTAATGATATATACACATCACTATTTTAACGATGTCAGCAATTTTCAATGATGACGTCATCACTTTCAAAATGGCCGTCGACCAGCGAGCTGACTCTGATTTTGCTAGGCACAATTTGGCATTATCGCAATTTGACATCATGCATGGTTTTGCTTGACACTTTCTTATAACCGAGAAAAAGCTGCTCCTTCCCCATCCACAGTTTTTCATTATTATTCCTTTAATTTTATTAATTAAATCTAAAATAATTGTTTCCGAAGACCGGACCTGAAGCCGTCGGTACGAAACCGAGCTTTGCACAAAGGCCACGGGCTTATATTATTGGCATTGCCAGGAGACAGGAGGAAACAGTTATTTTATGATTTATTACTTTAAAGCCTTTATTTAATACCCCTGACAGGGCTAGATACCTTGCCAATCACTCATAAGGTGCCTGTCTATCCAGTATGCAAGGAATATACCTTGATTCTTTCTTAGATATGATCTTGACATATTTCATGTTTTTGTTCATGCGGATGAAATGGGGAAGGCAAAGATGAACCAAATTATGTGAACGAATGCTGACTTGTATAGTCAGATCAAGGTGCTGATGGGTTGCTTTCATCAACTCATGGGTTCGCCAACGTCTTTTCCAAAAAAACACATACAGTCAATGCCTATAAGCAATGGCAGATTGATGCAAAAACTGTTGATTCTTGAAAATCGTCAAAAAACTGAAAAGTCGCTTGAAATCACTAAGCTGGAGGATTTGTCTGCTTTGTTGAGCATGGTAGCAGCTTTGCAGAAAAGCAACACTAAGCTACTTTTGCAAGCAGTGCGTAATATGATTCTGCTTACATTTGCATTGAATCACATCAACTATGCCCGCTACTGGACATACCAACACATCTGCTTCTCCATTTCACTTCAATCATTACAGGGTGAGGGTGAACAAACTACAGCCTTCCAAGATTGGAACAAATAAGAATTTAGAGGAAATTTATTGCGATTCAAAAAGCTAAAGGGACTGCAGGTCCATACTGGTCTGGCTTCAGCAAACGTTAATGCGGTTAACACTTGGATTGCTACGTCCCACATTCATAGCAAGTTTAGAGAGGCTCTAAAAAAATACTTTTTCGTAAAGTCATCATCAATTCACAAGTACAGCATTCCAGGTAGGACAAAGCTCCTTCAGAAGCATAATGGTAGCCTTAGAGAACTCTTCGAAGCTATGGCACCAATCGGTTTTCTGTTACACCTGCGAAATCGACTTTAACTGGTGAAGAACTAGAACAATAAAGTTCTACTGACCTCCTTGCAGCGTCGATCATAGGAGAAGGGAATATGCATCGCTTCACAAATGATCGCCTGATTAATGACAGCGTTTAATTCTTCACGCCGATAAAAAAAAACAAAGCTGAAGACAGATCTGGAAAAGATTAAGGGGACATCTACCGTGGCCAAGGAACACAAAAACAGGCCTTTAACTACTCATTTTGAAGGCAGGAAGTCTGCAAGAGGCATTCACTCATCCCATGACAACCGTTCCTCTTTCAATTGTTATCGCTACAGCTGGTTTAACTTTATGTCAGTCAGACAAAGTAACTTTGCAACGACTCTTGCTCGAAAAATGGCAATGGATAAAAGACATGCCTCCGAAGTCTGCTGTTTGGATAGTAGACGGAGTGGCAGCAATTCGCTCCATCAAGCCGATGCCAACGTACCGAGCGCGGATGCACAGCCTAATCCAATTTTTTTGCTCCTGAAGCTGGGTATGAGTTGGTGAACCAGGGCCAAGAGGTCATTTAGAAGTGTACTACCAAAGCATGTTGCAAGGATATTAATGCCACGAGCTCCTGTATCGAAATTAGAAGCAAATTGATTTTATAAGACTGATTTCTGAAGGAATACACATTGGGCTTTTGCTTTTCTCCATGTAAAACGCAAATGGTTCCCATTTCGGAAGAGAAGTTTGCCTTAATCTACAGGCTTTACATGCTTTATCTGGGTGTAATTCTAAATCCTATTTCCGCAACGTAGGAAAGGTAAGGTTGCTGAAGACAGTCATCAAGAGCCCGCGATACCTTGAACTGCTTGACAGCCTTGGAGAAGAAAAAGTGGTTAGTGATAGCGATATAGAGGATTTTCAGAAGTTTGTTAAAATGGTAATGTATTCTGGCAAAGTCAAGAGAAGCTATGTGGAAACAAGACTTAAAATGTATAACAAAAAGAAAGTAACAGTTAACTCCCTTTTGATTCACATTCCTAGAAGATAGCCTACTGCTGGTTGCGTTGCGTAGAACCATCCGTCAAGACTTTCTTTCGAAAGTTGTGGCTGGAAGGGTCTTCTGAAGAGTCTTCCTTGAAATCTTTTTGCTTCACGTGCCCCCTTCTTTGAAGTCAAGACGGAAAAACAAGAGCCGACTTTCAGAAAGCGTTGGGGCAGAATTCGAAAGTGGCAGTGAAAATCTCCCTGCTCCAAAGAAATGCAAGAGATGTACAGAGGTACCGAAATAGGCCCGTAGTGTCGACGAAATCAGTGCTAGTAACGAATACAAGGAAACAACAGACCAGGTAGACTCTGTCCTAAGTAGCACTGAACTTTCCGATGAACTAGAGAATGAACGGGAAGTTTATGACTTCAGTTCATCGGAGGATTCTGGCGGTAAATGGATTTGAGGGAAATATATACCGTAAATCCTCGAATTAGCCCCCTGGGGGCTTATTCATTTCTTATATTTTTGGATGGGGGCTTATTCGAGGGGGGGCTAATACGAGGGGGTTATACAATTATTGTAGACATTAAATTCAATAAAACGCCGTAGGCAACCTCAGATGGCAAACATCATCAAATTGAGGAATCCCATTTGAGAATTTATAGTAGCAGTGGGGGCTTATTCGAGGGGGCTCATTCGAGGGGGGCTTATTCGAGGGGGGCTTATTGACAATTTATGGTTCTAGGGTGGGGGTATTTTCGAGGGGGAGGGGGGCACTTTGGGGATTTAAACGTTAAATTGAGTGATGCAGAATAATTACCTGAAAAAACATTGCCACAAAACGATCCAGAAATGCAGTTGGTTAGATTAGAGCTTTTGTCTTAAAATGTACTGTTCGACGGCCATTTTGAAAGTGATGACGTAATCATTGAAAATTGCTGACATCGTTAAAATACTGATGTGTGTATATCATTGGAAAGCTTTTTTTCAGGCGAGCCCGAATATAGCATTTATATTGAAGTCAGACGTATACTTAAGAAGTTACAATGGTTTTGAGTCTAGGAAACATAACCTTTTTGACGTCATCGGTAACGTGACTTTGATGAATTTTTGAAAATGTTGTAAGGGCTTAAATAATTCGTTATACCGTATTGTTCCATAATCAGCCGAGAAAACAAAGGTTAGGCAATGCGGTCGATGGTTCAGAGGAATGCCCTGCCTATAATGTCTATCGTGCTGAAGATGGCCAGCCCATTTGCTATTGTTGTTTGCGCGTTGGTCACGTTGCCAAATATTGTAGGGACAGGAAATTTTCTTTAGCATCCCAGGAGAAGTGTGATCAAAATGAACCTGTGATTGTTGCCTCGGTAGCTGAAGAGCGACCTCGGGTTACCTTTATTGGCAACATCAAAAGAAATGAGCCACATTTTCAAGATCTTCAAATTCGAATCAAGAAATTGGAGGAGATTGTCAATGAATTGGAGTCACATAAACTATCACGACCAATGGTGACGCGACTGCCTTCTTCAAAACCAATGGAAGTTGACGAGGGTTTATTAGCCACAACATATGAAAAAAATTTGATTGACACTAAAAGAAGAGAAGGACCTTTACGTGTACATAATGTTGTTATAGCCTCGGATAGAGAACCGTATGGACGGAATAAACTTGGACAGGGACATTATTTCTTAGATGGTACTTGATTTACTCATTTCAGTAAAATTATTTGATTGATTCTTCGTGCTGCCTTATAATACTTTTATGTTTCTTCCCCTTCGAGAGATCAAGCCAGGAGGCTTGTCTTTCAAAGGGGGGAGTAATGTTATACAACTAGTTTTGTCTGTCGTGCATCGTGTTTGTGGTTCGTTATTGTTAATGAGAATGTCTTCCGATGTTTGCGTCAGTCATTTTGTTTGTCATCGTGCCATCTCTATTTTAGTTGTTATTAGTCCATTTGCCGTTAATTTGTGTCATTAGGGTTTTGTGTGCGTCACTCATGTTGTTAAAAGCGTATGTTCTTTGAGTGCAAGTCCAGTCGAGTCGAAGTTGTCGTTGAAAGAAGTCGTTATCTTGTAATCGTTGGTTGCTGCTAATTTATACTTTCACTATTGAAGAATCTTGATTTAAAAAACGTTATTGCGAACTGGAGTCTGATTTATGAGCTTTACCTGTCCTGTAAAATACGTTATTTTACACTTGCCAACTGAGGACAGAGAAAATACATTCAGCTTTCAAACTTGTTGCCTTTTTTAAAGGAAAATCATGTTCTGGTCGCAGGGGCGGACTGGCTAATTTTTTTGACCCGGGCAAATTTTGATCAAACCGGCCCACAAAAATAGCAAATAAAAAACTCCTCGGAAAATGCAAGTAAATGTTAGTCTGTAAGGAAAACAAGTTTTTAAATTCAGTAATTGTGTGCATGGATGAATGCTGGTTAACAGAACATGTTGAATAAGTCATTTGCTGACTAAATAGTAAATAAACAAAAATTTTAACTCATTGGTTTGACTTTCTTTCGAAATACAGTAACTTATATGTTGATAATGTGATCGTTCTAGATGTCATCTAACAGGTGTTTTTCTAAGAACTCCAGGTTTGGCTGCGAAAAATTACCACGTAATCTGTTCTTTATATATTTAAAGTGGAAAAGCTTCTATCACACTCAACTTGTGACAAATAATTTTTTAATCCTCCGGAAAACCACAATGATTTTCAGCAATCATTTGGCGTTAATTTATTTCCTATATTCAAATCTTCAACAAACTTTTCTAGTCAACACCGCGAACGAAATGGAAACAACGTGAAAATTCAATTCGACCAATAGCAGAAAAAGGCATTTAATTAGTAACGATGAATCTTCTGATCAGATTAGCTTTAGTTGCGATAAGGAAAGCGATGAAAGAGAGCACGAGGACGGTGATTTTGATGAACCTAGCAGTCCTAGCCACTTTTCAATAATACACTCTAATTCATACGATAACACGGTTAGGGCCATGAAAAGTGTATTTTCAAAGGTAAAGAGATGTCCTGTTGCCAGTTTTCCCACCCGCATTCTTCAACAGGGAAAAAGTTCACTGGGCAATGTTCAGTCGTTTTGCCATAACCAATATTTTCTGGATGTCCATACTCTGAACAAGTGAGCCATGTCCAGCGTGTGTGACCAGTGCAAATGTCCAGTCGTTTTGCCGGGGCTTTTTGTATCGCATTGAAACAGGGATGTTACAGTATAATATGTCGCCAAAAAGGAAATACCGTCAAGAGAAAATATAACAAAATGTCAATAACATGTTCCCTGAAGAAGTGTGTATATTTATTCTTTCCCACAAAGTCTCTGAAAATTTAAGGCAAACAGATTAACGCGTGGGTGTACTTTTTTGCCTCGTACTCACTTTTTAAGCTAATTTATTTTTTTGCACTTTTATCAACCGGCCCTTAAACCGACCGGCCCTTGAACCGACCAGCCCTTAAACCGACCGGCCCTTCGGGCGATCGCCCGAATAGCCCGACCAGCCAGTCCGCCCCTGTCTGGTCGTATAGAAAATGAGAGAACAGAACAGATTAAAAAGGTTTCTCAAGAGCCAGGACATACGAACATCGGACTTTTTTTAAAAAAACAAAGGCTGTGACAGAGAACAGCATTTTAGAAGAGGATGACGTGTCCCAGTGTGGCGTGTTCGGGTTCCGAAGACTTAGGCCAAAAAAACCTGCAAGTTATCGTGTAACTCAGGTGTGCATCAAACTCAATACCGACTGAATACAATTTACATAACGTTGAATATAACATGTAATTCTGGTTTACATCAATCAATGTAGATATCAACAAGTACATCAACAAGACATAACATAGCAAACACAAACTGTACAGACACAGCTAGACAACATAGTTACAGGACAGCAATCAAAGTTATAAATCATCACATACTGACATGGCACCAAAACCCAGCTAGGGCAAACATTACACCAGTGTCCTAAAAAAGCTTCAGATGAGGAACTTCTTGGGAAAACTCTGGGTTAAAGAAGAATTGCATTTCAATGACCAAAACAGAGAAGCCAGCAAGACAAAGGGAAGATCATTCTCCCTGACTGGTTATCGAAGTTTGATTGGCTCTCTTATCATCATCAGAAGAAGGCTGTTTTTGCCAACTTTGCTCGGCATTCAAACAGAAAAAAAAGTCACCCTTTGTATACAGGAGTGAATTAGAAGGTTTTAATAACTGGAAAAAGGCAGTGGAAAAATTTCGAGACCATGCTGCATCAAAACCGCACCGAGAAGCTGATACAGAAAGCAGAAGACAAGGCATCCCAGATATATCCGTGCAAGCTTGACAAACAGAATTCGGAACAACTAGACCGAAGGTTCAATGGGCTGATATCGCACCTTTTTACATCGCTAAGGCAAGAAACTGCTATAAGAGGAAAGGACGACACCAATTCAAATATTATCCAGTTTAATTTGGACAAATCACGAACAGATGAAAATCTTATATTTTTTCTGAAATCACGATCGTACTTTAGCCGCGCTATTCTATCGGAGCAAGAGCAAATGCTGGTCTTGGAAGCGAAGATGAAGATTTTGGAGGAGATAAGAAGAACCGGGTACTTTGCGTTAAGCGCTGATGAAGCCACAGATGTTAGTAAGAAGGGACAATTGTCTATTACACTAAGGGAATGTACAAAAGACTTTGTTGTCAAAGAGTAATTTATTGAAATACGCGAATGCGAGGACGGTATTGCTGCAGAACCACTTTTTAAGGTGATAAAGGATACGCTGATAAGATGCGGGTTTTCACCAAACATGCTTACAGGCTGTTCATTCGGGGGGGGGGGGGGGGGTAATGATGACCAGAGCTTCAAAGCTTTCGCTGCCTTTCTCCAAACTCTTTGCTTTCCAGCATCATTCTGCAGCCCAAACCTACACTCGTCGAAAAAGATTACATCAGCCCAGTCATCTCTAGACCATCGGTTAACAGCTTTGACCCACTTTATTCGTCGGTGACGATTAACTTTTTTGATCATAGAGCTTTTTTTTCTATTGCAGCTGGAAAATTTATATTTCTTTATAATTTTTCTAGCTGTGTTTTTTGCTAATGTTCCAAAATTTAGCTTCTTATTACATAATGATATTATTTCTGGCAACGATTCAAATCTGTTGTTGCGTAATTCTCTCAGCAAAGACCTTTCTTCTCGTGGCGTCGTGAATTTTTTGGGTATGCCAACCCTTGGTAAATTTTTCACAGTTTTTGTCTGGAAAAACTTTTTACACACAGCGAAAGCTGCACTCTTTGAGCAGCCGACAATTGATGAAATTTTACGATAAGATTTCCCGTTATTTTTGTAAAAAACAATTTCAAAGCTCTTCTCGTAACTCAGCTCGTTATTTTTAAAAACTCCCATGTTTACGTTTTAAGGCCTAAAGAAATTTTACAGTTTATTTTTTTCAAATTTTTCGGCGTACATTAACGGCTTCGAAACAAAAACAATATCTTGCGAAAATTTCATTGAAATATTTGCTTTACTTATTTAATGACAAAACATTTTCAAATAGTCTTTAATTTCATAAAATGTCTTCGAAATTTCGAAGGTGTCCCAATACTTTTTGAACGTAAGTGTATCAAAAGTATTGCACCACCTTGTTCAAAATGGCGGCACTGCAAGAACTGGGTGAAATAAGCGAATTTTGTAGCAAAATTCGGCGGAAAAAGGTTGCAAATTTTGCTGGCGCCATAGAATACTTAGTAATAAATTATACAAAGACATGTTTGTTTTTAAAAGTGTAGACCATGCCTAAGGAAGCAAAATTGTCAAATGAGAGGCGAGTCGCTATAAATACGAGGAAGTGGTCTTTAATTTTCAAAAAATGTTGACCAAGATAGATGCAGCCACATAACAGCTGCGGGAAATTAAAAAAGATTTCTCGGGAGTGTTACAGTAGTAAAGAAACCGAGAAGTGGGCGACCAAAATAGATTGATGTTAGAGGGGAACGAATATGTCGGTTTTATTTCACTCTGTTTACACCTAGAGGCATTAAAGGAAATTATACTCGATACTGGGCAAGGTTTTGCAGCTCAAAATCCGTCCACAGAAAATATAATAAGCGTTTTGAACAATTACAAATGAAAAATTTACCTGAGTAAAGGGGAACCATTTTTACCAAAAATTATTTCCAAACAAAAGAAATTAAAGCTTCGACATAGGTAGTCAGAGTTAAGTCCAATTCTTAACATCACTTAAAAAGTTTGAATCCAAATGAGAAAGGTTACAAACCGTGATCCAAATGGTGGTCCAAAATTGACCGTCCAAAAACCAGAGAATCATTAATTCTAAGAGTTTTCCAGGCCTAATACGAAATTCCACAAGAATACGTTGGCCAAATATGTGGATCCATTTCAAGGAGGCTTTTTGCGGTTTCAAAAGTTTGCGACTACCCGTCAAATTATTGACATTTGAAACTGTTAAAAGACGTTTTCTACTGTTATTTTTAAAACAAATGCTCTAAATAGATTGAAGTTTTGATTGGTGGTTGTTTTGCTTTCGACCAATTGCCATTCGCCACTTCAAAGCAGAATTAATTTGCATAACAATTACTTTTAGTCCAGCTGTTATCGACCACAATTGTGCACTTAAATGATTAAAGCATGAAACTTTCCAGAATAGCTAATGAGTTACTCAGTAATCATATCTGATATAGTGCCAGTCGGTATTGTGCTCGAGATCCGAGAACTGCGCATGTCTGTATGGAAACGAGGCTTAGAATAAAGTACTCCCTAATCACTTTATATTTTGATATTCATGCTTCAATCATTTAAGTGCACAATTCTGGGTGTTTTTGGTTGTTAACAGCTGGACTATATTAGGATATGTGGTCCAAAGTTAAAAGCTCTAAAATATGTTTCTAAGATGTCACAATTAAGAACTCTATTGTCGCTACCCGCCAATCCTAAATGCTTCGAATGTTTCAGAAAGTTTTGAATCTAAACGAAGAAAACGTAATGTCAGAGTGCCGACAGTGAGTGAACCACCCACAAGATGTAATATAACACCATTTTTGCTGTGGTAATTCTAACTAGAATCTAACTAGTTCAAAAAGTGAAAAAAATTGAAAATAAAACCAAAAATGTAAAAAAATAAAAAAAATCACGAAGTGGAAGTTATGAAAGTGCCGACATTGCTCAAAATTTTTCAAAAATTGAAGTGCCGACGGGGGGTTCAATGAATTTTTTTTGGGGGGGGGCTCCTACCCCCCAAGCACCCCCGATGGCGCCATCCCTGGTCCCAGGGTCTAAAAAAACTGACCCTGATCTCTGATATTTGATTCCAAATTTATTCCTCTTCTCTTCAGAGACAGCGCCAGGAAATTAAACCTAGGGGGGCTAAGAATCAAGTTTAGTGACATATGAGGACCGACCTGTTGGGTCCGACGCGAAAACAAACTGAAATTAGGCCTCCTAGAATGGCTAAAATGCATCTCCCAGACAAAAATTTATTTAAAAGCTGCCACTGGGAGAGGCCTTTTTTCGATTTAGTACCAACAAGAAATCTTGAAACCTTCGCTGGAGTATCATCAGGGACGGATTTCAGCGGCAATGATTGGGGGTGTTTGATTGGATATTGGTGTCACACCTTTCAGGTAACTGGAAAATGATAGAAAGGCCCATTTTAGAAATTAAACTTCTCGCTTCAAGAAGAAGAAGTTAAAAATATAAAAAGAGTAAATTGTTCCATTATTTTTCCGCTACTGACAAACAAAAATATTATTAACCGAATCAAAACAAAATTTACCAAAGGTATCTGATAAACATATAGTTGCAAAATCTTTAGGCACTGATAAGGCATCAGCTTTACCAGTTTTCCATGCTTTAACAGGGTGCGATACTGTATCATTTTTTGGAGGACGTGGGAAAAAACAGCCTGGGAAATATGGAAGATCTTTCCTCAGTTAACGCCTGTCCTGATGACCCTAAAAGCTGCGCCAACAACGAAGCCCTCAGCAGACTCATGCCACTGCTTGAGAGATTTGTGGTTCTGTTATATGATCGTACCAGTAGCCTTAACAGAGTCGATGAGGCGCGGCAGGAGCTCTTCTCAAAAAAATCAAGGAGTATTGATGGCATCCCTCCTACGCAAGCAGCCCTCCAGTACATCAAGTTTTGTTTGGGGTCAAACGCTTCTGAAACAGCCTATAATTCCAAGTCCATCAGAATGGGGATGGCAGCGACAGGGCGTTATGTGGACACCATATTGGACAGAACTCCCTCAGGCAAAGGATACATGCTATGAACTAATCCACTGCAAATGTAAGGGGCCATGCAAGGGTCGCTGCAAATGTACAAGAGCTAATCTGGCATGTACGGGACTCTGCAATTGTGGGGGCAACTGCCAACAGTAGTTTGTCTATTATGTATGCTAGTTACCTTCAAAGTTCGTTACTTTATAGTTAGAATTGTAAACAAGATAAGCAATACCCATATAAAAAGTAGCTTGCTTACATACACATTTCGCAGAAAGATTATCAAATAAAGATATCTAAATATAAGGTGACTAGGGATACTTAAATCTTAGCCTCGTTTTCATAGAGAAATGCGTTGCTATTGGATCCATAGCACAATTGCATACTGGATATATCACAGAAAGTTTTTCCAACAAAATTATCAGTGATAAAGGCGTACTTCACTGTAAGCCTCGTTTTCGTGCTGACATGCGCAGTTCTCGGATATGTATTAGATTGCTTCCTTGCATATTGCACATATCGCAGAAAGTTTTTCAAACAAAAATGATTAGGGATTAGGGTGATTTGACAAAGTGATTAGGGAGTACTTTATTCTAAGCCTCGTTTCCATACAGACATGCGCAGTTCTCGGATCTCGAGCACAATACCGACTGGCACTATATCAGATATGATTACTGAGTAACTCATTAGCTATTCTGGAAAGTTTCATGCTTTAATCATTTAAGTGCACAATTGTGGTCGATAACAGCTGGACTATTTGAATTACTTTGCCTCCGATCATTCATGCGCCATTTCTCCTCCTTCGAGGTGGTGCAATACTTTTTGATAGTACCCGGGCAGTTTCGAATTCAGTTGCGAATCTGTTGTTAGAAATAAAATTTGTTTACAAATTTCAAAGTCGGTTTTCATGAAAACGTTTTCATCAATTTCCTCGAAATTTTTCTTAAAGTATTTTTGGCCTTTGATCTATCTATTCGTCGAAAAAATATTCTTATCGATATGTAAGCAAACTCTGTGAGGGTTTTTCCTCAAAATGGTAGTGACCGAAACAAAAGAATTTACTTTTGAGCACTGTCTAGAAATAATGTTTTATCACAATGATGGGAAAAAGCTATCATTAATTTGCTAGTATTATTGGATGTACAAAGACTGCCGCTTTCGAGATATGCAAAATTGCATCAATATTGCAATAATGCTTTCGAGAATTTTTCACGGTTACCAACATATGAGTGTTCTGCCCTGACCAAATTTGCATCAAAACTGGTTTGCATCATTACGCAATATTGCATTAAATGTTCAAAAACAATTAAACTTTTAAAAGCTGCCAATAAATATTGCAAGGGAAATGATAAAGAATTGTGAATGTACCCTCGTATTGACCGATTTCAGCAAGACTTGCAGCGGTAAAGAAATAATATTATGGCCTTGCACCGAATGATATACACTCGCCTTGCACCGAATGATGACAAAAATATTAGTACGATCGCCTCGAAGCAAATGTGGCTAATCCTTTGCTCAAAGAACAACATAGAAAATCAGTGGAACATAACGAGATTGCTGGTTGAGATTTTCGATTGCAATTTTACCCAATTGTAAAAATAAACATAGATTTAATAAATTGTAAAAAAGTAAAATTTTTAGCATGTAACATTTGTATTTTGGTGACCTCCAAAAATCTAGGCAGCCGCCATTTGCATTGAAACTCACTGAAATATTAATCCAATGAAATATCTTCGGATACAGGAGGAAATCTCGACAAAATTTTAAAAGAGCTATTTTTTATCTTAGAAGATTCCATTTCTGTGGACAAAATATTCAGCTTTGAGTGACTTCGCCCACAACACCAGCTTGCCGCCGCCATTAGGCCCGAGAAACAGTCTGCCGCCTAGGCCTGAGTTTTAGTCGGCTTTGTTAAATTATTGTCCTTGCGATGTAGAGTCACGTCGCCCCTTAAGCCCAATCTCCAGTGAGAAAAAGTCTTGCGAAATTTCGCTGCGAAATACTTCACGCGACAAATTCCTTTGAATGCTTTTGTTGACCTCACGACATTGGAATGTAAAGTTTGGAAGCGTGACAAAGGAACACGGAATATGATTGGCTGTTGAAGGATTTCGCAAGCGAAAAACGAAAAAAGTTAAGCCCAATCTCTAGTGAGAAAAAGTCTTGCGAAATTTCGCTGCGAAATACTTCACGCGACAAATTCCTTTGAATGCTTTTGTTGACCTCACGACGTTGGAATGTAAAGTTTGGAAGCGTGACAAAGGAATACGGAATATGATTGGCTGTTGAAGGATTTCGCAAGCGAAAAGCGAATAAAGTTAAACTCATTTTAACTTTTTTTCGCAGAGAAATTCTTCGCGAGAAATCCCAGCAAAAGATTACTGCGCATGCCTAAGACGTATTTCGCGCGAACTTTTTCGCATTTCGCAGTTTTTTTTCTCACTGGAGATTGGGCTTTATGGAACGATTCGATTTTTTCATGAATTCTGACTGTGCAATGATAAAAATAAATATGAAGGAGTTTAGGTTTGTTTATCTTCAAAAAACTCTTTGCTAATTATCGTTGTTTCATTTTGTTTTTAAAAGCTAGGAGAATATTTTGGAAGTAAGCGGAATGTAAACGAAAAAGTTGTCATTAGACCTTCGACCCTTTTTTTCCTGCACCCCAACTTTCTTGGTCATTCCCTCGGTCGGTTTTTTAGCTAAAACAAAACCAACCCCCACAACGTGTTTCTTCATCTCCCTGAAACGAATATTTGTTGAAACCCAAACAATAGCTTGCACAATTTCCAATCACCGGGATTTTTTATCAGGAGCACTTTCATTGGCCTAGTGACTTCTTCGATGGAACGGCAGGCTTCCTGTTGTGATTCTCAACAATTAATGAGTGGCTGAACGTGTGACACGTGATAAAGTCTCATTCAAGTAAGAAAACCAAACTGGGAAATAACTTTTTTTTCTTTACTCTGAATTTGAAAACAAATGGCTCAACGAAAGTCTGATTTGATACTGACGAATGATAAAGGTAGAAGAAACGAAGGCAGACAATAATTCCCGGTTTTTCTCCATTGTGCGCTTTTCTGCATGCCTAAATTTGAGTCGTTCCAAAAGGGGCGATGGTCTAAGTTTTTCACCAAGAAAAGTAGCCTGTGATAATGTTGCTCGTGCAGAAAGAGAGAAAAGCCGATAAGACTGTCTTTACACAAGCATGTAGATTATACAGCAAAGAATGTGCTTGTAGTACGTTTATTTTATTATAAAGTACAAAAAAGCTGAGGAAATAATTTTTACTGAAATCGTTCCATAAGGGGCGACGTGACTCTACACTACCATAACAAAGTATCGCAACACCTGCGAAGGCGATTAATGGCGGATTACGCAATAACTTTTGTTGCTGTCTGATTAAGCTATTGTTTAATCAGCCAATGGTACGCAAATAAAATTGCAAATTCAATGAAGCGTTTATTCGAATATTCCATTTTCATTTTTCAAAATTTTAAAGGCAATCTGTCAAGACGTTGATTGGTTATAAGAACAAAGGGATTTTTATTGTTTCCAGTCCCCCTTTAATTTATCGCATTGTAAAAAATATGGCGGAGCGCTGGAAGCGTGTTTAGGCCATTGTTCCAGCTGCCGCTCCAAAATCTTTGAAATTCTTTGAATTAGTCTCTGAATTAGTGAAAAAAATTTGATAGTAACTGGAAATCTACGTCGTAATGCCAATGCTTATTTATGTTAGAGAATAAAACTACCTAAGGCCAGTGCCGATAAATCTCTCAATTCTGAAACAGAGCGAATAATTTCAAAGTTCTGTAACTAATGTTAAGGCTTAGAACAGTTTTTGAAAGAAAAAGACTATTGGATTACTATCAGTGGAAAATTTCACACATGGTTCGTGAATTTGGAATCGAGGCTCATATGGAATCGCAGCCACCACTTTTCATATCCTCTATCAATCTATACATTTCAAAGTTAAACTCAAAAGAAAAGAATGAATGGATCGAAAACGAGAGGTTAATGGCAGGTGTAATGAATTAGATAGGTAATTTTAAAAAAAATTTACGACAGAAATCCGTGGGATGTAGTAGAAAATCAAATAATAAGTATATTTGAAGAGCAGTTGAGTAAACAAAGAGAAATCACAACCAAACTACGAGGAAATGTAAACAAAATCAGCGACTCAAAATCTTCTTTTTTTAAGCAAATGATTGCTTATGTTTATGATTTGAGTAAAGCAGGAAGTTTTTTATGCCAGTATTAAAGTGTTAATTTCACCTAATATTTTCATAGTTTCTACCAAATCTAAAGCTAAAAGAAAACAATTCAAATTTTCAATAAAAAGCATTGTTCTTTTAAGCAAACCTAGAGCATTTAATAAATTAATTTCTTTACACTGATAATTTTCTGAAACTATTAAATCCAATTTCATCTCCCGTGACTTTTTTTTCTACACAGAAAGGAACACCTTCGTATAAACAATATCTTCTGTTGCTTTCCCACATAAAGAATAGTGAGAAACAGACCGAAGTTTAATTCAAGACTGCGTATTTGCTAAATAAACTGTTTGATTTCTAAATGTTGTCCTATTTGTTTATTTGCGTCATTTTATCATAATGAAATGCTTATCAACAACTTGAACATGAGCGAGAATAGTTTTATATAACTTTTATTCTAATTACAAACAGTAGTGGTGATGTAAATTGGTAATGGTAAACGAAAAAGAGAGATATCAAAGTAAAGAAAGAACCTTGGAGCTTTTAGTTACAGCTTTATTGGATTTGAGATTACAACAATATCGAGTCGGGTTTGGGGTTATCGATATCAGTTATTATTGAAAAAACTCCTTTCCAGTGAGTATAGGACTATAGAGTACCGAAGTGATGACGTCACACTTCGGTACTCTATAGGCTTCTAAACGTTCAATGATCATGCTAACCATATCCGGCGTAGCCTTTCATAAAAAAATCTGAAGGCACGACCTGTAACATGCATGATACTGTTACTGGTCAAGGTTGCTAAAGGCTCGCGTCAAAAGGCTGCATGGTACAATGTATGATAGAAAGAATTAATCGTCTTTTGGCAAACAACTGCTGGTTATTGGTGATATGCTGTCTGGAACACAAGTCCATCTACCGCTACGCAAAGGATATCTATAGCGTAAATTACACGGATTCCATCCTGGGTGCTGGCGGCTTTAGCTTGTCATGGTTAGTCCTATACTGCCCTTTGAGGCTAAATAGCAGAAAAGACAGTATAGGCCAAGGGTTCGTAGCATTATGCCCAATTATAATGGCCCTATATAGTTGAACACAATACCTTAAAATGACATTTATTTGCCATTTTAACACACTCTAGGGTCACACCCTAATGAACCCAATTCATTAGTTGGTAAAACGAGATAAATTTTACCGAATAGCAAGAAACAGTATAAACAATCAAAAGTTGTTTTCGAAAGCCGAAACCTATTCTCAAAGAGATTCTTACTGCCCTGGATGCAGGCTGTTTGAATACAACATTGCCCATTTGACGGTGATACTCCTGCTGGGATTTTCAAAGCCTTTTGAACTTGTCAAATCCAATTTTGCTGACTCACAGGGATACGATAGACTGAAATTGGCCCCAGACTCCTTCCTGTATATACATATTTATCAAACACACCAAAGTTATTCTCTGAGTCAGTTGATCAGCAGTAACCTGGTGTGAGGTTGCCAAGGCAAGCAGAAGACTGCCAAAATGCATTTCGTCGCTGTTGCGCTTCTTCTTATCTGGCAAGGTAAGCAATCATGCAATCTTAGTATCAGCATTGCAAGTTGAAGATATATTTATGCCAAAAGATTTTTAATTATTTCGCTTTAGATTTCAAAGGAGCATTGCAAGAGCTATATTTTTGTAAGGAAACAAAGTGGAAAAATTTCCGAAACTGTTCAATCAATTTCGTGCTTCAGAAAGACACTGTGGAGAAGGGGACTGGGGGCTATAGACCCCCAACTTTTTGCCACAAATGCAAAGCTTTACCAATGAATCACCAGGCAAGTTATTTCTTGTTCGGTTTTAGCTCCCCCTCCCCCACCTTTTTAGAGCCTCTACTTTTCTCAACGCTCCGCGGTAACTGTAAGAGGGCTGTAGCAAAGCCTGCATCCAATCGACACAATCCTGTTTTTCAACGCACATATTAAATAGATCGTGTTATCCTCTTTGCGAGGGCGTTGTAAAATGCATCGTGGAGCATTTCCGACTCGATAAATTGTTCTAACCTAGAGGTTGACGATTGGTTTCCTAACCAGGTTGGAAAATTTGCTGGGTGCAAAAAAATTTATATTTTTCTAGCGAGATCGGAAAATGAAGGGTGTCTGCACCGTAGTTTCCGAATCGCTTCACTGCAAAAGTACTTTGAGGACTCGGCAGTGGCGGATCCAGACTACCGCCATTACCGCTTGAGCGGTAGCTAAATTACTAAAAAAAATTTTAATTAAACCAAAATTAAAAATTTAAAAAGTTTGATCGCACTGCATGTTGTGGAGAAGTATGTTACCTCGTTGTTAAGAATATTGCATTTCTATTCGCTTTCCAAGCTTGCTGTTTTTTAGCCTTATTCAATTATATTAGCTATAGTCCATTTTAATCTTGTGTGTTCGTTAAAGGCAGTATGTTCTCAGAATCTCTTTTCATGGCCACGATATTCGTGCATCGTTGATTCAATGCACAAATAAACAATCAGAATGAAGAACCACAATAGCGCAATTTCTCTACGTATCACGAAGTTGCCTGCGTGCAGGCTCTGAAATTTTAAAGAGTAGAGAAAGTAGAGTCTGCGCAACAGTGCCGCTTTTCTTGTCCTACTACAACTCCATTAGCGTGCAATTTTTTTCTGTAAATTTAGTTGTTCAAAAGAACAAACAGACCTATTCTATTATTATGATACCATTCATTTATACGTTTTCTCCTATTTTCAATTTTGTCAACAGAGTCTGCACGCAGGCTATCACGAAGGGGAAAGACTGCCTTTAAATAAGGTTACGTGTGTTCTGTAGGGAAGGGAGATTTTTAGAATGTGTAGAGAGAGTTGGTCGTACGTCGTGTAATCGTACGTAATATTTGAAGGAGTACTAAATTTAATGTAAGTATTTAATTTATGTATATGCAAACATCTATATAAAGTGAACGGATCGGTTTCTATGTGCTACATTACTTGACCAATCAGTAATATCACAACACTGCACGCCAAGCATACAAGCCTGACATTATCATACAGAGGCAGATTTGCTTTGAGTCCATATCGCCATGGAAATTGTGTAAGCAAGCACCGCGGAGAAGAGGACATAGGGGTTGGGGGGGGGGGGCTTCATTTACTTTAGGGTAAATGTCGTAATTTTCTAGAATATCCAGCCAGAGAATAATAATAATTCTTTGCTTTTCAAGATTGTTTGTAAGGATAATTAAAGTTTCATAAAAATTGTAGATATTGGTATACTCTGAATGCAACCACGAAAGGAAATTAATAATGTTGCACGCAATATTTTGTAGCTCTTAAAAAGAAACAAATTACTGATAATTGCAAACCTTCGAAATTTATTTTTCTAGTTAACATGGTCTTGAATTGCATTAACACAAAACTTCGATGTTTTTTAGAACTAGCTTAAAAACAAAATTTTATAGATTACAGAATTTCGTCAAGTATAACAAAAATTTCTAAACAAAACTCCAAAGGATAAATCACAAAATTTCTTAGAAAGAACTTATTATGAAATTACAAAAATAAATGAAAAAATTATTTTCTTGCCGCGCAGAGCAGTACTCATGAGATTTTTCTCAATATTTTAACGTAATACCCGAGGAGAGTCTTCTATGTTAACGTAGCCAACCAGAAGTCTTGAGATTGAAATCTTAAGATATTGTTAGACAGTCGCGCTATCTCTCTTCTTCTGTGCGCTTTAAAAATCTGAACTGAATGATTCAAACGATTTTGTTAGCTTGACATGAATTGTATTTTGTGAGCATTCGTAAAGAAAACACAATCTCAAAATTCGTACTTAACAGGTAGCGGGGACTTTGTTCATATGTAAAACTCAACACATAACACTTTTGAAAACTTCATCGTGTTTGTCAGCCTGACAAGGGAAGACAAACAAATCGATTGTTTACGCTTGAGCTCAACGGTGGCGATCTCAAGCCCCAGGCCCATCGAAAAGGGGGCAAGAGGCGGAACGCCAAAGGCTTGAAGCTGAGAAGGGCACAAAAACTTATAACGAAGTTTCTAACAATATTAACAAAAATAACAATCATAGATTTGAAACCTTAATCACGGGTGCCATCTTTCCTTTCACCCAAGGCTCAAGGAAAACCTCTCAACCAGCTTGTCAAGACCCTTTTACGTTAAAAATGACCTCTAGCAACAACCGAGAAAATCAATTTATTTCTAAATTTTTAAAAAAACGACATGGTTCCACAGTTTAACGCTAAATATGATAGCCTAACAACTTGTAATAACATTTCAAGTTCTGGTGAGCAAAAGCGAAAATATCAAAATGAAACATGGAGAAAAGTTATATAATTTTATAAAAATATATACTATGTGAAGAGGGGGAAGGGAAAAGGGAGGTTTATCAAGAAAGTATTGATTGAAATCTATACTCAACAATTTGTTCATGGAACTTCCAGTTTTGGTTGAATTCAAACATATGACTCAATAGGGCCCGATCTGATTGGTCCTGGGCGGGATATATCTGATCTAGTCTTTGCGATACTGTGAATTTGTAGAGTACAGAAGTGTGACGTCAACAAAAATATTTTTTTAGAATTTCTTAAATTTGACCACATAATCTGGAAGAACATCATAAAATACCTCTTAAAATGCAAAAATAACTAGATATATTCCAAATTGGCCAAGATATGGCCAATGAAAGATTTCAAGTTTGCTAACGGATTACCGTTATTCTGGCCTGGTCCATAAAGTTATGAACAAAGACCAAAAAAGGCAGGAGCCTGTGCTCAAGAGGCCATATATCAGCCAATTCGTAATGCCTTTAATTTATTTTGCATATTTGGAAGTAATGGCTACGAAGAATATTAAGTAGATTTAGACATTTGCTAAATAACATGACATGAATTACGTTAAAGTCTGCTTATGAAACTAAGAGGATAGCTAGAACTGTAATTTCGTGCTTTTGGATCATTTTTATTAAACAATGGCCTAAAAATGCAAGAAACGATGGATACCTTTAAGTCGTTAGAAAAGTTGAACAGGATTTAATCAATGATTTGTGACCACATAATTCAATGCAAACCATCAGAGATTATGCGGAAAAGACCAAAAAGATTTCTGTATTATAAGAACGTAACAATACCATATACGTCTATAGAAAAGAAAGGATTGAAATTAAATTTTTAAAAATTCGAATTTTTAGTAAATAGTAGTACCATGGTTACCAAAAATGACACAAAAGAATGTTGAACAGCTTGGCGCTACAAACCCCCCAAAGGGCCTAATCAAGTTTGGAAAAGTCTGCCAAATTCAAGACATAGATGTGTGAAGTTGACAAAAAGTTTTTAGAAATAAATGTTGAGCACTTTGAATCATCATTGAAATCTAGGTAGAGTGGAAGAAACTTTCCATTTGGAACAAAACATTTTATCAGATTTAAAGTTATGAAAAGTTATGCAAAGATATACAAATTTGATAATCTAGAAAGTGCCTTAGCTACTAAATATGACACAGAAAGAATGTTTAATGATTTGCCACATCTATATAGTCCATAAAGGCTGGAATAAGCTTCCCATTGGGAAAGTAATATTTCATCAAATTTGAAGTTATAGAAAGTTGGATGGGGATGCATTCCAAAGATAAACAAATTTGTTAATCTAGAAAGTGCCTTAGCTACCACACATGACACGGAAAGAATGTTTAATGATTTGCCACATCTATATAGTCCATAAAGGCTGGAATAAGTTCCCCATTGGGAAAGTAATATTTCATCAAATTTGAAGTTATAGAAAGTTGGATTGGGATGCATTCCAAAGATATACAAATTTGTTAATCGAGAAAGTGCCTTAGTTACCACACATGACACGGAAAGAATGTTTAATGATTTGCCACATCTATATAGTCCAGAAAGGCTGGAATAAATTCCCCATTGGGAAAGTAATATTTCATCAAATTTGAAGTTATAGAAAGTTGGATGGGGATGCATTCCAAAGATAAACAAATTTGTTAATCGAGAAAGTGCCTTAGTTACCACACATGACACGGAAAGAATGTTTTATGATTTGCCACATCTATATAGTCCAGAAAGGCTGGAATAAGTTCCCCATTGGGAAAGTAATATTTCATCAAATTTGAAGTTATAGAAAGTTGGATGGGGATGCATTCCAAAGATAAACAAATTTGTTAATCTAGAAAGTGCCTTAGCTACCACACATGACACGGAAAGAATGTTTTATGATTTGCCACATCTATATAGTCCAGAAAGGCTGGAATAAGTTCCCCATTGGGAAAGTATTATTTCATCAAATTTGAAGTTATAGAAAGTTGGATGGGGATGCATTCCAAAGATAAACAAATTTGTTAATCTAGAAAGTGCCTTAGCTACCACACATGACACGGAAAGAATGTTTTATGATTTGCCACACCTATATAGTCCTGTATGGCTGGAATAAGCTTCCCATTGGGAAAGTAATATTTTATCAAATTTGAAGTTATAGAAAGTTGGATGGGGATGCATTCCAAAGATAAACAAATTTGTTAATCTAGAAAGTGCCTTAGCTACCACACATGACACGGAAAGAATGTTTTATGATTTGCCACACCTATATAGTCCTGTATGGCTGGAATAAGCTTCCCATTGGGAAAGTAATATTTCATCAAATTTGAAGTTATAGAAAGTTGGATTGGGATGCATTCCAAAGATATACAAATTTGTTAATCTAGAAAGTGCCTTAGCTACCACACATGACACGGAAAGAATGTTTTATGATTTGCCACATCTATATAGTCCATAAAGGCTGGAATAAGTTCCCCATTGGGAAAGTAATATTTCATGAAATTTGAAGTTATAGAAAGTTGGATGGGAATGCATTCCAAAGATAAACAAATTTGTTAATCTAGAAAGTGCCTTAGCTACCACACATGACACGGAAAGAATGTTTTATGATTTGCCACATCTATATAGTCCAGAAAGGCTGGAATAAGTTCCCCATTGGGAAAGTATTATTTCATCAAATTTGAAGTTATAGAAAGTTGGATGGGGATGCATTCCAAAGATAAACAAATTTGTTAATCTAGAAAGTGCCTTAGCTACCACACATGACACGGAAAGAATGTTTTATGATTTGCCACACCTATATAGTCCTGTATGGCTGGAATAAGCTTCCCATTGGGAAAGTAATATTTTATCAAATTTGAAGTTATAGAAAGTTGGATGGGGATGCATTCCAAAGATAAACAAATTTGTTAATCTAGAAAGTGCCTTAGCTACCACACATGACACGGAAAGAATGTTTTATGATTTGCCACACCTATATAGTCCTGTATGGCTGGAATAAGCTTCCCATTGGGAAAGTAATATTTCATCAAATTTGAAGTTATAGAAAGTTGGATTGGGATGCATTGCAAAGATATACAAATTTGTTAATCTAGAAAGTGCCTTAGCTACCACACATGACACGGAAAGAATGTTTTATGATTTGCCACATCTATATAGTCCAGAAAGGCTGGAATAAGTTCCCCATTGGAAAAGTAATATTTCATGAAATTTGAAGTTATAGAAAGTTGGATGGGAATGCATTCCAAAGATAAACAAATTTGTTAATCTAGAAAGTGCCTTAGCAACCACACATGACACGGAAAGAATGTTTTATGATTTGCCACATCTATATAGTCCAGAAAGGCTGGAATAAGTTCCCCATTGGGAAAGTATTATTTCATCAAATTTGAAGTTATAGAAAGTTGGATGGGGATGCATTCCAAAGATAAACAAATTTGTTAATCTAGAAAGTGCCTTAGCTACCACACATGACACGGAAAGAATGTTTTATGATTTGCCACATCTATATAGTCCAGAAAGGCTGGAATAAGTTCCCCATTGGGAAAGTATTATTTCATCAAATTTGAAGTTATAGAAAGTTGGATGGGGATGCATTCCAAAGATAAACAAATTTGTTAATCTAGAAAGTGCCTTAGCTACCACACATGACACGGAAAGAATGTTTTATGATTTGCCACACCTATATAGTCCTGTATGGCTGGAATAAGCTTCCCATTGGGAAAGTAATATTTTATCAAATTTGAAGTTATAGAAAGTTGGATGGGGATGCATTCCAAAGATAAACAAATTTGTTAATCTAGAAAGTGCCTTAGCTACCACACATGACACGGAAAGAATGTTTTATGATTTGCCACATCTATATAGTCCAGAAAGGCTGGAATAAGTTCCCCATTGGAAAAGTAATATTTCATGAAATTTGAAGTTATAGAAAGTTGGATGGGAATGCATTCCAAAGATAAACAAATTTGTTAATCTAGAAAGTGCCTTAGCAACCACACATGACACGGAAAGAATGTTTTATGATTTGCCACATCTATATAGTCCAGAAAGGCTGGAATAAGTTCCCCATTGGGAAAGTATTATTTCATCAAATTTGAAGTTATAGAAAGTTGGATGGGGATGCATTCCAAAGATAAACAAATTTGTTAATCTAGAAAGTGCCTTAGCTACCACACACGACACGGAAAGAATGTTTTATGATTTGCCACACCTATATAGTCCTGTATGGCTGGAATAAGCTTCCCATTGGGAAAGTAATATTTTATCAAATTTGAAGTTATAGAAAGTTGGATGGGGATGCATTCCAAAGATAAACAAATTTGTTAATCTAGAAAGTGCCTTAGCTACCACACATGACACGGAAAGAATGTTTAATGATTTGCCACATCTATATAGTCCATAAAGGCTGGAATAAGTTCCCCATTGGGAAAGTAATATTTCATCAAATTTGAAGTTGTAGAAAGTTGGATTGGGATGCATTCCAAAGATATACAAATTTGTTAATCGAGAAAGTGCCTTAGTTACCACACATGACACGGAAAGAATGTTTAATGATTTGCCACATCTATATAGTCCATAAAGGCTGGAATAAGTTCCCCATTGGGAAAGTAATATTTCATCAAATTTGAAGTTATAGAAAGTTGGATGGGGATGCATTCCAAAGATATACAAATTTGTTAATCTAGAAAGTGCCTTAGTTACCACACATGACACGGAAAGAATGTTTAATGATTTGCCACATCTATATAGTCCATAAAGGCTGGAATAAGTTCCCCATTGGGAGAGTATTATTTCATCAAATTTGAAGTTATAGAAAGTTGGATGGGGATGCATTCCAAAGATATACAAATTTGTTAATCTAGAAAGTGCCTTAGTTACCACACATGACACGGAAAGAATGTTTTATGATTTGCCACATCTATATAGTCCAGAAAGGCTGGAATAAGTTCCCCATTGGGAAAGTAATATTTCATCAAATTTGAAGTTATAGAAAGTTGGATGGGGATGCATTCCAAAGATAAACAAATTTGTTAATCTAGAAAGTGCCTTAGCTACCACACATGACACGGAAAGAATGTTTTATGATTTGCCACATCTATATAGTCCAGAAAGGCTGGAATAAGTTCCCCATTGGGAAAGTATTATTTCATCAAATTTGAAGTTATAGAAAGTTGGATGGGGATGCATTCCAAAGATAAACAAATTTGTTAATCTAGAAAGTGCCTTAGCTACCACACATGACACGGAAAGAATGTTTTATGATTTGCCACACCTATATAGTCCTGTATGGCTGGAATAAGCTTCCCATTGGGAAAGTAATATTTCATCAAATTTGAAGTTATAGAAAGTTGGATTGGGATGCATTCCAAAGATATACAAATTTGTTAATCTAGAAAGTGCCTTAGCTACCACACATGACACGGAAAGAATGTTTTATGATTTGCCACATCTATATAGTCCAGAAAGGCTGGAATAAGTTCCCCATTGGAAAAGTAATATTTCATGAAATTTGAAGTTATAGAAAGTTGGATGGGAATGCATTCCAAAGATAAACAAATTTGTTAATCTAGAAAGTGCCTTAGCAACCACACATGACACGGAAAGAATGTTTTATGATTTGCCACATCTATATAGTCCAGAAAGGCTGGAATAAGTTCCCCATTGGGAAAGTATTATTTCATCAAATTTGAAGTTATAGAAAGTTGGATGGGGATGCATTCCAAAGATAAACAAATTTGTTAATCTAGAAAGTGCCTTAGCTACCACACATGACACGGAAAGAATGTTTTATGATTTGCCACACCTATATAGTCCTGTATGGCTGGAATAAGCTTCCCATTGGGAAAGTAATATTTTATCAAATTTGAAGTTATAGAAAGTTGGATGGGGATGCATTCCAAAGATAAACAAATTTGTTAATCTAGAAAGTGCCTTAGCTACCACACATGACACGGAAAGAATGTTTAATGATTTGCCACATCTATATAGTCCATAAAGGCTGGAATAAGTTCCCCATTGGGAAAGTAATATTTCATCAAATTTGAAGTTGTAGAAAGTTGGATTGGGATGCATTCCAAAGATATACAAATTTGTTAATCGAGAAAGTGCCTTAGTTACCACACATGACACGGAAAGAATGTTTAATGATTTGCCACATCTATATAGTCCATAAAGGCTGGAATAAGTTCCCCATTGGAAAAGTAATATTTCATGAAATTTGAAGTTATAGAAAGTTGGATGGGAATGCATTCCAAAGATAAACAAATTTGTTAATCTAGAAAGTGCCTTAGCAACCACACATGACACGGAAAGAATGTTTTATGATTTGCCACATCTATATAGTCCAGAAAGGCTGGAATAAGTTCCCCATTGGGAAAGTATTATTTCATCAAATTTGAAGTTATAGAAAGTTGGATGGGGATGCATTCCAAAGATAAACAAATTTGTTAATCTAGAAAGTGCCTTAGCTACCACACATGACACGGAAAGAATGTTTTATGATTTGCCACACCTATATAGTCCTGTATGGCTGGAATAAGCTTCCCATTGGGAAAGTAATATTTTATCAAATTTGAAGTTATAGAAAGTTGGATGGGGATGCATTCCAAAGATAAACAAATTTGTTAATCTAGAAAGTGCCTTAGCTACCACACATGACACGGAAAGAATGTTTAATGATTTGCCACATCTATATAGTCCATAAAGGCTGGAATAAGTTCCCCATTGGGAAAGTAATATTTCATCAAATTTGAAGTTGTAGAAAGTTGGATTGGGATGCATTCCAAAGATATACAAATTTGTTAATCGAGAAAGTGCCTTAGTTACCACACATGACACGGAAAGAATGTTTAATGATTTGCCACATCTATATAGTCCATAAAGGCTGGAATAAGTTCCCCATTGGGAAAGTAATATTTCATCAAATTTGAAGTTATAGAAAGTTGGATGGGGATGCATTCCAAAGATATACAAATTTGTTAATCTAGAAAGTGCCTTAGTTACCACACATGACACGGAAAGAATGTTTAATGATTTGCCACATCTATATAGTCCAGAAAGGCTGGAATAAGTTCCCCATTGGAAAAGTAATATTTCATGAAATTTGAAGTTATAGAAAGTTGGATGGGAATGCATTCCAAAGATAAACAAATTTGTTAATCTAGAAAGTGCCTTAGCAACCACACATGACACGGAAAGAATGTTTCATGATTTGCCACATCTATATAGTCCAGAAAGGCTGGAATAAGTTCCCCATTGGGAAAGTATTATTTCATCAAATTTGAAGTTATAGAAAGTTGGATGGGGATGCATTCCAAAGATAAACAAATTTGTTAATCTAGAAAGTGCCTTAGCTACCACACATGACACGGAAAGAATGTTTTATGATTTGCCACACCTATATAGTCCTGTATGGCTGGAATAAGCTTCCCATTGGGAAAGTAATATTTTATCAAATTTGAAGTTATAGAAAGTTGGATGGGGATGCATTCCAAAGATAAACAAATTTGTTAATCTAGAAAGTGCCTTAGCTACCACACATGACACGGAAAGAATGTTTAATGATTTGCCACATCTATATAGTCCATAAAGGCTGGAATAAGTTCCCCATTGGGAAAGTAATATTTCATCAAATTTGAAGTTATAGAAAGTTGGATGGGGATGCATTCCAAAGATAAACAAATTTGTTAATCTAGAAAGTGCCTTAGTTACCACACATGACACGGAAAGAATGTTTAATGATTTGCCACATCTATATAGTCCATAAAGGCTGGAATAAGTTCCCCATTGGGAGAGTATTATTTCATCAAATTTGAAGTTATAGAAAGTAGGATGGGGATGCATTCCAAAGATATACAAATTTGTTAATCTAGAAAGTGCCTTAGTTACCACACATGACACGGAAAGAATGTTTAATGATTTGCCACATCTATATAGTCCATAAAGGCTGGAATAAGTTCCCCATTGGGAGAGTATTATTTCATCAAATTTGAAGTTATAGAAAGTTGGATTGGGATGCATTCCAAAGATATACAAATTTGTTAATCGAGAAAGTGCCTTAGCTACTAAACATGACACGGAAAGAATGTTTAATGATTTGCCACATCTATATAGTCCATAAAGGCTGGAATAAGTTCCCCATTGGGAAAGTAATATCTCATCAAATTTGAAGTTATACAAAATTGGATGGGGATGCATTCCAAAGATAAACAAATTTGTTAATCTAGAAAGTGCATTAGCTACCACACATGACACGGAAAGAATGTTTTATGATTTGCCACACCTATATAGTCCTGTATGGCTGGAATAAGCTTCCCATTGGGAAAGTAATATTTTGTCAAATTTGAAGTTATAGAAAGTTGGATTGGGATGCATTGCAAAGAAATATGACGTGCTAGGAAGTATCTTAGCTACCTGAGTATACAGAAATAATTGCTATACAGATATACTTGTTTTTGTATTTCAGCCAAAGCACAAGAATTTCCAGTCGACAAATGTTTCGACAAAGATGTTGGTGCCATTCCTAAATGTCATATTTATCACAAAAAATGCAAGCCTTTAGTGTTAGGCCATCGTGGAAATCCGAAAAAAATTCAAGAAAATACATTGGATGGCTTCCAGAGTGTGCTAGAAGATGGCGCGGATGGATTCGAGGTTGACGTCTTCCTCTCCAAAGACAAGCAAGTTGTTTGCTTTCATGATGATAATGCAGAGGTATAGATCTATATATTCAAATATTTCAGTATAGTTTAATATGAATTAACTTGTGCAAGCTAAGTTTCCCTGCTACACCTTAACTTGTTCAGAGACAATTGTCGTGTGCGTATCATTAGCATACATGCTTGCTAAAGAAAACTTGAATATTCTTCAAAGTCGTTTAGGTAACAAAAAAGGGGCGAAGCAGGAACCTTAAAGAATGCCACAGATTACCCCTAAGGGTTTGGGACATTCACCGTTCATTCTGCAAAATTAATTTGGTTGGGTTACATAGGATCGAAACCAGTTAATCACTTTATCTGGTAAACCATACCAAAAAAATTTTCCAACACTATTTTGTGATCCACAGTATCGAGAGCTCTTTTTAGATTGAAATTTTTCATAAATTTTACCCACCTTGCTATTGAGTTGAATTGAAAATTAACTGTTTCGCTTCATTCTGTTATTGATTTGAATGATAAATTCATTTCAATATTTGCCGCTATTTTTGTTTTGCTATTTGAGAGACATATTAACGCTACCTTGGGGAAAACAATCAGATATGCGTGTTGCCAATCAACGACGATTCCCCGAATCTTGAGAGCCCGACCCAAGGTTTTTGCCTCTGTTTCGCAGCCTCTACTGGGACTGGGAGCCAAACTCCGAAAAAGGGAACGGTAGCAAAAAGCAAACAGGGAAACCGAATTGAAAACAGTAGAGTCTGCCCGCAGACTAGCCCCTTGCTCTTAGGCGGTGTTTCATCATAATTGAATTTCTTTTACAGAGACTTACTGGGGTTAACCGAAATATCCACGATATGAACGCTGCTGAAATCCAACAGCTGCGGTACAAAACAACAATTGCATACGGTAAGTATTTCGATACAGCAAAATTCAGGTTGGTGTTCTTTATCTGTCGTATCGTAGTGTCAAAACAATGAAGTCATTACAATATATTTTTAGAACTTTTAAATATTGACCCAATTCTTGCTAATGGATTACTAATGTTTTGGCCTGGTTCATACATTTAAGTACCAGGGCCAAGTAGCAGTGGTTTGATTGGGGGCAAAAACCTTTACTTATATGGCCTTATCTGTAACAGACCCATCTGACTTTCTCTGTTTAGTGGAAGTTCAAAGTAATCTTCCAGGCATTCAAAATATGTTTGCACATTAAATTGTCAGTCTATTTGAATTGCAACTATAAAAAGGCTAGGCAAAATGAGACTCTATGTAAACATTTGAAATAATGATAAGATCAAATCGCATGGTTGTACTTGTGACCACTGCAAGGAATACATATGCAACATATCTATGAAGTATATTATGTGATGGTGTTTGAAAATAAAATAAAGAAAGAAAGAAACAAACTTTCATCCTGGATTGTACAATAATCAGCCTACTCTTGCACAAAATGTTTGCACCACTCCCACTCTCCTCCCCTCCCACTCCCCTCCCACTCCCCTCCCACTCCCCTCCCATCCCACTCCCCTCCCCTCCCACTCCCCTCCCACTCCCCTCCCAGTCCCCTCCCCTCCCCTTCCCTCAACTCCCCTCCCCTCCCCTCCCCTTCCCTCAACTCCCCTCCCCTTCCCTCCCCTCCCCTCCCTTCCCCTCCCCTCCCCTCCCCCATCTTAAAGACATGACTCAGATTCTATTGATAATAATTTTGTTGATAATGAATGGTAATAGTGATAATCGTGATGATGATTATGTAGCGATCTTAATGGAAGTTTATATATTGACTTTGGTATAGCATATGCAAAATGGTCTATCGACAGTACAATGATAATTGTCTATGTTTTGAATCGCAGGCGCTCAGACCTACACTTACGACAAGCCAAGAAAAATTCCTTTCCTGCATGAAGTCTTGATATGGGCAAAAAATACAAACTTGCTGGTTTACATCGAAGTAAGCTTCAAAATTTTATATAAGTTTAATATATTAATGACCAAATTGGAGATGTTTTAACGATATATTTAGTTTTTCTTTTTATTCCTGTCTTGACACTTACTTCTTGTTTGAAACTTCTCGAATTTCAGTTCTCAATGTTGTTTAAGAGTATCAAAGTTTTAGCATCAAAGTTGGAGAATAAAATAAGTGACCGAATAACGGTCTTGTGCCAAGTGAGTGCCCTGGGAGGTTATTCAGTCATTTATTATATACGGGAAGTTTGAATGGTTGTTTTTCATTACCGTTTTTTATTTGAACTATAATATATCAATATATTTCACTACCAAAAAACCTTTCAAGCCTGCTTTTGCTTCGGACAGACAGAAATTCAGCAATGTAACATTTTAAAGACGTGGAGCACCAGAGTACTTCAAGTTCTGCTAAGGAAATTCGCCTGGTACTAGTACTTCACAGAGTACCACTTGATATAAGAACAGTGTGAAGGAAGATGAAGTCACAAAATGTTTTATAGACGTTGATCTCTGAATTTATACATTTACACCCTGTAAGTGGGACCTTCACGGGACCTGAAAAATCTGTCCTACATAGCAAATGTCCCAGTTATAAGCGAAAGCAAAACGTTACAATCTTGGAAACAAACGCGTTGTTTTAAAAAGTGTAGTTTCTTTTTGGCAAAAGCTGATTATTGATTTTTGATATCTGCAGATGAAGCCAGCGACATTGATTCACACTACACCAGAAGATTTGCAGAGAGCAACAGAACTTGCTGGACATGTTGCATATCTTGTCAATCAGTTCCAAATGCAGAAACAAGTTTTGATTAATTCTTTCGACATCACCAAGTCACTGGTAGTGAAAAATGTAAGTTTATTTTGATGCATTCATTACAAGGCTAAATCTATAGCTAGTTTGTTCGGAATATATAGCCGGATGGTTTTAAGTTCATCCTCTGGCAATGGCGGCGCCAGCCACTACGCTCTGGGGGGGACAAAACGAAATATTTTAGACCACGCCCCTTTTAGCACCAGAAAACCCCCTTTTACTAACAAGGAACGCAATTTTTATCTGAATGGGACGCTCATTACTCACCTTTGACTATGTAAAGGCAGTCTGATAATCATAGGATTACATCACAAAAAGTACGTTGCCAAAATATTACCCCTCCCCCAACATTTTCTCATCGGATTTAGACAAAATGCAAAATTGATCCTGCCAAAAACTGGGAGGGACGTGTCCCCCCAGTCCCCCCCCCCCCGGCGCCGCTACTGTCCTCTGGTCCTCTTAAGCGTGAAATTCAGTGTAGTAACTATGGACCATGCTGTCCTAAACAGCAAAAAATACTTATGTATGCCTTAAGGGCATCGACCTCTTTGCAACAGATTGGGCAATATAAATCCTTATTACATTTTCATTTATAACCATGAAGCTTGGCCAATTTATTTCTGCACCTGTTTTCCGGTAATTCTGATTTTTCTATTTACATTCACTTTCAGAAAATAACTCGTGTCAAAATGCTTTAGATTGCACGTTCTTTATTGTTGTTTTGGTACATTTAGAATATCCTTAAAGAGTAATTGCTGCACCAAGAGAAATGGATTAAGGAAGGTGGGGGCGGGGGAACCTTTGTTCAAGGGGGCAATGCAATTTTCATTGTATTATATTTCATTCAATCAAGGTCAATATAATCCAACTGAATGTTAATAAAAATGTATTGGGTATAGATAGTGTCAGTGTATTTTAACATTTATCTTTTGGGAATAGTACTAACAAAAAGAAGTACCACGAAATTGTGGCAAAAGAGAGCATTCTTATAATGCAGAATTTATGGGTAATAAGGGATGTAGAGTTAGACATTGTAACAGTGCCTATAAAAACTCAACTCTACTAAATTCTCTCCAACCCTTTTGTAACAGATTGATAATAAATTGGTCATTGGAAACTCGTATACTCCGGCATACTGGTATCAACCACCGCAAGTATACGCCGCATTGAAAGCTAGTTTGCAGCAACTGCCCGGCTTGCAGACCTGTTTAGCAGATATTCCTACCACCGACAATCGGTTCGTTGACTTCTTCTACCAGTCCGGAACCGTAGAGAAAGCAATGAATGCAACATTTGTGGACATTGATCAAGTGATGTTCAACGATCCAACATATGGTGGGATTGATCAAACAGTTAAAACGCTCAAAAAGAATTACGGAAAGAAAGTGGTTATTGGCGCATACACAATTTACGATATGCACCTTAGCGAGGCTCAAATTGAGGCAGTCGAGGGCCGGTACAAGATGCTTTTGCGACAAGGCGTTCACATCTTTTACACTGATGACATCGTGAAGTTGAGGTGTCTTGGATACAGAACAGGTGGACGTCATAGGCGCTGCCTCAACAGACGATGTCGCTCATACCCCCATAGTCATCACCCAGAGTGCAACTTCAATAGCTGCTTTGCCGAGGAGGACGCTGAATATGCGTCAATTTAAAACTGCTTTGATACATGTCTTTTACCCAATACAATTCAAGTATCACTACGAAAACTGCACTGCATATGCACATTTCCTTCACATTATACACCGCTTAAAATATGTTAAATGATGTTAAAATATATGAACACTTAATAAATTGTCTCAACACTTTCGTCTCTTACTTGATTTGCTTCAATTTGAATCTCATTAGCATTCTTTATGTTACACCGTTTGCGTTTATTGTACATTGTCTGACTTGATCTCTGAAAATGTGTCTTTACTGAGTAACATGGGAAGTAAAACACAAACTATATTTGTTTGAATTTATTTATTTTATTTGTCACAATTTCTCACGTTTGTTCATATTTCAAATCCTATTATATCTTTGATTTCTGTCATATATCATATCTAATTATTATAAAATGATTTTTCCTTGGCACTAAAATTAAAAATGGCTTTGAAAAAAGAAAACATTTTGAAAACTACTCAAGCTTTTGCCTGACACACGAGCATTATCTAAAATAGCTCTAAAGCATACCTGGTTAATCAGTAGAGGAACGCATACCTGGTGGGTCATCATTTCAGGGCCGTTGCTACGGGGGATGTGGGGGGATGTGACACCCACCCTCCAAACCCAAACTTTGTCGGCAAATCTTCGAAAAGGGAAGTTTTGTCGGCAAACTTTTGAAAACTGACAATTTTTCAGAAGAAAGAAAGATAATGTTTCCATTTTCAAATACATGTTATCGGTTGTTGATGGCAGCACCAGTCACTGTTGCTAAAGATGAAATTGGCGAGAGTACCGAAGTTTGACGTCACAAAACACTATTTTAAGAATTTTCCAATTTTGACTATATATCTCAAAAGAGCATTATAAAATAATTCTAAATGTGCAAAATCAGTTTAATATGTTACAAATTAGCTGAGATATGGCCACATAAGCATAGCCTCTTTCCCCATCAAACCTCTGCAATTTGGTTTTGGTTCATAACTTTATGAACCAGGCCACAATAACAGTAATCCGTTGGCAAATTTTAAGTCTTTCATTGGCCATATCTCGCCCAATTTTAAACATATCTGCCTGATTTTGCACATTTAGGGGTATTTTGTTTCATTCTTTTGGATTATGTGGTCAAAATTCAGAAAATCTAAAAATAGATTTTTGATGACGTCAGACTTCGGTACTCCATTGCAAACGACAATGGCTGGTTATCGTTTAAAGACCACAGAAATATGGTTTAAACTCTCTCATGCTAAAGGCCATAGTGGGGGCTTTAACAATATTGATCATGCAAATCGTCATACCAGCATGAAACTTCACACACCTACCCAGTTTGATGCGCTGAAAAAGATAAGGGACAGGCCCTAACTCTAATTTGCCCTTATTGCTATTTTTAGACAGAGGTACTCAGAGTCTATTTAAGATCACTCCGTCATAACACCATTGTTGAAAATTAGTAAAAAGAACTTAATTTTGCTGAAGATACGTAATTTAATTTGCTGAAAAAGATAAGGCCCAGATCATAACACAAATTTGCCTCCAAAAGCTATTTTTAGACTGGGATACATGGACCCAGACCCATTAAGGTTTAAACAAAAACTCTACTACAGACAACGATTGAATTGGTTACATGTAGGTAGGTTGATGTGCTAAATATGTAGAGGAAACAAACTCTAACTCGAAAATGTCCCCAAATGTTATTTTTGGGCTAAAAGTACTTAGACCCAGTCCCATACAGGGGTATCCCTTTACACCTCTACTACAAATAACAATAATGATTTGGTATTTTTCACAGATGCGCAGTTTTATGCGCAGATTAGGTTAAGAAACGGATATCAATCATTACAAAGCACTTTTTACGACAACGGTATTTAAGGTAAACGGTTTGGCAGCTTGATATAAAAGTTTCTGAAATTTTTCTTAGGATGGCATGAACAGCAAAGTACATTTCAAAGGGCTTATAAAATTTTCAGTACTAAATAATTTAATGCCCAAGACCGTTTTCTTTCATATAGGCGCTGCCTGATATTTTTAATTAAGATGCACGATCTAGAAGATTTGTTTAAAACCATACAAAAGACAAGCTCAGCTTGTCACAAAACTAAGAAAAAATGATGCAAAAAACCAACAGCAGCATTAATGCACTGGGCGTTGTCCCACAGCATCGTACTGACAGAAATCTGGGATCCAGTTTGTTGTTGAGGTAGTGTGCCCGGATGAAAGGGCCTGTATCAGTACATTTGGTGTATCACTACCTTTTCGCATTGTTCATTTATATTATTGATCTGATATCCCCTTTATGATCAGGTTGTTTTTTAATTCTTGCAATTTTAAATATAGCTCCTTTCCATTGTTGATAGCTCGTCTGACAAGTAAAATGAAGTGACGACTGGACAGAGTCCAAAAACCCCAGTCCAAAAATAGCATTTGCGGGCAAATCTGAGTTAGGGTCTGTTTCTTAACTAATTTAGCGCATCAAACTATAATCACTGCCAAAAGTCTTGGAACACTAACGTAGGTTTTCAAAGGCAAATTTAGCCATCCCCCTCTCTCCCTAGGAACAATGTTAATATACTATAGAAAAACGAAAGGGGTTGTGGAGTACGCTTTTTCTTGTGGATTGTTTGATATTTTCCTATACTTTCAACATTGTTTTTGGGGGAAAAGGGGGGCGGAAGTGGTATTATTCAAGAAAATGAATAAAAAATAGAAAAGCACAGCGCAAAGTGTTAGGTGCTCCAAGTAATTTTGGCAGTGATTGTACGTACCTGTAAAAAGTTACATCATTTTATCGTTATTTTAAGTAGGATTGTCGTATAAACCTTTAGGGGACTGGGTCCAGGTACCGTAGTCTAAAAATAAATTTTAGGCGCAAATTGTGTTGGGGTCTGTATCTTATCTTTTTAGCGAATTGAATCACGTATCTTCATCAAAGTTTAGTCCTTTATTTTAATTTTAAATGGTGTTAAAACGGATTGTTCATAAATGGACTGGATCCGAGTAAGTACCCCAGTCTAAAAGAAGCATTCAGGGGCAAATTTGAGTTGGATCTGACCTTTATCGTTTTTAGCACATTAAACTACGTATCTCTACCAAAATTTAGCTCTGTACCTTAATTTGCAGTTGAGTTATGTTGAATGCTCCTTAAAGGGATTGGGTCCGAGTACCCCAGTCTAAAAATAGCATTCAGGGGCAAATTTGAGTTGGGGTCTGACCCTTATCGTTTTCAGCACACTAAACTACGTATCTCTACCAAAATTTAGCTCTGTACCTTAATTTGCAGTTGAGTTATGATGAATGCTCCTTAAAGGGATTGGGTCCGAGTACCCCAGTCTAAAAATAGCATTCAGGGGCAAATTTGAGTTGGGGTCTGACCCTTATCGTTTTCAGCAAACAAAACTACGTATTTCTACCAAAATTTAGCTCTGTGTCTTTATTTGCAGTTTAGTAATGATGAATGCTCTTTAAATTATATGTGTTGGTTATACTACATAATTAATAAACATTTATATATCAATTGAGAAATTTCACTTTACTAACGGAAATGCAAGTTATGTGGAATATTGATGTTTTAAGGAATTTAAGTACCAAGTAACTTTTGGCTTTCACAGCCTAGCTCACAAATCTGGAGCTAATATCTACATTTCAGGCAAAATTGCATTAAAAATAAACCGAAATGGGCATTTGGCAGTTAATAATCGATAATGGAGGTGGGATGGTCCATACTGTAAATGGGATGTTGTGCAAAAAATAAATTATATTTGTTTTAGTGTTAACATAAAGTCTCAGTATGTCAACTCTGTTCAACATTAATGATCTTTTAAAGATTTTTGGCTTGATATAGCATTGCCAGTTCTTCTCATTCAAACAAGCCCTTGAAAAAAGGGTGATACTTTGTAGGATAAGGATTGTTTTAGTAAGCAAGGTCTTTCGGCCTCCTTGGGATTTGATCTGTAAAACTAGGGTGAGGTGTATGTTTCGTGGCGTTTTCATTCCTCTTGTTTATTTGGGGTATTTTAGACTTTGGCACTAAATGGGTCTCACCTTGCTTGGTGAAGCCTCAATACAAGTATGCTGTTTATTTTGTTACGTGACGGCTCAATGAGAGTTAGATGAATCGCCATTATTTATGCGTTCGGATAAATAATACTTACAGTTCCTTCCTAGAGGTTATTTCTGGTGTACCCCAAGGATCTGTGCTGGGCCCAATCCTGTTTAACTTTAATATAAATGATTTGTTTCTTTTCATAGAACAGGCAACTCTCTATAACTATGCTGACGACAATACTCTTCCTTATTTCTCTAAAAGTATGCCCGATCTTATCAATATTTTGGAAAAAGAATCTGGAGTTGCTTTAGCTTGGCTAGAACAAAATGATTGCTAATCCTGACAAATTCCATGCTTTACTGCTTAGAAAAAACCAAACAAATACTAGAGGAGAACAAATTAACATTAACGGTAAAATAATCAAATCTGAGGAGACTGTGAAACTTTTAGGAGTCACTTTGGATTATAGACTTGATTTCGACCCACATGTTTCGAATCTTTGCAAAAAGGCTGCAACGCAATTAAATGTTCTCAAAAGATAAAAGACATTCATTGACTTTCAGGTGAAGAAGATCCTTGTTCAGAGTTTCGTATATTCTAATTTTGACTATTGTCCTTTGGTTTGGTATTTCTCATCTTCCAAATCATTGCAGAAAATAGAAAAATTACAAGAACGTGCTCTAAGATTTCTTTATAATGATCATGCGAGTTCGTATGATGATTTGCTTTCGAGATCGAGTAAATGCACGATGCATGTTGCCCGCCAAAGACTCCTTTGCATTGAAATATTTAAAACACTGAATCATTTGAATCCACCATTTATGCAGAGCATTTTTGAATTACGTTCTTCAATTCATTCTTCAAGAAATCCAAATAATTTAGCACATTTTAGACCTAATCAAACAACTTTCGGGTCCAAAAGTCTCAAGTCCATTGGGCCACAAATTTGGAATGGCCTACCGAATGAACTAAAATCGGCAGAAAATCTGAAAAGTTTTAATGTTTTAATAAAAAAATGGGACGGTCCCAACTGCAAATGTAGTGCTTGTGCTTGCCTACCAACTTAATTGTATTATTTAGAAAAATATTAATTTCATTTATTTGTTCTGTATATTCGATTTTGATTAGTTAACTTGTATATATTTAAATGATGTATATATTATTAGCTATATGTTAAAATTATAGAATTAAAATAAGATTACACACACACACACACACACGCCAGGTATGCATTTCTCTACTGATTAGCCAGGTATGTTTTTGGGCTATTTTAGAAAATTATTTGGTGTCAGATTGAAAATTTGAGTATGTTTTAATTGTTTTCCTATTTTCAAAGCCATTTTGCATGTAAGTGCCAAGATAAAACTTTTATTAGATATAATATATGACGGAAATCATAGATGTATATAGATATATGCTACGCAGAGCAATTTATTGATAATTTGTAGGATTTGAAATATGAACCAACGTGAAAAATGGTGACAAATGAAATAAATAAATTCAAACAAATATTGATCAAGTCAGACAATGCACAATAAACGCAAACGGTGTAACATAAAGAATGCTAATAAGATTCAAATTGAAGCAAATCAAGTAAGAGACGAAAGTGTTGAGACAATTTATTAAGTGTTCATATATTTTAACATCATTTAACATATTTTAAGCGGTGTATAATGTGAAGGAAATGTGCATATGCAGTGCAGTTTTCGCAGTGATACTTAAATTGTATTGGGTAAAAGACATGTATCAAAGTAGTGTTAAATTGACGCATATTCAGCGTCCTCCTCGGCAAAGCAGCTATTGAAGTTGCACTGTGGGTGATGACTATGGGGGTATGAGCGACATCGTCTGTTGAGGCAGCGCCTATGACGTCCACCTGTTCTGTATCCAAGACATCTCAACCTCACGATGTCATCAGTGTTTAAGGTGTTAATGCCTTGTCGCAAAAGCATCTTGTACCGGCCCTCGACTGCCTCAATTTGAGCCTCGCTTAGGTGCATATTGTAAATTGTGTATGCACCAATAACCACATTCTTTCCGTAATTCTTTTTGATCGTTTTAACTGTTTTATCAATCCCACCATATGTTGGATCGTTGAACATCATTTGATCAATGCTCACAAATGTTGCATTTATTGCTTTCTCCACAGTTCCGGACTGGTAGAAGAAGTCAACGAACCGATTGTCGGTGGCAGGAATATCTGCTAAACAGGTCTGCAAGCCGGGCAGTTGCTGCAAACTAGCTTTCAATGCGGCGTATACTTGCGGTGGTTGATGCCAGTATACCGGAGTATACGAGTTTCCAATGACCAATCTATTATCAATCTGTTATGAAACGGAGATAATTTAGTAGGGTTTGAGTTTTTATAGGCACTGTTACAATGTCTAGCTCTAGATCCCTTATTACCCAGAAATTTTGCATTATAAGAATGCTCTCTTTTGCCACCATTTCGTGGTACTTCTTTCTGTTAGTACTATTCCCAAAAGATAAATGTTAAAATACACTGACACTATACCCAATACATTCTTATTAACATTCAGTTGGATTATATTGACCTTGATTGAATGAAATATAATACAATGCAAATTGCATTGCCCCCTTGAACAAAGGTTCCCCCGCCCCCACCTTCCTTAATCCATTTCTCTTGGTGCAGCAATTACTCTTTAAGGATATTCTAAATGTACCAAAACAACAATAAAGAACGTGCAATCTAAAGTATTTTGACACGAGTTATTTTCTGAAAGTGAATGTAAACAGAAAAATCAGAATTACCGGAGAAGAGATGCAAAAATAAAATGGCCAAGCTCCAGCTACATGAGCACTTTCTGCTGTTTAGGACAGCACGGTCCAAAGTTACTGCACTGAATTTCACGCTTAATGAACCAGAGGATAAATTGAGAACCGTCTTTCTCTGTACACCGAACAAACTCAAATAATTTTCATTTTAATAATGAATCAAATCAAATCAAATCAAATCAAATCAAATCAAACTAACTATAGATTTAAGCTTGTAATGAATGCGTCAACATAAACTTACATTTTTCACTACTAGTGACTTGGTGATGTCGTAAGAATTAATAAAAATGTGATTCTCCATTTGGAAGTGATTGACAAGATATGCAACATGTCCAGCAAGTTCTTTTGCTCTCTGCAAATCTTCTGGTGAAGTGTGAATCAATGTCTCCGGCTTCAACTGCAAATATTAAAAAGCAATAATCAGTCTTGGCCGATTAGAAATTAAATTTCAAAGGTAACATGTTCGTTTCCAAGAATGTATTGTTTTGCTTTCGCTAATAACTGGGACATTCGCTTAGTAAAGCCTCGGTAAAACGACTTGACATTTGCATTTGGCATGCACTGGACATTGCTCACTTTGTTCGGTGTGTGGACAGCCAGAAAATGTTTGTTGTGGCAAAACGACTGAATATTGTCCAGTGAATTTTTGAACTGGGGAAGGATGAGCGCGGAAAAACTGCGTCTGCGTCTGGTAGGTTCATCACAATCACAACTATTCGTAAAATCAATCAATCAATCAATCAATCAATCAATCAATCAATCAATCAATCAATCAATCAATCAATCAATCAATCAATCAATCAATCAATCATTCCGTATTCACTTACATAATAAATGTCCAAATAACCGTCCGGGGCGCTTACTTGGCAGAGGGGTGTCAACATTATAAATATTCTTAAGAATCAATTAGAACTAAAATTGGAGATGTTTTTACCAAGAAGTAAGTGTCAAGACAGGAATAAAAAGCAAAACTAAATATATCGTTAAAACATCTCCAATATGGTCATTAATATATTAAACTTATATAAAATTTTGAAGCTTACTTCAATGAAAACCAGCAAGTCTGTATTTCTTGCCCATGCCAAGACTTCTTGTAGGAAAGGAATTTTTCTTGGCTTGTCGTAAGTGTAGGTCCGAGCGCCTGCGATTCAAAACATAGACAATTATCATTGTACTGTTGATAGACTTTTTTGGGGAGGGGAGGGGAGGGGAGTGGAGGGGGGAGGGTAGGGGAGGGTAGGGTAGGGGAGGGGAGGGGAGGGGAGGGGAAGGGAGGGGAGGGGAAGGGAGGGGAGGGTAGTGAGAGGGGTGCAAACATTTTGTGCAAGAGTAGGCTGATTATTGCACAATCTAGGATGAATGTTTTTTTCTTTTTTTCTTTATTTTAATTTCAAACACCGTCGCATAATATACTTCATAGATAGCCAATGTTGCATATGTCTTCCTTGCAGTGGTCACAAGTACAACCATGCGATTTGATCTTATCATTATGGTCCATGTTTACCTAGAGTATCACATTATACAGCCTTAGACTGACAATTTGATGACGTCATAAAACCATATTTTAGGAATTTTTTAAATTTTGCAAACATATTTTGCATGCCTGGAAGATTACTTTGAACTACCACTAAACAGAGAAAGTCAGATGGGTCTGTTCCAGATAAGACCATATAAGTAAAGGTTTTTGCCCCCAATCAAACCACTGCTACTTGGCCCTGGTACTTAAATGTATCAACCAGGCCAAAACATTAGTAATCCATTAGCAAGAATTGGGTCAACATTTAAAAGTTGTAAAAATATATTGTAATGACGTCATTGTTTTGACACTACGATACGACAGATAAAGAACAACAAACTGAATTTTTCTGTATCGAAATACTTACCATATGCAATTGTTGTTTTGTACCGCAGCTGTTGGATTTCAGCAGCGTTCATATCTTGAATATTTCGGTTAACCCCAGTAAGTCTCTGTAAAAGAAATTCAATTATGATGAAACACCGCCTAAGAGCAAGAAGCTAGTCTGCGGGCAGATTCTACTGTTTTTAACTCAGTTTCCCTGTTTGATTTTTGCTACCGTTCCCTTTTTCGGAGTTTGGCTCCCAGTCCCAGTAGAGGCTGCGAAGCAGAGGCAAAAACCTTGGGTCGGGCTCTCAAGATTCGGGGAATCGTCGTTGATTGGCTACACGCATATCTGATTGTTTTCCCCAAGTTTGCGTGAATATGTCTCTCAAACAGCAAAACAAAAATGGCGGCAAATATTGAAATGAATTTATCATTCAAATCAACAACAGAATGAAGCCAAACAGATAATTTTCAATTCAACTCAATAGCAAGGTGGGTAAAATTTATGAAAAATTTCAATCTAAAAAGAGCTCTCGATACTGTGGATCACAAAATAGTGTTGGAAAATTTTTTTGGTATGGTTTACCAGATAAAGTGATTAACTGGTTTCGATCCTATATAACCCAACCAAAACAATTTTGAAGAATCAACGGTGAACGGTGGTAGCCTGTGGTATTCCCCAAAGTTCCTGCCTTGCCCCTTTTTCTTCATCATATACCTAAACAACTTTGAAGAATGTTTGAAGTTTTCATCGGAGAACATGTATGCTAATGATACGCAGACGACAATTGTCTCTGAACAAGTTAAGGTGTAGCAGGAAAAATTGGCTTGTACAAGTTAATTCATATCAAACTGAACTGAAATGTTTCAATATAAATACCTTAACATTATCATCATGAAAGCAAACAACTTTCTTGTCTTTGGAGAGGAAGACGTCAACCTCGAATCCATCCGCACCATCTTCCAGCACACTCTTAAATCCATCCAATGTATTTTCTTGAAATTTTTTCGGATTTCCACGATGGCCAAACACTATAGGCTTGCATTTTTTGTGATAAATATGACTTTTTGGAATGGCAACAACATCTTTGTCGAAACATTTGTCGACTGGAAATTCTTGTGCATTGGCTAAAATAGAGAAACTAGCACTTTTATGAAATTCTATTTTTGGAGTAGTTCCACCACGGCAATAAGCTTGCAGTTAGAGGTAACACGTTAAGACCGTCCAGCTCTTCACGCCAAACCGCGAGTCTATCGATCCCAACACTAATACAATAGACTAATTAACAGTAAATATATTGAAATCCGGTACCAACAACAGGATCTAGATACATTTAAAGATGATTTTTCTACCCTATGCAGTACTTGCTGGTGATTCGCCAGTGTCCGCCATAACATAGTGACCGGTGTCAGACTGAAAAATCGTAAAAGTAACCGCCTTTGGAATGTAAAAACAATAATTTATATATTTTTTAATATTTCTACAGTTATCTGCTTTTAACAATATATTCAGGTTAGACAGTATAAAGCTTTATTAACAGGTTGGTGGGGTGGGGGGAGCTTGTTAAATGCTAGAGATTCAATGAAAGTGTAAGAAAATGAAATGTTTAGCAAAGCAAAGTAAAAGTAATAGTGTGTGGATGTCCGTGGTGCTTCTTCAGACATCAGCTGGATACTTTTTAGACAACAAAAAGTATGTCAAATCTTGAAAAAATGACTTTTTGAGATCTAAACTCCAAAGAATTGAAATTATTACTAGTGAGGGAAAAAGCCAGAACAATCGTGCATTTAATGAAGAAAACATGAAAGTTGGCATACCTATAGATTTTGACATGCTGAGAACAATGAGATCGGGACCCCAACTGTAAAATACCGCCAAAGTGCTATTTTTAGCCGATGGCAATCGGACCCAGTCCTCTGCAACAAATTCTACCAATTTTTCATCATTCTTCCATATCAAAAGCATAAAAAGTTGTAGAAGTGTATAATCAGGCATGTAAACAAAATAATATGGATATCTAAAAATTGAAATTCTATTTTTAGATGGGGCTCTTGGTCCCAGACCTCCAAGAAAGGTGCTGATTATTTTCCTGTTGTACTCGGCAGCAAAATACGAAAATTACTAATATTATAGAGATAAAGATCCTCATAACGATGAAAGCAATCACATCTTTTAAATTGCCCCACAACCTATTTTTAGAAAGGGGTCCTTGGGTCCATTATAGTGTGTTATAATCAGTATCTAAATCAAGTTGCTTGTTATTTATTTCATTTTTAGCGAAGTTCTAGAGATTAGCGTGTTAGAGGTCTGGGAATGAGCACACGGCCTAAAAATAGCATCTGGGGGCATTTTGAAGATGCTTATCGATCAGAATCATTTTAGCGTGCTATAATTAGTATCTAAATCAAGTTACTAGATACTAATACTGTAGAGATAATCGTGTTAGAGTTCTGGGAACGAGTACATGGCTAAAAATGGTATTTGGGGGAATTTTGAAGATGCTTATCGATCCGAATCATTTTAGCGTGCTATAATTAGTATCTAAATCAAGTTGCTTGCTATTTATTTTATTTTTAGCGGAGCTGTAGAATTAAATGAGCTAGACTTCTGGGAACGAGTACATGAGCTGAAATTAGCATTTGGGGGCAATTTCTTGATGGATGTGAATCTAAATCCATTACCGAGTTATGATTAGTATTTATACAAACTTTCATGTCATTGATTTCATTTTCAACAAAGTTAAAGAGACAATAAATTCAGGGATCTTGGAAAAATGAATCATTCTAAAAATAGCTCTTAAGGGCATTTCTCAGACTGGGTCCCGATCTCATCTTTTTTAGCATGTCGAATTGTATGTTTCTACAATTTTTTATGCTTTTATCACAATTTGCGCATTTATTCTGCTTATCCTATACACTATGTAGCTGTAGCACAAGACAGGACCGTCGAAAACCGCTTCGAGTTCGAAAAGGAAAGCCAAGCAGCAGTGCACGTAGATTTATTAGCTATTCTCTCCTCTAACTTAAAATCCAATAAATCCTTTGTGGAAAGCGAAACGAATTTGAAAAGCCTCGGTCGAATTTGAACGGTTGCAGGAGGAAGAAGTTTTGAAATCTTTTGTAGAGAGCAAGAGAAAAGAGAGAGAGAGAACCTTTAGAAACGCGGGACAAAGAGCACGGAGAGCTTAAATCGAAATTTTCGAACCCGGGAGAAAAACCGTAAATATCGAAGCAACGGAAGCAATGAGAAGCATTTGAAAAGCAATTTTAAGCTTGTCTATAGAGAGGAATGCGTGGCGTGCAGTGCGATCAAACTTTTTCAATTATTAATTGTGGTTTACTTCAATTTTTGTTGGTAATCTAACTACCTCTCAAGCGGTAATGGCAGTAGTCTGCACCTGCCACTGACGAGTCCTCAAAGTACTTTGTAGCGAAATGATTCTGAAATTATGGTGCAGACACCCTGCATTTTCCGATTTTACTAGAAAAATATAAATATTTTTGCACCCAGCAAATTTTCCAACCTGGTTAGAAAACCAATCGTCAACCTCTAGGTCAGGACAATTTATCAAGTTGGAAATGCTCCACGATGCATTTTACAACGCCTTCGCAAAGAGGATAACACGATCTATTTAATACGTGCGTTGAAAAGCAGGATTGTGTCGATTGGATGCACTTTTGCTACAGCCCTCTTACAGTTACCGCGGAGAGTTGAGAAAAGTGGAGGCTCTAAAAAGGTGGGGGATGGGGGCTAAAACCGAACAAGAAATAACTTGTCTGGTGATTCATTGGTAGAGCTTTGCATTTGTGGCAAAAAGTTTGGGGTCTATAGCCCCCAGTCCCCTCCTCGCATTGTCTGTCTGAAGCACGAAATTGATTGAACAGTTTCGGAAATTTTTCCACTTTGTTTCCTTACAAAAATATAGCTCTTGCAATGCTCCTTTGAAAACTAACGCGAAATAATTGAAAATCTTTTGGCATAAATATATCTTCTACTTGCAATGCTGATACTAAGATTGCATTATTGCTTACCTTGCCAGATAAGAAGAAGCGCAACAGCGACGAAATGCATTTTGGCAGTCTTCTGCTTTCCTTGGCAACCTCACACCAGGTTACTGCTGATCAACTGACTCAGAGAATAACTTTGGTGTGTTTGATAAATATATATATACAAGAGCCTGGGGCCAATTTCAGTCTATCGTATCCCTGTGAGTCAGTTTCAAAAGGCTTTCAAAACCCAAAAAGGAATATCACCGTCAAACGGCAATCCTGGAAACAAGCTGCATCTAGGGCAGTAAGAATTTCTTAATAATCTCTTGGGGAATAGGTTTCGGCTTCCGAAAAAAACTTTTGATTGTTATATACAGTTTATTGCTATTTGGTAAAATCTATTTCGTGTTATTAACATAATGAACTGGGCTGATTAGGGTGTGACCCTTAAGTGCGTTGATATAGGAGTTAGATGGCAAATAAATGTCATTTTAAGGTATTGTGTTCAACTATATAAGGTTTTTGTAATCGGGCATAATGCTACGGACCCTTGGCCTAAAGGGAGTTTGGCCGATAGGGAATTTTCTCGATAGTTCCCTTGGCATATAGGGCCCCTGGTCGATAAGGCCCCTAGTCAATAAGGCCCCCTAAGTGGCCCCTGGTCGATAAGGCCCTTGATCGATAAGGCCCTTGGTCAATTTCCCCTAAGTGGGGGCAAAGAAGGGGCAGGGGGAGTGGTGTGAACTCGCTAATGTCTTCTCTTGTGCCATCAAAAGAAAAGTGCCCCCCTTCAAAAAGTGTATCAGAGAGTCTTGATTGCAGTCAAAAAATAATCCTCTCCCCACTCTTGTTGTCAGATTATTGATCAAAAATCCGTGAAGCGACCTTTATGTATGGATGGCTCAATGGGTGCGAGAATGGCTCAGTGGTTAGGGTCACTGACTACAGTGGCGGATTTGAGGGGGGCAACTAGGGGCAGTTTCCCCTCCCTCACCGAGTTGAAGTAAGTCTGGCGCGCCTTTTTTGTAAATTGTGCGCCCTTTTCAAAATTTATAGGTTAATTTGCTTCAAGGATTACCTCAAAGTATACAACAATTACTGTGAAGATTTCCTTGTAAAGTGAATAAGGAGCCTTCTGTCAGTAGTTAGGGTCTGAAATTGTTGTATACAGCGTACACTCGTCAACATTTTTAGCGCCCGCACTACCAACTGCCCCTCCTTCAAATTTGCTCTGGATCCGCCCCTGGCTGACTACAGACCCAAGGGCCCGTGGTTCGAGTCCCTGACATGACCAAACTTTCACCCAGAGTGGGGAGAGTCGTCAGTTCTCTGTAATTCCAGGCATAGGAATCACGAGGTGTGGTCATATCGAGAGGAAGGACCAGGACACTTCTCGATAAGCATAGCTCCCCTGTGTCCTAAAACTACCTTCGGATGCTAGATAGAAACAAATAAACAAATAAAATAGAATAAATCAAATCAGGTGAATGCATATTTCAAGTGACAAAACTGGCGAAGGGCACGTTGCTGCAATCCTGGAAGCCTCGAATCAATGCAATTTGGACATTTCCAAGCTTTACTTCCAATCTTATGACTTTGCATCTTTCATTTCGAGCATTTATAAAGGGTGTCAATCGATTTTAAATGAAAAAGTTAAAGATCTACTGCCCAAGAAGGAAGATGTACCACATATCCCTTGCCACGCTCACAGAATGAACACATTTGTAGAGCTTAGCTGTAAAGCAAGCGAGTTGGTAACATCCATGTTCGACGTATTGCAAAGTCTATATGTTTTTTTCTCAAGCGGTACCAACCTTTCTGTGTTTAGCGAAATAGAAGGATCGCTGAAATTGAGAAACCTTTCGCAAACGAGGTGGGTTGCTCGATCAGAATCGATTGAAAGTGTTTGGATATCGTTGGAAGCTATCGTTAGTCTGCTCGAGCGATTTGCCGAGAAACTAGTTGACTGTAACAAAGAAACAAGCGAGCAGGCCAAAGCTTTAAAAAGAAAGTCCTTCCATTTGATTTCATCTATAGTTTGAGCTTCATGAGGTTTATAATGCGTAGATACAAAGTATTAATTGTCCAGCTTCAAGATGTTACTCTTTCTCTGGTTTCCTCCACTACAACTGCCTTGGAAAAAATACGAAATGTGGAAGATATCCAAAATCAGCTGCAGCAGCCACATCAATGGCATAGAAATTTCACATCCATCATTTTGACGAGTATGTGAGGTTCCACAGAAGAGGACTTGTGCCCAGACGGTTGGAGGAAAATCGAGATAGCGAAGCCATACTGTCATTTGACCTCTTCTATAGAAAGGAAGCCTTTTCTGTCTTGGATCAACTTATCAACGACAGCAAAGAAAACTGGAGCGAAGTTATGGAAAAAATGAGGCCATTCTCAATTTTAAAGCCACCTTGAGAAAAACCTAAGCGAAGAATTAGCCGAAGAAGTTACTATCTGGATCTGGAGCAGTACACCAATTTGACTTACGGCCTCATAAGAAAAATTCTTCAAAATTTTTTGTATAAAATTTTTGACCTCAGATTCAGATTGAGAGCAATGATTTTAGTCTAATTGTAAGTTTTCATTATCATATTGCTCACGATATTGATTTTATGACGAAACAAAGATAAAAACTTTATAAGGGATTTGACCGTGATTTGCGACTAGGGGGGTAAAGTTTCCCCCGGAACGATTTTTGCGGTCAAATCCCTTACAATTTTTCAAACTTCATTTCTCCGTAAAATCTAAAATACAAGCTGAAACAATATGAAAAATGGTATCCCGCCTAAATTATGGCGATAAAACCAAATCTGAGCTTAAAAATGTCGTATAATTAAGTTTCGATAAATTTCCAAAACGAGGTCGTAAGTCGAATTGGTGTGTTGGAAGCGCGAGTCTCTTAGCAGAGCTTAGCGTTTTAAGGGAAGAGCAGAGCAGTCAAAGAAATGTCTGTGAAAGAAGTAGCTGGTTATTCAACAAGTAAGAATACAATTTCCCATTATGTTTTGCAGTATTTAAATTTTTATTGACCGCACCTGTCACTGTTGCCAGCAACGAAAGATCATTCAGCAAGCTCAAGCTTGCTAAAACATAGTCTGCGCCACAGACCAAAAACTTCCGTGAAGTGTATGCTTCACGGAGAAGATTTTGGTCTGTGACGCAGGCTAGCTAAAACAAAGCTCCGCAGCACATTGCTTCAGGATGGCCTAGAATCGCTTATGATTATTTCTTGCGAGCATGACTATGCATGAGAATAAACTTGATGGAAGTGGTGAAACATTGGGCATAATTAAAAAGAAGACGTATTAACATTTGTGCTAAAAGTACCAACGAAGTATAGACAAAATAAGATATTGGTATTTTTGTTAAAAATGTTGCTCGCTATTAATCTTGCTTTTTCATTGCATTCTGACAGTTCAGTAACTTCAACTCAGTAACTATATAATAACATCTTTAACGTGTGTAAAAGGACAGAATTTCGTTAAGGAAACTTTTGCTTGTTTGCTGTTTGAATTTCATTTGCGTGCTTTACTTTTGTTCGCACCTTGAACAATTTATATGTAACATCCTGTCTTGTGATCAGCTCCTTTGTTCTGTTTTGTATAACTGTCCTAATTATCTTAATTGCTGTTGAGTAAAATATTTGTTGGCTTTTGTGAGTAATTCAGTCGTTTAATTTAGTCGTTAAGGTTTAGACGTGATTTCAGATGTTCGGATAGCCGTTGTTATTTCGAGAAGTTTAAAGCATACCAGTTTTGCCGAAGTGACCCGTTTAGTCGTTGTTGAATTAGATGAAACTATAAGAACCGTCGAGCCAAGAAATCAGAACACGCTTATTGAATTTTGTACTTTCTTTTACTGCCGAATCTGCGAACACAAGCCTGTAAAACCCTCGTAAACTAAAGGTTTTACACGTGTAATTTTTTTATAATTCAAAAAATATGTTTTACTCGGCAACCAAAGCATTAACACACCCCAAGAAAAATTTTTAGCGACCCCTTGACTCCTGTGACGATCGCACGCTAGGAAGGGGGGAGCCTCAACCCCTCATTTTTTAGCCCCCCCCCCTTCGTAGCGATAGTCACAGGATTGGAGTGCAAGCAGTTCTTTATCACGTGACCTCTCCTCATTTTGGAATCGAGGTTAATGGCACTCATGTCTTTCCATCTTAATATTCTAATCTTAATATTCTACCGTAGGGCCAATGGCTGCCGCCTAGCGGGCGTCGTAGGGGGCTAGTAAATCTATAAATGAAGCTACAACTTGAATTCACTTTAATTTTAAAACTTTGTTTAGATTTCAAAAATTGGAATTTCTAAGCATTAATATACCAAAAACAAAACTCCAAGTGTTTACCTTAATAGCGAGGAACAGTTGAAATAATAACGGCTACTAAACCAGTGGCGGAAATTGCGGGGGTGTGGTGGGGGGCAACCGCCCCCTAGGTTTTGCTAAATTGCGGTTTTGTCGGTAAAATTAAGTCATTTCTTGGCAAGTTTGCTTGCTTTGCTGGACATTGCCCCCCACCTCTACTTGAAAAATGAATTTCCGCTACTGTACTAAACAGCAAAAGACAAGGCCTGAGTCATAAAAATGCAAGCAATTAAACGTTATCTTTCCGTTTTGGCAATATAAAAACAGTATTGCCAGAGAGCCGTAAATAATTGCTACTCAAGACATTTTGATGGCGAAATGATTAACATCATGAACGAAGTAGTCCACCGAGAAAGCCGAGACACGAGGTGACAAAAACTTTTATACGAAAGAATTCTGAACGCTCCAATTCGTAGCAATATCAGATGAAATTGCCAAAACACAAAAACATGATCTAAAATAGCTCGAAACATACCTTTTTGACTCGTTCTGATAGCTAACTCTCACTGAGACGTCACGTAACAAAATAAACAGCATACTTGTATTGTGGCTTCACCAAGCAAGGGGAGACCCACGCTATGCCAAAACCTCAAATACCCCTAGATTAACCAAGGGAATGAAAACGCAACGAAGCATGCACCTCACCCTAGTTTTACAAATCAAATCCTCAGGAGGCCGAAAGATTCCCCGCATTGCCCATAAACTAGTAGAGCATTGCCCATAAACGCGAGGAAGCGTGGCACAAGATACCATAACGAATAAGAAATAATAACAATTTCAAGCGAGTTAGTTAAAGCTCAAAGCCCCTTGTGAAATTAACTGCACGTTAAATAAGACTGGAACAAACATCAACGATGGAAAGTCAAAGGATAAAGATAGGAACCACGGCAATTCTCACAACGTAATATCGTTCCTATAAGTAAAATAAGAAGACAAGAAAGCTAAAAAATTGAAATAAGAAGGCTTTTAATTTGCTGATGAGTTGTGTCTAACGCATATGCGCTTCGTGCAACCCACAGCTAGGCCCTGCTCCTCCGCCATTACACTGAACTTCAAGAAAAGCACCCGTGTCTCGAACGGATGCCCATTCCCCTGCACCTGTGTTTCAAGCGGCGGTGCTCCAACGAAAGCAACTTAGACCAAGTCATGTTAAATTTCTACTTTCCCATGGTGTTCTAAATGCCATAGTTGGTTTCTTATGAAAGAGGGACTAGATTGTTATTAATATAACATAATTTATCATCGGGAATCATTTATCATGATAGTGAAGGGTAAGAGTATGAGGTGACCCAGTGCAAGGCCATCTGCCACCTGTATATCACAGAGAAAGTTAGAGAACACATTATTCGGAGGTTCGTACCAAGAACATAAAAACATGGATATATGATTTACCAGCAACATTATCATTGCCTGGAACGTAGTTTGCAGTGTGCTCAATGATATTGAAGATATCTGATTTCTAAAAGATATCTATGGTATCTAAATATACCACGCGGGACATGGAGCGTTCACGTTAGGAACAGGTAACTGATATGGATCTGGAGAATAACATGCTCCCGGGCAATGCCCTTGAGCACTAAAGAGCTTGTAGTAAAAATAATGAAAAGAAAGCTGTGATCAGGTTCTGGATCCGGGGCTTACTTAATACAGGGGCAGCGGACAATGTTGTTAGGAACGCAAATCCCGCTGCTTTGGTATTAAAATCTCAGATTTAATAGCAAGATACCAGCAGATAGGTGCTCATCTCGAGGAGAACGAAGTAGCTTGATACGAAACAAAACAAATCGTATCGCGTCTGCTTGTATAGATGTACAAGACAGGTTGGCGATCCAAACTAGTCTGCCGCTCCTAACTCAATCTGCCGTACCAAATTGATTCAAACGTCGCGCCCCTCATGTACTTAATTCTCGAGTTAGGTTCGGCACATGAGAAGCGCGACGTTTGAACCAGGCCTTAGCGAACTACCAGTGCAAGATCGTTTAACAAATGAACTTTAAACGCATCTATAGAGCTTAAACAAATCTCGCCTGGAAGAACGGCAAATTGATTTTTGAAAGGCTTCTTGTTATTAATATATTTCTAATTGTAAATTGTTATATAGATAAGAAAAGAATTACGTCCGCAAAAAGGCGACCCACCAACCTTCATTAGGTCAAAGGTAAGACGAACCTTCAACAGTTAGATTGATTACATTTGAATCTTTTTCAACCTCTTTGAAGGCAGTCTCCCTCTATTAATGGGAATTAACCGCATAATACGAGTTAATAAACGCGGGAAAGTGCGCAGATTCCCTTTTTCTAGAATCGGGTGGTCCACACGTATATCCTTAGTAAGCTGTAAATGCCAATTTACATTAGCTATCTGCAAATTACCTTATGTTGTTTCCTACAAGGCCTTGCCCTAGCATATTTGTTTAAGTACGGTTATGCAGCTCGAGTCAAGCAATATTTTGCAGCATGAGTCACGCCATTTTGAGTGCATTCTTTCCCCTTCCAGCCCGGTTCCTCCTGTTTGCGTCTACTTTTTGCTATATACCTTTATATAATTCTACCCGCCTCTTCTTGCCTCTCTTCTTCTCACATAGTCATTTGATTGTGTGACAGGTGTATCAGTCTGATTTGCTGGGGTAAAAATCTAAGTCATTCTCCCCCCCCCCCCCTGGAACCAAACACCGACCATAGGGGTCCCGGCGATGGAATAAATTGTCATTTTCACTTGAGAAAGAACCTGTCGACATGGATGAATAAAGCCTTGGCCAAACTGGGCAACATTGTCGGGCAACATTCAAAAAATCATAATGTTGCTCAAATGTTGTCCAGTTTGGCCACCATGTCGGCCGACAAATTCATCAAGAAATTTGTTGCTCGAATGTTTGAACATGCTGAAACATTTTTCGGCAACATTTGTTGCTCAGCTCTATGCTGTCCAGTTTAGCCACATTGTCAGCCAACAATTCACCTTAATTTTCCATCTGAAAAACCAACTTGCACAGTGACGTATTGCAAAACAGTATGCTCTACTCGATTCAAATAAAATGGCCTGTCAAAATTTAAGCTTTCGAGTTGATTGTACCGAATGGGAAGAAAACCATGGAGTGGAAGGATAGTTTAGGAAGAATAAAAAGTCTCGTCTCAAACAAGTCCAAATGCAAGCTCTTTGAAAAAACAAATCAGCCAAATGCTACCCGCGTGCTCGACCATAGAGTGCTAAGCAACAAAGGTGTTGTGATGTCAAAATCAGCTTCCAGTAGCTGCAGCTTGCTTTCTATCTGCCATACTTATCCAAATTTTTGCTCAAATCAAATATGGCGCGGAAAATCACATATCAGATCATATTTGGCACGCTGTTTTGACAACATCATCGAAAGATGCTGCACGACAATGTTGCCCAGTTTGGCCACCATATTTCGGCGACAAAAAAATTAACAAAATTTGGAGCAACATTGTCGGGCAACAATGTTGCCCAGTTTGATCAAGGCTTAAATAGTGATTTTAATCGACCGGGGACGACATTAGATGGTCCAAATAAGATTGTTTATATTAGCAATCCGCTGAGGAGACGGACGGCCTTTTTGCAAAGGATGAAAACAAACAATCAGACAACAACACTGAAAAAAATTGACCAATAACTGAGCCTTGTGGAACTGCAAATCTGACTGGCTTCTTTATCTAATCCAAGCAGATCTGTAGGCCCTGTTATCTCAGTCACGGTTGCATTTGTGCCTTTCCAGATAATCATACGCACAAACTGCTTGAATTTGATAGCTCTTGAGTGTGGAATCATAGAGATGGGTGGAACCATTGAAATCAGACACCAGGTCTAAGCTGGCGGATCAGAACAAACTGGTAGGCAGACAATCATGGACTCGCCATTCAGCTTATTCAAAGGCTGTTTTAAAGGTGAGAAATACTTAAAGCTGATCTTTCTCTAATGGCTGGGTGTCGTGTAACACATAGGTATAGTATCAAGCCTAGTCTAGTCTTTTAGAAAAGTTGAATCACGCTTGGTAAAAAGTTCCAATTACTTTAGCAAATCCAAGGCAAATGTGTACCTTCTCGGCTAACGTGTAATGATTCGGTTTTTCGCGAACTTTATATAATTCACTATAAAATACTTTACAGCCAAGTCTTCCACAAGCACTGGTTGTTCTAAATTTGCCTTAACATGGCTCCAGTGGCAGACAATAAGGGGCGAGGGGGCGACCAACCCCAATAATTTGAAAGTAAAAGGAACAGCTTTGGTGCTAAAAGAATTTTAAAAGATAGCCACATATAATGCAACTTTAAAGCAGAATTCTTAATCACAACATCAATATTAAATGACTTAGATGGTAGAATGGGCGTACTCTATTGCAACATCACGAATTTTAACCCTTTAAGATTATTCTGCCATTTTGTTAAAGCAACTTTTTCTTAAACAAAATTTATGGGTTCTAGAAAGTCTAAGGATTCTAGGAAGTGTGTTCTCTTAAGCTAGTGTTAAATCCCCTTTGCATTAAGGAATAGTATTATTTTTCTAAATTCTCTTGATAAAAAAAAGTTTCCAGTCTAGAATAAGGCCCCATTCACACAACTCCCCTATCAAATGTTACTCATTTTTGTCTTGTCTGTACCTAACTCTGGTATGAATAGGATACATTTTAAATGCACATAAAAGGACAGAAATGGAAGCGTTTGAAGTGCTGCTGTCTATTGCGATTTAAAACTAGATACTTGTAAGAAAAGGAACAAAAATGATGTTCAGAAACATTTTGACAAGACAGAAACAATAGTATATTTCGTAGCTTGTGTACAGACGCTAACCTCCTTCGTGAGGGTTAGAGTCTGCACGCAGGCAATAAATTTACCAAACAAATAACTGCTTGAATCATGCTCTTCTAGTAGTGGAGTTTCTTATTATTTTTAGTTATTTCGGAATATCGAATGAAGAGTTGTTTAGAAGAACAAGTTTAAATCATATCATAAATAGCATTGATGAAGCAATCTCAATGGGCGTTGCCCATGTTTTCCGACAATGTAAAGGGCGCAGTTACGGAAAACAGTAAAGTGTCCGCCACTGCCCGGATAAAAAAGCATGCAACAAGAAAAATTCTCAATTTTCTTCCTTTCTAATATAATTTCTACGGGAGAGATCCGAAACTGATAATAAATGACCCTGTTTTAGAACGACTCCATTTTCACTGTCCTCATTAAAAAGATTTGTTCTTAAATGACTCCGTTATCGAATTATTCCTTTCGAATGACTCTGTTTTCGAATGACTCTGTTTTCGAATGACTCTGTTTTCGAATGACTCTGTTTTCGAATGACTCTGTTTTCGAATGACCCCCTTTGAACAGCTTTTTCAAATGACAGCGGTTTTGTATCAACTGGCCCTGTTCTCGACAATATTAATGGGAACGCAAAATGAAAACAGATCCATCCAGCTTCGCTTTTGTAAGATTATGGTGGTGAGGCTTGAGGTATAACATCACGCAGGAGAAAGTATATAGAGGGGGCTTATAAAATTATTGTAAAAATTAAGAAGACATTATTAAAAGACCTTGTTTATTTATGTAGGAATTTCTTAATGAGCATTTAATTAATTACTACCAAAAGTATGATTTTGTTGTGGTAATTCAATAAAACGCCATAGGCAACCTCAGATGGCAAAAATCAACAAACTGAGGGGTCCAATTCGATAATTTATGGTAGCAGTGGAGGCTTATTCGAGGGGGGGCTTATTGACAATTTGTAGTTCTAGGGGGGGGCTTATTCGAGGGGGGGGGCTTTTTCAAGAGGGGGCAATTCGAGGATTTAGGGTATGTTATTATGTTCTTAGACGAGTATAATGCAAGAAGGGGCGAGCAAAAGGGAGATGCTACAAAGAGCTAAAAGAGAGAGAAAGCTTATTCTAGAAAAAAAGAACGTAGCTGAGATTTTTGAATATCTGTTACAAAACGATAATCTAGGATTTATTGGAATGACAGGAAAGCTGAAAGAAAGAAGGAAACAGGTTCATTGGATGACACTTAGAGAGGGAGATGTTTTGTTGATAATAAATTTAGCTACATTTTATAAATTGCAGCAAGGGGAGTGGTATAAAGACGATAATGTTGAAAGAGGATGTTAAAATGAAACAACGATAGCCAGGAAATACTGGAGCTTTTAAGTATTCCAATGTTGTTCTATTAACAACTGTCATCTTTCCAGCGGAGTTTGGTTGTTTGAGCAACATTTAATGCTTTAAGGCTGCGCATAAATCTTGTTTAGATTGCATCAAATCGAATGATGAAAATATCATCTTTATTTCTTTCACCAGGTAGCGTCATGCTGCTATTTCTGACTCTAGCCATACCAGTGGAATCGACTGACATTCCTCTAGACTCATGCTTCCAAAAAATAGCCAAGGGTATCCCAAAGTGGCACATTTTTCACAAGCTGTGCAAGCCAATCATTATTGGACATAGGGGGAACCCTTCACATCGCCAGGAAAACACTATCGAGGGATTCAAGAGCGTGCAAGAATTCGGTGGACAAGGCTTTGAGCTTGATGTCGTCTTGACAAAAGACAAGAAGTTGGTTCTCTTCCATGATTCAAATGTGAAGGTAATTGGGATTTCTCTTACAAAAACTGGAATGTTTGGTTTTATGACGTTTTGGGGGAGAGAGGGGGGGTTGAGGATGGAGTCTTAGGTGGTCGAGAATGGTATGAGGTTTATATCTCGCAAGAATTTAATTATCGCAAATTATTCTGAAATCTACAAGTAATTAATCAACAAAGTTAATTGGAAAAAAGGAAGAATTGCCAGTTAAATTAATCATCTTAACAAAATACAGTTAAAAGGTTTCTTTTGTGAAAGAAAACACAACAGAAATGACTGGAAACATAGAAACATATAAGAAGTGATTTTTTCATTGAGAAGGGCTTTGCCATTGATAAAACAGCGTAAATCAGTTGTTCGCTTTCATCTGAGCAGCCAAACAAAGTGTTCTGACTTCGATAAAACAGAGTAATGAAGTGTTTTGCTACAGCGAAAGGAACTTTCTCTTGAAAATATATTCAACAAGTGTTTTGCTTTCAATGCTACAATAAAGCAAAGTATTCTGACTTCGATGAAACAGAGTAATGAAGTGTTTTGCTACAGCGAAAGAGCGTTTCATGTGTTTCGCCTTCAAAGGAATGAAACAGGCTGAAAGGGTACTTCAAAAACACATTAAACAAGTGTTTTGCTTTCAATGTTACAATAAAACAGAATATTCTGACTTCGATGAAACAGAGTAATGGGGTGTTTTGCTACAGCGAAAAAGCGTATCGTGTGTTTCGCCCTCAATGGAATGGAACAGGCTAAAAGGGTACTTTCTCTTTAAAAACACTTTAAACAAGTGTTTTGCTTTCAATGTTACAATAAAACAATATGTTCTGATTTCGACGAAACAGAGTAATGAAGTGTTTTGCTACAGCGAAAGAGCGTATCATGTGTTTCGCCTTGAAAGGAATGGAACAGACTGAAAGGGTATTTCAAAAACACATCAAACAAGTATTTTGCTACAACAATTGAGCGTAACAAAAGTGTTTCGCCTTCGAAGGAATGAAACAGGCTAAAAAGGTACTTTTGTCTTTGATCAAATACAAGTGTTTTCTTTCAACAAAAGAGAGGACCAAAGTGTTTTGTCTTGGAGCGAATGATACTGACAAACAAGTAAACTTTCTATGACGAAACACTGTACACAAGTGATTTGATTTTAAAGAAAGAACCCAAAAAGAGTTTTGATGATTTGAATGGAATGAAACAGATTGAAAAAATTCTTTTGCCTTTGATCAAACACCTCAGAAAGGTGATTTGCTTAACAAATTGGTGACAAAGTATTTTGCAATCTATTTCATATCCTTTCTTTCATAGAAAGTCACAGGGGTAGACCGCAAGATTCAAGACATGACGTCAGAAGAGATCAAAGAACTTAGATACACGACGTCAATTGAATATGGTATGTCCATTCTATTTACAAAGAATATTCCGCTAGTCTCCCATCTGTCTGTTCACATTCTATGTCTCATATCGTCGATCAACTTCCTATCTGCCGCATGATATTAATAAAGTTTTCCTCCTCCATTCGCTCCATCTACAAGTCCCTATTCTCTTCTCCGGCCTCACTGCCTTTCCTTTCTCTAACGTCAGCGTATTTTGGTCTAACAGATTTTGGTCTAACAGTTTTTTTGTCCTCGGTCAATGCAACACCAGAATCGTGTTCAAAAGAGCTCTAGAAGTTTGCTTCACCTATATGCCTTGATGCCTTTTATAACTACACTTTTGGTATATAGAAAGGGACGGTTTTAAGCTGCCATTCCGAGTTTCATGGTTAATGCAAAAATCAGGCATCTGCCGTTTTATTACTATATGTAATGACAAAAAGGTTAAACCTTTTATAAGGGATACGGCTGAATTTTTTCATTAAAATTATCGAAAAATGGTCTACAGGAGACAACTAAAGGCAGAGGTGAACTGAAGAAATTTTGACTTCAAAACAGTGGTTCAATTTGAAGAGCAATATAACATCAGGGATGTCACATAAATGACACATTCCGTTTTGTATAATGTTACTTAATATTCTAAATATTCTAAAGGTGATATTCTAAAGCTGTGAATTCATGTCTTTTGTATTTCAGGTTCAAAGACCTACACATTTAGAAGGCGTTTGAAGCTTACTTTTCTAGAAAGAGTCTTGAAATGGATGAAAAACAAAGATCTTCTTGTATTAATCGAGGTAAAGCCCTAAAGTAGTAGCTCGTAGCCAAATTACGTTTCTAGGTCCTCCTCCTCAGCTATACTGACAGTGAACGCAACATTTCCCCAGTCTGTTGTTTGTAGATAAAAAGGCTTAAACCCCTATTTGTGGCAAAAATATGGTGGCAGGTAAAACCAACTGCATACAAAAAGTGGCGTTTCTAGACGAGATTAAACAAAAAAAGGAACCTCCAGGGAGCAATTAGAGTCCCTTAGTGTCTATTGTTCTGATATGCATCTAATGTCCTGTTCACACTGCAAAAACTAACCCGGGTTCGCCTCAGGTTAAACTAACCCAGGTTAGTTTTGTGTAGTGTGGACGCAACTAACTCAGGCTCGACCTGGATTAATCTTACCCATCTCTGGAGATGGTTTCGCTCCTGGTCGAGCCTGGGTTAGTTTCGCCAGTGTCGTCTGAACGCAAACCAGGATCGAGCCTGGTTCAGTTTTACTCATGCACATGCGCATTACAAAACGCGCCATTTTTATTAATTGTGCGATTGATGTTGTGATTTTTTATTGCTGTGGTGTTGCTGGTCCAGAATATCCGAAAAATACAACTTTCAATTCCAAATACGTTTCATTTCTTTCAGATGAAACCTCTATTCCAAACACTTTATTCCTTTCAGACGAAACCTGATTTGATCGTGCTGGACGGAAATGCACAGAAGAACAGCAAAGAAACAGGAATTGCAGTTGCTAAAATGGTGAGGAGCTTGGGAATGGAAGACCAAGTGATCATCAACGGCTTTGATTACTATGCTGTCCTGTCAGCGAAACAGGTAAACACAATTTTCGATCACTCTCTGCGCTTAATAAATAAGAATCCATGGTTGAAGTTAGAAATGCAGCATTAACTCGAATTAATGCCCTCGGCTTCTAATTGTTTTGACCGGCGTTTATTCAACTTTTTGGCCAACATACTACACAAATCAAATTTGATGGAGGTTACAAGAAAAAACATATTTTTGCTATTCAATTTTTTCAAGACAAAATAAGTGATAAATAAACTAAGAAAACAAAAGTCTTTATCTTGATCGTATTCAAAGACAATTGTTCCGATATCACAAGGGCATGGAACTCTTTCATGAAGGAGATAGCAGATATAATCGGAGTGCAACGGCCGTTTAACGGAAAGTGGATGACAGGAAAGTAAAAAATGGACCTTTACCAACAGAAATCTCATCTACAACATGAAATTTTATCGCCAAGGTAATATAGAAAAGAGTATTGACAATATCAACCATTATATTACGTTTGTGAGGGCAAGAAAACTTACTGAAGAGGATGAAAGAGCTTCTGGCCGCTCGCTGGATAGAAACTCGAGATTAAAAAGTAACACATTTTTATTCTACGTTAAATAGTAGTTGAATTATTATTTTTTTTCCTAATTGAAATTTTTCTGTTCACCCTGTTAACTCCACCTAGATACGTTTTTCAGTTTTTAGACAACAATGCTATTAGTTTGCCATATAAGAATATAATTTACTAAACCATACTAGAAATCGAGAACAAGATACTCGAACTTGTGTTTGACCTCGAGTAAACGCCCTTGGTATTAAATTTAAAACAAGGAAAATTTCCCAATGTTTATTCAAGGCCTATTCTTAATACCAGCGAATATGTGAACCATGCTACTGCAAGGAAAGAAGGGGTAGGTTGCTGAAAATGCAATGAAGGTTGAATAAATTCGGCTAGTAGATATGGCTCAAGTTGAATATTCAAGTTTGAAGAATCAGTCGTATTTCTTATGACATCTGAAGTCTAAACAGCTACAAAAGTAGTGCATCGGTATATTCATTGAAAGGTGCATTTGTACAGGCGAAAAATTTAATAGACTATGTTAGGAAGTTTTTGCTCACTTCACGTACCTGGGCTCTACTCTAGGACCTCGTTTAAACTGTGCCGGATAAAATTTATCCGCTTAAAACTTGTTCGGATTGATTTACGTTTACACTGTGCTGCACAAATTTTGTCCACTTTGCCCTCCTGTTTACACTGTGCCCGATAACTGCAGTCACATGACCTAAATTATGCACACAGAACGCCCAAAATGAAGTCTTCTCTGGGAAACAAAATAATAACGAAATTCCTGCCAACGTAAAAAGGCTTCATTCTCTCTTCAGAATCATTTGCTTCTTTTTTAGACCAAATCCAAAGAAATTGTCAATATAAATTAGGCCTAGTTTGTTTTAATAGTTTGTTCTTGAAACAAAATGACACTGAACTAGCAACGAAGGTAGGGAAAGCTGACAAAGATGCCAATTTTACGTGGACTGGCAAGATACTGCACTTTTAACACAAGTATTTATCGACAACAAGGCAGCCAATATGGCGAAAGGTCTTTATTGGGAGACAGTGAAAACTAAATTGGATGAAATAGCCAATCGCTTTCGAGCAAGATACGATGTGGATAAAATTTATCCGGATAAAAGCGTTTACACTGTACCACATAGCTATCCGAACTAATTTAATCCACTTTCTCAGGTGAACTAATTTTGTTCGGATAGCCGCTCTCAAATTCGTGCGGATAGCGTAGGTCTAGTGTAAACGCGACGCCTATCTGAACTAATTTTGATCCGGATAAAATTTATCCGGCACAGTGTAAACGGGGTCTAGAAATAGGCCAAGTCACGTCACGATAATGAAAACTAACATTAAAACTTTCTGCCATTTTAGGAGTTTCCAAGATTAGTGGTTGGTACATTTGTTTATGCTGAGCTATTTAGCCAGGAACCTGAAACTTATGGCATGCTGAAAGATCAGTTCAAAAGGTTGATGCCTGGATTGGAAACATGCCTTGATGAACTACCTAATGACAACAGCACATTCGATTTTCTATACAAAAGCGGCACCCTTGAAAAGTCGATGGATGCAAACTACAATATGATCGACGCGCGCATCTTCAACAACATCAAGTACGGCGGAGCGCCAAACGCTGACTCGTTCAAGATGATTAAGAAGAACTACGGGAGGCGGTTTGTAACAGGGGCGGGTATCTTTTACCCACTAGGGTTTGAAGAAAGCGTAATAAGCCAGTTTGAGCCTGTGTTCAAAGCCTTGGTACATGCAGGTGCAGATATTCTTGTCACTGATGATCTCCGGAGGACCAAACAGCTTGTCCGTGAAACGCTGAGTGATAGCTGCCATGCACAGAAAAAAGCGGTGAAACGGCGAACCAAATCGAGGCTGCTCAAACATGATTGGATCTAGTTATCAAAGCTCTTGCTGACAGAAACAAGCAATTTAAAATAATGTTGATACATCAAATTTGAAAATGTTGATGATAACAGGCAATATCACTTTTGTGGGCTCCTTTTCTGATTTTCTTTTCCCTCTTTATGATATGAAATGTTATGAACAGTTATGATACTAACCTATTCATGATTGTCGAATTCTTTCATGATTATGTTATGTGATCCAAGATTAGCAGGCATTTCAAGGGTAACCTCTTTCGACGTAATGGAATTCATCTTTTTACTTTTCACTTTATAACCATAGATATCCACCCCAATTTTAGGTTGTCTACCGGGTTATCACAAGCCAATTCATGACATGCCTTGCATTGTATATATAACAACATAAATGTAGGGAATGAAAATGGCAGATATTTCGCGCATTGCTAATCAAGAAAAGATTGAATTTACAAGAAAAGCTAAGAATAAAAGGCTATTTTCTAAAGCTGGATATCATTTTTTTGTCCTTCCTAACTGTCATAAAATATCATCACTAATTTGAGTTGCTGGAAAATAAAATTGACGCAAAATCTCCAGGCAGCAAGTATGGCAGTCACACCCTGCTTCTACCTTTTCCTCAAATGCCAAGACATCTTCGTTAAGCCAATGTAATTATAAATATTCCAATTTTACTATCTGGAAATGAATAGAAACGAAAAATTTCTGCCTCTCTTGATTTTGCTAAAACAGTGTGGTATGCAACAGCACAATCCGCTGTACACACTATTCTCCTTGAATAAGTTTAAAGAGGCCTACTAGCTTCGCCAATACCAGCCAGCTTCAACGTATTTACAATCTTCAATGGCTGCTGTTTGTGTCAAACTGCTGATGCCCGGTCAAGAGTTTTAATAAAAACTAGAACTACCATTTTCTTGAAAAATTTGCTCATTTTCCATGCTATTTTCATTTTTCGATAGCGAGTATGAAGATTGACTGGTGAAATATGTCAATTAAGGAAAACGTAAACAAAGTGAGACGCCTATTACTCCAGCTACCACAATGCATTGCGCGTTATTGTCAAATGACGCCATTAAGCACATGGTCTGTCTATTGAGGGATCCTTCTAAAACCCCTCACATGCAAAACGATATATGCATGCGATACTTTGCCCAATATTGAATGAAAAATTGTCAAAACTCATACGCAATGTGTTTTAGTAAAATATTGTTTTACTGAGGATAATTCTATACACTGACTCAATGAAGCTCTTTTAATTAATGATAATTAATTTTTGCAATTACAAAGAATAAATCACTGCTTACACTCACAAGCAAAAAGGTTTTTGCCGCTTTAGAAATGTTCATCCGATTTACAGAAAGCACAATTCTGATTTTTAAAAAACTTAAGAAATTATCATTTAAAAAATATAGTCAAACGTGATAATAAAGGTCCAAATAGTATAATTGCTCTGCGAAGTTACTTTCTTTGCATAAGTAACGCTAAAAGGCATATAGTATCGAAAGGTACGTCGGGGTCACGGTAAACCCGAGTAAGCTTTGAACAACAATACCCGAACATACACAGATATTTTATTACAGCTTGTGAAGATAGTAACTTACAAGCGTTTTTCTCTTCTTCTTATGATTTCGTCTTTACTAGCTGTTTAGGTTTCTAAAATGTAAAACAGTTACATGTTTAACACATATAAGAATCAAACTTTATTCATTGACTTTACTATTTGAACATCGTTCATTGCACATGGCTACAAAGTATAGAAGATATAAGCTTAGAAGAGTGCTTTGGATTGGATTACAGTTTCTTGATGACCACCTCAAGCTTATTTACTGGTGGGGAGACGAATCTAGATTCCTGTTGTTTCGGGCTATTTCTAAACCAATAGAAAAATGCATTATATGCATATGGGCATTAGGGCGACAGCTTGATGAACAAAATTACATCTTATAGGGTTTCAGAGTACGTTATCAAACATTATTTCAGATCAAATTAGCACCATATGGACAAGAGTTTTTTTCTAAATCGTGAACAATATTTCTCCAAATTTTCTTCGTCCTTTGATTCGAGTTCACTGTGAATTATTCCAAAAATGGAGAAATACGTTCCAGACATAAATATGGATTCTGCGATGCTGCTTCCTGCTTTGTCAGCAGTTCGCTAAAATAACTTCACCGATGACAACTGTGCTGGTGAATAAGATGGAAAAAATGAAAGTCCACGGACCTTAGAACCGATGCTGGTTTGACTCCCTAACAAGTAGAGGTTTGCCTATACAGCATCGAGCAGCCTTTTAATCCCAGACTCCCCCCTCCTATCTTTTTCAGACTCATGAGAATAAAAGGAAGAAAGTCGCATTTGAGCCTTACAAACGAAACATCAAAAGCTTGACGTTCGCACCTAGTGTAATATATCCTGGTATCCAGTTGTCTGAATTAAGCATGAAGCTCAGAGCCGTAACTCTGAATTTTCCTAGTTCAAATGCCAAAATGAGTCCAGCATATATGGCATCGAATAGTCCACCATCAATAGAAATAATTTCTTTCAAATAATCAGGTAGTCAAAGACATCATTTAAGATATTTTTGAGGACGGAAAAGCATTGTCAGCTCAAATGAAAAACCTTTGCTTTTTTGATCTTTTTCTTCAAAGCTTCTACATCAATCTCAAGCTTATTATCTGCAAAAAAGAGTTCAATTCATTAACATTTGCTTCGAGCAAATTCAAGTAAACCTTTCGATAAAGAGGTAATAGCTGTAAAAAAAGGGAACAGAATTTCTTTATCGGTCATATAACAAATTATAATGAGGGTGCAAGACAGTTTCTTAAACAAACCAGGGGAAAATGCAGCCCTTCGTTCAAAGGACATTGTTAACAGAACTTTACCATCGGGATTAACTCATAAGGACATTTTGAACAAAGTAAAATACTCGAGCAAAACTTCTGTAATAGGAAAGACCGATCTGTGTCACTTTGTCGTATTATTTTGTTGAATTATACTTTAGTCGTTACCAATCCCCCTTATAGCAACACAAACTGGAAACAGAATGTCATTACAGTTTCGAAATGAAACGTCATTAAAGAGCATTAGGAAATACCTCTTAAAATAAGTTGAATCTTAAGCAAAGTGGCAGGGATACAGCAATCAAAAGAACTGTGTTCTGCTAACAAATTACTGCCATGTTTGCCTCGTCGTTACATTTTAGAATCTAGCCAAATTTTAGTGATTTGAAGGGGAAAGATCCTGTTCTAAGGTGTCCAGTTTTAAACACATATAGCTGATTTTGCATATTAAGAGGTATTCAATGGTGCTCTTTCAGATTGTGATGCGTATTCAAATGCAAAAATGGATGACGTCATCATTCAGTTTATGACGTCATCGTTAATTTTATGAAGTCATCAGTCAATGTATCAAAGCATCAAAAAAATCAAAGTAACTTTGGCAGAATTTTAAGGTGTGTCAAGGCTTTGCATATCAATATGTCAATCCATCTCCATCTAACACAGGAATACAGGTTCCGACCCCCATTCTTCCATATTTTAGTAAAACTTGCTGGTGTACAGTCTCCATTTATACTTTAGCTAAATCTGAGTTCACTATCTCAATACCTTCCCAAGATATGCATTTCTAAACATACTTGGCCACACCCTTTAATCTGTTGCCCAACGCCCTAATTCTGCTGACTACAGTTGAATAACTAGAAGGTTGACTTGTCAGTAGTTTCTTGGAAGTTTAAAAGCTCCTGCGCAACCAGCTTGCTCTACATATATACTTTCAAAGCCGGCTTAAAATCATACTGCATGAAAATACCAAATATTGTTTATTTATACTTGCGTAAGAAAACAGCTATCGCAAAGCATGTCGGTTGCGCAAGAGCCTTCGATGCTAAAGCTGTGAACAGGGCTCAATGTGACTTATTCTCTTTAAGTGGAAATGAGTCAAAACAACTGAAGAAATAGGTATTTTACATTCAAACACATTTATAAGTATAGCTGTATAAGTGTGAAAACCTTGCTCGGCGTGCTTTCGCTTTTTCGGCTTCTCTTCTTGTGGAGGAACAAAGGCTTCTTCCCGTATCTTTTGTCTCTCTTTTTCAGCGTTGCCTTGCTTATCCTGTCAGATTTATCATTTAGCTTTTCAAAAATACTCACATGTTATAAAAACATTTTTCATGAAAAGTTTTCAGTTTTCTTAGCATGAAAATGTATACACAGTACATACAGGTAATATCGGGTTTGATATAATATTATATAAGGTAGCATATAATATAAGGTTAAACTTAATAAAAAGTATAGTATAGGGTATTATAGAAGGTATTATATAAAATGTAATAAAAAGAAAGGAATAATATAAGGTTAAACAAGGTTAAATATTAGGTAAAATATAATGCAATAAAAAAATAAAATAATATGTAATAAAATAAAATAAATAAAATAAATTTAAAATAAAATAAAATAAAATAAAATATAAAATAAAATAAAATTTAAAATAAAATAAAATAAAATAAAATATAATATAACATAATATAATATAAAATAATATAATATAATATAATACAAAATAATGTAATATAATATAAAATAATGTAATATAATATAATATAATATAATATAATATAATATAATATGATATAATATGATATAATATAATATAATATAATATGATATAATATAATATAATATAATATAATATAATATAATATAATATAATATAATATAATATAATATAATATAATATAATATAATATAATATAATATAATATAATATAATATAATATAATATAATATAATATAATATAATATAATATAATATAATATAATATAATATAATATAATATAATATAATATAATATAATATAATATAATATAATATAATATAATATAACATAATATAAAATAATATAATATAATACAAAATAATGTTATATAATATAAAATAATGTAATATAATATAATGTAATATAATAAAATATAATATAATATAATATAATATAGTATAAAATAATATAATAAAATATAATATAATATAATATAACAAAATATAATGCTTTTTGATAAAATTAATACCTTCTTTTTTTGGCGTTCTTTTATCTTTTTTTCATCTGCTTTGAGGAAATATTCGCCACTTGCTAGTTGTTTATCAATCTGAAATTGTATATTAAGGTATATTGACGTCAAAATGAGCTAAACTTGAGACTGAGAAACCATTTGATTGTTATCGTCATGGCTGCAATATGAGTTAAAAATGGATGTGTAAACTCAGATTTTTCGGTCCTCCCACACAGAACTGTGCATATACGTCATATGTATGTTAGAGAATATGCTCACCAAGTTTAATAACACAAGAGACTGGTTTGATCGATCGTTTACACTACTTGGCAGCAAAACTAGGCACTGTGGAAATTCATCGTCGATTGGAAACTTGAATCAATAAAAAGTATGCGCTTTACGAATCAAAAACAAAGTACCTTGCTTTCTGTTTGCTGTGGTGGGAATGGTGTGTATTCTTTTTTCTCCTTTATTTTGGTCTTCTTTCTCGGTACATTTTTCGTCTTGAATTTGGGCAAGAATCTGTCCCAAGATTCATTTTTGAGTTTAGGGTCTTTGGCAAGCTCCTTTTTTATCATTAAAATCTGGAAACGCATCGAACAACTTTAATTCATATGTCTTAGCAGAAAATAAAGCTATAAGAAGTATAAGTAAAGAAAGAGGGTCCTGTCATTAGAACTATAATAACTTCGCAAGGATGTGCTTCCACCCGCAACACGAAATCATATGAGGCGTGTTTAACTCGAAATCAATTTGATTTTCGAGTTAATGAAAGAAATTGAACACAAACGCCAATTTAAGAAAGGCTTGCACTTAAAGGCCCTTGCGCAACCGGCATGCTTAGCGGCAGTTGTTTTGAGAAATTGACTGTGTTTCGTTTTTTCATGCAGTACGATTTTAGGCCGGTCTTTTGAATTAAAGTCGCAAAGCGTGCCGGTTGCACATGAGCCTCTAGGCAGAGACAGGAAAACATCTTGTGACTGGGAGGTTAACAACTTTTCTGGCCTTTATGAGCTTTGAAATCTGTTGATAATTGGTTTCACAGGCATCAAATTATTCAGTCTTTACATACAAACTTATGAGAACTACATATTATTCAGTCTAAACCACTTTTATGTGGCTCGGCTATTTCTTTCGCAGTAGGCATAGTCCTATTGCATAAGCAAACTTATCAAGAAAAATTCTTTTTGTTTACGATAATGTGATCTTGGTAAATGTATTTGAATATCAACTGAGCAAATCACGAAAATTGAACAAAAGAAGAAACGTGGTTGCAAGCGAATGCTTGATATGTGCTGAGAAAGACAGATGTCCACATGCAATGAACTTTAATCAAACAGTTCATTTACCTTGATATTGTAGACGGGGTGTATGTTTTTCATCGTATCTTCCACAACTTTTCTCACCTGCAAATTGACTCTTAATTAGTCATGTTGTTGAAAAAAGGCAAAAAGCACAATGAAGTCTTGGTGTGGCAGCCTTTCAATTATTAACACTTGAACAGTTCGTCAAAATGATTGCTGGCTTACAAAATAAAAAAAGCTGAAACATTGTTGCTGGCACAAAAATTCATGGAAATAAACTTACATTTGGGTACTTAACGATGCCAAAATGCAAGAGCAAAATTACTTGGAATAACTTCCAAATCCAAAGATCTATTTTTTTTCTCTTTCATTGGTTAGAACAAATAACAAACCTGCTTCAAGCCTTTGTGTGAACCAATGACTGATACAGTTCCTCCTTGCACCAGTACATAACAATTGGTCAACAATTCTAGAGCCTTTAGCAAAAAAAATAATGAATTCATTCTTCAGAACTGAGGAGTAAGAAAGTAGATCTCTACACTTAAAACATTTGGGTCACTGGGTGCGAAGAGAGACGTTCCTAACCTTTACAGGCTTTCTCCAGTGCTTGAAATAGTGTCTTAATAAGAGGGGGCGGAAACCGATTTCTAAATAACATAGGGAACTTCTGCCGTTAAAATCCTTTAACTCTGTAAATCGAAAGTTTTATCATAAAAAGGGATTCAGATTTCGGAAATCGCAGCTTGTTAATAAAAAGGGATTCATTGCAACTGAATATAGCAAACAATAATCGGAAAAACAATTGAAACGGGCACCTAAAAAGCGAAATGGAGCCTCTGAACAACATGAAGTAATTTAAAGAAGTACATTTGGCTACTGTACATTTGAAGATCTTCTGTAAACTCCTTTTGTCGTTTAGTTTCGATGTAAAGAAGAACCGAAACAGGACAGTTAATTCATTATATCTGGGGGACGTCTCTTTTTAGGAAGCATAAGCTTCATGATACAGGTTTAGAGACAAAAATTACTCCCAAAGTCGAAAAACAGTTTATTAAAGCACCTTGAACAATCATCACATGAACAACTGGGTGTGTCATTGACTGTTTAAACGTACTCACAACTCTGATGTAATTGATCGCGAAGAATAATTGAAGGAGAAAGATTCAACAAGAAAAACGTCCCCCCCCCCCCTAGATACAAATAAAATCCCCACAAAGTTATTAGAGGGCCACCTTATGATAAAGAACATGATATCTAGTTGATAAAATAATTTTCAACAAAAAAGTTATTGCAAACATCAAACAGACAACAATATCTAAAACTGCAGAACAAAGCTACACACAAATAAAGATATAAGAAAAATTATTAATCAACCGGGCTTGCTAGAAAATAAACAATCTCTTCGTAGTACAAAACTTTAAAATAGCTTTGAAAAAAGCAAAAATTTGAGTATACTGAAAATTTTCGTCTGACACTCTTCAGAGAATATAAAACGTCAGAACACAGACCAGAATTACATTTCTTGGATTATATTTCCGTATATATTTCCTACCGGGGAGTTTTCGGTCTGTGTTTTGATGTTTTATACTCTGAAGAGCGTCAGACTAAAAGCTTCAGCATACTGTAATGTTTACTTTCTTCAAAGTCATTTGAAACATAAACCTAAAGCAAATAAAGAAACTAATACATTAGAAGCAGTTTATTACGCTGGACTTTCTTTCATTCGTTTTTGCCTAATATTATAATCTCAGACAGACGGTGATAGGATTTTGCACCCGACAGTCACCCGCAAGCCCCAGTTCACGTTTTCATGTTTCCGTGTCTTAAGTCCACATGCACTAATTAGATGCAAATTTCCAGTGATGGATTAAGACCTTTGTCAATCAGCAGGGGCTAAAAGTGTTGATCAGTATTCTACGATGACCTTGTCAATGAAGTAGTTCGAAGAAAAACGTGAACTTTGCGAAAAAGATATTAAAGTTTAACAGCCAACAAACTCATACCTTCAGAGTGGCACCGTTCGGTCCGATCAGCCTTTGTCTACGCTTAACAAACCGCTCTCTATTTCTCACTGTATTTTTTATCTTTATAACATCGCATGTGACGTCATCTTCTAGTACCCTGCATGCCTGGCGAAATGAAAAAAATGGCCTAAATTGTAAAGGGAACAAAGCAGAATATTCTTCAACAACAGAATGTCTGAATTTGTTATAAGTTCAACAATCGTAAACGAGATGTTTTTTTAAAACCTTCATCACACCTAATTTTTCCTATCTGTTTACAAATTGCGAAAAATGCAAGAGATGACACAGCTTTAAAGAGCAGTTTGGGCAGTGGACTGCATTGTCTGGTTCAGTTTCTGCTTTTGCTCATCAACAGTTGTATGTTGAAGGACAGTTACGACGTAAGAAGGAACTTCACCTGTTCAAATGGGACACTTCTGGCAAGCAGCTTGATCACATCTCTTGCATTGATGATTGAATATGGATCCCAAGTCTTTCTTGTAGTTGCAACAGTCATACTACCTTCAATCAAGTCTAATGTGCATTTAATGCCCTAAATGAGGAGAGAATATTAAACAGTTTTTATTTCACCTTGAGATGCCTCAAGTATATCAATCTTAGGATAACCAAACGAGAAATATAGAAACAGTATGCACTCAATTCTCAAAAAACCGATGTTTCCGTGAATTTGCCAATATGAAATTCTTAACTCCTTTTTTAAACCAACCAAAAAATTGTCCTTAAGTCAAGAAATTTTCCCTCATTAAACATAAAGGTGATAATACTAAGAGACGATTATGATAAATGCAATTGAATTACAATCAATCAAAATTAAAAAACAGCTCTATATACCATTAGATGTTTGGGGCCAAGACAACAGAAATAAAATTCATGGTTTTATTGACGTCACGATGGGTTCCATTTTTCTATTTGCCCCAGGCCCCTGAAAAGCTCCTGACAGCCCTTTGTTTCAATGAATATATCAATATCAAAAATAAATTTCAGTTAGAATTGACAACAAATATAAGAACAGGTTAGATTAAGTAGCTTCAAAAAATCTGTAAAAATTGATTTATCTAGAATTAACTATAAATTAACAGGCTTTTGGTAAGAAAGCCAAAAATTCAACTGTTTTTTTATTATATTTGTATAGCCCATGCAGAGAGCTAGCACGGCAAAGCACTTTAAACGTTTAACTTTATTGTTGGATGATGCAAAGAAGTTGTTCTTAGCAGAAACCATATCTTAGATTTAAGCAACACAGTGTCTGGAAATTATGCAAATATATATTTATGCAATTTTTTCAATGAAGAATCCATTTTTAGAAGCAAACGATTTAAGGAAAACACAGTCTAAATTTTCAAATCCGAGAATCAGCACACACTTGTGAGCCTCTTAGATAATCGTAGCCTTGCTGATAAAGCTACTTAAATGCTAAACCAGGTGCACCTGTACGAGTTTTCAAGAACAAAAACAATTTTCTAACAGCAAGAAGCTTCTTAACATATGGAAAACACATGATCGCCAGAAAAAAGAAAATTGTTAAAGAAATTTTTCAGTAAACTGAGATAAATGTTTAAAAGTGCTATAAAGCTTCTCAAAAAAAAATAGATAATCGCTTTGAAAACGCAAATATTTGAGTAAACTAAAGCTTTTCGTCTGACACTCCTCAAAGTTTAAAACGTCAGAACATAGATCGAAAACTAGCTCGATCTATGTTCTGACGTTTTAAACTCTGAACCGTGTCAGACGAAAAGCTTTAGTTTACTCAAATGTTAGCTTTTTTCAAAGCCATTTTCAAGTTTTGTACCACCAAAAGATTTTTTAAATAGATAATCGATCAAATTTTAGTTCAAAACAAAATTCGGTTCGGATGATGTTGCGAAAACTACATGTAACCAAAATAAAAGATATATTTTTGTATGCAATAGCTGAGTTATGGTAAACATTTTCTGGACGAAAACATCCAATTTTTCGACTTCTTCGCATTTTAGTAGCTGAACTCTAAGACAAACAATGATAACATGTTTCAAAATATTAAAAAAAATCTGAAAATGGTGGAAATCGCATGTAAATAAAGGTTTCCCCTAGCTACAAGAACATCCCGCGTCCATACATCTAATGTACGGTTGTGTTTATCTAAAGACGGTAATTGATCATAAAATTGAATAAATTGGCCCGAATTAAAATGTCGTTTGTGTACTTCAGAGTGCGAACGGTAAAATCCTATTTTTAGGACTCAAAATTTCTCCAGATAAAAGTACGAAAAAGCTATTCTGTACCCATGGAATCCATTCAATGGCTCCAAATTTGCACATAGCCAGGACAGAATTCAGGCATGCAAAGCGTGCCTCAAAAATTTCTTTTCTTTGATCCATCTTTTATAGCCATAAAAACTATGTGCAATTTTGATACGTTTTTGATTCAAGGAGAGGAGGAGTTTGAAAAATCAAAGATGCACAGATTTTTTTAGCTCAAAAGCAAGGATAGCTTTTTAAGGTGGTAAACTCTTTGAAGTACTAAAGTTTCCTGGGAAGTATCATTTTACAATATTTCCCAAATATTTCTATATGATTACAATCATCAAATTCTTATGAATCGAATGACAGATGGTTTTATCAGATTCCCTCAACAGTTTAGTTTTCAGAGAGAGAAAACCAAATATCTTGTTAGAAACGTCAACCACAACCATTTGTCCCAAAACATTGTAATAATTAAAGTTATTCAAACAGCAGCTTGAATTAATCAGAGGAAGTGCTGTGGCTGTTGTTAGAAATCTATAGCTTATAGAAGTGAGCAGACTTACATGTTCTTTAAGCTTCTCTGTTACCAGTGGCCAGACTTCTTGCAAATATTTTTCTCTATACTTTGGAAAAAGGGTTGCAAATGCTGATTCTTCGAGAAGACCATGTGGGTTATCTTCTTTTGTAAATGCCTCTTCTTTCCAGTGGTCTATTCCCTCATGGTCCCAAGCTTAAATAGAAATTTGTTGATGCATATTTATGCTACTTCACACACATCATATGAGAATGGTAAAATCAAAAACTGTAGCATACATCAATACATTTTCAACTTGAAGAATTAATTGAGACACAGAACAGGACGGTTCAGCATTGCAAGTCTAAGTTTCATGCTTAAAGACAGATGTCCCCTATTGTGTTCAAGTTTGTTTTCAGAGGAGTGAAATTCAAGCACCGTTGAGCTCGATCGATAGTTAAACGATTTGAGCCAATCAGAGACAAATTTGATTCCAGAGCTTTTGAATCAAATGGCTGTGTCACTGTTATAGTGAAGCTGTGACTAGAAAAATTTGGTTCCCTGTTTGGTATCTGCGACCGATAAGTCAACAGGGAAAAGAAATGCTTCCATTATCATCATTCAATTCCATTGATTGAATCTTATTGCCACTTCCAATAGCCTTTTTGCTCGCAGTTTCAAATGTCAACCAATGCCGCAGCTAGGCCAGCCAAAGCGAGCAGCATAATCCATTAAGGCAGGACAAGCTTTTGTTCATATTAGCCAATCATAGAGGGACAGGTCGCCTTTAACATAATCATCAGGCAAATGTCACCTGATAATCGCACTAGGCCTGAGACAGGGAGTCATAACTTAGTCCCATTGCATATTTAATGTCAGATCAGTAAAACAGTAATTTTCATCAGTAATTTTGACCCAAAATATACACATTCGATTTAGAGAAATTTTGACCATGCTTGATAGGAATAAATGATTAAAACCAAAATAGCATTTGATCTTTACAGACAAACTCTAGCAGGAAAAATCTATCCTTAAGAAGCCCATGACATTATGTTTTACCATGGAACACAAATTTGACAATTTTTCTCAGGCCTTGCTTTAAGCAAAATGAAGGTGCATCTTGAAACAAGCTCTTAAGAAACTTGAGCAGCTCTATTTCACACCTCTAAATAAAATTGCCTTAAAAAAAATCTTTGAGAGGAGTGCAAAATGTTGCATAGAACAGAAGCAATAGCAAATTAGAAATCGGATCCTTTTTGGCACTGATAATGTGGATTAAGCTCCCTTAGAACTACATCCCTGGGCCCTGGGTATGATATTGGGTGCTATTTATCTGCATACAGTATCTTTTTATGTCATATACATATACATAATACATTTTCAAACATTTGCATTTTTTCTTCTCAGTGGAGAGGTATGAAACGTTTTGCGTGCAAATGGGAATGATGCTTTTTAAGATATCATTGCACGTTGATATTAAAACACTTGATCATGTTGATCAAACTTAAAATTATTGCATTAATATCATTGCATTAAAACATGATCAAAATTATTTTGCTTTGAAGCAATATTGTTTACATTTTCAGGCACTTATTAAATTGCTATCCATTTCAAGCAACACCTGCTCAGGCCAAAACGTATAAATATTTAAACTTTAAATAAGTATTAAAATTTAATTTAAAGGTTGATTACTGCAATAGCTGTTTGAGCTGTAAAAATGCCCAAAGAAAAGTTACATAATGTTGATGAAAAGGTAAATTTGAATGGAATTGCTGTTTAGGACTACATCTGTTACAAATGACTATTAAAACTAGACTTAAATGCCAGAACAACTTGTATGAGCCACCCCAACTGACTGCAACGTTCGTGCATATATAAACATATTTAATGGCAGGTGTGTGACTGTGACAGGCACCAGCTGACTCAGACACGTGTATTGCTTTGTACTGATCAAGGACTGCACCAGTCTTATAAAAAATTAAATACATATACTTCCATAAATCTGCTGAGTGAACTGACAACTCACTAAAAAAAATTGTTAAAGATATTTTTTCAAATACAGGCTCTCGAGACTGGGCTTTTTAAGTTGGTATTAGCAAACATTTTTCTCCCTAGGACAGTTTTGGAAAAACATTACATGTTCATCCAATGGTAAACTAGTACACAAGTAAGAATGAGCCATTGCCTAAAATACTACAGTTTACTTGCCATTTGGGTACATGTAAATGTTGCTTTGGCACTGGAAATAGATCCAAGGTTGATTGAATCAACATGCTAGATAGTTTGTTTCAAGTGTAGAGGGCCTGTTAAATGTCAATTCATAGACTGTCTTTACATTACCCTAGGCAAAGGATTTGATAGGCAAAGCTCACACACAAACTTTCAGAGGTTAAGGTTGACAAAAGTGATGCTGCTCAAATTTGCAAAGTCTTGACAATATCCAGGATCTCGTAACTTAAATTCTCTAGCTCCTTTATGCATTTTACTTTATTCAAACCATGACAAATATTGCACCAAAATCAAAAGAAAAAATTTCAGAGTATGTTCTGGATATGGTTTTGTTAAAATGGCACTTTTATTGCATGTAGTTCCGTGTAAGTTTTTATATGACTGGGTTATATGTAAGTTATCTAGTAGCTTGTAATATCATGGTAATCTTGGGTAAGCATAAAACACTCTAGCTATGCCTTTTATCGCACCAACAGAGCCATTTTGATAATTGTTTCCCTATTCCTTTAATTTCCTATTAGTTTTTATCCAAACTAATTGTTTAATTTTTTCCTTTGTGTCATCTTGATATCATTCCAGGGACATTATCAGTTGAAATCTCCTATGCTTGTTGTTAAACTATAATGTTTTCAAGAAACTTTTTCTAAAATTCCATAAAAATTATTTGGCTTATAAAACTTAAACCACTTTTACAAACACTCATACATACAAGTATTTTCACTCTCAGGCCTTCACAAAAATTTTAAGGTCTAAACTTCATGGAACACACACCACTGTACCCCTTGATGTCTCAAGGTGCGTGATTACTAGCACGCCAGTAGATTTCATATTTCCAGGACTGAAAGTGGGAGGTCAACACTGTTAAAGCATGGTAACAAGAAAGAAAACAATCTTGGTTAATTCATTAGAAGAACTTGAAACTACTCACGCTTATCTTTTCTGTGCTTGTGCTTTTTGCTCTTCAGAGTGCTGACATCTAAAGGCAAAAGAAAATTGATAACTTCTCTGGTTGACATAAATTAAAACATGGCATTACGCAGATTGTTCAGTTATTTTTGACAAGCTCTGCTTGTCTTTCCTTGTATACTTTTAGAAAAGCAGATAAATTCCTTGTTTGGTCTAAATCAAAATCATTGCTTATTGGTATTTAAATCATTGCTTAACGACAAATTGGAGAAGTGAAAATAACATCTTAACTTCCTTATGCTGATTCTTTCTAGTCAACTGCAGAAACAATTGGAAGGGAACTCAAAATAGACATAGGGTTCAAAGCAATTCCCAAGAAAACCTATTGAGTCCTTGGAGGAGCTTCATAAAATTGATGAAAAAACAGTGAACAAACAAGCAAAGAAAAAAGTTGAACACCAAATGAAACTGTTATCTGGAATCACACAACTAGGACTTTCAGAACCAATCCATGCTGTTTATCCAAAGGGCCTCAGAACTTGTAGTTTCAGGGCAGCTTTATCAAATAATATAAGTGGCTAGAGTACAATGTGGAGCATTTCGACCTCTCTTATAACGTGCCCTTGCAAATTTGTTTGGTTATTTTTTCTTTACTTTAATAATTTTTGCTTTTGAGTTTGTAAGCAATTGCATTATGGCTAGCATTGCAGATTAGGTAAAGCATACAGAATATGCATGTCTTTTATACAATAAAACTCTGTGACCAATAACAACAGAATGATAGATAAATCATTTTATTTCTATGAAGATTTTTATCAGTTTTACAGTACTTTCACAACCTTATTTTCAACAATTTTCAAATAGACAATCTTAAGTTAAACTTTGCCAGATTTCAGAAATAAGTGCCCTGAGATTTATTGAGAAATTCAAGATTTGGTGCATTCTAGGTCATTTTAGGTGTTGTGTCTCAACAAATTACCACCTTTGGGGATGAGGCAGTCTAAAATACATAAACAAACCATCGTTTCTAAAAGACTTCCCACTCCAAGAACAGGCTGAGCACCCCATGAACAACCTAAGAACAAGCCAAAAACCTCAAACCCACAAACGACTGAATACCGTTTAGAACACATCAAAATTGGCATATGATTCGAAAAACATATTGGTCAATCATTTAAAATTAATTTTGGGACGGGAAAGGGACTGATAAGTCTAATGCACTTTCAAACATTTTCTGGGACCAATGATCACGATTCCCGTGGTCCAATTTTTTCCATCCCTGAGTTGCTGATCTGATGCTAATTCTTACTGAAGCATCATAATCATTTACTTCACTATCAAAATTCACATTTCCAAGACACAAATTACATCTGATTTAATCGGGAGGAGATCTCTACTTAAAGTACTTGATACAGTATGTTTAGAAAATCAGGAATCTTGACATTTCACAGAGATACGAAGAACTGACTAGAGTAATTATTATCTTGAATTACCTTGATCATTGCCGTTCTCCTCCGCCATTTTCCTCTCACAATGCACGTGGGCGCCATCTACCAGTGGACTCGATGTAATATCTTAAAACGAGACCAGATGCTTTGGTTTGGTAAATCGCAACCCCCTTAGATAAGTCCTCGATTAAGCCCCCACCCTCTATTAAGCCACCCCTTCGAATAAGCTCCAACCCCCTCGAATAAGCCAAAATTATTTATTGTGGAAAAAGCCCCCAGCTTCGAATAAGCCCCCATAGGAGATTTATCGATTTTAAGAAAAAAACAATAAATCGTTTATCTGTCTCACACTAAATCTGCGCGCAGGCTACCAACTCATTGGTCAGTTTGAAAAAATATAACTGTATTTGCTACTTTCAAATTCTTTTCCTTCAGACTTTATATCAAAATTATACAATTTGTCTATCTTTTCGATTGATTTTTCGACGAGAGTTGTTACAGCTCCCATATATTATTTAGAGGGCACAATTATTCCCACCACGTGTTTTTGCGTGGCCATTACTTTAGCAGTCAACACTGATTTCCAATCAAAGATTTCAAAAAAGATGCAATCAAGCATTTTTAAGGGTACTGACCTATCTTAAATAGAACAAAAACATGTAGTGACCATTGTCTAGATGTAACCATACCCATACTGATAAATACGCACCCCCCCCCCTCCACCTTTAAGTAAGACCCCTCTCCAAAATATATTTTGCATGTTCATAGCTTAGCGTCGAGAAAAGGCTGCTTTCCCAGGCACCGCGGAGCAGGGGACTTTAGTCCCCTTACTTTTTTAATACTAAGTAATGAACAACCAGTAAAGCCTCTTTTTATACGGTTTTAGCCCCACCCCTCCTTTTTAGACCCCCCACTTTTCTCAACGCTCTTTCCAGTTTCAAAGAATAGCTTGAAAAATCCAGAGATAATTATTGGATTGTTGTAAATGTTACTGGGAAAATGATCGAGTTTAGATACCTCCAGTTTGTCACTTCAATTATAAACTTAGAAAGTATTGATATTCATTAACAATAAATCCCCCTAACCCACTTAAACAAACAATTCTTTTTTAGTTAAACGCCATTTGTTCTAACTTTTGCTGCTGCACACATTACTTTTGTACACGAAAGACTGTTACACCGTGTTCAAAAAGAAAAACCCTGCTAGAAAATTTGACAACATACTTAGTGCCATAATCTAGGAAACCGTGTAGCAAATTTTAGGTTTTTATACAAAGCAAAAAGTGTGCCCCTTCTGTTTTCTCGTGTTCACCTGAAATGTTTTGAATTTATAACCACGCCAGTTTGCTTAGCCTTGCCCAACACATCTAGATATAAAAATTTAAACATTTGAGACAAAGTTAAAAAACCGCCAGAATTTAGGGGACGACTTGAAAATTGTTGTTTTATCATTATGTTTTAAGGCGGGGAAACGAAACACTATCGCTTCCATATATCGCCTCTCAAAGAGCTTTGCTAACACCGTGGTCTGGCATTGAACTGGACATTTACAGGACGTCTCGTTACCCATGCTGATTTTGTGTCAAGAATTGTTCACAGATAAAAGTCAAATATCGGAGAGAATGATTCAGATTCATGCGAACGAAAACAAGAGAAAAACAAATTATTTATCATTGTACTTTCCTTTGTTAAGTAAAGTTAATATTGACTAAATTCACTTCGACGCGTAAGGTACTGCACAAAACATGGTTGTTATCAAAAACAGTTGTCTCAATAACAAACGACCCTTCAACGTTTTACACCAAACAAATGCCGAGCACAATATCAACGACCAGGCAGCCAATCGCTAGATCTATTAATCGGGGGTAAATAATTGGGGCAATCAGCTCTTAAAAAGGTGCAAGCATCTAACGCGTTTGGTTAGCTGCCTTGCTTACAATTATGAATTGGCCAGCAATCGATTACGCTTACATTTACTTCTAAACTATTGTATTTTGTGTCAAATATTTAACTACCTACAATTTCGCCTTGACACATAAATATCATTTCCTATAACAGGGGAGGGGATGAGTTGCTGCTGCGTGATGCAAGGATACCAACAAACGCTTTGCTGTCTAAACACAGAAGCGTGCCGTTTGTAAGCGCGGCATCTGAATGGTGTAAAACGAACCGACCTTCCGAGTGAATCAAACGCCTGCCATTTACGAAAGTTTTGCCAAAGCTTCATCGATACCAAGGGTTCCAGAGGAAAACTAAACAGTGGTTAAGCATCATGCTCTACTAGAAACTGTATGTACACAACGCAATCCGATTTGGGGAGGTTCCAGGATTTGTCCAATTTTTATTGCTGTTGTTGCTGGTGATGGCCGCGCGCTGAGCCTCCGCGAGAAGGACCACCGCGCCCAGAGCCTCTTGGTCCTCCTCGGTTGCCTCTCAGGTTTCCTCCGCGCGGTGCACCACGCCCACCATCACGGCGGTGTTCTGGCCTATCCTGGAAGGGAAGATGGAGTAAATATAGACTTTCGGGCGTCTACAAAGTGTCAAATTGACATAGAGAAATTATCGAACTGTGTTTTCCATTACTTTCCCCAAACAGAAGCACAGGCTCGACCATATCACTAAAGTATTTGAATCAAGGCATGGAAGGGAAGCGAGCACAATATCTCTCGCCTCCAAATCTTTATCAGAAATCGTAATGCGGAAATACAGAGAATCTTCATACTGTATGAATATTTTGACTGTTTAATTCCAAAGGAGGTACCTGACGATAATAGTTTGATCCATTCTGTCCAAAACCACCTCTTCCTCTACCTCCACGGCTATCTCTTCCACCTCTGAAACCACCCCTGTCTCTTCCGCGCGGGCCTCCTCTTCTGCCGCCATGATGCTGATGTTGGGCTGCAAAAAAAGATGATTTTAAAACGAAAATCAAAACTTAGCAACAAATAACAGCCTTCTCAAATTTTCATGGCCCTGAATGAGTTTACCAAATGATTGGAAGGGGATATAAATGTTTTAACCGCTGTGTAAGTCCTGAAAAGGGCTGTTACACAGCTCTACCCCATGACGAAGATCTATGGAACAGAACACTAAAAACACAGATAACTTCATTTTTCAGAAAAATTCCTTTTATTAGGCAAAGAAAGACTCTGACGCGGTTGGGTTGTCTTTTTATATTTGAATTTCCAGAAACAGATCGGCCCCGTGAAATTTCTTGGCAGATAAGACTCAGCTTTACAATTTCTGTGTTCAAAGGAAAAAATTAAAAATTTTTCTCGACCTAGCATACACTAAATCTCGATCTATAGGAGGTGCAGCGGTTATACCAATATTGATGTTGTTTTCAATATAAACCTCTTCAATTTTTTTATTGTATTTTTTGTAGCACTTATAGTCATAATCTATATCGAATTTTTGTAAAGTTAACAGGGAATTGTGCCTAAATAAGATGATGAAATGAATTAAAAAATCTCTCTACTGAAAAGGGCTCTTTATCTTCCGGTCCGGTGACTGGCTCACATTTTAAGCTTGAATCCTTTCTACAGAATCAAATTGATAGCAAGGGCCTAGACAATACAGCAACCAAGAATAAACCTAATCTTTTTAGACTTGTCTCTGTAATAACCTACCATCAGGCCACTCCCCTGCATCCTCCACTCCAGCTTCTTGAGCATTCATGCTCGGGTCCTGGGAGGGCACTCCTTGCAAACTTCGCGGGATGAATTCGGGACTTGCCGCGTTTAATTTGCCTTCCTCGCCAGATGGGACTAGAAGAGAAGCACAATGTACAGCGAGGTAAAAGTGAGAATAGTTAGAGACTATGATTAGTGATAAAGAATGATAAGAAAATATTGATAATACTCCGTATATTCATTTTGAAGACTTGGAAGATCGATGTGAAGCTCACGTCAACTGATGTTCACTGCTACGGCCTTGTGAACGATAAAAAGGGCGCGAAAATGAAATATCTTGAGCTTCTCATCAATCTTCAAGTCTTCAAAATGAATATACAAAGTACCTGAGTGCAAAAGAAACTGTACAATTTTTAGCAATTCTATGAGAAGGAAGGGCTGCATTTTCTCTAAGTGGAATTTAGCGTTTTATTTCGTCAGTCGCACAAGCCTCAATGCCGACATAGCGTAAAGATCTGAACATTAATTTCATAAAGGTGAGTTTATAATTGTTAATTATGTGGATTAAACCCTTTTCAAGGTTTAAAAACTTTTACATTTCTGTATTCCCTCCCCCCTTATTATAGCAAGGGTTGGAAGGGACAATTTCAAGCCATTGTAACAAACGATCGCGGCGAAGTGAGTACAGCGGCGGTTTTTTCAGAAATTTTTTTTAAAAAAATTAGTTTATCTCTTAGCACATTCTACACGTTTATTATTTGTGGGTAGTGGTGAAAACGTCTAAAATAGGCCTAAATCTAGCTGCGAGGCACGTTTCTTGTCATATTCTTTAATTCTGATTGGCTAATGGGGTATGCAGAGTTTTGGTCGCTCAGCCAATCAAAGATTTGGAACCTATGCTTTTGAAAATACAATATTTAACTGTAAATTTATAATATGAACATAAATAGCTAACAAACAAGAGCGCGACCAACTAATCATAAAAAATGTATATATTAAGTTATGCATTTGTGAAATATAGGTAGCCCATACTCTTTTACTTACAGAGATATTTCTGGAAATCATCATTGCCAACTTAGGTAGTAACCAATAAAATACCTCGAAATACAGACGTCATTAATGTGCCTTGCTATCTGGCACTGATATGTAATGACAAGATGGCGTCACTTAAAATTATAGCCAGAAGTATAATGCAGTTACGATATACAGCGAACCACTTATCAATGGGATAATGATTTTTTTTAAAAAAATATCAAAATTATGCCAGAATTAAGCTAGAGCTTAAATTATGCCAAGTTTTATGCCAGATGCGAAGTTTTGACCAAAATTATGCAAAAAGCATATGATACACCAATAGGCCTCGTTTTGGAAATTTCTCCAAATTTAATTATACGACTTTTTTAAACTCAGATTTGGTTTTATCACAATAGATTTAGGCTTGATACAATTTTTCATTTTGTTTGTGCTTGTAATTTAGATTTTATGGAAAAATGAAGTTTGAAAACTTGCAAGGGATTTGACCGCAAAAAAACATTCCGGGTGAAACTTTACCCCCCTAGTCGCCAATCACGGTCAAACTCCTATAAAATGTTTATATTTATGTCGTCATAAAATCAATATCGTGAGCAATACCATAATGAAAATTTTCAAATAGACTAAAATCATCGCTTTTAATCCGAATCTGAGGTTAAAAATTTTGTACAAAAGGATTTGAAGATTTTTTCAAAACGAGGCCGTAAGTCGAATTGGTCTATTCGACTTACAGCCTCATTTTGAAACATTCTTCAAATTCTTTTGCACAAACTTTTTGACCTCAGATTCGGATTGAGAGAAAGGATTTTAGCCCACTTGGCAGTTTCCATTATGGTATTGCTCACTTTATTGATTTTATGACGACATATAGGTTAAAAATCTTTTAAGGGATTTGACAGTAATTTGTGACTAAGGGGGTAAAGTTTCCCCCGGAATGATTTTTGCGGTCAAATCTCTTATAAGTTTTCAAACTTCATTTCTCCGTAAAATCTAAAATACAAGCACAAACAATATGAAAAATTGCATCCAGCCTAGAATTATGGTGATCAAACCAAACCCGAGGCTATAAAAGTCGTATAATGAAGTTTGGAGAAATTTCAAAAACGAGGCCTTAAGTCGTATTGGTGTATTATGTTAGATCTGGCCACACTGTGCCGAGGCAAAATAAAATATTTAAGTGATGACAACAATGGCGATGAAAACATATACAATAAAGCAATAACCTATATTTTTGACTTCCAGACCTTCTTGTTTTCGACTTTCCTATTTTAAACGATCCTTTCCCTTTGGACATGTTCTAGGATCCAAACAAATTATACTTTCCCTTTAAATTTTTTAGTTTACTGACAAAACTCTCGGTAATACAAGACAACACTCTGCCTATCCGGTACAGTCACATTTCTCTACTACAAACAGATCTCTGCAACTGACTAGGCTGATTACGTCAGCATACACGTGATACATACCACGGCTTTGAACTTCGGATTCACCCATGAAGTTAAGAGCCGAGTCAGCCACAGCTTCACTGAATTCTGAGGGCAGGTCGACTCCATTCACAACCGATGATTCTTGTAAGAGGGCAGCCTCTGTTTCATGCTTGATAAAAATCAAGTAACTAATAAATAGGAGGTTTGGAAAAAGATAAGTCTGTGAATGGTAGAAGGAAATCGCGCATATGGAAGACCTATATCTGCAATTGGTCTGGTGATAACATCAGGACGCTTGTCAGTGGAAGTAGAAGTGTTTTATTATGCATTGCAGGACAGTATACACAAGATTTGAGGGCCAAGTTAATCTAAAGTCCAACTGTTGAATATTCTCTGTTTTTTCATATTCACTAGAGATTGTAGAGCCGAAAAAACACAATGGTAACATGACAAACAATAGGAAGGTTTATCAAAATCAACTTATATTAAATGCACAAACTCGTCATGTGTTTCAAATTTTCTTCTGGTGAGGGCTTTCAGAGCACTCTCTTTCGTTATAAGAACCAGTAAATCTACACCTTGATTCAATGTTCTTACTTCTTAAATAATTTGCGGCTCAAGAGTTCTTCATTTTGTTCTTATTTCAAAATTGATTTGTTACATTTGCATACTAAATAATAGTTTTAAATGAATGTTTAGCAGCACGGTTGACTAACTGAAAAACCTGTTTTGTTTTGTTTATAGGAGAATAAATTTTCAAAAAACAGGTATGTTCTTAAGTTGGTCTTAATTTGTTGGCAAATCGAGCCTCTGGGCTCTTATAAATTTTGTTCTTGCTATGAAAAAAGTAGGTATATTCTAGAGAATAGAAGAAGAATTTAGAATAGCTTACTGATTTAGTTTGTTCTGCATGGTCTGATGGCACCTCAGTGTAAACTTCTGATCCCCTGACTTCCACTTGGCCAGTTGCAGTGTGTTCTAGCGTTGGTGCTGATTCCACTTCTGATTCTGCAGCCACAGTTGATGCTTCCGCCTGTTCTCCTGTTTGTTCTTCCTGTGAATCAGCTTCTTGCGTAGGTGCTTCATCCTCTTCGGCCTTCTCAAAATACTTTGAATCTTTGATCTTCTTAACGATACCATAAATTTCCTTATCTTTCCTCTTAGTTAAGGAATTTACAAACTGGCTTTTGGCAAAGTCCTGCCAAGATGACTGCACAGGTTACCATATAAAATATCCAATGAGACTAATAGGTAAACCAGGCCCTGGAATGACACCCTTATTACAATAACATCAACTTGGCTAAATCTCCCACGCGAAAATGGTGGATAGCAATGGAAAAAGGAATTCTGAAATATTCTAATCATATTCTGAAATCTTATGGATTAACAGCTATGGATTAACAGAAATATTTGCTTTTTTCCAGGTCTGTGTGCCAACTTATTTTCATTTTAGATCGCTGACAAGACATAATCACATTCCAGAATAAAAACGGGAAAAATAATACTTTAAGATGACTGTACAGTGACATGATTTCTGTAGAAAACTTTAATCAAAGTGGTCAGCTTAATAAAAACTTTGTACCTTAGCCTTATGTGCAGTTCTTTCTAACTGTAGCGATGAATACATGCATAAGATGTGTATTTTAGCTACAGTTTATGAATGGCAATCAGTAGATCAGTTAAGGATACAAGTTGAATTCAGAACAGGTTTGTCCTTTTCATCTAAAAGACATTGGAGGTGTTCTGCTGATTTTGAAACTTGTTCTGACATTTTTTCAGTGTCTTCGTTTTGCAGCGGTGTAATCAACTTGTAAATTCCATCCAATTTTGCAAATTCATCCTCTGCAAGTTTCTGTGTGAAAACAACAAACAGCCATGAAAATAAATGACTTCTGTCTGACACATGGAAGCAATTACAGTCTTTTTTGGAAAAAATCAAGACTTGATAGAGAGGAAACAAAAATAACTGGCTTAGAAATGTACATAAAATATATGTTTACCGATATGAATCTCATTCAAAGCAATCTCTCTTACCACTGCACCCTTGGTTCCATTCACAAAATCTTCTTTGACATCACCATCAAGATTTTCAAGTATCGCCTGCACCTCCAGGACCTGAACAACAAGTGATTTTCTTTCCTCGTTGTTCTTTTCCTTCATTTCCACTTTGGCCCTCTTTTGCTCTTTCTTTTGCAGTTTCTGATGCTATAGCGAAAATAAAACAGCCTTTAGCATCTAGGATAGGAAGCTATACATATAACGTAAGCCTATATACATATATATATATATATATATATATATATATATATATATATATATATATATATATATATATATATATATTTATTTTAGTCTATATATATATAATTTTTCAAACTACATTAGGTCTCACTAATACTTGCATTACCAAGGCGTTTATGACTACAGGTCAAATCAATGCAACTAATTAAAAATCTTGCTGGCTAGAAAACTAAATGCAAGAACATTTATTCTATGCTACATGAATTTGAAACAGAAAGAAAATTCTTATAAACATCAGTATTGCAAAGACTTACCTCTTGCTCCATTGATTTGAAAATGCCTTGAAACTCCTTGGCAAGTTCAAGGTTATTTTCCACATATTCAAGCTTTTTCACTGCATCCTAAGGTTAAGAGGCAAGGTCAGAGTTTTGGCAGTAAAATAAATATATCTCCTAATAGAATAAAAATTCTTGTAAATTATAAGCAACTTTCATTAACACATGGAATAGTGTCAAGATTGATAGAACACATGAAATAAACATTGAAAAAAGGGAGTTTTTCCAAGAAACCACCAAAAGTCACTCAAAATAATTTTTGTAATGTCATTCAACCTTCTTGAAAAAGATTGACAATATACCAAGCTGCAAAACTGCTAAGATTTTTGGAGTTATCTCAAGACCATTATATTTCTAGGTTTTCAACGCTGGGAAATTAATCTACCAAGAAGTTTTCATTTGTATATAAAATATATTCTATATCTAGGCAAAGTCAAGCAATAAAAAAGGCAGAACTTGAATATATAAGGGAAATACAGAATGATAACAACCTCCTGTTCCTTTTCAACCAGTTCCTGGCCACTCTGAACCTGCTTTGTATAGGTAACCAGTTTAGTCTATAAAATGAAACAAATCAAACATAAATTTCACAATATAAACAGAAGCCAGCATTGATCACAAATCAACTGATGCATTAGTAAAACTAGAAGCATTAGTATCGGTGGATATAAGGCACATGATCTGTCCTTTTTGAATGCCAAATTAGACGATTAGCTGAAACTTGAAAACAAGATTGCCATGAATGAGCAATTAAGCAACAAAGATGGAGTCTAATAAGCATCAACCCTTAAAGGAACGGGGTTTATAACTGCCCATGACCCTGATAAGCACCCAGGGGCTCAACAGCCCACCCCCGGAATCAAGCATGATGGCCTAAAGTGGTTTAATGAGCATCTAAAACACAGAAAGATATTACCATGAAGCAGAATGTTGTTTTAAAATATTGTTGAACAATCTTAAACCATCTTCACAAATGAAAGCAATACTATGGTTTATAAGATTCGTACAAGAGTTTATAATATTTCTGAATACATGTTCAACTCAATTCTATATCTTGATTCTTTCAAGGCAAGGCCTACCAGAATTCATTTTCAATACCACATAATATCATACCAAAGGCCCGGGGTTGTGGTGCTATGGGAGCTTTCAAAAAGGAGCCAATTTCTTCCTTTGGTACTGTTTTTAGAATATTTTATCTTGCGGCGTGACATAGAGCCCCATTAGTTTCTTACGAGCTTGTTACATGAAGCATCCTTGTTTTTGCTTGGAGCATGGCTCAAAAGCCATGCACTTAACCAAACCAGGTGACATTACCATACAAAGAAATTTATCATATATATTCTATATTTCATATTATATATATTATATATATTATATATATTATATATATTATATATATTATATATATTATATATATTATATTATATTATATTATATTATATTATATTATATTATATTATATTATATTATATTATATTATATTATATTATATTATATTATATTATATTATATTATATTATATTATATTATATAATTATATTATATCATATCATATCATATCATATCATATCATATATCATATATCATATATCATATATCATATATCATATATCATATATCATATATCATATCATATTATATTAATATTATATATATTATATTATATTATATCATATCATATCATATCATATCATATCATATCATATCATATTATATTTTATTATATTATATTATATTATATCATATTATATATATTATATCATATTATATTATATTACATTCGATTATATCAAATTATATTATATTAAAATAATATTACTTTATATTTTTTATATATATGTATTATTGAACTATATATATTATTATATCATATATATATATAATATTATTTAATTATATATATTATTTCATATTTCATTTTTAATTATCATTCAGCAAAAGTAAATTTAAGTTAATGGAAGCCTTTTGAAACAATATAACAGCAGCTTGATATTGACAGCAATAAATTTTATTGGCACATGTTAAAAACAGTTTGAGTTCTCTTCAGATCTTGCAAAAAAGGTGGTAGGGATTGATCCAGGGGCAGTTGAGTAAAAAAATAATTGTATCAGCCTTCTGAAACTGACAGACAAGATTTACCAGCAAGTGACACAGTACATTGATTTTAATATATGAAGCTTTTGACCAGAATTACAATCAACTGAGGGATGCATCATAGATCAAGAGAAAAACACTGAAAATGTATCATTTGATAAGAGAAAGAATCCAAGAATTGTTGCCCATAACATTTTGAATGAAAATTTCACAAATATACAATTTATACAGCTGACTACTTTAGAATCAGCCAGCTTGAAATGATTTCATGTCTGTTGCTTTTTATGCCCAGTGTATAAATTTCATCCATCAAACTATCTATCAAAAAGCCTGGCCAGCAGAAGTATAGCTGCATCTTTTACAAATCCACAAAGTTATATATTTTTCAATCAATGTTTTCCTCAAAGCAGAGGCATAGTCTCTTTGGCTCAACATGGCCCTCATAGTATTAGAAATGATAGACTTATACTTTCCTGTTTCAGTTTCAGTTTTTTTATCAGACAATTACAATTCAACATTTACATCTACATCTACAGCTGAGATACAAACGACATTAACAACTAAATCAGGATTGAATGACTAAGGAGGAGCTCCAAGAGAGAGAGCCCTTCCCCCCCCACCCCCCCCCCCCCCAAAAAAAAAGAAAGAAAAAAGAAAGAAAATAAAAACATTTTTAAGAACAAGACAGATGATAACTAAAACGTTATACTGTTGAAACGATTATAACCAAAACAAGACAGATGATAACCATTTTCTAGAACAAGACAGTTGTGAACCATGCTTCTATAATATCACCACAGAGGAAGTCTACCTCAGGAAGAAGGCCACAGCAATTAAAGGAATTGTGGGTCAGCCCTATTAGTTTTTGGAGGCCAAGGCACAGATTAAATAATCTCAAATTTAAAAGATTTCGATGAGAATACGCAAATTCAACTTACAGCTTCATTCTGAAAAATTTGTCAAATTATTTACTGCAGATTTGGTTTGAGAGCACAAATTTAGCCTACTTGGAAGTTTTATTTATGTTATTGTTCCAGATATTGATTTTCAGTTGACATAAAGATAAAAATTTTTTAAGGGATTTGACAATTATTAGTTATTTAGAGGGGTAAAGTTTGACCCAGGACAATTTCGATTTATTGCTCTTTCAGACAAAAACAAATTAAGGCTGGTGATAAAGACTCTTTAACTTAGTGATAATAATTCTTTGAGAGACCCTTTCAAAATAAACCAAGAAATTAAAACGTTGCAAAACTTCTGTGCCTCTCATCCTTTCTTGTTCTTTGTTAAAAAAGGAACCTTTGCCCTACAAGCCTTACGCAAATCAAATGATGTCAAAAAAACGAAAAACGGCAAAGTCAGGTTAATGGAACTAAGTTCAAAGGGGCCAATAAAACATGCTATTTTTTTATACACACACTTTATACAAACACAAATATTTTCAAATAAAGAGAAACACAATGTGTTTACTCTTTGTTGGGAGAAATATTCACATTTAGATGCCATCAATCGTATATAAAACATGCAAAATATTTAGTAACATTTTAGCAGGTCTATTGTGAAGCAGGCATATCATTCAGTGCAGGGCCACAAAGCCACACTATTTCTTGAAATCAATTGGTATCAGGGTATATATACAATTCTTTATCATTTTCCTTGCAATATTTACAGACAGCTTTTAAAAATTCAATTATTTGTGAACACTGAATGAAATTTTGTACAATAACACAAACCAGTTTTGATGCAAATCGGTTAGGGCAGAAACATTTGGCCGTTGGTGTTGCAAGACCTTTTGCCCTTTTTGACTTTGACAAAATTTTTAAGCTTCTTGTTTTTCAATTTTTTTGCATATGTCGAAAGCAGAGTCTTTGAGCATCCAAAGATATTTAGAAATTTAATGATTTGCCTTGTTTGAAAGATAACATTTTCATTTCACATTGTAAATATATATATATATTTAGTTTCGCAATCCAACACAAAATTTTTGCCATATTGGATAGATAGGCAGATTAGAAAAATTTCATGTAAACAGAAAGCCCAGAATGGAACCAATTGATATGAAATAAAAACAGTATCATGTAAACAGGGCCCCTTTCACTGCTCAGTTTTCAATTTTATCTGTCTACAAAGATAAATTTGTTTGGAGTGTTTTTAAAAACCTCTGCTTGAGTGTGTAAACATTTATTCAGTGTGTTTTCAGAAACCTCTGATTTTTAGGATATCCATTTTTGAAATTGTGTTGTTTTGTTTTTATAATAAAATTTTTATTTCCATTTGCAAAATAACTTTAAAAAAAGTTTAAAAGAGTATACCCTGGTGTGAAATAAATATATTATTTGAAATCTCGATATAACTAACACTGAAGGGAATCAGAAAAAAGTTCAGTTTATTGGGATTTTACTGTACTTAATAATGCTAAAATAGAAAAAGCACCCAATTGCACCCCTTGATTTGCCACAGAGTGTTATTCACAACACTCCGGCAGATTCATTCCTGAAGGCAGCAAAATTTTCTAGAGACAGCTTCACTATATACAAAGAGAACACAGCCATTTCATTCAAAAGCTCTGTAATAAAAGTTGTCTCTGATTGGTTCAAGTTGTTTTATAAATGATCAAGGTCAATGGCGTCTGAAGTTCACTCCAATAAAAATGAAAAGCACAGTAAATGACAGATTCCCTCTAAGGCACTAGCATACCTCTTAGACTGATCCTGATGGCCAGTCGATGGTTTCTAAAAACACCCTCTGAAGAGAGGTACAGCGGTGCATAAGCTTCAGTTTTAAATCAATAGTATGGTAGTTGTGGTCCAGTGTGGCTTCTCTATCTTATTCCCCTAGTCCATTTAGATGTGTTTTCAGATGTAGAGGATCTCCTTAATTATTTACTGTCCAAAAATATGTTAATGTTTCATTTGAAGTTTTTGCCTTTCGTATATTTCAGAAGCTCACAAATACTGTTTGCCTCTAGTAACTTTTATTTTAATGTCTATTTTAAGAAAAATCTGTTAGGTATCTGCCTCTGTCTGAACAAAAAATCATTACAAAGGGTGCTTGTTATGAACTTGTTAATAACAATTGATGATTTTATTTTGTTCATAAAGGCCAACATTTGTGCTTCTTTTTCAAATGAAATGGATAGAAAAAACGTTTCAGTTCAGGGATCTAGCTGGTTTATTATCAGCAAAGCTCAGGAAAACTACGTAGCGTTTATCGTGAAGCACGAAATTAATTTCTTAAGCTTTTCCTATCTAACGCTCTTGCATCTGCTTCACATTGCAGTGCTCCATATAACTCTACATCATAACTGGTTAGGCCAACAAGGTACGCAAAAAACGTGGTTGATTGGCCTAATTTCCTTTATTCGCCAAACGGGAACAAACTTTCCTCCGTTGGTGAAAACAATGTGCCGAAGTGTGAATTGTATACAAAAAGTATAATACTATATGGGGCTCCTTTTGTTATAATAAAATCAGATGATCTGAGCGGGAATTGGAAGCAAGACCGCTTTACGAAAACGTGTTCAGAAGATGACGCCATAGGCCTACTAAACTCACCTTCCGCTTCTCCAGGTTTCTCACTTTCTTTTCCATCATAGAGACTACAACTTTTAAAGGGTCCTGTCCCTCAATGCTTGGGACTTGATTGGCCATGTTTGTGGTTTTCGATGAAGCACTTGGCATAACTACGGATGGCAAAACAGCAATTTATTCTCCGACTTTGACAATGACGCCCTAACGGTTAGGACAAATCTCCAGAAGGACTCAACGGAAAGCACATGCGGACCACGAAGCAAATGGAATTGTGGGAGAGAGAAGGAAAACCCCGCGAAATTTAAAAAAGGAGACATCCACAAGATGTCTAAGAAGTTACTCTGAGAAGTCCATTCGCATTTAAATCCTATCAACATCAAAATTTATCATTAAAGTCCGCTTCATTGTACTCATTGTATCTGCAGATAAAAAATTATTTTTCTCTAATCTTATCAAACAGTTTGTGTTGCATAAATCTAAACCGGGGTCATTCTTCACCCTAAAATTTATGCCTACATAAGCAATTTCAATTTAGTAATGGATTGGAAAAAAATACTTTAAGCTATATTTAGCTCAAGATTATTTTCATTTGAAATAAGATAACACACAAGCATACTTTTTTGCGTGTCCCTAGGAATCAACTGGAAATGTTTCGTACGAAATCTTATGTTCTAAGTATAATCTTATGTTTTTTGCAATCATATTTAAATGCTTGGGTGAATACGTCGGAATACATTTTACAACACAGTTACCTAGTGTGATAAAAATTTTCAAATGGCAACACCCATTGTGATTATGCGCAGCGATAAAAGTTCCTTAGAATAAACCCTGGTTTCAAGTCTCTATTTACTCATTCTAGACACAAAATTACTCATCTCAAACAAATTATATTGTTTTGATCACAAAAGCTTTCCTTTAACATGGTTTGGGATGGTTGCGTTACAAACTCTAAAAGTCACTTTTTTGTGTTTTTGAGGGAAGGATAAAGGGTATACTAAAAGCAAGTCAAATTCTATGACCAAAAGAAGCAGAGCGGGCTTGAGTGCTGGCAACCCCAAATGACAGCCAGACTACGGTACATTTTCTTGATAGCAAGTTACTTAATGGAAAGCAACTTCCACTCTTTTTTAAAATAATATTGTTTATAAAATATTCAGGCTCAGAATTAACAAATTTTTAAAAATTTTATAAAAACATTGAACAGCCTTCTCTGGCATATTTGTGTCTTCTTTCGGTAGTTGCCTATTTTGTGATGGTCAATGAATCTCAGAGCTGACATTTCTCCTTTTTCAAAATACGTTTAAAAGGAGGCGGCAATGTTTCTCTAAAACCATATCAGATTTGAAAAAAAAGAATACTTTTTTTATTCAGGCTCAAAACGAAAATTTCTGAAGAATATCGAACCTGGAAAAAATTATAATCGTCATTAAAAAAGGCAATGTAATAGACAGCCCCCGCCCCAGTGCAATTTCTAATTCAACTCACCCCGAGAAGACCTGTGGAGAGTCTCTTTGATCCAAAAATGAGCCATGTTTGTTTGTTTCTCAGAATTAGCCTAATGAGAGATAATTCAGTTCAGAATTATTCAACATTGCAAGCTTACAAAAAAATGCAGCCATTTCCAATTGGCATTGCAAAACGTTTAAAGCAAAAATACATTTAACGTTCAAGGTAGTTTGCTTGCTGTTTTCAACGAATAAATATGTATCTAGGAACTACTTTGTTCAAATAGGAATTACTGTTTGGGGCCATCAGGATATAAACTTCTTTACTTTCTAGTTATTTCATAGTTGACGGTTGAGCTTTTCGAAATTGTTCAATCTAAAGCATTTTCAAAACAACTTTAATCTTGTGATTTGTAGCTTATGGCTATGCATTGAATCTATAAGTTCATTCTGAAACTAACCTGTACTTTAAACTAGCTATTTGTGACTTCAAGGCTGCGCCGAAAGAGCACCGGTGACCATCTGCTTTGCCAGAATACTGGAGTTGGCTTTCTTGAGAAATGAAATTACGAAGGGAAGGAAGGAAAAAATAGAAAATTAATGACTGTGAAAGATTGGCGATTTTAATAAGGCTGGCAAGGTTCTCAACTAACGTGCAATGACAGACCAGAAATAACTTATCTTTTTTAAATAACGTGTTATTTAAGAAAGAGGTCGCTATTGAGTACTCCAACCTCTTAAATATAACAAAGATAGGAGAAGAGACTTTTGAAGATGCTGTCAAAGAATTCTGAGACTCCGGTAGACTTTTATTTCTGTTTGGGTCAACAATCCAATATTATTTTCAAAGGTCCAGAATTTTAAACTCTAAATTCAATCCTTACATAATATATTTGCTTAAATTTTTCTCTTAATATTTTCAATAATGTTTCTATTTGAGTAATTCTGTATGATTTAATAGCAAATTTTATCATAAAAATGAGTGTACCTTTTAAAGAGGGCTGTTTTGGAGCCTAATTTTCGGTCTTGAAATTTCCATTATCATCTACCAGAAAAATTATCCCCATTTACCCCATGGGGTAAGAAGTCTTGTCATTCCACTTTCTTATACAATAAATCTACGAATTAGCCCCTCGGGGGCTTGCTAAGTTAGAGAGCTAATCGATGAGGGAGGGGGCTTATGAAAATCATCTCGAAAGATTCAACTGGCTCGTTTTGTAACTTTTTCAAAATTTATATGTTGGAATTGGGGCTTATTCAAGGCTGGGGGCATATTAACAATTTATACTTTCAGGGTGAGCGCTTACTCGAGGATTTGGGTTATTACTTTTATCTTGACGGCTCGCCTTTTTGAATGTGATTTTGCCATACACAGGAGCGCCGACAGGTATCGGAGGCCCATGGGCAAAAGCAAAATACGAGGACCCTACCCTTGGTACCAGACTCACTATATACATATAAAATCTGGTACCCAGGGTAACGAGGATCCATGCGAGCGGAGTAAAACATTTTTGCGACCATGTCCTTTAGTTTGGCTTAATATGCATTTCAAAACATTTTGGGCATACTTTTGCTACCTTAAAATGGAATTCATTACTTAATGAGACCCCTAGGCCTCAAGGGCCTGGGGAAATTTGTCCCCTTCCCCCTCTTGGCAGCCCTGCCCATACAAACACCACAGTAATTGGAAGGTAGAATGAAGTTTGCATAAAGGGCCGAGTTTTCATTTACATTTTATAATGAAAATATGTGCTTTTAGGTCGTGTTTGGTCTGAACTGAGAGTTGAAAGAAACAAGGAGCTGTAAGGCTGCATAGAAAATGAAGTAAGTATTCAGACATAACATCCCGTCTGCCAGCTTGTAGGCTGAAAGGTAGAATTATTTAGCTCATATCAACATATTTTTTAAAAAGTTACGAAACTTAAAAGCCACATTGTGAAAAACACGTGGGTAAATGATCAAGTAAATGTGTACAATTTTCATCAAAACGGGAAAATCACAACAGGCAATTTCCACCAAAAGTGAGCCGACTTTTTCCGAAAATTGTTGAAGCCTGAAGATTTTATCAATTGTCAGGAAGAATGGTTAGGACCTACGCAGATTCAGTTATCATAATTTTACCTTAACACCAAAGGCAGCGGAACATATCAACTGTCTGAAAGTTTTCAATGCTGAGATCTATGGGCATAAAAATTCTTATAGGCCTTTTACAATATTGGAATTTTTTCAGAGTTTAAGTAAACCTAGGCCACAAAACCCCTCGCTTCGGCAGCAGATGCACACAGACATCATGTCAGACCTTTTCTAATTATAGCAAGATTTTGGTATAGATTTGAATGTGCCTGGTTACATGAAAGCGCACAAAAGTTTTACTTTTTGCAAACAAAAAACGTTTCTCCTTGTCACAAAAACGAACCTGGTTATAACTTCAGACTAAAAAATCAGACCTTGAGTACTTTTGTAAAGCAAGCAGATATGCAAAACACGTGTGTCTAGAAATAGCCATATTTTTTAGAATTGCGTAGATTTAAAATATCTATCTGGACAGCCTAGGACAAATGATACCCTGAGAAATGACGCGATAATGTTTCTCATACTGTAAGGAAGACCGATTCTGATGAGAGAAAAACCTTCAGTTAATTTCGTACCATTATCGAGACGATTTACAAAACAATTCAAAAGCTCTATATTCTAAATAGACTATTAGTGCGACTGCTATAAAACTAACAACAACAACAACAGTGGCAACATCGACAACAACATCTTCAACGACAGCAACAACAACGGTTGGAACAACAGCAACAAAAACAAGGTAAGAACCACTGATCTAAAAAAAACTGGATCGAGCTTCTCCAGCCCAGCGTTGATTCCACATTGCAGCGTCCACGTTTGGACCTTGCCGTGTTGCTTGGGACTAGAGAGAATTCATGTTCGTTTTAGTTCAGCTTGCTTTTTCATTGCAAAATTCAAAATAACCATTGAAACAAGAAATTACGGCATTCGTAAGTGACTTTAAAAATGCTTGACGTGGTAATTAGTTTATGTGAGAGAGAATCCACTGTTCACTAATTCTCCTAGGCCTGTTGCTACTTAGATTATTTAAGAACTCGATAGTTCATGAAGAATTAAAAGCACAGCACTGTGTGTGTACCGTTCTAACCCGTAGCAGCCCTAAGCTTTAGGCGCGAGATGCCCCAATATAGAGAGACTCGATCTTTTCCTCGCGCACTGATGTACTAGAACAATAAGGTGTTCGATCCAGTCTTTTTTTAGATCAGTGATCAGAAAATCCACAATAACAACACGAAGACATAAAACAAAAATGATAAATAGAGCGCCCAGAAGAACAAAAACATGCAAAACAACGATCAAAAATAGAATACAAAGATCAATTTTAACATTAACAAACCTTCAATTAAGAAACTATGGAGTTAAAAGGCATCGTGCTGATGACGCTTCCGAGGGAATATTAACATTACCGAGGAATAATGGAGCGAAAAGCACAACGGCAACTAAAAACAAAAAATTGCTGTGATGGCAAGCCGACCCAAGCACCACAATTACTATAAAAGTTGGTTGGCAACTATAACAGCATCTTAATTAATTCTAAGTTTCTACTACAAATTCATGAATATAAACGTGTTCGATTAATATCTAGTTCCTCTTAACGAGTAAATAGACCAAAACTGGCAATTATCATGCATTACGCTTCTGATATGACGCAAGATTCAACACAGACCCAGTGTGCTAGAGACTCATCCTCAAACTTTTTGTTAACAATACAAAATACTCACTCTACTCTCTGTGAAAACTCATCGACATTGACTTTAAAATAAGATTTGAAATTTGTCGAAAGTTTACCTATACAAAGTTTTAATGATATGTGGAGGTACTGGAGGGGCGATAAGAGGGGTGAACGGGGTTACAAATCAGGATATAACTTCAGCCCCAGCAACTCACACTAACTGAACATAATTAGCAGGGTATAGACCCTCTTTTCCGTTAAAACGACCCCTGCACCACCCTTGAGCGTCCTCTTCACTGAGTTTGGTAAACACATCCCCTGCCTTGAAAGACAATTCATCATCTTCAACTGCATTGTACACGTATAATGCGCGGACTGGAACGCCTATAATATCTTCAGATGGTGGGGGATCATCCCATTCGTCGTCGGATCTAGAAAAGAATTCAAATCAATCAATTCAATTCATTGAATCATCCAGTGGAATCAAATCAAATTCAGTTTAGTACCCAAAAACGTAACACCCATCATAACAACAATAGAAAGTTAGGTAGGCTGAAAAATGGTCCGTTTTTTAGTGCAGTTAAGACGGATTTCGCAACGAAAGTTGTACCGATTTGAAGATTGGTGTAAGAAAGAAATTTCAATTTTTAGGTAACTTCAGATAATGTTCTTTATTTTTAAGTTTTCTTTTGCTCATTCACTTTCCTTAGTAATCGCTCAAAACCTGTGAAATTCTTCTTTTGAAACTCACTTTTTCTATGTTTCTTTGGCCAGGCTGCAGAACTGAAAGCTTTAAACTTTTCTAGAATTAAAGGGTTGATATCTCTCTGTTGGCTTTCCATTTAAGGGTTGATCTTTGCTTATAGAAGAATTGTTGATAGAAAACAAGTAAAACTTGTACAAACTATTCGTTATATTTTGTTTGGTTTGCTTTCTAATGAGCGCCGCTTTTCAAGATTCGGCATTCAAAACAGTGTGCGCTTAATCAGAGGACTGCGTTAATTACAAATGGCTGGAAGTGCGGCGCGTACAGCCGTCCCATACTTTTAGCCAATGGAGGCCTTATTGACAAGGTTTCGCCCTTGCCCTTTTCCAATGAAAGCGTTTTTGCAATCAAGCCATTTTCCTGCGCTCCTGGCGATTATAATAGGAAATTGCATTGTAGGTTAGGAAACAAATGCGTTCATACAAGCTCAAATGTGGTTGAAACTGTAGAAAAGCAATATAAACGGAAATAGGTCACAGGTAATTCCAAATACTATTAGCTGCGAAAAATCTCTCAAGTGGAAGTCTAGTCTAGCAGAGCGGAAATACATAAGATATAACTTTGCTATATCCAACCACTGCCTACCAGGAAGGCTTTGATATAAAGTAGGGCTTGGTTCTGATTTAAAATAAGAAGTGGCTTCTATTGTTCAAACAGCATTTGACCGAAACTCCAGTTTTTCATGTAATTACAGTTCTTCATAAATTATATTCAGCACATAATAAATGCCCTTTGAAACTAGGTCTGCGCACCGCTTTGAAATTTATACTGAAGCAACATCTGCGCGCTATTTGCGGCTCTTAGAAGCTTATCACCATAAATGTTCTAATGAGCACCGGTAGTACTTATTGAATCTTGTATGCCTAAAAATCCTTTGCTTTCGAGGAAAATCACCTCTATACGAACGCTTTGGTCTCGTACGTGTCCTGGATAGTGTGGTATCCCAATGGAAATTTCAAATTATTAAGGGGTCCTTATTAAAATAGGACACTGACTTGAAGTTGATTATTGTTTAATTGCTTGTCCAATTTGCATTTAAAGAAGTTGAAGATCGTTTCAATCTAAGCTTTCCTAAAAAACAAAGAGCACTTTGGAAAAAGCGAGCAGAACTACGTCGCGAGCCCATACACGCCATTGGTTCAACCAAGTGAATAGGAATTTTTCCCTGGGGATGACTTCAACAAAACTAGCGACATTCAAAAATTTATTTTCGAAGTTGGCTGACTTCTATAATAAGTTCAATGAGGCTTATACCCATTATTGAAGACCATTTATTGTCTATTTAAAAAATGCTAGATTATCAAAAAAACACTGCAAAAACAAAGGACACACTTTTTCATGGTGTATAATAAGCTACTATTTGGCGAACACCGTGCAGGATGGAATAGAGGACAGTCACTGTCCTTGCAAAAATATAACGAGAAAAGAACGTCAAAGTGGACTTGGATACAAAGTCAATGTGGAACCCTTAAACTAAATGCAATTATAAAGGGTTTTCAGCAAATTTGCAAACAGCCAACAGACATATGCGTCCTGGTCAACCGGCAAAACACAATTGTTTTAATCATGAAATTTTTTCAGTTACTCTTGGCATTTTTTTTTAAATAAAATAGACAGCATTTTTTTACGTTCAAAGATTAGGTAAGTATTTTCGGCAAATCTTTGCTGTTTTTAAAACTGAAGAAACCAACTAGCACACCATTAGTAAAATGATACATCGAAAAAAATATTTTTCGAAAACGGTGCTGCTAGCAAAGGTTGACGTTGCTGCTAGCAAAGAGTGACGTCATGAAGCTGGCACCCTAATGTTGAATAGTAAGTAGTATGATAGCATTACAAGCAGCAAGAACTGTTGTTTGACCGTGAAAAGCAAAAAGCTTAAAGTGTAAAGATTAAAGATAACATACTCCTTAAGATGTGTTGGGCAAGATCAGTTTATAAATTTAAGATGCTTAATTGAAGGTTTTAAAGAAAAGATAAGGAAATAGTTCAAAGTCAGTGACAGAGTTTGGAAAAATAAACCTACACATTCAAATCTCTTAAATGACAAGAGTAGGCAATTATGTTAGCAAAAGAGTGTAGTTTCTGGTTTCTGTTAAAATGAGACTTTGGTGAATTATTACAGCTACGTTCTCCATTATCAAAGTCAAACACAGAAAATTGCTTGAAGTTGGTGAAGGGGGTGGGATGAATAATTTTTTGGAAAGCGAATTAAACCTTCTAATACGGAAAAGAAAGGTAAGATTCTGATGAAAAAATACAGTTTTGCTCAGCGTTTATAGTGTCAATAGAAAGAAATGATTGAAAGTTGGTGAAATGTATGGGATCAATAGTCCCTGAGAATGCCCATTGAATCTCTAACTATAAAAAACGTAAGTTATTACAACGATTAATGGTGTCGCGTCAGAATATTAAGTTAGAATTAGTTTGCTTAGTAGTACTAAGCTTAACACATTTGATCTGCACCTCGATTAATATAAAAACGTAAGAAATAACACATACCTATTACCACCTGGATCTGTCACAAATGGGTTGTCGACACCGTTGGTTGGCGATGAAGTGACGGGGGAAACTGAGCTACGTTTCGGAGGCACTTGATAAGTGTTATATGGGTCACTTTCATTCACATCGATGTCATTATACCCTGATGTAGATGATTCACCTGGTTCCTGCAAAGAATATAGATATCAAAATATATGCAAAAATGTAACAACGAAGTATATTAAAGATGATATTTAAAAACAACTAAACTCACACAAAAATTATTGCGGCAAGTGTATCGGATTTACAAGAACCATATAGAACAAATGGCTAAGATAGAGAATTTGGAGCAATTTAAAAATTCAGTTTTAAAAAAGATGGGTTAATTGTTGACTTCCGGAATGGTAAGCGCAACAATATTCCCAAGTATTTATAAAATACGGTAACGAAGCAACCACGCAGCATTCTACGATTATCGCTAATTTCAAGAAGATCAACGGACTAGGTGTTCGATAGTAGTGAAACTCCATTTTGTTACTTGACATACCAAACAATTATGTCTTCGGAAACAACTGAATTCCTGTAATTTTATTCTCTTTACAGACAAAAATAAACAGGTTTTTCTGAACTAGCAGACGGCGTTTTTTGACCACTAAAATTCCGGTTTGGCGTAAATTTCCCTAGGTTCGCACATGAAGACCCTTTTCTGCCAAAATTTTTGAAACAACAAGTATTTGACAAATGGCTTTAAAAAAACAGACATTTTACAACATGGCTTACGTTTTTCGTCTCATACGCTTCAGAGAATAAGACGTCAAAATGAGGGCAGAAAGATCAAGAAAGAAAATATATACCCAGCTGTAAATCGAAATACGCCAATAAGCACATGACCGGTATAGTTGCCCAATCAGTACCGCGTGCCTATTGAATATTATCACTTTATAGTTTGTATGTCGATCGATTCGAAATCTGCTAGATAAAAAGACGACGGGGATCTGCCAACTGGATTGCCTAATCTGGATTAAAGCTTTTGGCACAATCTGGATTGCCTAAAAAATTTTTCCCGGTGGTAGAATCATTTGTTTTAAGGGCGTTATTTACCTATAACCTCGAGGAGGCTGTTCTCTAAAAGGGGCTCACTGTTAAATCCTTGATCTTCTTTGACCAAGTAGTCATGACATATAGAATCTTGCATGACCTCTGTCCAGAAAATCTTCGCCAAAAATTCACTGAAAGATCCACGATTTCAGAGTATAGAACCAGAAACCGTGGAGACCTGCAAATCCCCAAAGTTAGGTTGAAGTATGCAAAGCAAGGTTTCTACTTCTCTGGTGTCAAAAACTGGAATGATATCCCTAACAACATTCGAGACAAAGAATCCATCACTCGTTTTAAACAGGTTTTAGAAAGTGTCTTTCGAACCTTCTACAGGACCCAAACACGACCCCTTGGTAGAGCAGCAATATGCAAATAGTTCTTTTTTCAATAGTTCCTTTATTGTAAATAGTTCTTTTTTGCTGAAAGGTATCTCGTGTAAATAAAATAATATTGAAAAATATTGAATATTGGCAATTTGTTCCTTATGTTGGAAGGAACATGTTGTTTTATCCTATCACCCAATCTTTGGGTTATGCGTCCTACGTAGCCAGAACGACAATGGCAAAAGATCGTACCACCCAAAAACTGATGTTCACATATAACAAGAATTTTCTATCATAACAACTTTTTAACAATGTAAATGGATTATCCATATGTCACAAAGAATGCTTCCGAGTCAAAATCTCAGTGAATAATTGAGTGTTAGCCCTGAAAATCGTGCTTCTTAAAAATATTTTTAAAATCTATAGGTTTTTGTAGATTGAAACACGAGGTTTCGAATCACTATGAATTATTGAGAGAGGATGAACGGAAACAGCGTTTGAAAATAAAAGCTCTCAAGTGAAATTTGCGAACTTTTCTATTAAAGACAAAAAAGCGATTATTCTTCGATGGAAAACACGAGTGATTTTCTCGTTCATCCGCTGGGGGTAATGTGTAGCAACTGTACGGCTTAAAAAAGGCTTCACTGTTTTTCTTACATCAACTACGTTGGATATTTCGACATTCGACAGGATTCTCGTAAAAATTGCTCCAAAAGCGGCAATGTCAATAATTAAAAAAGATCGACACAACACTCATGACGGTGTAGATTCAAAAAAACTGAAAACGATTAACAAATTCCAACTGCGTACTAACATTGGTTTTCGTTTCCCTTCGGATTCGTTGTCACAAAGTTGAAATGGATCAAGAACCGGTGCATGTTCTAAATTCCCAAATATTTCAAAATGGTAGAATTTTTCATAATGGGGGGTAGAAAACATTTTCGGCAATAGGCTAAAGAAAAACAACTCTATATTATAGTGTCTTGTATGTTTACAGTAAAATATTTTTACTGAGCTTAACAGATAAACAGAAGAAAATAAGCTTCCTGTCAATGTACACACCCAGTATTTACAGCTCCATAACGTTATTTATGCTTTGCAGATCCAAAAGGCGTTAAATTTGAGAATTGAAATCTTTACTGACAAGAAATTTTAAGAGCGTACCAGGTAGTAAAACTGGCCTCTTTTCAGAGTTCTTCAATGCTCTTAGACTAAAAGGATTCTCACGAGAGAACCTGGTACAACCTTTGTCAAATACAAATTTCTTCCTCAAATTGAAATTTCCTGCTTTTTGTCTTTATACAATATTGAGTACATAGAGAAGTGCTTTTGATCGTATTTGGCCTATTTCGATCCACAACTGGGTATATATATCTTCTATCATAGAAGTTTCGATCTATGTTCTGATGTTTTATACTCTGAAGAGTTTCAGACGAAAACCTTTAGTATGACTTTTTCAAAGCCATTTTTACGATTGCTTTCTACGCAGTTGACTGGAAACTGCACAACTCTTCTAGTGACGAATTATTTTGCTTAATGCTATTGTATCTGATGTCTGATGCTAAGAGGTTTGATTTCTATTATCCTGGGTGAGTGAATCTGGTTGCTGAAAGTTGACTTGAAATTGCACAACATTCATAAAGATGGATTATTTTGCTTAATACTGCTACAGTAGAATCCCGTTATAACGTCCTCGGTTATTACGTACTTTCGGACATAACATACTGGTGTTCCTGGTCCCGGCAAAAGGTGTGCTTGGTTTTAGTCAATTTTTACTTACCCTCATTACAACGTACTTTGCTTATAACGTACTTAATACACTGGTCCCTTAAAGTACGTTATAACCGGATTATACTGTACGTTTAATGTCTAATGCCAAGAGTTGTGACTTCAATAGAGATGACTGGAAATTGCACAACTTGGCTGGAAAGAGATTGTCTTGTCTAATACTCCTGAGAAAGTGGTGGTTGGCTTTCTTAATATGTATTTTCAAAATACGAAATCAGAGTCATAACCTAGGCAGACATAAGCTAATGGCGAAACAAGCTGTCGTGGATGCCACGAGACTTTTCAGAAAGTATCTAAAATTATCTAAAACTGCGGAATGTCAAAGAGCGCGGGGAGATATCGTCTAAGCCGACATACGTCAGAAGAGTCCTGGTTCCCAAGAGGGACACAGATTTTAGAGACCACATATAGTGGGTCATACCTTTAGAGCTGGAATAATTTGGATCATCTGGGTATTTTTTTAAAGGTTTGTTGCCGAGAAACCTAGTAGTATTTAGAACATTCTAGGCATTTGCTTACGTAGTACATAGTTACCTCGAATTATCTGCAAGAGCATCATGAAATATCTCTAATTTGCCAAATCAGAATTGGCTGAGATATGGCGAAATGTGCGCAGGCGCTTTCACGACCAAACCACTGTAATTTGGTCTATGCTCAGAACTTCATGAACAGAGACAAAATAACAGCAATCAGATTGCAAACTTCAAATCTTTTATTGGCCATAGCTCACCCAATCTTTGAGATACTCAACTGATTTTTCATATGCAAGTATTTCATGGTGTTCTCTTGGGCCATGTGGTCAAAACATAACAATTCTGAAATAAATTTTTATGACCAAACTCTGTTAGATCATAATGGTCGAGAAACAATTTTTCTTTACATAGCTGCAAAAAACTGAAATATATTGCCTAGATATAGAAATTGCGAATCATTCGAAGGAAACTCGGTTCGCTTCAAGACGCTTTGATCACCAATAGACGGTGAACAAGGAGCCCGTTTACCGACCGCACTTCAATATGCCTTTGAAAATTTCGTTCTCATTGCAAAGTTAATATGAAATAATTTGCCAGTCATATTTTACCCGCCTACACCAGCAATTTTGAACAGACCCGGGCCCGTAGGGATGGGGGGGGGGGCGTGGGGGTGACAATTCCCCTGGAAAAAATATTGTCGGCAAATCTGGTCTACCGTCGGAAAATCCTGTGATAATGTTGGAAAATCCTGTGATATGTCGGAAAATCCTGTGATATTCGTGAGCAAACATTGTAACCTGAGGTGGCAATAACAGTGTAATGTCATATCCACCTATCCAGCGTTTGTGTTTTTTTAATTGTTTTTTATTTATTGAGTGGTGTTTCCTTGTTGGTAACTAACATCAATTCATGAAAAGACAAAACATGACTATATAAAACTATAACGTAAACGTAATTTGTTAGCCCATCATTAACTAATATCGTGTCTTTATCGTAACTTCACTACTTCAAAAGCTTAACCTTACAATATAGGGCGTGAATATAACACGTAAAAAGACTGGGACGAGTAGGAATCCCCCAAAATGGCGTGGGCTGCGAAATATACTGACTTCACAACACTATAAAATCAAAGTAAGTACCCTCAGTTACTCGAAAATCGAAGCGATGATTGACTAACGAGAACATACTCCTTGATAAACACAATCAATTGCGTCAAAATGCCACACCCAGAAATTGATATATCTTAGACCACGCCCTATTATGTCGGCAAATTGGTGACTGGCACCCCCCTCCTCCAAGTGAAAGTGCTTAGCGACGGCCCTGTAAAGACCAATAGAGAGGAAATTTACTTTTGCTTCTTTATAAACATATATCCGAGTCTGCTATGCTTGTTTCTATACATTTTTACAAAAAGGTTTGCAAGAAGATTCAAGTGTAGTATTTAACTGTACAGCCACCTTTTGTATGTTGATGACATAATCAACGGAGAAAACCAAATGATGTGCAATTCATATCATACCAGTAGAATTTACAGGGCCTTGAGCATGAATTAAAATAAAATCAATCTCTTGAAGTCTCTTGCGCAAGCGGCATGCTTTGCCTAATACCGTACTGCATGAGAATACAAAACACAAGCAATTTCTCAAGACAGCTGCCGCTAAGCATGCCGGTTGCGCAAGAGCCTTTAAATAGCCTTGTAAATATGTGTAAGGGACCAGCTTCTAAAGTATCAAGCTTTACTCAGAGTGAAAAACCAATTAAAGGAAACTATAACCTTGCACAGAACCTGCATTGCTGCAAAAAGGTTACTGTACTTAAAAGTGATTTCACTGTTATCAAAAGGTTGTCTGCAGATGTTGCATAAGAAACGGAGGAGACACATGCTGCTAACTGTGAAAACCATCACATATCATCTTGTTAGGAATCCATAACGAAGGAAAAGTAAACGACAAGCTGGCGGAAGGCAGTTGTTGCGAAATTCGACTTTCACATAGTCTTTCGTAGAAACCAACTGGCATTTAATTGGCTGAATCCACATAACTGAGTTCAAGTTTTAATGAAATCTTACCTGTGTCTGCTGGCAATTGCTTGGCTGAATTCATATAATTTTTCACGGATATAGTACAATTTTAATTAAATCTTGCTCGTATTCTCTACAAAGTACAAAGTTTACCAAAAGAGGACGGCTTTATCAGAGAGCGGCGTTCATCAGAGAGCGGCGTTTATTAAAAGAAATATGGTAGACCGTCTTTGCGGATCTCTTCAATCTCTTTTGGAGGAGATGAGTCAATAGAAATACTTATGGTATACAAGCTACAAAGTTTAACGGGAGCTGTTAAGTTCAAAAAAGCAACGCCTCGGAATAAAGTATTTCTTGGAGGTTTGGCTGACAGCAGAAAACAATCATTATATACCCCAACTTACAAAATTCTAAAATTCAATTCTTTTCCCATATTGGGGTGTTTGGACAGCATATAGACGGGGGCACACCTATGGGATGTGTTGGATTGTCATAGAGAAAAGGGATTAAGCCTGTTGGTAAACAAATGCTGACTTTCCATTGCCACTAAAGTTAAGTCTAATTTGGACTATACTAACGTACGCCAAAGAGAAAGAGGTGGTACAATTGACTGGTTGCCAGTGAAGGAATGTAGAAACTAGCATCTGATGAAGCTTTCATTTTAGTACATACATGTTCAGCAAAAGCCAGCAAAAGCCCAAGTACATTGACTTATGGCCTAAAGTAAACATCAGAAACGTAACAGCCATTTCTGTGACGCTTATTGCGTCGTCTTGTGCTTCCAGATAGTTCCAGGAAAGATGTGGCAGAACTTCTCGATGAACTGCTGCCAGGAATTAGGGAAGCTAAGGCTTCAATGGAGTTTCAATACCAACGCGCACGTACTTATGCAAAGAGGCAAAAAGGAGACTTTTAGTTCAACACTGGAATGAAATTAGCTTTCAAATAATTTTAACTAGATATATAATCCTGTTTCGATACTTGTAAAAAGCTTGCAGAGACCAGGTGTAGAATCGCTTTCTAAATAAACTGCTTTATCGTCATTGCTGTCGCACTACACAAGTGCATGATGATGATTATTATTACTTATTAGTGTCAAGCATAGTCAAATAATGTCAAGAAGTATCAAATATATTTAGCTCAACACAGTTTTAGCGCATTTGCAGTGAATTCCAACTCACTCAGTTATCAGCACAAAGGTTGAGGCAGAACTTGGGAAAATCTACTAATGACGTCACAGAATAAGCAAACTTCAGCAAACTATATATGATACGATTATATGATACATCAATTGAAAGCTCTTGAAATGCGCATTCACATAAAACCTAGAATTGCTAAATTGTACAATTTATTTTGAATATACAGAGGATTTATGACTGTTTTACCGTTATTGGTGACGTCATCAATAACATGATACTGAGGCAAAAGTTTTTGGTCCCATCTTGGATTCTGAAACTCCTTACTCGAAAGTATTTAAAAACCATCGAGATCATCTCGGTTAGGCGAGGAATCAGACTTTTGCAGCCATAGCCCTGCCTATTCGGTGTGCTGATTTGTTGTAAATGGATTGACTATCGTGACAACGTTTTGTTAAGAGATTGATAACAAAACTTCGCGCGACAATCACTAACAGACAAAAAGTAAAAAGAGTAGGCATATAGATCGTACACAGAAAACATCGTAGGATTACTTAGCAGGGTCAAGGTCATTCAAAGAAGCTGTAAAGAGTTATTTCTAAACCAGCTCTCGACAAGTCATTTTCTTATCTAAGTTTCAGCGAGATTTTTTATTCTAATTGAAGGTCATTTCCAATTTTCCATAGCATGCAACAAAAAACGCATTGCAAAAAAGGTTCATATAGTCTTTGCAGATAAAGTTGCCTCTCAAATCAAGATGTAGTGTGTTACTAAAATAAAATTTCAATATTTCATGGTTTTTGCAAATTCATCACTGTTGAGTGGTGAAGAAAAAGATGCTATCATAGAAGAGTGTGGAAACGAGAAGAAAAATACGCTATCATAGAGCGAACCCTTGAAATCTATTCACAATCAGGAAGGTTTAAACCGTCAAGCCCTGGCAAAACGACTAAACATTTCACTGAACATTTCATTCAACTTTTTTGAACTGCGAGCTGTCTATGACGCTGTTGGGCTGTAGCAGATCTTACATAGGAATTTGCTTTTGGTTTATTTTGTTCCTTGCACAAGCAGTGGATAAAAAAAAGAATTGGATGAAGCGATGGGGAAAAAAAAGACTTTTTGGCACATTGACAACAAAGTTGACTGTGGAAGAGGACACGGTGGCGTACAACGAGATATGCAGATGTTTCATAAAGGGTCACGTAGAGACAGGAAAACCAATGAAAACAGACGAAAACCTTTGGATTTCCACGGCTAGAGCGCCTGCGCGATCACAACAAATGTTTAATTGGTGGCAAAACGACTAAACATTTGCTAAACAACACTAAACAACGCTAAACATTTTTGACCAGGATCAAACTTTGCTCAACAACACTCAACACGACTAAACAACACTAAACAGGGTGGCAAAACGACTAAACTTTTCACTACACTTTTGGCTAAACAAAAGCTGAGTGAAATGTTTAGTAAAATGTTTAGTCGTTTTGCCAGGGCTTTATTTCTAAACCAGATTTATGGACGCAGGCCTCAATAAGCATAAAAATTTAGGGCGCTTTTCTATCCACGTGACCAGATACACGTTAAGTACAAAAATTACTTGCAAACCGTCATGAAAAATTCATAACTCGATTAACTAAAAAAATGAATTTTTAAACTTGCAGCTTTTATAAACCTTTAAACAAAAACCTTCCGACGTTCAGAAAGGCACGTCTTTATCTTCTGCTCAAATTTTCTTAAACATAGAAAGTAAGTTACATAAGTTCGGCAATCTTAGGTCGGCCCAAACTCTCTGCTAAAACATCAGCTTGATTGTAGAATCAACAATGCAGGCACTTTGTCGGGTATAGCAAGTCAAAATATTCATATTAACTCTGCACTTGCTGTGCGATAAAATTCATAAAAGATAAATTTTGTCATTAAAATGGTCTTGCCATCAACAAGTTCCTGCTGTGTGATAAAACGTGCCAAATTTAATATTCGAAGGACCATTCTAAAAATAGACTTTCGAAATAGACTTCCTTTCTTGTGGAAAGTACAAGTGGTATATCAATGATTACTAAAAGACCCGCATTTGGAGAGCGGAAGCTTCTCTACTGGTTTGAAATAGCCCCACAACCTGTATTTGTTTACCAGTAGTACAGAAACATATCGCCCAGGCCCGAAATTTCGATCCCATGCCAAATTTCCCAGGTAGAAATCTAAGAAAGCATTACTTTGATGCTAACATTCACTATATTTTGTAAGAGGGGCAGCGGCGTTAATTCCGTAGAATTCCCGCTTAGATTCAAACATCAAACAATTTGCATTACAATAGAAGGCATTATAATGTTGGTTGAATTGGATGCGGTAGAGCGGTGGACATTACATGTTTGACAATAACAGTTACTCGTTCGCTCTTAAAGCAAGCTTTGAATACCACAACGACTGTGGTTGAAAAAACAAGCCACCGGCTTTGAAACGACTTTTCAGCCCGTGATTACAAACTGGCCTCTTATTCTACCTGCATGCAAATTCACTATTTATTTATGCACGATACTCGAGCACCTGACAACTCGCCCATGGGTATTGAAATGTCATCAAGCATCTGACTACATGTGTATGTTGCATTTCTACTGGCTACGGACTGTCCCAACTCAAAACTGGCACCTTCTCTACCTACTGACTGAAATATTTCCTTAGATCTGCTGGTATTAGATGCATCTAGATTGCTTTTCATCTCTCTAGCCTTATGCAAGATACTCGAGCGAGCAAAGGATAGATTTTAGCTTTGAAGTGAAGAAGCAGTGGCTTTTTATGTCATTTAAAAAGACAAAGGCGAAATTCACCAATCCAATTGAAAATCAGCAGCAAATAATATCAGTAGAACACTGAAATCGAAACAATAAACTGAAATCTTTCCTCAATCTCAACTATAAGCCATGTGTCACACGCCGAGTCATTTCTCTTGAGCGATACATCACAAATAACATCCTCTGAGAAAATGATGTCGGCAGTCTAATGGCCATGGGAAATAAAGATGAAAGGAACCTCGTAAGGGTAATTACGTGAATACGATGAAGACAAATTTGAATACGTTTGAGCAACGTGCTTTTTTGCAATATCTCACAGCATCTATTGCAAAATTTCACCAGTTCTCACAAAAAACAATATTTCACAAGTTTGGGGTGTATCTCTTTAAGCAGAGGATTACAATTTTTCATTGTAACTAGAAATATAACCGACAAAGAGCCCATTTCGCAGCCAGCATACAGCGTTGATAGCTCCATTACAGTGCTGGTAGCTACATACAACTATTGCATATTAATGTGCACACTAACTGATAACACACAAAATTTCTAACAACATTAGCATAGGGCTCAAATTTTGATTGGCTTAGAGCTTGCGCTAAGTCACGTGGTCTCTAGCGTTGCTGAGCCAATCAAGATTTTAGCCATATGCTGACAACGTTCAGAAATGATAGATCTGCACTACTGGCATCGAAGCAAGCCATCTAAGATAAGCTCATTCACTGTACTTAAGATAAACTAAGTTACCTTCAGGCAAGTAATGAGAATAAAACTCAAGCTAAATGTTAATACATACCGTCTCTCCTATCAGTGTATCAAAGGTTGTATCTCTTCCACCATCTGAAACTCTGGTTTCAGTCCTTTCAATTTTAGGTACATTGTTCGCGACCGGAAGTAAACTTATTTCTCTCATACTGGCTTGCCCACACATCAACAAATCTACTCCTGACAATTCCCCTATGGGTATTGAAATGTCACCAAGCATCTGACTACATGTGTCTGCTGCATTACAACTGGCTACGGACTGTCCCAACTCAAAACTCGCATCTTCTCTACCTACTGACTGAAATATTTCCTTAGATCTGCTAGTACTAGATGCATCTAGATTGCTTTTCATCTCTCTAGCCCGTGGAGAAAGGACGGCTATACTCTCCTCTCCCATATCCCCTGGTATATCATCTTCAAAAAACAAAAGGCTGTTTCTACTACCACTCACTTTGCTGTTTCCACTACAATTGGCTCTACTGTTACAAGACGAATGTCGTTCACAATAAAACATATGATACTTTCGCAAAGAAGATTGACCTTCATTACGAATTAGGCCACTATCTCCCTGTCCCAAAGTTGTTTGACAAGGCAGTTCATTTCTGTTTGAAACACCGAGTGGCCTGGCAAGATTATCTCTCACTGCCTGCATATCTTCCTGGCTAATTTTTCTTAGTTCATCATCAAGAATATCCATATGCACTGTGGCTACTGAAAAACAGTCTTGTGACAGAGATCTCCCTTGATCTAGAAAATTGTTCCATTTTTTCCATGTCTTTCTGCAAGGTAATTTGTCATGGCCACCGAAATGGTAGGCCTGACACGCGTTATTGAAAAAATTCTCATTGTAGTCTAGAGCGTAAAACTGTAGCAAATAACGCAAAAAACAGCAATTTTATGCGTTTTAAGTTTTTACCTTTGGTGCAGATATGTCTGGGTTATGGCAGATTGTTGCAAGACAATGGCTTTAGTTTTCAGTGGGCTAAGACTTCAAAGACAGTTGCGTCACAAAAGATGAGATATTTCAGACTATCAGGAATAACAGAATTGGATAGCAAGCCAGTCAAAATTGCCCAAGAAAATGAGGGAAATATTGTTGAAATCATCAGTTAGTATAAAGGACAGTCCATCGCCTGTATTGCAAGAATTCAGAAGATACAAAACTAACCTAAAGAGAACTTAATTGACAAAAAGGGAAAGAAGAGGCGGCAAAGAAAGTGACGATACTGGCTTCGAAGCTGACTCTAACTACCTCTCTTGAAAAGACACTAGAAGACAATAGCCTACACTACATGCAACTATTTTAAACTACTAAAATGATGACATGTACAGAAATCGATGCTACTTCAGAATATGTTATTCTTACCTCAAATCGTGGCCAGTTTTTCGGCATATCAGCGCCATGATTCTCCGACCACCAGCCAAGGTCGTGCTTGACGTTCGCATTGTAGGCTGACTGTAGCTGGTCTTTCAGTATATCACTCAACCTACGAAGACAAAGATATTATATCAATCTATCCTTTTAGGAAAAAGTATGTACATGTAAGCATGTCTGAGTTAATATGTAAACGACATATTAGGTAACTATAAACGCATACTTTTGGAAATGCCTTTTGCGCATTTTCGTGTGGATGATGGTAAAGGGTTACCTGTAAAAAGTAACATCAGAGCTTGCTACCTATATTCTAATGGGAGGCTAAAATGACAGGAGGCGTCACATTAAGCGAGAATTAACGAGCTCACAACGTTCAAGAAACACCCTTTTGTTTTTTTTGCCCCTGGATTAATTTCTGCTATACTTCCATGCATACGAACCAAAATTGCCTCGTTCAGTTTGCACACGGACTTTCTTAGAAAAATAATTAATCTTGTTTCGGAATCAACCTATCTCGAAGCAGAAAAAGCCACTGAACGATCATGATCTCTAAGATTTTGGGTGCGATTGATGGCACACATCGATATTTAATAGTTTTGTATCAATTTAAAAGAATTCATGAGCGGAAAGGACAATAAAACATAGAAATCGGCCAAAACGATGCGATAACCTCATAATGGAAATCAGGTATACGATCATTTGTTAGGTCATTTGTTAGTGTTGATGTAGCACATGGAATTCTCCGTTGCCAACCACTGTTATAAACAATCATGTTGCTACAACATAACCTCTTTTATCCTTGTTTTGAATCACTAATGAGTAGGAAAATGGTTTAATTCGCTAATTACAGATTAATCTTTTACACGTTTTTTATAAAAGTTTGTTTAGAAATATAATTGTGTGACAGTTGAACCCTGTAATCATGGAGTGTGCATCATAAAGCTCTTGAAGTTGAACTAGCATGAATGCATATATGAATTATAATTCATATATGTCTTCGAACCTACATATGGGGTAAAAAATTACCCCATAATGACATAGGGTTACATTGACAGGCTAAACGCACTGTAAACGATCAAGCGGATCAGTATCTTCTGTTCATTACAAGCGTAAATGATTGTAAAGACTTACGTGGGGACGAAGCCTAAGATTGTGGAGCTGTCTAGTTTCCATACTGCTTGACCTGATGACGTAATTAGTTTACCCTAAACCTAAACCTAAACCTAAACCTAACCCTAACCCTAACCCTTTACTTGAAATAATTAATCATACTAATTTATGACTATTAATCATGCTTATTGATGACTATCAGGTCGAGCAGTATGGAAACTAGACAATTCCTAAGATTGTAAGGTTAACGTGAGGACGAGGCCTAAGATTGTCACGTAAGTTGCAAAAATTGACGCTACAATTTTTGAACTGATTCTCACTTGCGAATTGATTTGTCGATCCTTTTTAAAACAAAGTTATATAACTCAAGTCCGAATTTGTGGCAAGAAGACATTGCCCAAAAACTATCAACCGGGCATAAACGTTTCATTATGGCTGGTTTGATTAAACATGATCTCTGAAATTCACGAGCCCATGAAATACCTTGTGTATCAAACTAATTAGGTAACAGTGTGTTTTCTCATTTCTTGGAACTTCATATTAGCAAAAAGTTAACATAAGAAACAAAGTTACTTTTGAAACTGCAGACATGCCAGTCAAAGTTTCAAAAGCAGTATTCAAAAATATAGCTGTGATGTACTGTGTCCGTCTGGTTTCGCAAGAAGCTCCTTAAAGCTATAGTTGTGTCCGCTCACCTGGAGGGATTGGCGCCAAATTCACACTTTGTCATTAATTTTAATGTAACAGCCCAGGAAGAAGACAAAAAAGTTTCACTTAATATGGTAAATTCCAAGAAACACATCTGTAAAAAGGCCTCTTTATATAATAAATAATGCATTAAAACGGAAAAATTCGACTTGATTAGCGGGTGAAAACCCACTGTTTTACAACTTCATATAGGGTTTATCAAGGAATACTTTTGAAATCAAATCAGCCATTGACTGAAATATGAGGGTTTTTGGAAAAATCCTTTTGCGACAAAATTCGGACTTGAGTTAAACAACTCTCTGCAATTACAATCACTTTTTGAGGACACGTGAAAGCCATGCAGGCGGAGAGCTTTGTGATAAAAAGGAAAAAGAGTTAAAAAAACGTGGGTGAGTCGAAAACGCACATAAAATATATTAAAGTGAATAGAACAAGATAATTTGATAATGCTTATTTTAAGCGAACATGCCTTCCGCCAACACGAAGAAAGCGTTTGAGAGAACCCTTAACAAGAAGATTTGAAAACAGCTTTCAAAACCGAAGAAATAAATGGAAGATCACACGCAATTGCGTGGGCCGTATAAAAACACAAGGTCATAACCCCGATGTTCATAGTTTACGCTCAGTTTCTTTTGAGAAAGAAAAAGCTGACGTTTGGCAGCCATTTGAACGTGGTTTCTGATGTGACAAAACCGGAGCGGTACGGCTAGGCACTCATCATTTTTTTTCACCAAAATATTTATCATGAAATCGTTATACGGAACCTAAAAGATGTCCTTTCTAGCTGACTCCAAGCATCGGCAGAGCAACAGTCCGAGACTAGATTGGTAACATTTGGTATACCTCAAGGGTCATGATTCGGAACACTTCTATATATCACGTCTACCTGAGGACTTTGAAAAATGTTGCAAGTTCACTAAGGCTAGTAATAATGCGGACAACACGCACAGTATATTTACATCTAATAACATTGGAGATTTTATTATAAAAGAAAGATATAAATGCCCTTTACCTGCTAAGGGTATCCGGGATAGACTCCCTAAATAAAGTTAAATACAATTCAGCATGATAGAGCCTTTTCTATTATTGCTAAGCCAGACTAAGAGAAAATTCGCCTCATAATAGACTGCCTGTTAAACAACGTATACAATTTGATCGATCTATTATGCTATGCAGAAATAATCAAAAGGCATTGTCCTAAAATCGTTTGAGATAAATATCATCAAAGGATTTAACACTTCAACTGTAAAACAAGCATTTGGAGACTTGAACGACTGGAAGGATATTCCCATCAATATCAGAGAGCTCCCTGAGCTTGCTGGAGTTAAAAAGCAATTAAAAGTTTAACTTGGTAGAGCGGCTTTTATGCAAATATGCTATTATAATTACATCATAGTTTTTGCTTTATACATGTCTTCGTGTAGTTATGGTATATAAATTTGTTTCTAGCACCAAATTGGTATGCTGAGGGGATTTTGCTTCCAATAACTTTTTATGCAAATGGCATGGAATGGAATTGAATGGAATCGGAATGAAATCGGAATGGAATCGGAATGGAATCGGAATGGAATGGAATTGAATGGAATCGGAATGCAATCGGAATGGAAAAGAACGGAATGGACTAGGAAAGAATGGAATAGAACGGAATGGAATAGAATGGAATAGGAAGGAATGGAATGAAATGATATGCAATTAAGTGCAAGCCTCTCCCAGCCAAGTCCAGGCAACAACAGATGGTTTAAAAACCAATGTTTTCAGCAAGGGGAGCTTGAGTGTATCGAATCAATTCTTATTTTTCATTAAAAGCTTTTCAACCCTTTTGAAAAACTTGACCCAGTATTGAGTTGAACCTTTGTTGAACCATATCCAAATCAAATTGAACATGGCAAGTAGATGGGAAGCATAACTGTGCGATTCTCACTCTGTGACAGATGCTTCGAAAAAAGCCGTATTTGAAATGATATTCAAGCGTTAGAGATGAGACGAAACATTTAAAACCTTACCGTGAGTCGTCAGTTACGTTGAGACTCTTGTGATATTCCACAAGCATTTCCTGAAGAAAGTGCAACTTTCTTTCCTCCATACGTTGACATTTATCGAATATTTTTATCATTTCGTGCTCATACGCAGTGTTTAGTGGCTCTATCCGCGCCAGTTTCTCCTCGTACTTTTTCCTCATCTTTGCCATACTGTTTTCGCTTTTATTTGCCGTATCCTCAAGCTTTCGTATTTTCTCCGCAGGGATATTGTCGTCTTTTGTCGCTGCGCTAACTGCTTGGGTGGCGTTATTGTATGATTTACATGCAGAATGGTAGTTTCTTTTCGCACGCTGTACTTTTCCGTATGCCTCGGCCCAGGGCTTTTGCGCCTTAGCGAATTCTTCCTCAGCCTAGGGGCGAATACAACGATATTTCAATTATATAACATAATGAAAGACCTTTTAAAGATGGACTGTTGTTGAAAAACATTGAAGATTGAATCAAAAGAAAAGCTGACATTGGGGCAAGCAAAGTTAGGCAGATGATTTTTCAGGGGAGAAAACCAATAAAATACAACTAACAACGCTTGTGAATACAACGAAATTTCAATTATATAACATAATGAAAGACCTTTTAAAGATGGACTGTGTAGGAAATTGTGAGCGCTCCTTCCTATTTACCTCTCTCTCTCTCTTTCTTTTGTATATAGTTGTTGTTGTTGCGATTGCACTCAGTTGAATAGAAGAATTCTTGCTTACTAACTCGAAAGGAACAACGTGAACTATATCTCTCAAAGAACTCTCGATAGATGCGAACGCCAATCACGAGGAAAGAAGATCGATGGAACGATTCACATAAAGAACAATATTTAGAATATTACTAAATCAAGACCTTATTGGATAGAGGTGACTTCGTTAAAATTCTTAGGTTATTTCTTCTCTCTGGACGTTAATTCTTCTCTCTGATTAATAATTCGTGGTTGTTTATGTCATTATATTCACTTATGTTTATACTTTATCTTGCATTTTAATTCGAATAAGAAATTATACAGTCCTCTGACTTTGATATAGAATTTGATCTTCAAGACGAATGAACCTATATGGTAATCCTAACCTGCCAAGTAAATAGATCTTAACTGTTTACATCTTAGTAGTGATTCCTGGCAGGTAATTCTCTATAGACTGTTGTAGAAAAACATTGAAGATTAAATCAAAAGAAAAGCTGACATTGGAGCAAGCAAAGTTAAGCAGATGATTTTTCAGGGGAGAAAACCAATAAGATACAACTAACAACGCTTGTGAATACAACGAAATTTCAATTATATAACATAATGAAAGACCTTTTAAAGATGGACTATTGTAGAAAAACATTGAAGATTAAATCAAAAGAAAAGCTGACCTTGGAGCAAGCAAAGTTAAGCAGATGATTTTTCAGGAGAGAACACTGATAAGATACAACTAACGACGCAAATAGCTAAGCCATTAACTGAAAAACATCACATGACATGAACGCTAGTCAATAGTAGGAAAGCACAGTGAAGCAAGCTTTCTTTGTAAACAAAGACATTAAACTTTCACTTGTGCGACCTGAGAAATAAAACCTTCCAATACTTAACACGACACGAAGTTCAATTAGAGGCAAAAGTTTTTCAAAAATCCCATTCGGTATCGATATAAAATGCTTGGTTTTTTGCATAACAGGACGAGCTAGTTAAGCATAGCAGACTTTAAGAGCGTAAAAGAAAGCTAAAGAATGAGGTGGGTGGGAATTGCCTTATGCAGAAGAATACAAATTCTGCCGTTTAAAATCGCTGGCCTGGTTATCGATCTCCAAAGTTGAAAACAAACAAGTCAACGCCGAGACGAAATGGCGTCTCACTTCGATTTAACCCCCCCCCCCCCCCCCCCACCTTATTCATTATACCCCCTCGAAAAATGCATCCTCGTTGGAAAGGGACATTTATCCGATTAAACAACAAACACACTTTGAGATTGCCGATTAGAGCTTTAAAATCTTTCACCTCAAAATGTAATACTTTAATAAAAACATACAACTATTTGATATTTCCGACAATATCAGAACTTTTCCGGACTTTACAGAGAGGTTTCTCGCCCCCTCTCCCTCTGACCCCCTCTAGGAAAGAGTAGATTCAAGACAAAAGATGGATATTTTTGGGCAGAATCAGAAACAGCCTGTGTTCCAGACCCCAAACTTGAAAGTAGAGGGTCTGTGTTAGCGAAAGCAAAATCGCGTACGAGCGTTTCCCAGAATATCTGAGAAATTAATTATGCAAAAAATGATGCGGCATTCGCATGACAAAAGTAGACAACAGCGTGAACAAAGCGTAGTTTGCCGGGGCAGTTTATACATTCAAGTAGCAAAAAGTAATTTGTGCAAATTCAAAGATTCTATTTATTTTGTCAGACAATGGCACAATGATGCCTGAAAGCATTGAATATATCATGAAGCCTAGATAATTGTCGCCCGGCGCGAGGATAGACACTTCAAAAACCGGAGGATGAATTTTTATCAAAACACACGCTGGTCGTTAAAAATTCATTTTTAAACATCAGAATTTCAGATATCAAACAATGAACTTAGAAGACGTGTTTATAGCAAAGCAATCACTATCATAATGAAAAAAATTGATGAAAAGTACAAGGCATAGGCCTAGGCCTACTGCCTCACATTGCTAAAAAAATAAGTCCACTCAGTTAGGCACCCTTGACCAGATCAATGATAAATTTTTACTAGTCTTTAGCAATTTCCACTGTCTGTAAACTTGCGTTTATAACCAGATATCATTTTCTACGGCTTGAAGCCAAAGTGTCTTTTATACTTTTCGGTTTCCATTTCTTATCGCTACTCCGAAAGACATTTTTTCCTTCATCGTATCCACCAGATCTTGTCCCAAAAAATCCTTCTTTACATTAAACTGAAGCCAAACTAGAAAATAAACATCTTCTATCATGCAAAACCAAATGTCTCTTCAAAGCAAATCGATTGGTTGCCAAGTCAATTTTACTTCGATTGCTGCATGCGGTAATGAAGTGTCCCAACGGAGATCTTCAACATCAAATACCAAAGCAGCGTTTTCAAAATTTTTCTTCATCACCATCATCATCATCATCATCATCATCATCATCATCATCATCATCATCATCACCATCACCATCATCATCATCATCATCATCATCATCATCATCATCATCATCATCATCATCATCATCATCATTACCATCATCGTCATCATCGTCATAATCATCATCATCATCATCATCATCATCATCATCATCATCATCATCATCATCATCATCATCATATCATCATCATCATCATCATCATCATCATTACCATCATCGTCATCATCGTCATAATCATCATCATCATCATCATCATCATCATCATCACCATCACCATCATCATCATCATCATCATCATCATCATAATCATCATTACCATCATCACCATCACCATCATCATCATCATCATCATCATCATCATCATCATCATAATCATCATTACCATCATCGTCATCATCGTCATAATCATCATCATCATCATCATCATCATCATCATCATCATCATCATATCATCATCATATCATCATCATCATCATCACCATCACCATCATCATCATCATCATCATCATCATCATCATCATCATCATCATCATCATCATCATCATCATCATCATCATCATCATTACCATCATCGTCATCATCGTCATAATCATCATCATCATCATCATCATCATCATCATCATCATCATCATCATCATCACCATCACCATCATCATCATCATCATCATAATCATCATCATCATCATAATCATAATCATCATTACCATCATCGTCATCATCGTCATAATCATCATCATCATCATCATCATCATCATCATCATCATCATATCATCATCATCATCATCATCATCATCATCATCATCATCATCATCATCATCATCATCATCATCATCATCATCATCATCACCATCAGCATCATCATCATCACCATCATCACCACCATCATCATCATCATCATCATCATCATCATCATCATCATCATCATCATCATAAATCAGGTGATAATATCATTTACTGGATAGGACAAGAGAAAGTTGAGAAAACTTCCAAACCCTTTAAGCACGCCTTTGAACAGATCACAGTCTTAAAAGAACATCTGCGGAACAAAGTGGCAACTGGAATTCATTTCTTGAGATTCGGGAGGTTATGCTAATAGAAGCAGGTACAAACATTCTTGTGTAACTAAGAAATTTTTCGTAGTAGGGGAGCTTTGTAAACAAAGCACAAATTAGACCAGCTGACCAAAGGTAATCCGAAAACCCTGAATAATTTTTTAGCTTAAACATGCATACTCGAACATGCACTTCAGATTAAGGCTGAAGATCTGCAGATTATTCGTAAATAAAAAGGTTCTTATGATTTTTACAAAGCGGTATTCGAAGATGCTAACATCTACAAATCCATTGACAAAATAACAAGATTTTGCTATACCAAAGATTGGAAACTAGCGTGACTTGCATCCTATAATGTGTTAGAAACATCACCACTTTCTGGTGAAAATATCACACTTTAATCTTAATGTAATCGTTTCTACCAGATATTAAAAAATGTTGAAACGTGAGGATTGCGGTTATCCAATCACTGGAGCCTTGTGAATAATTTTCAATGTCAGTTAAGAAGGGGATATACATTTTTGGTAAGAAGCTCTACAATTAAAACGCTATAGGCTAGCTGGATAATTTTCCAGAATTATGGTGTATAAACAAACTGCATAAAGGTGAGTCTCATAACTGATCTAGATATGAGAGGGATAGGATAAGAGTGTAGCGTGTGATCATTTTCATTCCTCTTGTGTTTATGAAGAGTTGTACTTTACAAGTTCATTTATTTACTGCCATTAAATGTTATGAAGTGACAGAAACACTTCAAAATACACAAACTGTGCCTAAACAAACAATTCGAAATACAAATAGTTTTACAGTTTTACTGACAATTGAAGATCAATTTTTCTCCCTTCACTTTGAAAGGGACCTCATATTTGAGCAGCATCTTAGGCCTAGTACTCAAGAAATACGCGTTATAAATTTGGCTCATTCCCTGTCACGTTTGAACCAATCTCGGACCAACGCATGGCACTTACAACATTTGGCATTTAACAATGCTCTTCTAACTTCAACTCACTAGTGACAGCAGTATATTGGAAATCATGTTAAACCTTGTCTTCAAGACAATACAATGAATTCTTCGAAAACAAAAACCTATCGCTCTTCTCAGCTGCTGGGCCAATTCTGATACAAAAAGTCCATTTCCTCGATACCATCTGCGCTATTTTTTTGGTCAAAAATTTTTATCGCTCAAAATATTCAGCACTGACGAAAAATCGTAGCAAAGCTCTTCACTATTTGAAAGAGGAATGTCTTGCTCACAAACATTGATAATATAAAGGGGACATGTTATACGAGCAAGATATAAGTGAAACAATATCGCGTGTTGTCAAAAAACTCATTTAGTTGTCACAAAACATCCGCGTTATCTTCAACAATTATTTCGTTTTCTGTCAAACTTTCATTGTAGTCAACATTTGATATCTTTGCTTTATTTTTTTTCTTCATCCGGCACTTTTTCGTCCACTTTGTGATTTTCTTAAATAACCTGCAAGATACGTTTGCTTTTCATATGCTATGGTGATTTTAGACGCAATCTTGAGGTGATTGTGAAAGCTTTCGAAATGGTAGGCAAAATCGCAGTTGGGAGAATGGGAACTCCTAATGAGGACCCCTTGAACATTTTCGACTTTTTGTGTTAAATCAAGAGGATTATAGACTCTAGTAAGCTTAATATGTTAAAAATCCCATTTAAAATGAAATGAGTATGTTTTTGTCCATGTTCTTTTACAAAATCGTCCGAAATTTGTAGCAAAACTTTCGAAAATAATTTGTCCGAAATTTATTCGTCCGGATGTTTCTGGGTTTAATGTACCACAGACGCTCAGTGAAAATACCAACCTTCATCCTGCGACTAAAATTTCACCAATTCTAGTTGTTTAGAACAGTAGATATTACAATCTTGAAATTGGTGAAGCATTGAACACGAAAAGGGATGGCAGCCTTGAATAGGCTAACAGGACTGAAGGAAAAAGATATACGTGAGCTCAGAGAACAAACCCAGACCCAACTCATGAATGCCAACATAACACTCTGAAACAATCCAACTCAATAACGACAGGTAAAACAATCCAACTCAATAACGACAGGTAAAACAATCAAGCTCGTCAATGACAGGTAAAGCAAAATTGAACAAAAGAAGATAGACAAAGGCAGTCCTAAGTCACTACACTAGAGAGGACTGCAACGGATATTCTTTCAGCTTACATGAAATGGCTATGAAAGATATCATACCTCTTTTGTTTCCTTCCAATAACCCATGAAGTGCTTGTGATAAGTTTCGCTTTTCCATCTTTTTATGCTTTCTAAAACCTGATTATGCAGCTTTCCAACACAATCCATATGAACCTTGGCTCTCTCTTGTGCTTCTCGAATAACCCCTGTAACTGCATTTTTCATAGTTGCATATAAAGGTCCATTTTCAACCTGTTTCTTCCATTTCTCCTCCCAAGCAGTAAGTTTGCGTGCGTACTTTGCCTCGATTTCAGCTCTTTCATTTACCATGCGGACCATTTCATCACAGATAATAGCGCCGTCATCTATTCGTTTTACCGCCTTTTTGTAGTTGCCTAAAATGAATATCAATCAAAGCAATGTGAGAATTCTTGTATAAGCGAATCCTTGTTAAAAAGAAACTATCGCTAAAGGGATGCTACAGCTAAAAAGATGAAATAGAGAAGTCATTCAGAAATGTTTTCGATTAGAAGCTTTTATGCACTTATAAAAGGTTAAAACACAACAAATACATTCACGATATTCATGGGCTATACATAAGCTATCCCACGGGTGGCCATTTTATATGAAACACATATACCTAAGAAACAAACAAATGTCAAATGGTTATAAACGAAAAGGTTATAAACCATTGTCAAAAAGTTATAAATCAAATGAATTGCGATTTTGAGGGATACATGTACTCTCTCTTCAATCCAAGCGTTCTATTTGGAAAATAGCTTATTGCTAGATTTAAGTTTCCCTATTGCTCTTCAAAAGCAAATTATTATGTCTGTATACAAATGAAGGACAAGATATTCATGATGGTATCCTAAGAACATCTACAAATTTCAAGTACTACTTCTAAATTGCCATCATTGAAAGAAATAGTCAGGTGATTCTGAAGCACCTTATATGGCTAGGATTTAGCCTGATGACATTGTGGCAAGAGCAAATCTTTACAAATAAATAAACAGAGGCTTAAAAGGTTCTTGGGAAAATAAAGCTACTTGATGATGAGATCTAAGTATTGTAGCAAGCAAAGCACTTATATAAACACTGAAAATTGAGATATGGTTCTGAAAAGTGACTATCAGACACTGAATAATTAAAGGAATAACAGATTAAGCAAAGAACACATAGCGCAACAAGCAATGGGAAACGCATGCTTGAAGCCTTTCCAATCAATAAGATTATCCAGGTTAGCAGAAAATGATAATGTCATGCTGTCACATTTTCGACAAATTTTTTAAACAACCAGGCAAATGAAAGATGTACTTGAGGCTTAAAAAAGCCATTGCCAGGGAAAATCTATTCACAAAAATGATCAAATTGATACATTTGCTTGGCAACAGGTTTATAAATTGATTGTAATCTTTGCTTCTTTATCATTCAAAACACAACTCTCTACTTGTGACCAGCACACATAGGACTGCAGGTTCTTTTTTGACAAGTCAAACAGCAGCCTTTTTAAAACGAAGCTAATTTTGATAAGGGTCTCAAATATGATGTTTTTCTATATACAACTTTTTTTGTACAAACGATTTAAGTTAAATTTAAATACTAGCTAAAAAATTTGTTCACTAATTGCAAAGAACATGGAAAAACTTAACATGGAAAAGCTAATATAAATACTAGTCAAAGACTGCCAGTAAAGATGTTTGTAGACAGAGCCTGCTCCCCAGCTCCAGGAAAAAATTTGGTTCATAATTATTGGTCCTACTTTCATGACATTATAGCCTTCAGCTTGAAAAATCAACAGCTTTCTTGGCAAGGAGGATACAAGATAGGAAATCATAAAATGAACACATTTTTCTTAGATGAACAGTTAACAAACAAACAAAATACAAATGTACTTTTGCAAAAGTACAAATGCCAATTGTAGTCCTATGTGGGGTGAGGATGGCAAGGCACCACTTTGGAAGGGTTGGTACCACACAAGGGTTTGGGGATCAATCTGATCTTTTACTAACACCCTCTATTTAACACCTTAACTTGAACCTGAACCATTTCAATGGACTGACCACTGAGCTATGAACCTCAGTTTAATGGCAAAAACACTCTTCCAGAATATGATGAAAATAGAATAAAACTTACTCTTACAATAGGGATAGCAAAAATTTCAGAAGTGCTTCAGTTAATTTTAGCAAGGATAAAGACATACCATAAATCCTCTAATAAGCTCCCTTGGGGCCTATTAATGTAGGACAATTCTGCAATTTGGACTAATTTGAGGGAGGCTTATTGGAGGAAGGCCTTATCAACATCATCTACAAGTTGCCATTTGAGTGGCTCATTTTAATTTTCTTTGCAATTTAACCGGCTTCTCATCAGATATCATCAAAAAGTATAAATGAAAGCAAACAAATATTTATATTCAATCCAGAATATTGATACTTTTATTGCCTTCTACAGACTTTTGCCAATGCCTCATCTATTTGAAAATGGTGTTCTTTTTGTTGTTTTTATAAGATGCAAGTTGTCCGAACAAACTATATTGGTCTACAAATGCATTTTGCTAAAAAGGCTTTGATGAACCACAAATTAAAAAAGTCAAAAGTGCAATTTTTCTAACACATGCTGTTCAAAATTACTCACAATGTTTGTTTGTTTGGTGACAAAATCTAGAAGTTTAGACCTAAGTATTTACAAAAAAGCTTGACCAAGAATGGTTATATCTTCTCTGGCAAAAATTGGCTTTAGGTGAATAAGAAATAACAATATGGCAAAAGGTTAGAGCTTTGTAATAGCATTAACTTAATATATCACAATATGGTCAAAGGATTGACATAAGTTTTATTGAAGCAATTTTTGAGATCCAAATCCAAAACTCTGAAAGGAACTAACTATAGCATAAAAACATTGTATGCTGAGTAAAAGAAACAAAACCTGGAAAAATTTGTGAAGGAACTGCAAATAAACTTATTGCAAAGTACAAAGTAGCGTGAAGAGAACCAAGTGCTGAAGCTTACAAACAATAGTTCAAATAACAACCAAAGACATACTCTGTGTGTCAATATGTCATTATGAATAAGCTTCTCATCTCAATGAATTAACACAAACCATTCCTCCAGATTCTTTTACATATTATACCCACATTCAATGCAATCTTAAAAGGGCCAATAAGACTATTTGCAGCTTTTATTTTTTAACAGGGCTAATGATTTGAAGTTGTCAATTCAGCATACTTTTCAATATGGAATTATGGTTTTTTACAAATTTCAATTTAAATGTTGTTTTCACATAATATAATTTATGTTTGACCATAATATAGGCCTCAGGCTATGTAACTATATCATTGCACAACAGAACTTGTTAATATGCATTCAAATTTAACAGGTAAGTTGTATAGATCTTTTGAGTAAATAATTTATTGATTTATTTCTTTCTCTAATTCAATATAGCAATTTTTGCCATCAAGAATATAGTAGCTTTTCAATGCAAAGCTAAGGCAATTTTTCTTTTCTGTAAGTTTTTTGTTGTAGTACAAAGGTACACCAAGCCTTTACCACAATTGCTACACCAAATTAATATGTGGTAAGCCATGCCAAATTGCTCTGTGCTAGGCCATTGCTACCCCAAATGTACACCATTGCTATGCCAACAGGTAGGCCAACCTTGATGCCAAAAGATATGTCAATGGCATTGGCCATGTTTTGTTGCAACCCTGATTTTCATAAGCTTTTGGACAGTATTCGTTGGTTCCCTATGGTTATAACAAGCTCTAAAAATGACATTACAAATTGTTCCCTATCTGTGTTTTAAATTATCACAAACCAAATGATGACATAATCTGACAGTTCTCTCCATTTCTAATTGTCCTAATCATGTTACATTGTGTGAGATGATAAATTGAGATTTATCCTGCCAGTAAAACAATAAGTTAATCTGATTCTAGTCACCTTGAAAGAAAGATTTCCGCAACCATTTCTACAAGGTGACTAATATTAAAAGCTAATTGCGAAAATATGTCAACCACATGTATTTGGTGTCAGGTTTCGGGTTTGTGTTTACATGTAAGGAGAGGTGGACTAGGCCAGGAAACATACCAAGGATTATTTTGCTAAAATACCACGAATTTATTTTTTTCGAATGTGTTTCAAACTCAAAAAGCCACAAATACCTGTGTGAAAGGCCAACCATTGAAAGGTTGAACCAATATTTGGGCGGAGGCTGTCTTGGCTAGGCCAACCGAAAAATCCGACAACATTTTTGTGTAGATACAAAATGTTCCTCGAAAATACACGAGATTGATACTAAAGACAAATTTCTTATACCATGATCCTCAAGGACTTGTGTAATTCTTGTTAAAATATTTAGGTAAAAAAGTTTGGTGTTTGATTCAACTTCCTATCAGGCCTTACGTCCCATTAGGCGTTTCGCTAGCTTTCAACTGTATAGATAAGCTTTTAAGATCTTCCTGCAAAATGCTGAAAACGTGTTAGTTGTTTCTAATGAGCCTTGGTAATGAAGATAGCGAAAAACAAATGTTGGTTATCATTTTGGTAAACTTTTTGGTATTCACCTTTAAGCAAATAACAACGGCAACACCAACCAACACAACAATAGGCCTAAGCTATTACTGAACAGAATCTACTCATTAATATGTTGCTTGAAGAATTGTTAACAACCGCCATCATGTCTACAACAAAACAAAAATCGTTCTTACCGATATCCCAGAAAAGTTCTTCAGTTGTTGAGCCAGCCATGCCGTTTTCGCTGCTGGCGCTGGGCCTACCACGTTTAGATCTACGGCTACTTCCACGCATAATGATGACCAGCTCACCTTGACAATAATATGCAAATCGCAGACAAGGCAGAAATCCGTTATTCAGGGAGTGTGTAAAAATATCCGCAGATTTGTTCCAAAATAAAAAATCTTATCTCTTTAAAACTAGGTTGAGGTTTAAGGAGCACTCTGTCCCACATATCACTTTGCCTGTATAACTTACATCGGCGGTGGTACATATGAAATTCAACACTATGCTATGGCCCATCCCCGTTCCATCCGTATAGCAACACAGGGACATCTGTAGTCAATTTGTACCCAGATTACAGCAACCAAACTTTATTTAATAAGAATGCGGATTATAAGAACACCGAGGCCCCACTTGTCACAGATGAATATTAACAACGCAAGCAAATGAACAACATCAGTCGAAAAAACTCAGTGTTTTTTAAATTTACTAGTTTCATTTGTATTTCTCTTATCTCATTCTTACTGTTATTCAGACCAAAATAAATAAATTGTAATCGTCAAATCACGTCAACTGGGCACATTGCTTTGATAGCTCTATCTTGAGTTTTTCTATGTGTCCGTCAGTAGGTTGTTGTTTTTGTAATTTGGGGTCTAATAAGTGAATTATGAACAACTATCTTAAATGACGTAACATGTAATTAATAAATTTGCTGAAAAAATATTTTCAGTTTGAGTTTGATTTTGAGTTAAATACCATGGAGACTGTTGGCTTATGATTTCTAAAAGTCTACAGTATTAGCTTTAAGAAAAATCAATTTTGGAACGAAGAACATTCAAGCCTAAAATTATGGAAAAATAACTACATCGAGCCTCGGGCGAATTCATCTGGTTTTTGTAAAAAAGGTACCGGTAACGATATATTGCATAGAAAACGAACTGTTATGTGAATTTGCACAGATGGCTATTAAGTCTAGTGGCAGTAGACAAAACTTTCTTGCTAGACTTTTCACCTCTGGTTACAAAGGCGACATTAATTTATTTTTCTAATCTATGGCAGCAGCAGAGCTTGAAAAATCAGGCTGAGCTTTCTTTGTGAGCATAGGTTAGAGAATATTCATCACATCTGGAATAATCGTTAAGGGTCTTACAGGGCTCGATTAGGGTAACTATATATTGCGTAGGGGACAACAAAAAACATCAATGTACCAAGATCTAATTCTCTGATTGTAGAAACACAGTCACATCTGTGGTCAAGATTTACCCAGATTACCTTTTAAAAAGTTCCACAGGGTACAATGCAAATTACCCTTGGTACCAGGCAAGAATGTAGTGGTGGGGGCTCAGGGGGTGCATCCCCCTTGTTAAAACTTTCGAATGAAATTGGGGGGCTCACCACAGGTCAGCCATTGACGACTAAACCAGAAATGAGAAAAACAACTGATAGATTTAAAAGCATTGCCTTTTTGTGCATGAAATGTACACAAAGTTTGTCATATTTCGATAAAAATTCTTGAATGTTTCTTACTGAGTACGTTTAGTTACAGTTTTGTTTAGACTGTTTTTTATTCAACAACCGGGTGCTACTATTTGACTCTCATGGATTCAGCCACTTTTAATATTTGATGAACTGGACTCTTTTTTATAAGAAGAGTACAATTTTTGCCATGGAATTTCTAGTAGCAGTGTTCATCAACTGATAATGTTTCCTCTGTTTTGCTAAAACGAGGGAAAATGTGTCAATTCAAAATCTAACCAATGGGTTATTGTTATCAAAAAGAAAGTTCTTCCTTATCGACGATGTAAATATTTTAGATGCGTTTAATGGACAGTCTTAGAATGTCATATACCCAAATTTTTCTCGCCGCCAACCATGGTAGCGGCTTTCACTAAACCTCTGAGCAAAATAAACATTTTACCCCCTCACTTGCAACGAACTTTCCCCTGGGCCTTCGCATGGTATCGACGTTCTGACGTCATTTGCCCGCTCAATGGAAAAAACACCAGCCCTCGTCATATTGAAATGATTACATGACAAAAACAACTTTTAAATTCTGTAGAGACCCCTTGTTAAAATGTTACGACTTCATCCCTGGTACAAGAGCCATAAAATTTCGAGCATGGAAATGGAAAACAAAGCGGAGGAGCATCTTTTTTTCCTTGCTCGAAAATTTGTTGCTCTAGTACCCAGGGTAATTGAAAATAAACACCATCTCTTCAAAAAGTTCGAAATTGGTAGGCCCTTTTGAAGATTTATAAACTTTTGAAAAAGCGTGTTCGTGAGGTAGTTCCAGTAGGGATCAAATTTATAAATCTAGTTGACCTTTTCTCAGGGCCAACGCCACGAATTTCAAGGTGGAGGTACCAAGTTCTATAAGTCGAGCATGAATTTAGTGCTTCAAAACAGGGCCTCTTTGGAAATACTATAGCTTACAAAAAAGCGGGGGTATGGCCCCTCCGGCCATGTTTTGCAATCTAAATGCGAGCTTTGCATCAACGGTGAACTGAAAATAATAAAGTTCAGGTTGTAATCAAGATGGAATAAGAGAGCTAGAACTAAAAGTTCTTTTTTATCTCGAATCGATAAGGCAGAATGCGTCATTGTCTTCAGTTCACTGTTAGAAATCGAGATTTTGAGTTCGAAGCCAACAAGCACAGCAAATTTTCTACTTTGTTTCAAATACAGATATACTCATTTTCAAAGTTAATCTGCTGAGTCATACCCATAAACCTGTTCCGTAAACTAGGAAGAGCTGTGTCACATGCTTGAGTTAAATAACTTTGAATGTTGCGAAGTCTTAGAAACATGAATTTGAAAATATCTTGTGGTCCCCTTTTATCTGGGGCCCTTAGTTATCGAGTGCCACTAGTGACTTCAAAATATTAGTTGGATATTTTTACTGATAAAAATTCTTTTTTAATTGATTTTAACTAATTATTTGATTGCATGCATCATTGGAATTTACGGAAGCTGTGCAAAATTTAACTAGAGCATCATTCTTTAGAAACTTGGAAATTAAATTGACAAAGCTGCATTACTTGAAGCAAACGAAATACTTGCCACCAAATTGACTGTCTGTAAAGAGGAGGAGATCCAACTAATGACACACAAATTAACTAAGGCACATTTCAAAGCAACGAAATGCCAAAATAAAAGATACAACGAAGATTGGATAAGCATTTAGTACTGCAAAATTTGAAGGTGTCACAAAAACTGGAAAGAAGATAGTTTTGATCTTAAATGTTTAAACCAACGGTGAAAGCATTTAAAGATTTGAATAAAAACTAAATGAGTTTGGGTAATACCAGTTTGTTTCTCCTCTACTCTGTGTTTGTTCTGTTATTTTTACATTATCTAACTTCCTTTTCAATGTTTATACTTCTTGAGCTTAGTTTGATGCTAATTTGCAACAAATGTATGCAAACAGTAGAATTTGAAATAAAAAACTGAAAATGAAAACAGAAAACTACGTAAGAGGAAAATGGCGAATTTGATTGGTTTTGGGCAAACAGTGTAAATGGGCAAACAGTGGATTGGGATTGAAAAATTGTGTTCACACGTGAAATATTAGGGATTTGGTATTGTCTGTGCGAGATATCTTAAAAATGCTATTTCTCCAAAGCCGTGGTGGGTGTTTCACACCCCTCGTCCCCTATATTGACGGCTGTGGGTACATTAAATATCTTGCCATTAAGCTTGATTCCACATGAATTGCTTGCGGCGCAAAATGACAAACACACTTTTAGGATACGCAAAGTTAAACCTTCTCCTATGCTGAAAACTACCTAGGGGGTGTTCGCGTTCGTCTTTTTGCTGTTTCATCCTTGACTTAGGTTGAAACTGGCTATAGCACTTAGAATAGGACCCAGGACCCGAGGGACACGAGTTTTGTTTTTATTAGATCTGTATTCTTATTATTTGCTTAACAAATAAAGTTCCATTATTTATATGCTGTTGCAGTTATGAACAATATTAAACTGGCCTTTATTTCTCATCAATAGAGATTGCTCACATTTGATAGAAATCGCAGTCAATGTTCGTAACAAATTCGGAACTTGCAACTTGAGAATTTCATAGCTACCTGTTAGTTATTTTATCTATCTGTATTATGATCTCTTTGTATTGTTCATTTTTCAGATATCGTTCAAGCAGATAAATTTGAGTCTTAGATAGTCGTCAACACAGTTTGGCTTCTGTTGTGCCTAGGATAAACTTGTTCTACAGCCTAGAATTACGCCACACCTCGCATTTTGCGCAAGCTTGCACAACAGTAGATTTTCAATCACATGCGTATTTTGAATATCGTCAGTTCCACTGTTCAGTTTGAAATCAGATGAGGCAGGATGAAGCACTAGAAAACGAACTGTTATGTGAATTTGCACAGATGGCTAGTAGACAAAACTTTCTTGCTAGACTTTTCCTCTCTGGTTACAAAGGCGACAACGACATTAATTTATTTTTCTAATCTATGGCAGCAGCAGAGCTTGAAAAATCAGGCTGAGCTTTCTTTGTGAGCATAGGCTAGAGAATATTCATCACATCTGGAATAATCGTTTAGGGTCTTACAAGGCTCGATTCTGGAACCCATCAAGGATGGATGCATCTGGAACCCAAGATGCATCTTTACTAGGGTGACTAAATGCATCTGACAAGCTGTGACTAAAAACATAACGAAAACTTTATATTTGCCAAGGTAAAGCGCTAGCATAAATATATTTTGTATCAATCATGATGCATCTTCATGACATTATCACTAGGGTTTTGAGTTTTATCCCTATTTAAAAGCAAATAGCAACTACATAATGGTGATTATGTAACGAAATAACGATGGTTATGTAACGACAACATAGCGATGCTTGTGCAAGTTACGACAACATAGCGATGCTTATGCAAGTTACGAAAGAACGTCGGTTTGCTTACGAATATGCTGCAATGCGTGCTGCATATGAAGCAGTTTTTAAAGCATCTGTGCTCAATTTGCATGCTAGCAGGATAAGGACCATGATTAATTAACAAAAAATTACAGAAATTTTTAACATTACTTTAGTACTTAGACAAACTTAACATTTCATAGACAATACTTTAGCATCAATCCTAAGAAAGTCACCAGGAATGGTTTTCTAGAGCTTTTTAATTCAATGTATGTGACGTATATGCCAAAAGTTTTTGAACCTGCCAAATAGTTATGCGGAATGGTAAAGGCTTAATAGTAATATAATGATAATGATAAATAATAAAACGAATATCTTTACAGGATAAACACTTCAAGAATTACAACATTTCTGTTATCACTGTGTCTTGTGCCCAAAACCCTGAAATTGAAAGAAAATGTATTACATTAACAGTTGAAAAAATTTTACAAGAATAAAATCTATAAAACCTGATGTCACATCGAGATGAAGTAATGTTTGTTTACGTTGAATCGCAATATTATTATCACATTGTCTTAAAAAAAGGTCACAAAAATTACCTACATAAAAAAAACCAAAAATAAAAGTGATAATATTGAAGGGGTAATATATGGGGCGTCTCAGAGGAAAAAGCATCCGAAATAAAATAAAGGTATGCAAAAATATTTATTTAATTTTTGACAGGATCCCAGAACATAAAGCGAATTTAAGGCTCTGAATAACTTTGGAAGCCAAATATGCTACTGTTTATTGGAAAGCTTTAAATATGTTCTGGAAATCGTTTAAGGACGCTAGGTCTTCTCGGCCCTTTTAGTCATACGGTCCCTAGATCTAGAGCAAAAGAAACGTGAAAAGAAGAAATCGAAGTGTTACCTTGGAGTTTTGCAATACAGGAGACATAACTAAATCATTAAATCGACTAGCTCGATTAAGGCGAAGCTTTATGAATTAGCATTAGCATAAACAACGAAATTCGTCATTCAAAAGTACTTAGATTGAAAAACCAACTAGACCCATGGTAACAACTGTCGTTTTATCTACAATTTAACAAAAATCAATGAATACTTTATGTCATCAATGATTACACGTGAGACAATAAACAGCTTGCAAACATTAGCAAATCAATTTAATACAATTCATACTCAAGCTTTTAATTACGATGTACTAAAAGTAAAGATACATATTGAATCAGTTATGCTTAGGACACAAGAACAAAGCTCAGAAAAGCTATCAAGCCAAGTGACCTTTCCAAAATTAAACAACAATCTTTAATACAAATCAATTGAATTATGTTAATAGTAACATAACACAACAATAACTTAAAAAAGGAGAAAGAAAAATATTATCCAATCAATAATGAAGTTAGAAACGTATTATTAAACTAAAGATTAAGATACTTGCTAGCTTCATTTTCCGAAATTAAAGTAAGAACTAGAATTATAAAAAAAGAAACGAAAAATCCAAAATACAGATTCTTAGCCAAGTAGTCTCTTTTGATTCTTTTGTCTTTGCCATATGCTGGAACATAAGCCTACCAACGAAAAAAGAGCGTTTCCAGGTAAATGGAAAAGTAGAGACCTTAGCGCTGCCTTGATATGAAGATGACAATAGCTGGAATGTTGTTACATTCTCTTCTCGACAATCCAATTTTTACCCTGGTTAGAGCCTTTACAGACTCATTGCTAACAATGAGCCTTTGCGAGCGTGGCGACGGTCCAAAAAATGGCAGTAATTTTCTACGGATTAACCAAAATTGATTTTAGACAGTCTAAAAATGCATTATGGGATGCCTACGTAGCGCAATGGCTCATTGTTAGCAATGAGTCTTGAAGAAAAAACCAATTTCGTAATCAGAACGTTATTACCTGAACAATTGGTTACAAAAGATTTGTCACGCGCACAGGACAGCTTATGGGTCACAAAATAGCACTAAAATCACATATTGATAATTTTATTTACTTGGATGTGACTTTTATGCTTTTGCTTAGCAAAATCAATTAACTATTCACTTTACGCTATTGCCTACCAAAAACTTTCCTTATCCTCCATTACTTCGATTATTGCAACCCAGCGTCTACTTTAAATAGAAGCAGGCACCTGCACTCTAAATTCGTTCACTATTTAACTAATACTGTACTGCTTGACATTTGAAAACAGTCGTTCAATCTGTCCTTTCAAACTTCCGTTTCCTTGAGCAAAACTTCGCCATGTACCATTGTCCACAAACACTGTTTTCTTTGAGCAAAACTTGACCATGTATTTATATCTACCAAAATTTGCTGTTTATTTCCTTCCTTTACGAGACAGAATTGCAATTCAACGTTTCTTATAGCTGGTTTTGAATTGAGACAAAGCTCGTTTACCCTTATTCTATTCATTATTCAACAAATGCTCTACTGCTCGACGCCTGAAAACAGTCTTTTAAGTCTTCTTTTTCAGATTTCTGTTTTCTTTGAGCACAACTTAACCATGTACTAATATCTACCAAAATTTGCTGTTTATTTCCTTCCTTTACAAGACAGAATTGCAATTCAACGTTTCTTATAGCTGGTTTTGAATTGAGACAAAGCTCGTTTACCCTTATTCTATTCATTATTCAACAAATGCTCTACTGCTCGACGCCTGAAAACAGTCTTTTAAGTCTTCTTTTTCAGATTTCTGTTTTCTTTGAGCACAACTTAACCATGTACTAATATCTACCAAAATTTGCTGTTTATTTCCTTCCTTTACAAGACAGAATTGCAATTCAACGTTTCTTATAGCTGGTTTTGAATTGAGACAAAGCTCGTTTACCCTTATTCTATTCATTATTCAACAAATGCTCTACTGCTCGACGCCTGAAAACAGTCTTTTAAGTCTTCTTTTTCAGATTTCTGTTTTCTTTGAGCACAACTTGACCATGTACTAATATCTACCAAATTTGCTGTTTATTTCCTTCCTTTACGAGACAGAATTGCAATTTAACGTCTCTTATAGCTGGTTTTGAAATGAGACAAAGCTCGTTTACCCTTATTCTATTCATTATTCAACAAATGCTTTACTGCTCGACGCCTGAAAACAGTCTTTTAAGTCTTCTTTTTCAGATTTCTGTTTTCTTTGAGCACAACTTGACCATGTACTTATATCTACCAAATTTGCTGTTTATTTCCTTCCTTTTCGAGACAGAATTGCAATTTAACGTCTCTTAAAGCTGGTTTTGAAATGAGACGAAGATCGTTTACCCTTATTCTATTCATTATTCAACAAAAGCACTACTGCTCGTCACCTTAAAACAGTCTTTCAAGTCTTCTTATTCAGATTTCTGCTTTCTTTGAGCACAACTTGACCATGTACTTATATCTACCAAATTTGCTGTTTATTTCCTTCCTTTTCGAGACAGAATTGCAATTTAACGTCTCTTAAAGCTGGTTTTGAAATGAGACGAAACTCGTTTACCCTTATTCTATTAATTGTTAAACCTACGCTTTTCTGTTCGACATTTGAAAGCAGTCTTTTAAGTATTCTTTGTCAGTTTTCTTTTCGGTGAGTCGAACTTCAACATGCACAGGAGTGTACTATAAACTGTTTGATGATTGTTTAAACGCAGACTGGTAATAGTCGTAAGGAGTGATTTCAAATAAGGAGAAAGGGTGGGGATCTTTAAATTTGCGCCACAAAAATACTAATGCCTAATTATTTACGGAGAATATATGTGAGGTTCTAATATTTGTCAAGAATGATTAAAATACAACGTCATCAAATTGATATTAGCAAATAAACATTTGTAAAAACTTCATACACCACTAAAATACTCTATAGTTTTCATTAAAAGAATAACGAATCTCTCTAACGGTGGCGACCAAATTTACCGATGTTTTTATCAATTTTTTATGAAAAGGATTCGTGGGTGTTGAGGATGGCCGGGGATATTATAGGGATAACTCATTAGAATACACAGGCGTCCCTGCTCCTATTTGTCTCAAACAATAGGAGTGAGATCTCATTTCCCCAACAAAAAAGCTTCGTTTTCCTGAAGGGTTCGGAGTCTTTATCTTTGCAAATTAAAGGTAAAGGTTCAGTCAATTGCCTTTCTTGACTCCCATCGGCAAGCCCAATGAGTTGGGCTTAGTTTCTTTTACCTATACGACGGTTGATGTTCAAATTTTCTCTCGAAATTACATGTCTTTTGGGGTTGGCCTCAATGAAATTGTAGAGACCTTGAACAACACCAAGTTCATTTCTCATTGTCTCACTTCATGCAAGATTCAACTAGCTTCCAAGGCAGTGGAGATAGATTCTCAGCGGATATCAGTCCTCCATTCGCTTTACATAATTTTCCAAGCCCTTAGCTTTGCCGTTCATGTTAGACAGTCGAAACACTTGCCAAAAAGTTTTTGCAAATCTATAATTAGTATTTTACGCTTGTCCTTATACGTCTTTTAATTCCAATTTGTACAACAGTTGAAGACTGGATTTTGTAAAACTTTACACAAAAATTCCTTTCCGACACTATTTAGTGCAAAATTTACACAATCTGACAAATTTTCACTGTATTCCATTACTTCCGTAAACGCTTACTATTACGGCCTCTTGATTTTTCACATTTCGGTGATTTTCAAACATGTTCAAATGCAGTTTTTCTTAGACTTTTGTCTTTGGAGAAGGCTCCTGCCCGAATTTCGCGCTATTAAATCAGCTGCCCGAAACAATATTATATTTGAATCGCATGATTTTTATTTGGGCGTTTAGGTTCTTGACTCAAGCATTTAAGTGCAGCTCTTGATGTCTTTGACAATAATAGAGAAGTTTGAGTTTGTAGGTTTTATTTTTCACAAATGTTTTTCTTTTGACTCAGATAAGTGTATCTAAGTTATTGGGCCTACCAAAGATCCCAAAGCCCCTCCCACCTTCCTATTATGGTGTAAAGCATAATCTGGAGTAGATTGAGATGAGAGTTGTTGGTGCTCTAAGAACACACCGACCTTGGTGCTCCCTTTCAGCAATTACACATTCTATAAAGGCTTCTGGCCTGTTACACTGACTTTTCATGTCCATCACCTGCCCACAGTGGCGTACCCAGGGCCGGAATAGTGGAGGAGGGGGGGGGGGGGGGGGGTTCTGGGGCGCAGTCCCCAGAAGTCTTTTTGGACCATGCCCTTTAAACAGTCGCCAATGCGGGGAAACGCCCTTTTTGCAACATTTTCCGCCATTATTTGCTTCATGTTAACTACAGTAGATAGCAAAGTATTTTACAATTATTATTGACACAAGCATACAGTATACTACATCCCCCCCCCCCCCCAATGAATTTTACATCGTTTTTGGACAAATCTCGAGAATCATATTTTATAAAAAGTGGGAGGTGGTCCTGACCCCCTATTCCCCCCCTGTGGGTACGCCACTGCCTGCCAAGAAATTCGGTTGCATTGTAATTTGAGTTCATCAAGTTAGATTTTAGACGTTAGTTTTTACATGGGTTATGTGGAGCGACTTGTTCGGATGCACCAGCGGCCAATTCTCGCTTCTTATGAATTGGGGATATAGCTGAAACGTGTAAATAATTACTGAACACCAAATAGGTTACAACATTTAGCGTTCACCCTAAAGACCTGATTTGATGAGGGCTCCATTGTTTGATTGAGCAGTCGATGCGAAGGAGGAAATAATTTTTATCTTGAAGGAAAACATGTTTTGTTATGAGATGACGCAGAAACCTGGACAATTATATTATTTTTCACACGATAAATTGAAGCGGAATTCATTTCGTCGAGACTTTGTTATGGCACAAGAAGATTCCTTATTACTATGAGCTAAAACGATTCTTATTTCACACGAGGCAATAACTCGGAATGACCTGGAAAAATTGGCTTAGTTTCATAGTTTCCTTAAATAACATTTAATTTTTATTTACAAGTAACACGGCTATCCAGCCACTTTACATTGCACAGGCGCAAATTTTTGACCACGCCTTTTTGCCATTTACTTTTGGGCCACACCCTTTTGCAGCTGTCACATTTTTCTTTAGACCCGCCCCAGCAAATTACCTAGAAATTCGTAGATATATCAGCTGATCGTGACTTGTCGGTGCTTTTGCAGACAGCAAACTCAACAGTTTTGAATCCTAGTAACGCTATGTAACGGTTTGGATTTTATATTTAATCAGTTTAGTAATGTTCCCGTTGCGTGTTAAAGTCACACGTTCTGTTAAGTCCTGTTATGTTAGTGAATGCCTTTATATGGTAATGTGTTTCTCTTTCAAAATGTAATGTGACGCTCGTATTGTCCTGTTAATTAGCTTCCCTTTATGTTATTAGGTTATTAGTGTGTGTTGATCACGTTATAAGTTAGTCTTTCTGTTGGATCGTTTGAGAAAACATCAAAAAACGAATATCTTTTGTGTGGTACTTATTTAAGGCCTAGACCCTTTGGCCTAGCCCATCGCTCCGTCAACGAGCTGGGTATTCACTGATTCTTAACCGTCGTTAAAAGAACCCTAAACGTTACAGATAACTTGTCAACAAACGTAAGAGCACTTTTTGATAGTGATTCGTCTACAAGGGTGCATTTCATGTCAACTGTACGCCAAAGATCCACCGAAGCGTTTGTTTAGGTACGCCAAAAAGATGAGCATTTAGTAGAACTGTAAACGCAAGACAAAGAGAAATTGATTAATAGAGACACAACACCAATAAACCACTCATTTCTCTTCAGTGATAAAAAACGAAGGAAATACAAGGGGGGGCGGGTGGTGTGAGCCCGCAAGTGTCTTTTGCGTAGTCACACAAGAAGAGGCTCAATGTTTATAAAAGAATCTTTTATGTAGTCAAAAAGTGTCCCCCCAGAACCCTCCCCCCCTACGAAATAAAAATCTCTACCCCCAAATAGTCTTAGACCCCCTCACATGAACAATTTCAGGTCGGTCTGAAATTCAGATTGGCTTGACAATTGATGCTGTTTGCTAATTTGACTCCCGCTCACATAAACATTTGCAAACCGGCTTGAAATTCAACAGGCCTTCCTACATCCGCATCTATTGCAAATTGAGTTCAAAACAAACATGGCGCAAAATAATTCATATTTTATAATTTATATCAGTATTGAAATTGAATTTATATAATTTATTTGTTTTGCAACTCCTTTTTGTTTTGCTTCCTCAACTTATGTCTCAAATATGCAATCTTCTTCAGAAAATCAATCGTTCTTGCTAAAGAAGAAAAAAATTGTGCTTTGTGCAGATACTGAGAGTGTTAAAGTCAATTCAATGGTCAAATGGCACCAAAATCATCAAGCATGCATCCCAGAGAGCAATATATTTTCTCCACTATTCTCATTTCGCCCCGATTTGAAATTATGTTCAACACATATGCGTATTCTAGGCAGGGGCGTCACTTGAGGGTTGGTTGGGGGGTTGGTTCACCCCCCCCAACCTACAAAGTAGGACCTTGTCGCAGGGCAAAACTGATTTTTGCAGGGCAAATGTTTTCTACCAACGGATCTGTTTTGTTGTTTTTCTTATGTAACTGTAACAAGAATGTAGGTTATGCTTGTAATTTGTCTACTCCAAATGTAAAATGATACTAGTGACACGAAGTAGAAATTGCCAGCGTGATCTTGGCCTGGATGGAATGTATTTCTGAATTAATTCTGATTTCCTTTCATTTTAAGTGGTACACCAATTTCTATGGTTACATCCCTGCTTGATATTTGTGTCTTATTCAAAAACAATACTAAAAAGACAAGCAGCGCTTGCCAGAAAACTAAGACACTGTAAACGGGGCAATTTGGGTCAAAATTTGATGGAATAGTTTTACATTTTTGGGTCTAAATTTGCTCTGACTGTAATCAAAAGAGTGACTTTAAGAAGGAAGTCGACTATATACGGTTTTTATATCTATTATATGTGGATGATATAGGGTGCATTGTATAAATTCCTGTAGGTTTTCAAGCTTGTGTTGCCAGATAAAAACTGTGTCATCGATCAATCTTTTCCAAAATATTCGACTACGCCCCATCGGGGCATTGCTCGAGATATGTTGTTACATTGTTGTCATGAATATGCTGGCATAATTTGGAGCAAAGGGTTTCCCCATTGTGGTGCCTTAAGGGAGGTTAATAAAATTTAACATTGCTCTCTTTTTATAAGAGCCAGTACTAGTTGAAGTTCAGGCTGATTTTCCCTCAATTTGTTCGAAAATCTGAGGCTGAATTGTTCTTAATTTGTGTAGTAGAGTAGGTCCCAGGCCCCCTGGGCAACGCGTAGACGGAATGTAAACACGTGTGTGAATATAGGGAGATGAGTTTGCTTGCTGTATAAAGTCTCAGGTCTTGCCTTGGCCTTCCACCTCAAGATAAGTAAATATTATATTGGCGACGAGTAAAAATAAGAGGAAACCAGTGCACCAGTATGTCGCACGCTGTTTCACTACAACCTGTTCCCGAATTTAATCCCGATAGCGGAGAGGTTGGCGCAAGTATCGCGATTTCGTGGAAAAAATGGATTTCTGATTTTGAAATGTTTACTGTTGCTGCAGGCATCGCCGATAACACTCGTAAACGAGCGCTGTTGTTATACCAAGCTGGCCCCCGAGTAAGAGAGATTTTTGATCAGCTCGAAAACACCGGTGAAGCAAGTGGTCCGCAATTTACAATGCGACATTCGTTTACACATTCGATTAGACATTCGCGTTCTCGTTTACACATTCGGAGGGTTTTGGTTTGGTGTAGCAAAATTAGGCTTGTAATGCAATAACCAATTGAAAAAAAATAAAGCAACACTATTGAAATTTGTTTCATTTGCAAAAAAATCGGAGGAAAGTCTCCCCGTTTTCAGAAAACATATTAGTTTTGACAGTGACCACACTTAGGCCCACAAATAGACATTCGAGAAACTTGACAAACATTCGAAGCAAAAACTCTTTTTCTAAAGAAAAAACCCAATATAAAAGAAAACTCAAAACAAAACATATAGGTATATTATTAAGCCATGCTCACCTGCAAATATTTTTCAATTTCCCGGAATATTTTCAGAGAAACAGATCAAAATCGACACAGCACTCTAAGCACAGATTCGACTGGAAAAACTACCAAAAACTCGCGTATTTGTACCCGAATAACTTTTTCAGATGTGGATAGAATTTGAAGAAACTTCACAAAACATCATTAAATAACCTAACACACATGTTTCCGGAGGTCTTTTGAATCTCTGACTTTCTGGGGTAAAGTTCCGAATTTGACCCCCATACTGAAGCCTTATAAACAGGTAAAAACGTCTCGTTGTACTCAAATAACTTTTTCAAATGTGAATAGAATTTGAGGAAACTTCACAAAACATCATTAAATAACCTACTACACATGTTTCCGGAGGTCTTTTGAATCTCTGACTTTCTGGAGTAAAGTTCCGAATTTGACCCCCATACTGAAGCCTTATAAACAGGTAAAAACATCCAGTTGTACTCGAATAACTTTTTCAAATGTGAATAGAATTTGAAGAAACTTCACAAAACATCATTAAATAACCTACTACAAATGTTTCCGGAGGTCTTTTGAATCTCTGACTTTCTGGGGTAAAGTTCCGAATTTGACCCCCATACTGAAGCCTTATAAACAGGTAAAAACATCCAGTTGTACTCGAATAACTTTTTCAAATGTGAATAGAATTTGAGGAAACTTCACAAAACATCATTAAATAACCTACTACACATGTTTCCGGAGGTCTTTTGAATCTCTGACTTTCTGGGGTAAAGTTCCGAATTTGACCCCCATACTGAAGCCTTATAAACAGGTAAAAACATCCAGTTGTACTCGAATAACTTTTTCAAATGTGAATAGAATTTGAAGAAACTTCACAAAACATCATTAAATAACCTACTACAAATGTTTCCGGAGGTCTTTTGAATCTGTGACTTTCTGGGGTAAAGTTCCGAATTTGACCCCCATACTGAAGCCTTATAAACAGGTAAAAACATCCAGTTGTACTCGAATAACTTTTTCAAATGTGAATAGAATTTGAGGAAACTTCACAAAACATCATTAAATAACCTACTACACATGTTTCCGGAGGTCTTTTGAATCTCTGACTTTCTGGGGTAAAGTTCCGAATTTGACCCCCATACTGAAGCCTTATAAACAGGTAAAAACATCCAGTTGTACTCGAATAACTTTTTCAAATGTGAATAGAATTTGAAGAAACTTCACAAAACATCATTAAATAACCTACTACAAATGTTTCCGGAGGTCTTTTGAATCTGTGACTTTCTGGGGTAAAGTTCCGATCCCTGACTTCGTCACTATCGCAAAAAGCACAGTTCTCCCTTCTACTTCTGGCGGACTCATTATACTTTTCTTTGCGATCCTTAGGTAACGATTGCCAACTAGTGGCGGCTCCAGCCAAGAATAAGTGGGGGGGGGGGGGGAGAAAAGGTGTGTCAGGGACAACGCCCTTTTCCCCTGTTTGAAACTTTTTTTCCGGAGGAAACACCTGTTGTCTCCCAAGAAATTTACATGTGATGGTCTAAATAACGTAAACCAACCCCCCCCCCCCCTCCCGTGAAGTTTTCTCATCAGGTTTGCAAGAATCTCAAGGACCAACTTTTTAAAACAGTCCCCTCTATCCCCCCGTAGCTCCGCCACTGTTGCCAACTTTCAACTGCCTTTTTGCGCAAATTAAGCATGCTAACTTTCTTTGTACGTGAGAGTGAATCAAAAACCTCGCGCCTATATAATGGATAGCCATCATTATCCGAAGACAATGTATCACTTGGCTGACTGTTTTTGAGATTTTTGCCTAACTCCTTTTTTTTCGTTTTTGGCCCTTTGGAAGCAAGATGAGCTACCTTCTCTGCTTTTTTGCGTTAAATTTCAATATGGTCAAGGGTGGTTTTTGAAATGCACCTTGTTTTTTGGCATTTTAAACTTTCAATCTTTTTTTCCCCATGTTTCGTTCAAAATAGAGACGTTTGTAGCATCCTCTTGAATTTCGCTATCGCCACCGCTTGTATCTTCGTAACAGGTTAAAAGTTTTTTAATTTTATTAAATGATTTGCGCTTTGATAATGGAATGTTTTTGCTTCCAGATATATTATCCCTAAGGCCAATTATGAATTGTCTTTGCAATCCACGGTTGTCTTGCCAACAGTTACGAATAAAATCTACCAGAGACTGTCCAAGTTTTTTCTGTTTCGCTTTTTTAGACAGAAAAATTGTTCGGCAACAGCGTTTGCTTTAGTTATTGGCAGTTCACACTCATAGGTCGAATTAAATTTCTTAAGGTCACCTAGATGCAAGTTGCTCCAAAGTGCAAAGTGTGGCATTTTCTTATGAAGCCAGTTGCAGTAATTGGGCATGAAATAACGGTTCAGGGGTGATTCCCTTGTCACATCTTTATCTATATCAATATTAATTTTTTGGATTATTTTTCCCCAATATTCATGAAATTCCGACTTTGGCTCAGTTATCTGAACATCAAAATCGGAGATTTCATCATCTCCCCCTATGGTTACATTGTCCTCCCCGTTTTCAAAAATATCATGCGGAGTGATGGGATCGAATGTGTTTATGCTATCTTCAATTCGTTGTAAGGCCAAACGTACTTCATTGTTTATATGTTTGCTTTTCAAAACTAAAGTACTGTCTCTAATTAAAGCACATGCATCATCTAAGGCTCTACAGTTTATGAGACGTCCAAATAACCTCATCGCAAAATGAACACGACTTTCTAAATCCTCCCCACCAGAGTTGTCTTTCGATGCATGCATTCTGTTGAGGCGCATTATATGGAATGAGCATATATGCAAAAAAATTTTGTTTAATTCAGACTGACAAGCACTGCCATGTATAACTCTAAACGCCCTGTTCAAATAATCTGTCATATATTCCCCAGAAAATTCCAAAAGACAAGCATTTATTATTGCCATACTATAGTCAAGGACAATTAGCCTTGAATTAAGTGCCTTATTGTGTTCATATTTCATACTTTCCATTTCCCGGAGAGTGCTTATAAATCTTCTAATCGAGAATTGATCGTGGTTCGTAGATATAAATTCCGCAACCGGCACCGGGGGGGATTTATTAAAAGGGTGCTGAATAGTTGCTGCGTAGTAGAGAATTCTTTTGAATCCTTTGATAGATCTAACTAATGAACCAGTAGCAGCAATGAACAGGGCGTTATCTTTAACATGTTCATGATACAACATAGCCATCGGTTGATCTACCAAAGTGATGCTTATTTCATCTGCTGTTACAGTTGGCCTTTGAATATATCCAAATTGATTTCTAAATGTCGCACACTGCTTCATAGCCTGCTCTTCGTCAGAGGTTTTTATTTCGTTCTGAAGAGCAATTACTTTCCTGAAAATATTTTCTAAATGATCGTCGTCTTTCCGCGCCTTAGTAGGTACAATCACTGCCAAAAGTCTTGGAACACTAACGTAGGTTTTCAAAGGCAAATTCAGCCATCCCCCTCTCCCCCTAGGAACAATGTTGATTTACTATAGAAAAAAGAAAGGGGTTATGGAGTACGCTTTTTCTTGTGGATTGTTTGATATTTTTCTATACTTTCAACATTGTTTTGGGGGGAAGTGGTACTATTCAAGAAAACAAATGAAAAATAGAAAAGCACAGCCCAAAGTGTTAGGTGTTCCAAGAAATTTTGGAAGTGATTCTACCTGCTAGTAGACGATGTGATTTTTACCCACCTCAGTCATGTTCCCAGCAGCAAACAAATCAGGATCCATGTAACTTAAATCTCAGGGCCGCCGGACGCAGGTTCTAACATGAATTGGTATCAAAAATTCCTGCTCAAGCTTGAATATTCTCAGTGAAAAGAGTTACATAATTTTGGCAAAGTCACAGAATAAGGTACATTTTACGCATCCCAGAATCAGAGATAGGACTCCAGTTTTTACTTTCAAGAACACACACGATATACATTGGACCAACTGACTGTGCCCACCGGGGACTTGATCGGACCTTTCGCTAATGCGTTTGTTGCTGAAGACATACTACGGAAATTTTCTCGTAATAATAGCATTATCCTTCGCAGTTGATATTGATCATCACAGGAGCTTGAGTTTTTTTTACATCAAGAACAAGTAAAGATTTAAGGAAATTCCAGTGAATGGTCCTCCAACAACATCCAGAGTTATGTTATTTTACTTATTTTCTAAAGGCAGAATTTCTGGCATTGAAAAAATACACGCAATTTATTTATCGAAAAGGGGCACTTGTTTATACTTTTTGCAAACAGGGGGGCCTGTGCCCCCGTGGCCCCCTGGCTCCGGCGGCCCTGAATCTAGGCGATATTTTTCAGAGGGTAAAAGTGTTCTTTCCTCCTGAAAAAGAGCTCGCAAATTATCTTTTTTCTGACCAGTAATACGTTCTGCTGCCATCGACCCTTTTTTTATGAGGATGTACCCAGTAAGATTTAAATGAATGTAATTTGAATCTATAGTTGGTATTCGGTAAAGGACGTTGAACTTACAGTTTCTTATGCAACATGAAGCTCTGCCTTTGATTAAATCGGAGTTCCGCTTTCGAGAACACGATTCCTGAATATGTTGATATCCGAACCTAAATACACATTTTTGAAAAGTCCTCTGAGTAATTCTTTCCCTTCACATGAAATTAAAAAGAACTCCAGAAACATGTGTGTTAGGTTATTAAACGATGTTTTGTGAAGTTTCCTCAAATTCTATCCACATCTGAAAAAGTTATTCGAGTACAACTGGATGTTTTTACCTGTTTATAAGGCTTCAGTATGGGGGTCAAATTCGGAACTTTACCCCAGAAAGTCAGAGATTCAAAAGACCTCCGGAAACATGTGTAGTAGGTTATTTAATGATGTTTTGTGAAGTTTCTTCAAATTCTATCCACATCTGAAAAAGTTATTCGAGTACAACGAGATGTTTTTACCTGTTTATAAGGCTTCAGTATGGGGGTCAAATTCGGAACTTTACCCCAGAAAGTCAGAGATTCAAAAGACCTCCGGAAACATGTGTAGTAGGTTATTTAATGATGTTTTGTGAAGTTTCCTCAAATTCTATTCACATTTGAAAAAGTTATTCGAGTACAACGAGATGTTTTTACCTGTTTATAAGGCTTCAGTATGGGGGTCAAATTCGGAACTTTACCCCAGAAAGTCACAGATTCAAAAGACCTCCGGAAACATTTGTAGTAGGTTATTTAATGATGTTTTGTGAAGTTTCTTCAAATTCTATTCACATTTGAAAAAGTTATTTGAGTACAACGAGACGTTTTTACCTGTTTATAAGGCTTCAGTATGGGGGTCAAATTCGGAACTTTACCCCAGAAAGTCAGAGATTCAAAAGACCTCCGGAAACATGTGTAGTAGGTTATTTAATGATGTTTTGTGAAGTTTCCTCAAATTCTATTCACATTTGAAAAAGTTATTTGAGTACAACGAGACGTTTTTACCTGTTTATAAGGCTTCAGTATGGGGGTCAAATTCGGAACTTTACCCCAGAAAGTCAGAGATTCAAAAGACCTCCGGAAACATGTGTAGTAGGTTATTTAATGATGTTTTGTGAAGTTTCCTAAAATTCTATTCACATTTGAAAAAGTTATTCGAGTACAACGAGATGTTTTTACCTGTTTATAAGGCTTCAGTATGGGGGTCAAATTCGGAACTTTACCCCAGAAAGTCACAGATTCAAAAGACCTCCGGAAACATTTGTAGTAGGTTATTTAATGATGTTTTGTGAAGTTTCTTCAAATTCTATTCACATTTGAAAAAGTTATTCGAGTACAACTGGATGTTTTTACCTGTTTATAAGGCTTCAGTATGGGGGTCAAATTCGGAACTTTACTCCAGAAAGTCAGAGATTCAAAAGACCTCCGGAAACATGTGTAGTAGGTTATTTAATGATGTTTTGTGAAGTTTCTTCAAATTCTATTCACATTTGAAAAAGTTATTTGAGTACAACGAGACGTTTTTACCTGTTTATAAGGCTTCAGTATGGGGGTCAAATTCGGAACTTTACCCCAGAAAGTCAGAGATTCAAAAGACCTCCGGAAACATGTGTAGTAGGTTATTTAATGATGTTTTGTGAAGTTTCCTCAAATTCTATTCACATTTGAAAAAGTTATTTGAGTACAACGAGACGTTTTTACCTGTTTATAAGGCTTCAGTATGGGGGTCAAATTCGGAACTTTACCCCAGAAAGTCAGAGATTCAAAAGACCTCCGGAAACATGTGTAGTAGGTTATTTAATGATGTTTTGTGAAGTTTCCTAAAATTCTATTCACATTTGAAAAAGTTATTCGAGTACAACGAGATGTTTTTACCTGTTTATAAGGCTTCAGTATGGGGGTCAAATTCGGAACTTTACCCCAGAAAGTCACAGATTCAAAAGACCTCCGGAAACATTTGTAGTAGGTTATTTAATGATGTTTTGTGAAGTTTCTTCAAATTCTATTCACATTTGAAAAAGTTATTCGAGTACAACTGGATGTTTTTACCTGTTTATAAGGCTTCAGTATGGGGGTCAAATTCGGAACTTTACCCCAGAAAGTCAGAGATTCAAAAGACCTCCGGAAACATGTGTAGTAGGTTATTTAATGATGTTTTGTGAAGTTTCCTCAAATTCTATTCACATTTGAAAAAGTTATTTGAGTACAACGAGACGTTTTTACCTGTTTATAAGGCTTCAGTATGGGGGTCAAATTCGGAACTTTACCCCAGAAAGTCAGAGATTCAAAAGACCTCCGGAAACATGTGTAGTAGGTTATTTAATGATGTTTTGTGAAGTTTCTTCAAATTCTATCCACATCTGAAAAAGTTATTCGGGTACAAATACGCGAGTTTTTGGTAGTTTTTCCAGTCGAATCTGTGCTTAGAGTGCTGTGTCGATTTTGATCTGTTTCTCTGAAAATATTCCGGGAAATTGAAAAATATTTGCAGGTGAGCATGGCTTAATAATATACCTATATGTTTTGTTTTGAGTTTTCTTTTATATTGGGTTTTTTCTTTAGAAAAAAAGTTTTTGCTTCGAATGTTTGTCAAGTTTCTCGAATGTCTATTTTTGGGCCTAAGTGTGGTCACTGTCAAAACTAATATGTTTTCTGAAAACGGGGAGACTTTCCTCCGATTTTTTTGCAAATGAAACAAATTTCAATAGTGTTGCTTTATTTTTTTTCAAATGGTTATTGCATTACAAGCCTAATTTTGCTACACCAAACCAAAACCCTCCGAATGTGTAAACGAGAACGCGAATGTCTAATCGAATGTGTAAACGAATGTCGCATTGTAAATTGCGGACCATCTGAAGTTAACTGGAGCAAAAATGTTTTCAAAACTGGACATGTCTCAGGCATATCATCAGCTCCAATTGCACGAAAGCAGTCGCTACATTACAACATTTAGCACACATGTAGGCCTGTTTCGTTACAAAAGACTCAACTACGGCACCAACGCAGCTGCAGAGATTTTCCAAAATGCCTTGCAAACGGCCTTACAAGGAATTAAAGGAGTTTGCAATATAGCAGATGACATTATTGTCTTTGGAGTAGACCGTCAAGATCACGATAGAGGGGCGGATCCAGACATTCGCAACATTCGCACTGGCGAATGTCAGATTTCCACATGTCTTTTTGTAATTGTCTGTTAATACATTTTAGCATTGTGAATATTGTACTAGAAATGGCCAGATAATAAAAAAAAGGTCCACAGAATACAAGAAATAAAAGTTTTGTTTCCTGCCCTAGTTGCTATGATGTCACCTTGTTGTTTACTTTTTAGGTTTTATTCCCTCGTTTTCGTGATTTAGAGATGATATATTCGAAAGAGGGCTCCCCCTTTTACGCATAAATTCACAGAGCACCAATAAGGTTTGATGCGAATGTCGAATGGAATTATAATATATTAGGCATGCGTGCGCAAATGAAGTAGTACTGAAAAATGTATGCCAAAAATTTGTGCGAATGTCAGTCAAGCTATGTTATTTAGCCATCTGAAAACCAATAGGAAATGTATATGGGAAATTTTTTTGCGAATGTGGCGAAGGTAGATGCGAACTATGTTCGGTAGCCAGTTGAGGGAGAGAACCTTGGAAAGAGAGCAGATTGAAACCTCGCTCTCACATCAACCGCCATGATTGTTGTTGGAAAGCTGTGGAGATATTTGCTTGCAGAAGAGGAGCAATTGTACTTCAGAGGGAGTGAAAGGAGTCAAATATAAGATGATTTTTAATTTGAATCAGCGAATTTCTTATGAAGATGTTCAAAGTTTGTGGAAGATTTTGGTTGATGGATGGAATTTGATAGATGGCAATATGCGAGGACAGTTCAGTTGGACCTAAAATTGTTGAACCAAAATTTTGCCTATGTTTTCATTTTCATGATGGAGGACGTTATTTAGACAGAGATTCAGACTCAAATAATATTTTGAAAAATACGTGTTGCATTTTAAGGTAAATAGCCATTTTTATGCAGGCTTTCAATCAGAACTTTTAGGGTTCAAGTCAGGTACATCTTGATAATGATGATGTAGCATTCTGACGAATGATGCTGTTCTATAAATATCTTGATGAATTTGAATATGCTGAATTTTAGAGTTCTAGATATTTTTTATTGATAGATGTTGTTATTATCACAAACCTGTAAATAGTTTGACTGTGCTGGGGATTTGTTTTTGAATAAGATATTGCATTTTCTACGGCGTATTCTTTTCTTGTTAATTTTATGCTGTCAGTTTTGGAAAAATCTAGACTGCCATATTTGTAAATGAGAAATTGTAATAGTATTTTGATTTTATTTGTCTGGTCATGCCATAAATATGGTAACCCTTTTCACGAGTTTAACCTCTAAAACTAGTAAAATTATTGGTGGTTTCCACACTATAAGAGTATACCATTTGAAACTTTTGGTTCTGAAATACCCTTAAGATTCATTAATTTTTGTTTATGAATTTGCAAGTGACTGACAGTTTTCTTTTCTATGTAATTGTGTGTGTAAATAAATGTAAATATGGGTAGTAAATAAGTGCAATCGATGGAATGATCCTAATGGGGGAATTACTACATTTTTAATAAGAAATTCACAGCAAGTTGGTTCTGCCAAGTAAATATCTCATATAAATCCATATAGTAAAAGTTACCATATTTGCCTTATTTCTTTGCCATTACTGACTTTGTTTGATGTACATTTAAAATTTGTATATAATATATATTTATGATGTTCTTGTTATGGAAAGACAATGAATTGTTTTAAATTCTGTTACATTTGCTGTTTTACCAACACCTGAAAATACTAAAATTGTATGATGTGTATTGACCTAACTGGTATTTTTGGCCATGTTTAAGGCACATCACACAGCAGTTTAGATAAAAAGGTGAATGCACAAAATAAATAACAGAAAAGCTCTGAGCCCCTAAGGTACTTGGTGTTGAAGTCAAACATTTGGGTGGATATTGCATTGAAAATTTCTACACTAAACACAGTATTTGATTGTTAAATAATATCATTGTATAAATAGAACTAAGATTCCTTTCTTTAAATGGCTGTTTTTAAGTGAGTGACATAAAATGTTTTTCATGAGTTTTTCTCCCTGAGAAGGGGTGATACACACATCTAATATACCCTTATTTTAGCTCATCCTCTTTGTTCTTGACAATTTTTGGTTCTGTGCCTAGACTTGCCATTAAATCATTATTAAGAGGACATTTCAAATCTTTGCTGCTGTTTTTCCATCACAAAAGCCATGTAGGAAATAAAACATGCCAACACAACAAAAACTTGATGAGTGTTTCTCAAAATTTTTCCAGAGATCTCTTTTCTTGTTCACTCAATAAGTAAAATGCCAAATTGTCAATGAAATCCAGACCTGGCTGTTATTCTTAATATTTATCCTTAAATTTCTCAACCTTTGAGCCTCAACATTTTCTGTTTCCTAATCCTAAAACTTAATATAAGGAAAAATACATCTTTAAGTGGAAAACTTCGATTCTGAGACTATAGTAAAATGTGACTGATTTTTTTGGGCGTGGTCATATAGGCGTGGTCGAAACTTTGCGAATGTCAGATTTCTTTCTGCATCCGCCCCTGACTGCCTGCAGAAACTATCAGATAAAGGTCTCACTCTGAATGCAACTAAATGCAAGTTTTTATCGAAATCATTGTCCTTCTTTGGACAGATTTTTTCAGCTGTTGGTACAAGACCAGATCCAAAGCATATTCAAGACTTGCAAGATGTACAAGTACCAACCAACGTGCATGAAGTGCGAAGTTTTCTAGGAATGGCGAACTACAATTGTAAATATATTCAAGACTACGCAACTACCAGTGCTCCACTTAGAGAACTAACAAAGAAAAATTCACATTTTCAGTGGAAAGCTGAACACCAAAAGGCGTTTGAAAAGTTAAAGAATGCTCTGACATCAGTTCCAGTAATGGCCTATTTCGATACCACAAAGGACACTATAATTACTGTAGATGCCAGTCCTGTTGGCATATCAGCTATTCTTGCTCAGAAAGATTCAGCAAGTGATGATTGTCGTATTGTTGCATATGCAAGCCGAGCATTATCTTCTGTGGAAAAAAGATATTCACAAACTGAGAAAGAGGCATTGAGCATCGTCTGGGCGGTAGAGCATTTTCATTTGTTTATTTATGGAAAGCCATTTCAACTGATTACAGATCACAAACCATTGGAAATCATATATGGCAGCCCTAAATCAAAGCCATCTGCTCGCATTGAACGATGGGTCTTGCGCCTTCAGCCTTACAGATTTACAGTGCAGTATAAACCAGGTGTAGACAATCCTGCAGACTACCTTTCCCGCCATCCAACAAAAGAAAGTACATACAAACAAGAGAAGATGACGGAACCCTACATCGCCATGTTGACCAATGCAGCAGTTCCGAAAACGATGACAATTACAGAGATAAAAAGCGCTACTGACAGTGATAGGACTCTGCAAGCTCTACGTGCTGCTATCAGACTAAACCGATGGGACTGTGATGCAATCAAGTCATTTAAAGCGATAAAAGATGAGCTCACCATCGGAGCCTATAACATAGTTTTGCGTGGAACCAGAATTGTCATTCCAGAATCACTTCAAAAGAAAGCAATAGACCTTGCACATACCACTCATCAAGGCCTATCCAAGACCAAATCATTTCTCCGAGAAAAAGTTTGGTTTCCAGATATTGATAAGCTGGTAAAAGAAACAATCGATCATTGTGTACCTTGTCAAGCTACTGGAAGACCAAACCCACCAGAGCCTTTACAGATGACTGAAATGCCGCAAGGACCATGGCAGAAACTTCATGTAGATTTCTACGGACCATTGCCATCTGGAGAGTATTTGCTTGTTGTTGTAGACAGATACTCGCGATATCCTGAAGTAGAAATTGTGCGATCCACAAAAGCTTCAACTGTTATACCAAAGCTGGACAAGATCTTCGCTACTCATGGTATACCAGAAACACTCACATCTGACAACGGCCCACCCTTTAATGGTGAAGAGTACCAGCGATACCTCACTGCCCTTGGCATAAACAAGAATCATTCTACTCCGAAATGGCCTCAGGGGAATGCAGGGGGGAAAGATTTAATCAGCCACTCGGAAAAGCATTGAAAGCTGCTACAATTGAAGGAAAGGTGTGGCAGCAAGAAATAAATCGTTTTTTGTTGCAATACCGCACCACACCACACAGTACAACAAAGGTACCTCCTGCAGAGCTGCTGTACAACAGAACAGTTCAAGGAATATTACCTTCGCTGAAAAAACACAACGTTATTAATAGACACAAAGAAGCAAAGAAGAATGAACTTTCAAGTCAAGCATACAACAAACTTTACGCAGACAAAAAGCGAAGAGTAAAACCAAGCGACTTGAAAATTGGAGACCATGTACTTGTGAAACAAGACCGACGCAATAAACTGACACCAACATACAATGAGACTCCATATGTTGTAACTGCCAGAACAAATTCACGTGTAACAGCTAAGAACAAACATGATCATAAGATTACACGTAACATCTCACATTACAAACGTATACCAAAACCAACAGAGACTGACAACGATGACGACATATCTTACAGTGACAAAAACAATCAAGTTGACAAAGACAAGACAGAGGAATGTGAACAGCCCTTAAGACGATCTAACAGAATTGTCAAAGCACCACAACGGTTTGGACATTCATTATCTTCGAACATTTTTAGGTAAAAAAAAAAAAACTAATAGCTAAGAAATGGACTTTAAAAAAAAGGAGAAGCAATGTAGTAGAGTAGGTCCCAGGCCCCCTGGGCAACGCGTAGACGGAATGTAAACACGTGTGTGAATATAGGGAGATGAGTTTGCTTGCTGTATAAAGTCTCATGTCTTGCCTTGGCCTTCCACCTCAAGATAAGTAAATATTATAATTTGTTCTTAAATTTATAGGGTATAAGCAGTGTGATTGCTATCTTTTTGCTCTAGGGAGGTGTCCAGGCCGACAAAGTGCGTGAGAAAACCTTCATTTGCCGCCTTCATTCTATCTTTGAATATTCACCGAAGAAGCGTCACAAGTTGGCAAAAAACTCCTCGTTTTTGAGACGAAACATTGTTCAAAGTTAAATTTTACAGTAGCTCAGCCTCAGCTTGTTTCAATTTGTTCTCGACTTTTGACCAATTTTGAAGCTCGTGTTCTTATAAAATTGCTATTATAAAAAGAGAGTATAAAATATTGCTAGTTCATCTTGTGAGTGCATGCTCTTTGAATACAGGATGGAGTGGCGGGTTGCCTCACTCATTAAAAAACTTTCTCTTGTTCGTCTCTCCAAGGTTAGGCAAACACATCGGTGAACTTGTTGATACACTGAGCAAGGACCTAAGCAGGGACAACTCACCTTAAGAAGTATTTTGGTGTTACGGGAACTGAGGGCCAGTTTCCAACATTTCAAACTTTTGCTAGGGCAAAGTGTTTTATGCAGGGCAAATATGCAGCAACCCCCAACAACAAGTATGAAATGACGCCCCTGATTCAAAGTCGATCTAAAATTTCAGGCCGACCTGAACAACCAAAATGAACTCAGGTCGACCTGAGTTGCTTTCGCCCTTTCTCATGTGAGCACCTCAAGGGCTCAGACCGCAGACTGAAATGAACTTAAGGTCGACCTGAATTTTCTCATGTGAGAGAGGTGTGAATCAAAACTAATGAATCTAAGTGAATAAAAATCACTGCTGTGAATTTAAAACCCTAAAAGTACCTCCTATCTGCCTACAAATTTGGCCTAAAGTAAACAAAACCGCCAATTGGCATATATAAGAAAGTACAACAGGAAATGTATTCTATAGTGTATAACCTATAGACAGTATAGTAACTATATTCGCTATATAGAATGCAGTACTGAAACGTGAAACGTGTCGTCGATATCTTCAATGCCTGAACTTCACAATACTTGTAGTGACCTACAATGCACAGCTCTCAAACAAACCATTTTTCAAATCAGACCGTGACAAAAAGCCAGGCGCAGCCTATCACTCCTTTGTCAAGTCGAAAACAAAATGCTTCCGTCTAAACGCACACGAAAAGCAAAAGGCCACGGACGAACACAGTTATCAAGCATATTTGATATTCGAACTTTTTGCCACAAATGGCTGACTTCTCTCAAATTGACCCTCGCATATTGGAGCATTTTGCTTTAGTTTGCTGTAATTCATGGCATTTAGCTCAGCAAAACGCTCTAGTAAAGTACTTCAAAGAATAAATAGGTTGTTGACGTCATCAAGAAGCAATTCTTTTAACTCAGATCGTAAAAAGAATTCATTGACACCTGCAGACAAATGTTACATCGTGACTTTCACCAATAAGTTGCAAGAAAATTTTTCAAACACAAGAATAGACCACCAGCTAATTTTATAAATAGAACATCGTTGACGAAAGCACGGTAAATGTGAAAGTTGAAAAGTTGTATCATTCGATTGGTTTGAACTGATCATCCTAAAAACCTATTCATTGGGTTACACTTGGAGTTATGGAGTGGCCGGTTCTTATCACGGGTTAAGGTTCCAATCAAGGATGTCGTAAAAGGGGTTCGGAAATGCGGAGGGTGTGGGGTTTTTTGTAACCTGGTATTTCTATAATTCGATGGTCATAAGCAAATAATTCTATATCAGAAAATAATCGCAAAAGCTATCTGTCGCTGGGGATTTTTCAGCGCTAGACAACTTTCCCTGCCTAGAAATATGGTTGCATAGGATCAAGATCTAAATTTTTCCGCATTGTCTGTTTTCACTTTACAGCACGAGGATAAACAGGCGCTCGTTCAAATTTTCCGGTATCGCTTCTCGCTTCAACTTTCTTCTCCTAATTTTGACCTCCTTTCTGTATTTCAGACAATTTTGAGCCCTTCTGTGACTTTTTTAAATGTTCACAAATCACACTACCATGACCAAAAGGTTTTTTCTGGCGATGCCATTTTTTGCGTTGATGCATCTCTAAGATTTTAGTGTTAGAACACAGGGTTCCCATTCATTGCAGGACATCACATGACAATTGCATCATTGCGCTGCAATTGCATCAGCTTCTGTAAATTGTATTATTCTTAGGGTATATAAGGGGTGGCTTTATAGTTAGGTTCAGTCGTAAGCTTGGTCGAACTCCGTGTACCTTGTCGCTAGCTTGCAGAATTGTGTTTGCCGTTACATTGTCGCCGCTAGCCATTTAAGATATTTTTAGTCGTTTGCCCTCAACTGATGAATTAGAAGAAGTGTAAAGAGAATTGGATAACAGTTTTTGCCGTGTTTATCGTGTACTTTTCTGCGAACGACCTACGAACTCACATTTGTAAAACCCCCTCTTTAAGTGGTTTTGAATTAGACTTGAAAACTGACAAAGTTTGAACGAAAATTGTAATAAGGGGTAAAATGGTTTTCTTGTCCTCTTTTGAATATGACCTGGTCAAATTGAAAAAATTTATGTTGATGATACCTTTGCGGTTGTATTGTCTGTGCGGTGACCTTTCAAATATATTTGCATTTGCTAACTTCAATCCTGTGTTCAACAACCATTTATTACTGTTCCAAATTGCAGAATTTAAGGGAACTTTTCTGATACTTTTCGATGGCCTTTAAATTTTCTGACGCATCCATTCAACAACGTTAAACAAATTCACGTTTTTTTCAATTACAAACGCACCGCGAAGACGAGGCAAAGTGCATTTAACATTCACACTGTCAAAACATTTGTTTTAACTGACGTTGGTAGTGGCGGAAATGAGCAAAGTGTGACAAGAATTATCTTTGTTGCAAGAGATAGCTTGGGTCTCTTTCCATCTAAAGATCTCATTCGGAGCGCAAAACACGAAATTTATTTAATCAGTGGATGACCTGAATGCAACCAACGGCCAGTGTACACCAACGGAATGTATCAACGAACTTTGAAATAACTGTTCAATAAAAAGAGTTCTGACTTCAATAGCATAAAGGCAATCTGTCTCGTTGTGGATTGGTTAACGAGAACAATAGCTGGAACAATAGCCTAAACACAATTCCAGCGCTCCGCCAAATTTTTTACAATGCGATAAATTAAAGGAGGACTGGAAACAATAAAAATCCCTTTGTTCTTATAACCAATCAACGTCGTGACAGATTGCCTTTAAGGTTGGAGAAAGATTGCGAAATCAATGTTGCTACAATTAAGAAGATCAAAATTCGACAACGCTCCATAATTAATATTCACCGACCCACCAGCAAAAAACGGCCCTTTTGGAGAAGAATTAGCAGCATGACCCCTTTAAGCCCATTTAAGCAATCCATGCTTCCCATAGTGTTATGTCAATAGCGGTCCAGCAATGTAAAGGTCTCAGCGCATGCAATATTTCACATAGATTGACGTAAAAGTCGGTGGACGTGACGCACCCAGAGCGTTTGCTTTCTTGACCAAAGGTATTTGTTCTCGTTGACAGCGTCATTACTGTTATTCGTATTTGACTAGCTTGATATCTGAGTCCCAAGGGGGCGTCCACAAATAGTACTAGGGAGGCTAAAAGGAATTGAGGGTATACCCAAATCCACCTAGTCATGATTTTCATGCTGTAATGCTGTTGGTTGGCATGACAATGATCATATGAAGTTGCCTCGTATTGATAAACAAAACAGCTTCTCTCAATAGCAAGTTGTCGACAGCGGATGTCGACTTCACAGGAAACCATAGCGTTCACACCGATCGCCAATGACCCCCTGCATAGAAAGCCTCTTAATCACGACTCTTATTAAGCATGTAGCAAAAATTATTACTGTGACTAATTTTACCTCTTCCACCTTTGCCTCCCAGTAGACCACATCCAGATCTGGTGTGCATTGGAAACTAGAATGCTTCACAGTCATACAGCAAGGTACAGTTACATTAATTTTGCCACAATATATTGTTGCAAAAAGGTTACAGGGTGAGGAATAAATTTCTTCTTTTGCCCGGCAAAAGTTCTTAATGTACCGACGGACAAAGTGTCAGAGGGTACCGCACCCATGACATCCCCACAGCCCCGCACCCCACATCCTCCGCATTCCCGAACACCTTTTGGTGACATCCTTGATTGGAACCTTAACCCGGGATAAGAATCGGCCACTCCATAACTCCAGGTGTAACCCAATGAATAGGTTTTTAGGATGATCAGTTCAAACCAATCGAATGATACAACTTTTCAACTTTCACATTTACCGTGCTTTCGTCAACGATGTTCTATTTATAAAATTAGCTGGTGGTCTATTCTTGTGTTTGAAAAATTTTCTTGCAACTTATTGGTGAAAGTCACGATGTAACAGTTGTCTGCAGGTGTCAATGAATTCTTTTTACGATCTGAGTTAAAAGAATTGCTTCTTGATGACGTCAACAACCTATTTATTCTTTGAAGTACTTTACTAGAACGGTTTTGCTGAGCTAAATGCCACGAATTACAGCAAACTAAAGCAGAGTCCTCCAATATGCGAGGGTCAATTTGAGAGAAGTCAGCCATTTGTGGCAAAAAGTTTGAACATCAAATATGCTTGATAACTGTGTTCGTCCGTGGCCTTTTGCTTTTCATGTGCGTTCAATCGGAAGCATTTTGTTTCGACTTGACAAAGGAGTGATAGGCTGCTACTATAAAGTGCAAACATCTTTTCTGTACATTCACCCTTTGTTATACAGAAAGCAAGCACGCGCCTGGCTTTTTGCCACGGTCTGATATTTGAAAAATGGTTGGTTTGAGAGCTGTGCATTGTAGGTAACTACAAGTATTGTGAAGTTCAGGCATTGAAGATATCTTCTCGCATATTGTTAGAAAGTGCGAAAGAAGCACGGTAATTGTGCAGAGTCATGGGTCAGCCTCGTTATAGGAAACAACACGTGATAAGAACATCCATAAGTCATAGAGCAAAGTCATTATGTCTTACAAGGTATTAACGGAAGCCAATATGGGTTTATTATATCTGTTTGCAGATATCGTAGCAAGTTACTGAAAGGAGCACCAGGAGAAAGGTCATAGCGGTCCACTCCCCAGCGTAGAAGGTGGAAAGTAACTCTAAAGGCCGGTTTTCACTTGATTTGCTCTGTTCGCGCGACTTGGCGAAATCGAACTACACTTTGTACTGGGTCTCATTGTTTTCATATAAACAATGCGTTAAACAGCCTCCAGTGCGCCTCGAGGGTGTTCCCATAGCAACAGCTGTCGTTTTCATAGTTTGCCCACTGACCGAGAAGAGCACATCTGCAGAAGTATTGATGTGTTATATAACCAATGATAAGGGAGCATTTTTCAATGCACTGAAGTTTAGATCAACCTGCAACATCATACAGACATTTGCGAGCAAATTTTAGGCCCATCAGTCAAATTATGCAATCACAACAGTATGAAAACCACAACAAAGACCTGACTTAAAGGCGGATTTTACTTCACTGCTTTGCAATCCTTTTTTGAGCAGGCATGGCAAACCTTTATCTGAAGATTAAAGAAATTGAAATGAAAATTAGCATTAGCTGCTATTTGAACTATCATTGTTAACTGTGTGCCGAAATAGGCTTCAAATTATAAATGGGCACAACGGTTGAAGCATTTTTAAGAACTATTATAAAAACCTGCATAAAAAGCAATTCTGAAAATTTTTGTAAAAGCAATTCTGAAAATAAATAAGATTGGCTAATCTATGCAAGAAAGCTAAAAGCTTCATTTCTTTTCCTGGCATTGACAACTTGCTGCCAAGGGTAGACAATTTTCATGGAGAATGTCGCTTGCTAAGCACAACGAGCTTAACCAATTATTCAAGTTGTCAAGTAGCATTCAAAATATCTAATAATCAAGTTGTTATTACTACTTCAGCTGGCTGGAGGTGTTGATGGAAGCCCGTAAAATTTGACTACTTTGTGAGAAAGGATGCCTTTGTTTACGAGAATCAAAATTTTGCTATAGAATTCTCAAGTGTGACGTCACAAAAAAGCTGTTTTCAGAATTTTCGAATTTTGACCACACTTCAGAAAAGAACACCGTAAAATACTCCCATATTTGCAAAATCAGTTAAATTTGTCAAAAATCGGGTGAGATTTGGCCAATAGAAGATTTGAAGTTTGCTTAACGGAATACTGTTATTTTGGCTCAGTTCATAAAGTTATGAACTGAGACCAAATTGCAGAGGTTTGATGGGGCCAGAGCTTGTGCTCATCTGGTCATATCTCAGCCAATTTAATATATCTTTCACTGATTTCGCAGATTTAGAGGTATTTCGTGATGCTCTTTCAGGTTATGGGAACAAATTTCTAATATTCTAAAAATAGTCTTTTGTGACGTCATCACTTCATAACTCAAGTACGTGAAAATATATCTTACTAGAAATCGATTTATCATTTGAAAAATTATTTGAATTCAAAGCTGCAACAATTTAGGAAAACAATCAATATGTTTTAATTTTTCTCAAAATTTCAGCAAAGCAGTTGTTGCATTTAATTGGTGTTAAAGGCACTGTGTCCCATCAGTCAGCCATTTAGAGTTAACAATAGGCTTAACAATAGTTCAAAATCGGTCAAGCTCCGTAACAATAGGTCAATTGTATATTCTAACCAATGGAAATTTAAAGGGCTAGTGAAATGCACCAGGCATAGTGTCTTTTAATCAAATAATCTAACTCGGAAGGATCCTTATATAGACACGGAGCTCTTTCTCGAATCAGTTTTAACCATATGGAGCTGTTTTATCGTGCAGTTCGGTGGACGTTCTTAGATCCCGAAATTTCTTTATTATAGCGGCCCGCTCAATACAAAGTGCCGAATAGAGTAAGAGAAAGCCAAATTTACATGAGATTTTCGTTTGCTAGCACAAATGGCTGTTTTTGAGACTTCAAATTTTTGCACCATTCCAGAAATTTTTATCATGTTTAAAACGACGGAAGGTCCCCTTTCAGAAAATACTTGCTTCTTTCTACTTATTTTTTGCAAACAGTCCAATTCAGAGAAGATATCAATTACTATAAAGATAGATTTAATAAAATAAGACAACACGAAAACAAAGGTCTCCCAGTCAAGACGAACTGCCACTACTTGGGATCCGTGAGAGTAAACTTTCCTAAGTTGCGTTACATTCTTTTTTATAAGAACCAGTAATTTTAAGTTCAGGCTGACTGTTCTTATTTTTTTCGAAAATCTGAGGCTGGATTGTTCTTAATTTGATCTAAATCTAATAGGGTGTAAGCAGTGCGAGTGCTTGCTTTTTCGCTCTAGGGAGGTAGTCAGGACTCAGTTGCCAACAAAGTGAGCGAGACAACCTTCTTTTGCCAACAGGTTTGAATATTCACCAAAAAAGCACAAACACATGGCTTAACATCCTCGTTATTGAGGTGAACCGTTGCTTAAAATTAGATTTTACAGTAACCCAGCTTCAGCTTGTTCGTGTTTGAGAAAAAAATTTGTTCAAAATTTCATTTTGCAGAAGCTCAGCCTCAGCTTGTTCTTACTTTGTTTTTAACTTTTGACCAATTTTGAGGCTCGTGTTGTTATAAAAATGTTCTTATAAAAAAAGAGTGTAGATTAAAGTTTCTAAAAACTTCTAACCTATTATTGCATTAACGTATAGCCCTTGCTAGCCCAATTATAGCCTCTGCTAGCCCAATGGCTGCGCGGTGCCTGCCAGGTAAAGGAGACCCAGTAACTATCTACACAAGAGGAGGAATCCTTTATTTTAACCTAGAAATATTTCAATATACTAAAATGAAAAGGCAACTTTGCTTGCCAAATAGTCCTCAATAGTCATCATTATCCTTTTTATGTAAACTGGAAATTCGAGGAAGTCAACCAAGGACAGAACCACAAAATCATGAAAAGCACTAACTGCTCAGGAATCGTGGAGGGTTGAGCAAAGTGGGGGAAAGGGGGGGATTATAGCCAAATGAAAAGTGGATTGATGATGGTCCATTTAATAACTCTACAGGCTTTTGGCAAAACGTCGGCCATATGCCCCTAGCCCCTTTAGCCCCTAGAGCCCTTTTAGCTCCTATTGCCCCTTAGTCCCTATATCCCATAAAGCCCAATAGCCCCTATATACCCTATAGCCCAACAGCCTCTATATACCCTATAGCCCCTATATCCCTATAGCCCCTATATACCCTATATCCCCTATATACCCTATAGCCCCTACAGCCTCTATAGCCCTTAGCCCCCTGCATCTCGGTGCCTGCTGCTGTGTGAAATTTAAAATGTTTGTGAATATCACTAGCGTCATGAAGAGGAAAGTAAAGACAGACTTGCAAGTTCTTGAATATTTTTTCTTTTAAAACATGTGCTTGTTTAACAAAGAATTCTCGTTTTTAAAGCATCTGTATTTCATACGCCCGTTCACCGTCAATAAATTAACTACCATGTACATCGAATCTTTCAGAGCTAATACAATTTACAATTAGAAAAATTTACTTAGAGTTCACTACCCAATGGGCTAATACTCCTCTGCCTTAAACATGAGTACAAAACAGCCGAAACCACACAGAATCTCTCCGCTTGGTTCACACTCGAACGTCGGCAATGTGATAGTAATTAATTTGATCATAAATATCTTCAAAATTTTCTACAATAGAAAATTTGTGAAAAGGAAGAATCACTTTGGGGCGGTTTATTTGGTATACAACTAAGGGATTCCATCTGAGAGGGGTTAAATCTTGCCTACAAGCATTCTCAATTGAATATCCTTTTACAGATTAACACTTCAATGGGTAAAATAAGGTTGAATGGTTATATTAAAATTTTTATTAGATCAACAAGTTCTTGTAGGCTGCAGGTCTATCGAACAGTTGGTTCGGCATCTTCAAATCAAGCTGCAGTAGATCGTCGGAAAGGAAAAAGCATTGGCATCATGTCTTTGAGGTCTCAACAGGTCCTGTGTAAAACATGGCTTGTCAGGAACGTTTCTGTAGTAATTCCTTGTCACAGGTCGCTTTTTCACGCAGAATTTCATAGACAGTGGTTGCCAATTTGAAACCAATACCATATTGATAACCGATTAGGCTCATCAAATAGTGTCGTAGCTTTAGCGAAGTTCGGTCAATCGTCCGATCGTCGTTAAGCAAGCCAGTTGACTGCTTAGAAGTCGATGTCTTCTCGGATCGCTTTCATCACCTGACTCATCTTACGTCTCAGTATTTGCCATCCACTTTGCCGACGCTGCTTCGGCCGAGTATACGTGTGTACGTTGACGAGATCGTCAGCCCAGCTAACACTTCGTCTTGGTCTAGCAGTATCGATTGTTCTTTGTCGTGAAAGATGAGCCGAACGAGATCTACAAAGATCATTAGATTTGTTTTGTTGTTCGTAAACATCCCTGAAAGTTGTGCTATCTGCCCTTCGCAGTTCGTTTGCCCACCGTGTCGAGTTTACAAAAGTAGTCTTGCAAAAAGCTTTACTATCTACCATCGATGCATTAAAGTTCGATTGCCCATTATTAAATCGTGAATCGTTGTGAATTTCTCTGAGTGTCGGTCTAGAGTTGAAACTGCAACTTTGTCTTCGGTGAGCCATGTTTTGAGTATAGAGTTTTTCAAGGCCTATCCTTCCAGCCTGCGGTTTGACAGTGTCTAAAAATGACCTCCGAAGATCACTAAGTGTTCAAATGCTCTCTTGCTTAAGCAACTCTAAATAGCTTTGTCTGTGTATCCAAATAGGCCAGGTCTTCTTTCGTCAAAGCTTTCTGACCCACTTCGTTTTTCTTGTACGTCGAATCCTCAGCTTCTTTGCCAGTTCAGAAAACCAACAAATACCTGTTTGTTCTGGCTTTTGTTTGATATCGTGTCTTGATTTGTTTGTCTTTGTTCTCGAATGTTCTTGTGTTGATGATTTACGGTCAGGCTTGCTAGCAGTCTCTGTGCTTAGCTTCGGGGTTTTGCAGGTTTGTGCTTTCCAGCAACGTCCAGCGCGCGTAGATTGCGGTTGTTGAGAGTGCGAATCGAAAATGATTTGCTTCACAACTCTTCAGTTATTTATACAACTTGGAGAACTGGCAGATTTTGTTGGCAAAAACCAGCTGCCTTGATTATTTCTCAGGCTATTTTCCATTTGCAGGTGCTTCTGCCGGGGGTTGAATTACTTGCTTTTTCCGTGAATTTTCTTGCGTTCATGTGTGGGCTGTCCTTCACAACATTAATTTTGCATGACCTAGCAAATGACAATGTGTTCGTAACGTGGCTATCGCCAATCGTAGTCCCTAACATTAATTTTAAGAAATGAGCTCCTATTGGCTGTCCAAATGGCAAACCTTTAAAAAATAAGAAACTGTGCATAGGCCACGAAAAATGTTTAGGCCACTTGCCTTGTAAAAATGGTGATAGTAAAGCCAACCATTAATAGAACGATTTTCGGTAGAAGAAGAACTTTCATGGGACAAACAGTACATTTTCAGCAAGTTATTTTAATAAAATGTTTCTACTCTGAGCTAATCACTTTTGCAACAGCATGAAGCCTTTGTTTAGAAATAGGCCTATTCAACATGGACGACCAAGAATTCTGCATTTAATGCGTGAGTGTCTTGCAATTCAATTAGGATATGATGTAAGATGGCAAAGCCAAAAATAGGTTAGGTTTTTGTATACATTTTGTAATTCATCTTCACGGAAAAAGCTTTTCATGTGAACAGTATAAAGTGCTTTCAGAAGGCTGATAAAATGACATGCAAAAGTTAAGGGAAGAAATTCAAATAGATTATTTCTCTACTCTACGAATTAAAACGAACCGTGGTAACAAACAGGCCACAGTAGAGTCAAATGTTTTAAACGTTATGAGAATTTGCGTCTCGACACCGATATTTCTTTACTGTAGTTTACTTGTTAAAGGCTCTGCTGCTAAAAATATCTGGGTAAGATTATTTGTCCGTTGTTTGAAGGCAGTTTTTTAATTGGCAGGTGTCTGTTTATATCATCACTGCGTTGTTCTTGATGCAGTCCTCCACGCTGCAGTTACTTTCAAAAAAGTGCAACCAATCTATTTGCATATTTTCGAGACACTATTCTCAAGTTCCCTTTATAAAGTACAAATACACTGTTCCCGTTAAATAGAAATTGTTAGAAAAGTTCTGATAGAAAAGCAGGTTTGATTCTACAATAGTATATTTTCTAAAAGATACGGTCTGACGTTGTTTGGGCGTTTCCGAAATTTCCCTAAATTTGGAGCAATTTTAGACGCCCACAATTAACACGATAAAATCACAGGTATTTGATAACTAGAAACGATGCGCTTCGAACAGTCAAGACAAGGTCATTCGAGGGCCAATTCACTCTTGTGAATATTGTACGAGATTTATAAGGATATCCAGGGAATTTTATATACAACAACAGGATTTTCACCAAAGGTGCACAAGGCTGCGCCTCTAGGTCATTTAAACACAAAACCTGAATCAAGCAAAAGATTGCAAATATTGACCAAAAGAAAACATACAGATCCAGTTCAAAACAACCCTGCCGAATACTTGAAAATCATGAATATTGAAGTTGAACCGAAGACACCTTTGATTTTTCCTGCTGTTTCTTTCAGTCAGAAAATTAACATTCTACTTGAAAGTGTAACAACAAGCCTAAAAGTTTATCTTGGGTAGACTTTCACATGGAGAGCGTTCTGGCTATCTAGCAAAGCAATAGGCAATTTTAAAAGAAGCAGTAAGGCAATTGCTGAGTTATCACAAAGACTAGGAATTAGTCTAGATAAGCATCAATTTAAGGTGAAAGCACCATAGGGCATAGATATTTCTGGACAAGAGCAGATGGATGTGAGCAGTTTCAAGGTGGTTCACATTGGTTTTACGTAGCAGCAGCAATTTGACCCAAGCATTTTGCTGCTAACTTCTAGATTCCTTCAATGGCTCTTTAAATATGGTGTTGTATCTTTGTATTTTGCCAAATAATAATAATGGAAACATTTCATTTTCAATTCAACTTAAACTACAATTATAAATCTCACTATTACAAGGTAATTTGCAATTGGCTAGCCTGGTTGTACAAGAAAAACTATAACAATCGTAAGGTAAAAGGAAAAACTGAAAAAATAAAATAAAACAACTAAAGTTAAAAAGGATGTAATTCCGGTTTTGTCCATGGTTTATTTTTGCAACAAAATATGTAGTACGTAGTACGGATGGCAATGTTGGAAAGTTTAATGATAATGATAATAATAATAATAATAATAATAATAATCAATTTATTTACAGAAGGCGGGTATAATATAGCTGCCTATATACAATTTGTGTACAAGCTAATTAAGGCCTACTTTACAAAGATTTAGAATAAAAAGCAATTAAGAATGAATATATAATAAATACATATATAAAACAATTAGTTAATTAATGAAAGAAATGAAATTGAAGATTAGAAAAAGATTAAATTTTACAATGCGTTTCCAGTTAAAAAATGATTACGTGATTTGACTGGGTGGCATTTTATTTAAAAAGATGACGTCATAAAAGTCTTTTTGGAATTTTTGAATTTTGATCACCTAAGCTGAAATATATTTCATGGAACACCACTTACTGTGCAGAATCTGCTAAGTGCGTTAGAAATTGGCCGATATATGGCAACGTAGGCGCTGACCCTTTTCCTGTCAAGTCACTGTAAGACCACGTCAGGACCAAATGGTCTCTGCTCAAACCTTTAAAAATCAAGCTAAAATTTTAGAAAACCTTTCGAAATATTTAATTTGATATTTCCTATCTATTTGGCAACATATTTAACTAATTTCGCATATCTAAGATGAAGTTTTAGAAAACATTTTATTCCATTAAAATTTAGCACTCTGTTTTAGAGATCAATATCTCTAATGAATTGAACAAGAATAAGTGCAAATTCTCCTGATGCTGGTGATATTAAATAGTTTTGAACATGTTTGAAAGAAAATATCATATATATTGAACTATTTCACAGTGACTTTTATTAAGAACAGGAGTAAATAATTTGAAATAGAACGAAAACGAAAACATGTTATGATTATCTTGAAAATGCTATTTTCAAGTTTTACGGCGTCAAATGTTTATCAAGCAAGAAGAATAGATTTAACTCTTGCCTTGCTTCACATAAAAAATCAGAACCCAAAATTTCTGAATGATATTTGGTTATCAAAAAAATCTCTCTCTGTAGCATCATGACAGTTAATGTTACTAATAGTCCACCAACAACTGATCAATGATAAAGTTTTATATAGAAGATAGAAGCAATAATTGTTTCAAATTAACAGTTCAATTCAACATACATTGTGCATTTTGAGTTTTATTTGGTGAAAAGTAGACAAATTAAATGGTAAAACCTCACATACAAGAACCTGTTAGAAATTGTTTGCTAAACTAATTCTTATATATTTCGGAGTATTAAAACAGCAACTTTCTGCAGAAGGTTCTTAGATCCCCATAGGCGTACGGGGTGAGTTCAAATGGGGTTGGGGGTGGGGTGTGATTGCTCAAATATTTTTGCCCGAAAAATACTAATGTTCATATTTTTACGGTGTATACTCTAACACATAAGAGCTTCTTATATTAATTGAGCAACTAATTAGCATTTCTAAAAAACATGACACATTACAAAATAGCTTTCGAGTTTTCATTAAATACTCATCTCTCCCACGACGGAGACCAAATATATCGATTATTCTTCGATATCTTTTTCGAGAAAATGATTTGAACATTAACGTTCGATATTAAAGAGGGCGACATTGTCAAGTCGTTGCTGTGTTACAAAGACATGTGTGACGAAGTATGGTGTTACGAAGATATGTTCTTATGTGCCTTAGTGAGCCGAATGTCCGTGATGCTGCTGGAATAGCATCCCTTCAGCAAAATGTGAAACTGGGTCTGAAACATTATCATCATGCATCATTTTAAGCAATCCACTTTTTTGCTTGATCTATTTGATTCGCAGAATCTTTTTTTTTTTGTAGAAGAAGCATCATTTCTGATGATTTTTGTTGAAAGGCTAGCATTCAAACTTGCATTCCCTAATGCCAGTGGCGTAAGGCAGTTTAGGGCACCTTAGTTTGAAAACTAAGGGTCCCCAAACAAAAGGGCCCAAGATGCTTTTACGTACATATTTTTTAAACTTTGCTCTAGTTTCAATAACTTTCCAAAACTTCTAAAGCTCTTCAACTAAAGCTCTATAACTCACCTTACCCTAGCTAACAAGAAAAATTCTCATTTTTACATTTGCTATTGTGCTTCACATGCTCTACACCTTTAGGTTTGATCTTCTTCCAGTCTGTAAGTAGAGGTCCCGCAGCACATTCTTCCTTAGGGCTCCAGATACCTCCTTTACGCCTGGCCAAAAGCACACAAAATTTATTGGTCATTGTCGCTTAATTGCATATAGATTTCTCCCAATACTTTATCCATTACAAAAGCTCGTTTTCAAACAATTGAAACCAAAAGGGTGGCTAGAGTTAGTGGAAACAAATACTGACACTGGAAATATTACTGTCGTTTCCGACAAAATCATTAAAGTGCTTGGAAACAAAGGCCCTTCTTCAATGAATGTTGCCGACCACTGATTGTTCCATTGGGTGTCTATACTATAGAATATTGTCCACAATATTTCTTGTTCACCTAACTTGTGATTTTGAAATGTTCTGACCACTGTGAATATTTTGCTTGGCAGTGAAAGTTTTTTTGAGCGCCAGGAAAAATCTTAAGTTCTACATGGGTAATAATAGACCCCAATAAGAATCTTTCCTTCCACCAGCATTAGCTTGAATCAAATTGTCACGGCAATCCAATGAGAACGAAGAAAAACTTCATTAAGAATTAAGAGAAAAAGTCTTGGGAATGGCAAACAGCCGGCACTCTCTTGCTCCAGGGATGGCATTGCCACTCCATGCCACCCTTTGGCTACGGGCCTGTGCCCCTTTGAATCCTCCATTCTCATTATATACAGTGCACTTTAACTGAAACTTATACCCCCTGAATATAATAAAAACAATTTCTCTTTTGTGCAATCTTGAAACATAAAAGAAGGTGGAGCATGATTGTTGAATGATGAAAAATGTAACAGAGGAAGCATGGCGTTATAGGAACATTTATGCAAGAAAAAGACCCTAAACATCTGCTCTGTACTGGGAGAGAAGATTATGCAACATTTTAACCTAAGATTGTTTTGCCTCTAGAATTCCTTCCGCATATTCCATCAGTTTAAAATTTGAATATTGGAAAATAAAGGCTACACAACATGTTCACATTGATTTTTTATGGTTAGGAGGCTGAGTTAGCTCCAAAGACGGTAGGGTTGTGCTTGAATCAATGTTCAGTCAGTCACAAGCAATAATTAAATATTGAATATTTAAGTTCAGTTGTCATATTAAATTAGGCTGCTATTATATTTGCAGTGATGTACCAACGAATATGTGGGGGGGGGGCGGTTATTGTAGGCATAAAGGGCTTCAGAGATGCTTATTTTTGCAGTGGTGTTTCTATTAAGGGGAAATAACGGTCGAGAGGGGCCATAAATGCAAAACGACGATGTGAATGGAGGGATTAAGGTACAAAAGTATGCTTGAGCGGAACTGTATTTGCAGTTATGTATTTTAGGATAACAGGGAAGAAAGGGATAAGCACAAGGGGCATAACAGTTATGTGTACGTTTTCATAAGTTGTCCAACGAGAAGCGTCTCTGCTAGAAGTACGAATGAGATAGTTAAGACATCCAATCCCAGTTTTTTAACTATTGGCTGGAACAATCTTCACTTGGTCTGTTCAATCAAATAAAGTTAAGTAAAATAGGAATCAAATTTTTTTAATCTTTATCTTTTGTTGGTTAATATACTTTTCATTATCCACCAACCCCTCTCAGTCTGGAAGGTCAAGGTGCTTTGATGGATATCTGAATGAGTATGATTTTAAGTTACTGTCGTTTGCAAACTTATGCCTAAAGTTAGAAATATGTGCACGAAAATGATGGTGTATATAAATCTTACTTATTAAAATGAGTAGCTAAAGCTAGGACTTCAATAAGATTTAGTAGTCAGATGTGCCAGTTTGTGTACCATTTGGGTTGGGACATCAAAGCTGAGAAGGAAGTAAAGGAATGGGTTGGGGCATCAAAGCTGAGTAGGTCACTACTCAAATCGAGCCCTGTTTGCAGGGTTAATCAAAGAGGAATTGCCAGTTGGTAAAACGAAGAAAATGAACTTATCTAGACTTTCTGGGCAAGGTATTAGTATAATGTGGAGAGAAATAGAGCCAAGTAATAAGTATATTTTGTATCCTAAACAGGGTGGGTCTATATCACTGATTTAAGGTGACAGTTTTTTCCTAAATAAAAGGCTAACTCGGAGGAAAATACATCTTTCAAGGGATTACTCCCTTAAAAAAATGTAATAGATTGAATTTTTAGCGACAAAAATCGTTTGTGTGATAAGAGCAAAATGTAGCAAAACGAAATTAGGCTTGTTTTTAAGAGGTTGGTCAAACCATTGCGAATGTCAGACTTTTTGCCGCATCCGTCCCTGTCGGGTGTATGCTTATGCTTGGCAATGACATCAGAATCAAAACAAAAAGAACCCAATACGCTATTTACAGCTATTTTCTCAATGACAGTATGACCATTGGTAACAGGAAATCACAAGAAAACAATTTTTCTCAGAGTAAGTTTCGATTTAGAGAAAATCATTAAAAGGCCAAAACCATGTTTGGCACAGTAGTCCATTGCTGGGCTATATCTACTTAATGTTTTTTTAAAATATTTTCAGAAATATCTTGTTTGATGATAATGAGTGTCAATATTTGTTTTTCAATTTGTTAAGTTTCTCTGTTAAAGTCGAATAAAATATTTGTAAAAGGTTAATGGTAACATTAAATTCTGTTTTGTATTCATTTGTCTCCAGCTTGTCTAGATAAAATGTTTCCTTCGCATCTTTGAGAATTTTAGATTTCGTAATAACTTATTTTAAACGATTTTCACAGGATGTTTTCTTCGGAAACTCTGCGGTCACATGAAGTCTATGAAAATGTTGCACTCTTCGAAACAGAAGATTTGAAAGAAAAAACGATGCACCAGACCCAAGAATTTATTTTACTTTTGCTTAACCCCTCTGTTTTACTGATCTGTTGGGGAGACGAACAAGGAAAGGCTTGTAAAGAGGAGGGCAACCCCCGTCTTGAAGTCAAAGAACATGCGCATTGAACTTTATTATCATTACGCCTGCACCTTGACTCCAAGACAGGGGGGGGGGGGGCTGCCTCAAACATAAGTAGTCTTTCGCTGGTTCGTCTCCCCAATAAGATCTGTTTTTCTCTTATGTTTTACTGGTCTTTTTATCTGTCTGTTATACCGTTCTGCTTAACGCATCTCATGTATTGTTTTGGTTGCCAAGCAAACATCTTCTCTAGCCCGACTAGTTTTAAGATTCCAGCTCAATAATAGAAGACCAAAAGGGTGTTGGCTTACTTTTAGATTTTTGTGAGGTTTTGAAAACAATTTTGATAAACAATTTGCAATTTCAATATCGCTCGTTAGATGTTTAGCAAATCACATAATAATGAAACAAAGAATGACCTGCAATAATTTATGAATTATTTGAGAGACTGATGACTAGAGTAATTACATTGCCTAAATTTTGCTTTGATTTAATATCATTGACGTCATTCGGCATCTATTTTGGTGTGATCTTTTACAGTGAGTTCAACAAAAGCTATAAAAAACCTGATGTCTTTAAAGCATAACTAGTCATCAAAAAGATGTTGCCTTGAAATCTAATTTGCTTACGTCAATGCTCTCTGGTAACCAGGGCCTCATGACTGTAGGGATAAAGTATTGTAGACGGCTGCGGTGGCAAAGAATGAGTGGATGCGGAAGAGAGGATGGAAAAAGTATTATTTCAAATCCTCGCTCAAAATTTTTTTTTGAGTCTTCTGAAAATAAATAATGGAGACTCTGGCACCTAGGATAATGTCAACGGAGCCAATCTGCAGTTACAATTGCTGTGTATCTAGTGTTTCTGCATTATTGTTTAAAATACATCTACCAATCAAGGATGTATTACAAGGGGAAGGGTAATGACCTCATCTTTTGACAATATTTGGAATATAGGAGAGATTTATCTATCCAACTTTTTCAATTTGATTAAAATCTTTTAGTAGGGAGAAAATTATTTTTCTTTTTCGCTGATCAGTGCATTAATGGTATTTACAAGCTTTGATGTTTTTCCGGCGTTTGTTCATAAAGGTTAATTTTTATGTTCATTTCAAAAACTCTAATTAGCAATAGTATACTTTAGACTAAATAATCACATTCTAGATCCTGTTTGCAGTTCATGAGTCGAATCTATATTAAGACACTTTTTCTCAGTATTATTGTTCTGATGCTAGACAGTTCCTTTACCTTCCCTTTGTCATTTACGGGTGCAGCGAAGGAGCAAGCTATTTGTCTGTGGTTTAGTGTTCAGCTTTTCATCCACTTACAACGCATATTTTTCCCTTGGTCATCATCATCATCATCATTTCATATTCATACACGAAAACCCTATCAGCTACTAGTTTTTAACCTAAACGAAAATGCTCATTATATTTGCATCTAATGACAAAGAAAGCAGAAAAAAGAGACTATAACAGTATAGATTAGCTGGTCTTCCTAGGGATCGTGCTTCGGGAAGGATGCTGGTTTTGTAGGAATTCCTTCAATTTCCGTTTGAATGTAGGTCTTTCCAGCAGGACCTCCGACCACTATAGGCAGGGATCTATGCCCCCAAATTTTTACGAAACTAGAATTTATTTGCAAAATACTTTGTGCTAATCTATAATCTGTCCTTGCCCATACTTTCAACCTATGTAGGAGCCCCATACCTGGCAAGCACCTGCTTTTTAAGCACAAAAGGATTTTTCTGTTGAGTTTGAACACGAGTTGATGCAAAATCTAAGCTATTAAATGCGATCAAACCGTCTTAACTAAAAAATTCTCTTGAATTTTCTGTGCGGCATTACAGCGCGGATATTGCATGGGTCTCATTTTAACGGATTAGGACAAAAATATTCCCAAACGAGGACTTAAGTTTATACAAATCAAACTTATCTAAGATAGCAGCACTGCTTTCGATACATGAACACAATGGAATTAAGTCTTATTTTGATATTTTGATCAAGATGCTCCATTGCAGAATTGCAGTGTTCTTTATTGTGACGCCATCAAAATCTATTTTAATGATATTTGAATGTTGACCAAATAACCTGAAATGATATCATACCTCTGAAAAAACAAGATTACTTGATTATTTCAAAAGATTGGCGTGATATAGCCAACGAAAGAATCGAAGTTTGCTAACGGATCATTCACTGTTCGTTTTGCTTGATTCATAAATCTAAAAACAGAAACCAAATTGCAGAGATTTCAGAAAGAGATAACCTGTGCTGAAGTTGATGATGCTTTTTAAGGTTACTTGGTGAAAATGAAAAGAAAATTTTAAAGACATTTTGTGATTTTATCAAATAACTTTATTTGTAAAGGAATTTGCATTTTTTGTCTTCTTGTAAACTTTTAATTTGCTGAATTACCTCATTAGTACGGAAGCTTTCAAATGATCACAAAATCTCAACTATTCATTAGTAATGTTAACTTTCATCTTTTACATATACTTATACTAATTAAATTTTGCGTAGGCTCAAAGCCTGTTGCCAGATCCTTGAGAGGCTGCACAGATAAAAAGAAAATCTGTGGGTTAATGGGCCAATTGGTCAATTTGTATTTGGCATCAGTATTAGTTACTGAGAAAACAAGTCCCATGAGATACATGCTAAGGTCTGTTCAGAATACATTGTCTTCACAGTTCTTGTCTAACAAATTCTTTAAGCTGTCTATGGAGGGGAATTTACATCTTTCTCAGACAAATTGTTCCAATGAGTGCTGACTGTATTAATATAGAATTGTTTCCTAACATCCAGATCAAGTCCCTGTTTCGATAACTCTTGGTTTGCCTGACTATATTGGAAGGAGATTGTTGCTTTCTACATATATCGTACATTTTGTACATGTATATATATGTATCAATAAGGTCACACCCAGGGCTTTTTAAGGAACATTTAGAGTTGCACATTATTCTAGGGAGTACTGGGTTGAAAGAAAAGTTACTTCTTTTTAGAAGCATAAACATAATGCACCTGATATGCAGGTACAGGTAGACAATGAAATTATGCATGTTTCGCGGCAAGAACCGCGGACAATTGACAGATTTTTGGAGCTGAGACGTTTTGGGAGGTTAAGCATTTTAAAAACAAAATGCAAGGCAATAGTTTGTATGGTTTTAGTTCTATTTGGAAAGTGTTAAGGAGAGGCTTTTTCATAAAGGTCAGTCCCCCTCACACCCCCTCAGTCCCCTCTAAGCAGCAATTGCAAAACAACATGATGATTTAGTTGACTGTCTGTGTCGTTTGAACATACCACTGCAAAATGTAAAATTCGAAATTTGTGACATGATCTACTTTTGGCTACAGATTTTTATTCTACTTTGATTTAAGAGTTTAAACAGGTTCCTGCCTTGACTATATAAACTTTGAGCTTTATGTATGCGTGACACAAGAACGAAAAGCGTTAGTGAAGTTTTGTAAACACTGTATCTCCTAATCATCGAATGTCTGTCTATCCTATAATTTTTCCAAAAGGTGTTTTCTTAATCAAAATGGGCCATGTTTGTTAACTTTTGCTTGATGAAACTTTTGTTTGTTTTTTTTGGATTGCTCGTCTGTCTTTTTGCAACATTTTTCTTGACTTCTTTTTGCATGAAAGTAAAAATTTAAGAACTGCACAGAATTTTGTTAGTAAGTGCACAAAAAGTTTTTAGAACTGCACATTTTGTGTGAAACTGCACGTTAAAAAACCCTGGTCACCGCGTAGATGATGATGATCAAAAGTCAAGGCTGGACAATGTCTTTCTTCGCATAAAATGTTTTTTAGATCTATAATAAGCTATAAGAAGCTCACAGATTTTCTTTCTCCTTTTCCTAAAACTTGTAGTTGTAACTCTGTGCAAATAGTAATGAATTTTTTTGTATCCTCATTCGACCTTTCTCGGACCAAGTCTGTATCCGACTTTGGCAGCTCAAAATCACGGTATTTCTTCTTCTTGCCTCTCGTTTGTTACTTTTTTTCTCGAATAGTTTCAATTCTTTTCTTTCTACTTAAGTTTACTTTTGAAAATGCTTTGTTTGGTTATTTTGTCCACTGACCTTGCCACTGTTTGGTGGATACCATTATTATTTGATCTATTGGCCTCAACTGAAAGTTTAGCCCTCTTCATTCTCTTTTATATAACCTCATCATTTTGCTCTGTCTTATCTTGTCTTGATTCTAGCATTCTTACGGTACCAAGCTTTTTTGTAAAAGTGGCATTGCGTTTTTGCAGTACCAATAAATTGAACTGCCTTCCTAGGTAAGAATTTTATAAATTTTGATCGAAACTTCTTCACATTCAATGTGGTGCCTGAGATTGCATGCTTCACATAGAATTGCTTCATACTGTTCATTAACCTTCTACGGCAAGAGCCACACACATAGTAATCTGCTTCAAAATCCTGTATGGTTTGTGTCTTACCTTTAGCTGTAGCCATTTTTATTTAGGCCCAAAAACGACTTACACGAATTATCCTCAGCTTTCAACACAAATATTTGGTATTACAGACTGGAGGAGTCCATGATAAAATTTGCCTAGCTATTTTAAAGTGTATTATTTTTCAAAATACAACCACTAGATGCAGGGGCGCCGGAAGCATTTTGAGGCAGCGGGGGCAGCTACTCAAAAAGGGCACATTTTCAATGACTAATATTAGAATTATAACAAAAAATGATATAACATAATACTTTGGTACCGATAAAACGTTTAATCTAAAAGGCAAGTCTTAAACTTCCCATTCTGTTGTTTAGGTTTTGCTAGGTGAGAAGGTGAGGGGGGTACCTCAACATGTTTGAAAGTAGGGGGACGTGCAATGTTTTAGGGGTACCTTTTTCTGAAAAGTGCGGAATTTTCGGTATCAGTTTTTGAGATATGTGCAGAACAATGGGTATCACTTTCGAAAAATATTGCAAAATTATTAGGAGGGATATTGAGCATTAACAAAATGAATGTCCAGTTAGAAATAAACGTATGAAAAATGTGCAATGTTGAGATTTTTGGCAAAGGACATGCAAAACTTGTTTGATGATTTTATTGTGCTTTGAAAATGTTATTTGCTTTGCGGACTTATGGTCACACTTTTCAGACATGTGCAGAATTATGGGTCCAAACTTTTTAACCAAAATGACACGTCCCTGTTAAAAATTAGGCTTAATTAATCCCCCTTAACCCCGTGAGCTGTTGGCTGTCGTGTCGTATCACACTGCATTGTGCTAAAAGTACGTTTTGCAGTTGCAGATGAAAGTGCAAATGAATTATACAATGAGCTCTGACAGACATTCTTTATGGCATTTAATTGAAGTCATAATTGATCAAAGGGTTTCCGTCTTCGTTACCTTCTTTATTGGTATGGCATCCTCTTTCTTATAAATTCTGATGACTTTGCTAAAGTTCACCTCATTTTGAAAAGCTTTTAGATTACTACAATTGAAGCTTTCGGATTTTGGCACTTAGGGTATACCCAGTCTATTTATCATGACTCAATGCCTTTAACTTGGATTAGTGTTGTGTATTGCATTAGTGTTTGACATGCTCTACTAGAGTCCGTTAAAAGGGGCCCTATTTCAGTTTTCCCTGCCCCCGTGCTTCCGGCTCCCCTTACTGGATGTCTCTTTTCCGTTAATTTTCCCTTGGCACCGCAGCCAGAGAAAAAATCTGCCAGCCATAATTCACAGCAACAACAACAATGTATCTATGGCAGAAAGCATGTTCTAAGCTTAGTTTCGAAACAACAGCTGAAAAGTCTAAAAGCTGCAATTTGAAAAGTGCTAAATTAAGTAGGAAGCATAAAAGCATATAATGTCATTGATTATACACCAAAAATCAACGCTATGATTGTTTAATCTAATCGTGAACGCCCCCGCTTTTCAACGCCTTCACCGTAAATAGAGCAAAAATTTTGCCGGTGCTCACATAAAGTTTAGAGAATTTAAAATAAACAGAAAACTGAAGGCATTGAGTCATAATGCAGGGAAGAGGGTATACCCCAATACGCCAAGTCATAGTCATGAGTTTCGTACTGCGTTGCTATAGGTGCACCTGGGACTAACCACGAAGAGTTGCCTCGTACTGGTTTAGAAAACAGGTTTTGCCAACGGTCAGCTGAAGACAATGGTCGGCACTAGATCATAGTCAGCTAACGTACATGACGCCATACTTGTTGGGGAGACGAGCGAGCGAAAGTCTTCAAATGAGTGAGGCAACCCTCCGTCCTGGATTCAGAGAGCATGCGTAATAATAACTTCGTTCTGTGCGCATGCTTTTTGACTCCATGACGGAGGGTTGCCTCACTTTTTAAAAAACTTTCTCTTGCTCGTCTCCCCAACAAATACATCTTGAAACCAAGGACTGAAGCCGCATTTACACGAGCAAGTTTTCCTTGACAATTTTTCTTTGAGAAGTTTATTTTGCTGGTGTAGATTGGGGTTGATTGAGGAAAAATAACAATCGTTTACTTGACAAGTGTACTTGTTAAAAAGCTGGCGTGCCAGTTTTTCAGCAAGTGCACTTGACAAGTAAATATTGTCATATGCAAAACTTGCCCGTGTAGATGACTTGACAAATTTGACTCAACTCCAGACCCTTCTTTCCGGGTAAGTAATTGCTTTTTCTTAGCTGTCATGACCGCCATGAGGTTAATCTTGACCGATTAAGGGACTTCAATGCTCTTGGAAGCTCTGCAAAGCCGCAAATGCCTTTGGAATACAGAACAAGTTTTAAAAAATAGGTAGACCAATGAAATATGATTGCCTGCTAAGATTTTCAATGAAAATTTCAAAGACTTCAAACGCAAAATTTTAACCATTGGACTTACTGTGAGTCTGAGTTCCCCAATCAAGTTTCCTGCTAATCCTTTGATCTGTCTACGACGATGACTCGCCCAAGGCCGAACCCACCACTTTCGCTGCCTTTTTTTCTCTTAGATTCACAGTACATTAGTAGGGTTGCAGCTGTCCCACACACGAAAAAAGTTACTTCTTTGTTAAAGGGGCCATTTTGGCAAGAAAAATTTGCACAAATAATGTGCCGCGTCAAAAAAACCGAAGCTAACCTATAAACTCCGCTTGCCATAACACAAATAGATATTGTCAAAGATATTTTTTATATTTCTACGCAAAATGTGTAGCAATTGTCAAACAAAACTTGTTTATAATCTACACGGGCAAGGAAACTTGTCATGGAAAATTGCCAAGGAAAAACTGCCCGTGTAATCATTTTCTGTAATCAAGCCTAAAGGCCTATTTAGAAGCATTGCGTCAGTCTTCATTTTTCCCTAATTTAGTGTTCAGAACATTGACTGAGCTGGGGTACTGGCAGTTGACATAGAAAATGGAATTTCATGCCACTTGCAATAAAGTTTTTCATCGAATGGTTGGAATGCGACGATGTCATACCATACTACCACTCATTCATTAGGTTGCCATAGTTTGTATGACGTAATGTACGTTATCTGACTAGGATCTAGTTCCGATCGTATGGCCGCCAAAATCACAAGAAACTATAATGATCACATTGAAAGCAAAGGATCTCCTGAAAAGGATCATTTTGACAAGGACGTAATGCCTGGAATCTTTTCTTGTCCATATCTCATCCAATTCTTAAAAAAAATTAACTGATTTTGTAATGTACGATACTTCTTTGAGTTTCTGATGAAAGTTAAAGCACTTTCATTGCAGTCATTGTATTGAAAAATACAATAAATCATAGGTTGAAGTTATAACCTCGTGATTTTCTTATCGAATTTGTATTAAGGAGTAGATATTTAAGCTTTTTGCAGATAAACAAGCTGGTTTCCCTGTCATTGTTTTCAAAAACACTCTGAGCCTCCCCTTCCCTCAGTCAAAATCCATCTTGTAGAGCGATCCTTTTGGAAAGAAATGTTGAATAGATAGCTGTTGCTGGGAAAATAACCGATTTCACTTCAATTCTTTTTATTTTTGTTTTTTTTAATTGTAATCCTGGTATTGAAGTAGCCTTATTTGCAAACGCTTAAATTCCTAGCATCACGTGTTGGAGTAGTGTTGGAGTCGTTGCTGGAAAATTTAAACAATATAAAAATTTGGCAGTCAGGCCGATCTCCTTCTTCGTAAACAACTTTAAGAAGATCAAAGCGTTAACCAATGATAGTGTTTCTAAATGACAGCAGGCTTGATAACCATATGCCAAAATTTGCTTCAATTCTGAACTGAATTCTAGAAGCATGCGCTAAGATTTACAGCGAAGACTAGTGAACAGTTTGTGAGAGAGCTGAGCAAATAGATAGTTACACCTTTAAGTGTTAAATTTTTCTCTTGCAGTTTGCATGGATCAAAGAAGAAACAGACAGATGTTCTTAAAATACTTTCTCACGCTATTTGTTGAGTTTGTAAACAAGTATCATTTCAGTAGACAACATCAAAAACCAGAAGGGATTAATACGTTACGACCCGCTGATCTTCCTGCAGCAAATCTTTGCAAAAATCTCCTTTGATGTCAGAGTTGTGCTACTGTTTCATTGTGTGCTATATTTGAATTTTCTGTTGAAAACTATCCTAGCAAGTCCACCTCAGATGTGGTCGTTATTTACTTGTCCTGCCTTCAATCTGCTGGACTGGATGCAAATTTGGTGGGTGTGTATAAATCACCGTGTGAATCTCGATGCTAAAATGCCAAATCCAGGTATCATATTTTAGCAAAACATTTTTAATATTTTAAGGGTTCTTACAAGGATGGATTACGATAAGGTAGATAGGAAATGCAGGCAAGAGATAATAGGCCTGCCTATCTTGTCACAAACTTAGTTTGGTAAGAATGAGATATTAGTATCATTTTGAGCAGCGATTCAACACAAGCTATGTAAAGGTTTAAAACTCAGTGGCCCGGCATTCAAAATACTTAAGAACCCCTGTTCTAAGGGTTGCTACAAGGAATATAAAAAGAAAGGGAGCTCCCTGAATGGGGCTCTTTGAAGAGGCTTAGCCACTCATATTAATTTTCAAAAGTTACTTTCAATCCGTCATCTTGTTGCTATTTGATATTTTCAGCCTCCTCAAAATTTGGCAGCTCCTTACCCTCCTGACCTCCTTTTACCCATAGACAGACATTGAAACTGAACATCGGTCTGGCTTAAGGACAATTCAGTGGAAATTTAGAACGAAAATTTATTTAAGTTTTTCTGAAATTGGTTTCAAAGGGAATAAAATGCCCTCTCAAGTTGATTCTAATTTCTTATGCTATAGATACCTGCTTACAAACAAATATTTACATATCATATATACAGATCCACTGAAATTTGCAGAAAGAAAGCAGCTTGTGATGTGCCTCAGATAAGCTTACGTTATACAGGAGCGTAGCCAGGTTGGTAAGATTGAGGGGGCAAAAGTAAGTTGAGCGAGGGAAAATGGGAGCGCACACCCTTTGGGAGGCCAGAAAACCCCCTTTTTCAAAGAGATTTTTTGCCATTACGGGGGCGTGCGACCCAATACAACGGTCTAAAAATAGCACCTGGGGAAATTTCTTAGCTGGGGTCTGCATCTTATCTTATTCAGCGTCCAAAATTACCCTAGACTAACAGCCTTGACTAATTCTGTCAGGTTGCTGCTTAACACTAGGTTCTTGGTTTAGTTAACGATGCATATGATCATTTAAGGGAAGTTTTCGTTCACAACTTCTGATACACAAATACCCTGGATGCCAGAGCCTCAGAGAGTCAAAGGATGAAGAACGGGGAAACGAATTGCGCATCATTTGACTCTCTGAGACTTTGGCACCCAGGGTAGCACACAGGCAACATTCACCAAAATTCCTTCGTCAGTGTGCAACATTTAATGAAAATACAGAAGGGCTTTTCCCTGCCCAAGTTGCAATCACCAAATAGAAGTTATCAACTGCCACCAAGTGCTATTTCTAGACTGCTGTACTAGGTCCCAGGCCCCAAAAGTGGTATATCTAATGATGTTGCTGCTAGTTGTTTTGCCAGCATGTAAATTGGCAGAGATGGTCTACTGTTGTGCCTAGATCCCAGTAGTTGCTTTAACTAAACTTTTCAAACCCCCTTCTGATTTCAAAAAAGGAATACAGGAGGAGTTTTATATTGATGATATCGCTATCAATCATAAAATATAAGGCTTGATATTGAATACACGGCATCCACCTATCCACATCAGATTTTGTCGAACTCGATAATGTCGACTCTAGTTTTGCTTCAGATTTGTTGAATCATGAATCAAATGCCCCTTTTACATGATCAGATTTTGTCGAATTGTAAACAGTGAAAGTTCCCAATTTTGTTTACAAAATGGAGTAGCAGGTTGCTTAAACTGCCATAGTTCGGGTATATAAAAGACGAAGAAATACGGGGCAATTAAATGTACAACATGGACAAACTAATGGCTGAAAAAAACGTCCTGTACGTATTTCGAACATACGATGCGCTTTTGAACGAGTTCCGCTTTGCCGAAGGAAAGGACTACATAAACTACACAAGTATTCAGCGAAGAACAATTCTGCTCCCTCAGCCAGGTCAATGCTGTATAAGCTTGTTATTATTTGGAAAGGACGCCTTCACTACAGGCTGTTTCAAGAACACAGGGGTACCAGGTTAAGAATATAACCAGATTGGAATTGCACTGTTGACAAAGATGAAAAAATCGTGGAAGAACAGAATTGGTTTCAAATAAAGGACACAAAAACATTATTTATAGCTTTGATTATCTATAGCTTTAAGTGTTTTCCTCTCTGTTGCCAAAGGAACTCTGCATTGATGGTCGCTCTGATCATTTGTATGCATAATGGTTATCCATGCCTAACTGTTAATTATGCATTCTATATTAATGCCTTTCCATTATATCCTCCATCACTCTCGTTTTAATCATTCTAATGAATCTTGTGGCATTTAATATCTTCCCACGTGCACGAAAAATTGCTTGTCTTAAAAAATTAGCAAGCACCTAAAAAAGAATTTCACCAGGTGAGTGCGTGGGCACAAGATAGGATTTTAATAAGCCTTTATATGTAAAACCTGGCCACCTATATTTGAATTTGCACTTTTCAGGCAACTTTGTCTATCTTCAACATCATTAGAGTCAACAAAATCTATTGTAATGCAAAATACACGATCAGACAACTTTCCATTCATCTTTAAGAAGCAGGTGTTCTTTAAAAAGGCAGGCTACACAATTTGAAAACATATTAGGCACACTACTCAGTATTTGATGATCGATCAATATACTGCAGAGATGGAAGGTACTAACTCACACATAAAATCGTGTTGAGCATGTTAACTATAAGTCTAAAAGCAGTTGATATCTCGAATGCCTACTTAAGTTTCATATAATTATCAATCCATCCTACATACAATTCTACACAACTACAGAACAATTAGATAAAATACGACGTAAAAATTAAATACACCTTGCTTACAGAATTGCAAACTAAATAAAGAAACAGATATTACATGATTGTATATAAGATAGATTGATTAAGGAGGAGCTCCCTATATAGATAAACTAATCGACAGACCCCCCCCCCCCCCCCCACCATAAAAGCAAAGAAACTAAAATCTTTATTAGTAAAAAAGAATATAAACCAGATTAACAAATATCCAATTACAACACATAAGATTCGATGAAATAGAGTTTCAATTTAAAGCGAAACATTAAAACAGAACCAGCAACACGCATAAAAAGTGGAAGAGTGTTCCATAGTTTAAAACCAAAATATTGAACTGCTTTCTGTCCATAGAAAAAGGTCCTTTTTAATGATAAAAAATTACACCTCTTGTGGCCTGACGAGTTCCTAACCTGTGGATAGAAGAGTTTGGAGTGAAGTAGTTATGAAAAAAGATTGACGAGAGCTTATTGATAGCTTTGAAAACGAATATTTAATCGAATCATATCCTCAAGTTTCAATATCCTTAATGAATGAAATAAAGGTGCAGATGGAGCAGAAAATTATTACAATCTTATGCATCTGAGGATTTTCTTTTGGAGAAGAAATAGTAGATGAAGGTAAGTTTCAAAGGTAAGATCCCAGACAATAATACCATAATTGAAAAAAGACGAGAATAGTGAGTTATACAGACAGACAGAGGTAGATAATGGAATATATTGCCCAAGTTTAGAGAACAACCCACATGTTTTAGAAAATTTCTTGTAGAGTTTACTGATATGGTATTTCCATGATAGACGTTCATCAACCAGAACACCCAAGAATTACTTCTATTTAGTCGTTTTTGTAATTTTCTTGCCAAGTTTAAGGTTTTCCAGATTTGATACCTTCTTTCTAGATGAATGAAAGAATACAAAATATTTTTTGTCAATGTTTAATGCAAACTTGTTACAATCTAGCCAGGATTTGACTTTGATTAATTCCTTATTGACTTTTCTGGTCAACGTTGTGAGATCCTCATATTCAAAGTGAATATTTATGTTTTCAGCAAATAGGAAGAAGGATAATAGCTTAGAAGAGTTAGGCAAGTCATTTATGTAAATAAGGCATAGTAAAGGACCCAGCATTGATCCCTGAGGAACACCACATATTACGTCACATGTTGGAGATGAGTGACCATTAACTGAAACAATCTGCTTGCGCTAACTCAGATATGACTGAAACCAATTCAGAACAGTTCCTCTGATTCCATAATGTTCAAGCTTATTTAAAGGAATATCATGGTGTACAGTATCAAAAGCTTTTTGGAGATCAATAAATATACCACAACCAAATCTATTGTCTAAAGAACATTTGATATTTCAGTTAGACTGACCAGTGGCCATTACAGAAACCTAATTGCATGTTGAATAGCAATTCATATACTTCAAGAAAACTATATAAACGTTTATACATTATTTTTTCAAATATTTTGCTGAAAATTGAGAGTAGGGAAATTGGTCTAAAGTTTGATTTGATGGTAGTGAGACATTTCTCCATTAAGGGGAGAGCTTTTGTTTTTTTCAGCTTATCTGGGAAAACACTTGTTTCAAATGATTCGCTGATAAAGGTGGATATAGCAACAGAAGCCCGACGATTTAAAATCCTTTATAACTTAATTGGAATACTGTTAGGGCCAATAGATTTACCATTCTTCAAAGACTGAAAACCCAGTGATACTCCTTCAAAAGTGCAAGAGGAAATGAAAAAGGAATTCAAATTAGGATTAGATAGGTAAGATATCCAGGAACAAAGCAATACGACGACGAGAATCCAATGTAACGAGATAAAATTTTCAAAATAAATTAATTTTGAGGAATACTAATATTTCGCCCCAGCATACAGGGCTTCTTCAGAGTAAATGAAACGAACGAGCAGCGCTGTGGAGAAAAAATGGGATGATGGAAGTGGGGGAGGGAAGGGTGGTGGGTGATGTGAGGGTATGTGGGTGGTGCTGTGGAGATTGATGCAATGGGATGATAATGATGACTATGAATATGAATATAAAAAACAAGAATAATATGATAATAGTTGTGATGGAACTGAGAATAATGGAATGGTGATGATAGTTATGGTGGTAAGACAGTGGAGTCTTTGGTTTTCTTAGGATCTTCTTTATGATGTCACTTGCAACATTTGTAAAGAACTGATTGAATTCATCGGCTGTTTCCCTACTTTCTTTGGACAAATTTTTCTTCCAGTCCAGTTAGATGTTGATGTAAAAGGTGCCAACTGTTATGCCATATCAACCATTTTAAATTCTTGCTGCCTATAAGATCCAAAGAAAAATTTTATAAATTTTTAAAAAAAATCTTAAGTATTGAATGTAAGTACAGTTGATATGGAGCAGATAATTACAGCGATGGTGCCAAGCAAAGGGAATTTACTTCTAACCTTTCCACTTTTTACTGGTCTTCTGAAGTTTACATGAAAGTAGCCTTTCTATCATTTTTCTAACGCTAGAAAAACTTTTCATTTTATATAGGCTATTGATGCTTATGAATGTTATCTTTCAATCAAAAAGATCTTAAACATCATTTATGGTCAAAACATCCATAAAACTGGCAACAATATCATTCTAGTCCATAAAATGACAATTTCAACATAAGTAAAATGCATAAACTGCTAACCATGAAAAGCGTGACCAGATTTCAAGCAAAAAATGTTCCAGTGTCCGTTAATCGTTCATAACTATATAAGCGCTGCCCATAGCCTTCCCCAGGTGCCGTTCGTTGGGAGATGCACATAAATGAATGATCATGCCAACAGGCCCGTTGCCAGCTACTGTGCTTAAGGAGGGTTTCCGAATCCCATCTGCCGACAAAGTGGGTGAGCTATCCTTTATTTGCGGACAGGTTTTGGAAATTTGCCGACTAAGAACCCCTAGTTGGCAAAAGCCTCCTTGCTTTTTCAATGGAATTTGTTTCAAAAAGAGTGTCAAACGTATGTACGGTATCCGTGATATTCCACTGCATTAGTAAGAAGACACCAATCATCTTCTTTGATTCTTTCTCTGAATTCTAATAGATAAGTATAAGCACTTGGTAAAAGTGGTTATCTCTAACTTTCGATATATTTTTACTTTTTTGATCTAGAGAAACTGCTTGTATTCACTCAGTGACAGGTCTAGGGGGTGTTATAGGAGTTCCAGCACACCTGGTCTAAGCTTTAGTCTTTTGTCGAGTAACCAATTAGTGAAGGGTTTGGTCAGCAAGGTCTACCTGAGCTTTTACAGCTCATACTCTTCTGTTATCGCCTTCTTTGGTAATTGCATAGTAATTTTCTACACCTCTAAGGTCTTTTATTTTGTCTGGCAGGAAATTTTGTCATACTAAAAATCATATATTTGGTTTGCAACACACATTTATTAGGTGGATTGGCAGCAATATCTCTGACAGGTCTATTCCCATGATCTTTTAGTGTATTGCTCTCATACCTGGGTTGGCGCTACTGCTTTTTTATGCCTTCTATACAAAACTTAAACCCTTACAGTAAAATACAATTCATCTCATTAACAACTGCAACTTTACAAATCCCTGCAACTTCATTCTCCTCGGCGTTGTATTGCTAACCAATCCATTTTTAACAATTATTTCCATACACATTGCTACCAGGAGATCTGATCTTTTATCTCTGATTCCCCAAGATATCCTCCGAATCTTCCTCGTCTTTCCTTTCTAGAGCTTGTAAACTTTGAAACGCTTTGGAACGCCCTTCTTAAACTTCAGACTTTTATAGCCGATCTATATTCAAAACCAAAATCAATAAACCTGATAATATCATCTTCCCCTTTTCATAGCCTTGAGTCATTGGTAAAAGGAGGGGGCACCAAGATTGGTGAGTGCTTGGGGCACCAATGAACCTCAATCTGCTCCTGGATAATGCAATGAGTAATGACCTACTTGAAGAATTTACTTCTACAAGGGAAAGACGTCCATGTCTGCCGTGCAGTAGGCTTCCCTTGACCAGCAAACGATTTACTTGTATCAAAAACGGATGGCGCATACCGAAACAAGGAAAACAGTATCTCGTGATGCCTGAAAGAATATGTTGGATCGGTATCCCCTTTTACTTTTTTTCCAGTAGCCAACTCTACCCAAAGCTTTTCGACATTCAAGCATGTAAATTTAGCTAGTTCAATAATAACAAAATCTAACCAAAATTGGCTTGTATCTAGCTCCTCGTGATTGCAAAGATTCGACTCATTACAAACTGAATGCCCTTTTTGTAAGTGTTCCGTCCAACTGAGTACTGAAGTCTATCTTTCCCAGCGCGAAATCATTTGTGATAAAAGCTAATTTGATCGGGGTGTTCATCGTGCTTTCAAATAAGTATTTATACAAGATTAATAGCATTTAGTTGGCTTTTAGCGATATTCCAGAGAATAAATCTTTAAAGATCTGGGAACTATTACACATTCTAAAAACAGCATTCTGGTAGCATTTTGAAGATGGAACTCAATTAAATCCTTTACGTGTGTCAATCCACAACCATTCTAAATTTCTTGTTTGCTATGATTGGTATTCTTGATTTGCAGTAATCAATTCAAGAGTCAACAAAGTCGTAGAGATAATCAATTCAATTGTCTGGGAACAAATCAATTCTTAGTCAATAATCAATTTTCAAATTTATATGCTTGCATTCTAGAAATAGCATTTGGGGGCATATTGAAGATCCGTGTCGATTCAAATCCTTTCAGTGTGCTATAATTAGCATCCAAAGCAAGTTGTTTGTTATTGATTTTATTCTTAGCGGAGTTAACGAGAAAACGTGTTAGAGGTCTGGGAACGAGCACATGGTCTAAAAATAGGATTTGGAGGTATTTCGACGTTGGTTGGTGATCTAAATGACATAACCGTGTTATGATTAGTATTTATACCAATTTTCATGTCTTTGATTTCATTTTCGATAAAGTTATAGAGATAATCAATTTAGGAGTCAGGGAACAATGAATCATTCTAAAAATAGCTTTAAGGGCATTTCTCAGACTGGGTCCCGTTCCCATCTTTTTCAGCATGTGGAATTGTATGTTTCTACAAATTTTTATGCTTTTATCACGATTTGCGCATTCATTCTGCTGATCTTCAACACTATAAGCTTTAGGCGCGAGAGGTTCCAACAAAGAGAGATTCGGTCACTTCCTCGTGTTGATGTAAAAGAACAATAGGTTGTTCGATCCAGTCTTTTTTAGATCAGTGAGTCCACAAGCCTCTTTTCTGCGTTTACGGGCTCCAGAAGCCTCTTTTCTGCGTTTACGGGCTCCAGAAGCCTCTTTTCTGCGTTTACGGGCTCCAGAAGCCTCTTTTCTGCATTTACGGGCTCCACAAGCCTCTTTTCTGCGAGTGTTGTTGCATGACCTGAGTCTATCTCAGTAAACAAGAAGCCGCACAGACAGCAATAAGTGAAATCTTTAGATTTAATGAGCAACCAGAAAAAAATGCTTCAACCCCCGTTCAAGGGCATTATTTGTGCATTGCGGCTTTGCTACATTGTTTAGAAATTCTAAAAGCGATTAGTTAGTTTACAAACGAAGACTATGTATATTCCTATCCAAGTGAATTTTCGAAGCTGGATATCAAAAATCCTGGATTAAAATGCACAAAAATACACATTAATCTTTATATAGCAGCCAGTTTTATATTAACGAAAAACGTGACCGTTCAATAATTGAAAAGTGCTCTCTTGCGGTAGGATTATCGGGTCATGCAAATTACGCTGTGATTTTGCCGTTATTCTGAAAATTTTTTAAACATTTTCCTAAATTTACTTAAACCTTCAATTCAACTAGTGCTTTTCGAAACGATGCTTCAAAATTAATCGCTGTGGCATTTAATGACATTGAATATGCCTTGACTCAGATGTTCTGTGCTTAGTAAACAGTGAATTCCTCTTAAAAAGCATCAACGTAAATCAGAAATTGAATAACGTGCTATTAAAGGTAGCACTTCAATTTTAAAATAACTTTGTATGTTATAAAGCAATAGCTGTGATTCAACACGAATACAATGTTTGTGAGTTTGGCCATGAAAACCTTGACGTTGGCTAATTATAGCAACGTCTATTATTCATAGTTTATAGAATGCTCCTAAACATGAAAAAATACACCAGCAAGAAAGCGAGTTGCACAGTGGTGACGTCATTAGTCCACTTAGGTATATACATTAAGGTTTATATTTTTCCAAAGAAGCATGTGGATAAACAAAGGCTCGTTATTTGTTTGGCCTAGACCCAGTTGGCCGTGTGTCTAAATGACGGACTTGATCAGCATTTCAGAAAAAGGTAGAGCACGTTGAAAAAGGTAGAGCGGGATTTTAATGCTCCGGGAACTTTCAGTTTGAAAGAAAATAACAAAAGTTGGAATCACAAACACAAAATATCATTTGATGTGCATGTGAATGTAAAAAAGTGAGTGTAAGAATGCGTGAATGTGAATAAAAAAAGCGTGAATGTGAATGTAAAAATGCGTGAATGTGAATGAAAAAAGCGTGAATGTGAATGTAAAAATGCGTGAATATGAATGTAAAAAAGCGTGAATGTGAATGTAAAAAAGCGTGTATGTGAATGTAAAAAATGCGTGAATGTGAATGTAAAAATGCGTGAATGTGAATGTAAAAATGCGTGAATGTGAATGTAAAAATGCGTGAATGTGGATGTAAAAATGCGTGAATGTGGATGTAAAAATGCGTGGATGTGGATGTAAAAATGCGTGAATGTGAATGTAAAAATGTGTGAATGTGAATGTAAAAATGCGTGGATGTGAATGAAAAATGCGTGGATGTGAATGTAAAAAATGCGTGTTTGTGAATGTAAAAATGCGTGAATGTGAATGTAAAAACGCGTGAATGTGGATGTAAAAATGCGTGAATGTGAATGTAAAAATGCGTGTTTGTGAATGTAAAAATGCGTGAATGTGAATGTAAAAACGCGTGAATGTGGATGTAAAAATGCGTGAATGTGAATGTAAAAATGCGTGTTTGTGAATGTAAAAATGCGTGAATGTGAATGTAAAAAAGCGTGTATGTGAATGTAAAAAATGCGTGAATGTGAATGTAGAAAAGCGTGTATGTGAATGTAAAAAATGCGTGAATGTGAATGTAAAAATGCGTGAATGTGAATGTAAAAATGCGTGAATGTGAATGTAAAAATGCGTGAATGTGAATGTAAAAATGCGTGAATGTGAATGAAAAATGCGTGGATGTGAATGTAAAAAATGCGTGTTTGTGAATGTAAAAATGCGTGAATGTGGATGTAAAAATGCGTGGATGTGAATGAAAAATGCGTGTTTGTGAATGTAAAAATGCGTGAATGTGAATGTAAAAAAGCGTGTATGTGAATGTAAAAAATGCGTGAATGTGAATGTAAAAATGCGTGAATGTGAATGTAAAAATGCGTGAATGTGAATGTAAAAATACGTGAATGTGGATGTAAAAATGCGTGAATGTGGATGTAAAAATGCGTGGATGTGGATGTAAAAATGCGTGAATGTGAATGTAAAAATGCGTGAATGTGAATGTAAAAATGCGTGGATGTGAATGTAAAAAATGCGTGTTTGTGAATGTAAAAATGCGTGAATGTGAATGTAAAAACGCGCGAATGTGGATGTAAAAATGCGTGGATGTGGATGTAAAAATGCGTGAATGTGAATGTAAAAATGCATGAATGTGAATGTAAAAATGCGTGAATGTGAATGTAAAAATGCGTGAATGTGAATGTAAAAATGCGTGGAAAATTAATGCGAGGTCAACTATTCTCTTTTAAAATCGCCTGCTCTTGATTTTTTGTTTACGATGTTTTGAAGCTGAAGTGGATGTAAGTTTGCAGAGGCATCTGCCATGTACACTTTTCAGATAAGAACACTGGTGTTCAAATTAACAAAATGGAAGAACAACCTCAGAGAACGCCCACCCTCAGATGAAAAATTAGAAGAAAACACAATGCATTTTGAAAAAGAGCAGATTCTAGAATATAAATTTTTCATCGTGTCCTTTCGGACCCTTATTCTGACGTTTTATGCTCTTAGGAGTGTCAGACGATAAAGCTTTTAACCAATATGTTGTAAAATGTTTGCTTTTTTCTAAGCCATTTTCAAGAGCAGATTTTATAAACAAATCAACTGTGCTAGTTACAAATTTCGTGCAAAGCTTTTATCAAGTGGCCTTAGAAACAGTCGATGGTATTTAGTTGCAGAAATATCAATGGTGAAATAAGAACAACATTAAGGACATAGAGCCACAGATTATCCAAAAAACTAGAACATCGAGAATCAGCAACAAAACTATCTGTCTCTTGTATAGCAGAGGGTGTTTCTTCATCGAAAGGCTTCTCATCAAAACAATGTAACAAAATAAATGCAAACTCTCTCTGATCTAATCTAATTCATGTCAATACGAGGTTAATAAAACAGAACAGAATATAACATATAAACGAGGCTTTATACTAGTACATGTGCAGCACTTATAACCCTGTACTTTTTCTGATAGAGTTTTGACTTCTAACAAGCTTTGAGGAGGTTGTTTTGCAATCGAAAACCAATTATGTTTCTATTGTAGAGGCTTTGCTATATACCACAAATTAAATTTGATCAGGCAATATTTTTAATGGTCGATTCGCAGGAAAAAGACCTACATATACTGGGTGGCAAGGCTTCGTTAATTTTTGTTAAAGGTAAAAATTTCTAAAACATTTTTAGTGACATAGCTGTTTATATGGGGTAGCAGGAGGCTAAGTAAAAGAACCCAAATCTAGGCGTTGTTGGAGAACCATTCACTAAACTTTCCTTAAATGCTTACTTAGTCATGATGCAAAATGTGCAAGCTCCTCTGATGAACACATCAACAGCGAGAGAGACTGTCAGCTTGACGAGAAAATCTCCTTGGTATTTCTTAAGCAAAAACGCATTAGTGAAAGGTCAGTTTCAAGTCTTTGGAGAGTTAAAGACTTGCTTCGTTCATCGATAACTGACTTAAGGACGACTTAACCACTGTCCATCCACTGCGTGATTCTTCGATACACAAGGAAAAGACTGATGAGATAACCCTGATCAACGTTGCAAATTCATTTGGCAGTGAAGAAAGTGCCCGCACCTTAGGCCGGTTTTTAAAAATATTTCACAGAGACGGAAATATGTATTTGTTTCAAATGGGGTAAGGATGGGAAGGCCCGAAAACCAAGGTTGGCTATTTTGCAAATTTAATAAGAAAATTAAAATCATTATTCGAATGGGCTTCAGATATTCATAGACAGTGAAACTTCGCTTTGAAAGAGACAGGGTTTGGAATTCGCTTTGAAGTAAATTCGAAAATTCTTTTCAGATCTTTACATCATATTTTGGGTTTAAATTTGAAATGTTTTTATTAATTTTGCATGAATGACTGGATCAACATGTATTCTTTGATAAGCTGCAATAAATCGGAACATTTGTTGAGTACAATGGGCATGTATGTGTGAAGGATGGGTACCTGTCGCTTAACCGGGGCCAAGTCCACTTAAAATGCAAATTATAAGAAAAATGAGTACAGCGTGTTGTAACAGAATTATGAATCATACATGGAAGAAATATTTACACTCTCACAAAACTTCAAAGCCCTTGAAATGAGGATTTATACAATTAAATATGATCAAGAGTGCATGGTCCCTAAATGGAATACAAAGCCATGTCTGCTTTCAACAAAGAAAGTTCTCACTATGTGCAATGTGTTATATTTTTGGCTCTTACTAATACTAATAATGTTTTGGAAAAAATGTTTGTGCCCTTTCTATTCGTTTTTGCCCTCTTATTCAAACCTCTAATTCAGTTCTGCGGCAACCATGGTGCCCCCCCCCCCCCCCGGGTAGTATGAAAATCGAGACATTTTGTTTTGATTAAGAACGTATACTTATCATATCACATTTCAAATGCATAGAAAAATTTATTTGATTGATTTATTAATTGACTTTTTTGTAGCTACAGAGTTAAAATTTCAAGCTTTTAAGTTTAAAGTTTAAGTTTAAATTTTAAGTTTTTATTTCAACTAATCATGAAAATTCTTGTATCCCAGTGTCTAGAAAGAAAATGCTCGAACTTTGACACTTAATGATTGGTAGGCCCTGTATATGCCTAAGCCCTAACAATTTTAGTGCGGTCCTGGTTAAATGGCCTGAAAATTCGTGTAATTTTGCTTGATAAGAGGGGCTGCAGCTACCCCCAGCTCATTTGCATCCTACGCCTTTGGCTTTCCCGGTTCGCTTCGGAGAACATCAATAAGAAACTGAGAGTAAGGGCGACTAGAATAGTCATGAGCTCCACAGCAAGGCTCCGTCTAGCAGTTTACGCCGTTTCAAAAGATAAATCTGGAAAAGGCAGAAAATAGGCTACAACTGCAGTCAAGTCAACAACAAAACTCGCAGTCACCTTAACAGAACCAGCATGTCTAGTTCACCCACTTATTCAATATGCATCCTTGATCAACTTTTCTCTTCAAAAAAGCCGTTATCGTATGCTCTGTTGTTATTGTAAACGATACATCAAGGCTCGTTTTGCAAAAAATGAAGAAAACATTCCCAGTCCCAAGTGGAAAATATAATACACTCATTATTTTTTTTAAGAAACTAGCTATAAGAAACGAGTACTGGACAGTCAGAAAAAGTTAAGAAATTTCAATGCTCGAAGCAAAAAAGAGAACAACAAAATTTGTCGTAAGAACATGCTCCCTTCTTCAGTCTGACGGAAGCTGGCTCGTTCAATACAGCCAATTTTCCTTTTGATGGCTGTTTCCTTACTGCAACATAATGGCGAATAGATTAGGTACCAAAATAGAATATCAATATCATTGATAACGAATACATGCTCGAAACGTCGTGTTTTTAAAAATCTTTATCATTTTGGTCAGGGGCGGACTGGCTATTTTTTTCGGACCGGGCACATTTTGATCAAACCGGCCCATAATAATACCAAATAAAAAATCCTCGGAAAATGCTAGTAAATGTTAGTCTGTAAGTAAAACAAGTTTTTAAATTCAGTAATTTTGTGCATGGATGAATGCTGAACAGAACACTGTTAACAGAACACTGTTAACAGAACATGGTTAACAGAACATGGTAAATACGTTATTTGCTGACTAAACAATGAATAAACAAACATTTTAACTCCTTGGTTTGATTTTGTCTCTAAATGCAGTAACTTCATATATGCAATTACAGCAATAAGAGACGTCGGAGCTCTGTTGAAGAATTTGCGAATATGTTGATAATGTGATCGTTCTGGATTTCATCTAACAGGCGTTTTTCTAAGAACATTAACATGAAGGACTCCAGGTTTGGCTGCGAGAATTCAGGGGCGAAACTACCGGGGGGGTGTGGGGGGGTGTGACACCCCCCCAATCCAAAAAATAGTCGATTTCGCAGGGCAATCGAAGATTTCGCAGGGCGCCAAGAAAAGCTTTATTGCCACGCAGAAATGCCACCTCTGAAGTTCGTAAAGAGCCGTTTAGGAATTTTGAAATGGAAATATCGTATTTGTTATGAACCTCCCTTCCTGACATTGCATTTTAGAGAACGGAACAGGTATGTAAGGAAAAGCTCCGTTATTTGCAAAGCGAAAGCATTTCTTACCGAAAGTCATAGCCAATGGTACCCTGGGTACCAGAGCCGCAAAAATTAAAATTAAAAAATTATGAGAGTGAGAGCTTCTCTCTTTGGTCAAGATAGGAATTTTTTATCATTTTTTCTATTATCTTTTAACAGTGCATGAACTTAAAAACATAATAAATCGTTAAGATACCGATTTTGTTTCATCTAATTGCTAACTTTTTCACGTAAATTTTTATTATTTTTCTTTTATTTGCATTAATTCAGTAAATCATTTTCTGTATCATTGCAATGTTTTAATTTTGGATGGCCTTCTTGATACAAGAAACTGCACATTTCTGTTCAGGAAAAAAAAATTCTCCCAATCAAAACAACATCTTCCTCTGTCATTCACAACTACGTGCAATCTGAAACGAACGGTTGCCGTTTCTTTCCTTCCCCAACGTCTAACACTAGAGTTTTAGCATGACATCCCCCTCCCGTTTTTTCCCAATTAACAATAATATTTTCAATAAACAATCAATTCTTTTAGCACAATAGTATTTTGCTAAATTTTTGTCTGAAAGATGCTTTTTAGCCCTTTTTACAAGGTATAATTTCAAAAAATTTCTTCACGTCGGACCCAACCATGGTGGGTCCTCCTACCTCACTAAACTCGACTCTTAGCCCCACTGGGTTAAATTTCGTTGCGCTGTCTACATCATGTACCCACTTCCCCCACCCCCCCAATTAGCTGTTTATTAGCTTAATTTTGCAAACCAACATTAAATGAAGTGAATATAAAAGAACAATTTACGCTCGCGTAGAGAAATAGAAATTTCATAGGCAATGAAGTTTCAAGTTTGTTCTTTTTGCTTAGAAGTTTGTCCTTGGTAAAGACCAGTGTACACTGGTAAAGTTTTCACTAGTAACCTATAGACAAACCGTTGCTACGAGGTCTGCAGGGCACCACTCAGTTTTGCAGGGCAGAAACCCTTTTCACCCCCCCAAAACTATTGGCCAAGTTACGCCCCTGTGCGAGATACTACTACGTAATCTGTTCTTTATATATTTTAAAGTGGAAAAGCTTGTTTCACACTCCACTTGTGTCACAGCCAAAGTTACCAGGTATTTATAAGCTTTATAAAGCTCTGAATAAGCAGACGATTGCATGTTAAACTGGTATAGAAGCTTGAATACACATGAAAAGCAACAACGGCATATTCCTTCACCACCTGCTTGATATAAATCATCATCTGAATCTTGGGCATTCAATGATTCATCCTCAGATGAAGTACTTGCAAAGCCTTCTTCGCCATCGGCTCCATAATCCTCTCCAACTGTCTTCATTGGCCTTGGAAATGTTTCGTGGAAATCCAAGAGCTGTTCCCTCAATACGATGCTATCCAGTCCAATCCTTTTGCAAATGCTTTCCAGGGCCTCTTTAGGCAGGCCTTCTTTTTAAAATTCTTCAAAGCGGCTAGGGTCTAAGTATGAAAAATCTTGGCACAGCTCTCTATGATTGGATAACCTACTTTTTATGCTTTGCAATACTTGATCCATAATCACGTTAAAGACTTCCATTTTGAAGGATTCATGTGGTTCACGAGAGACAGAATCGTCAGCCTCACCAGTGCGTTCATCAAAAGGTAACTTTCTTGTTCGTATCCTTTTTGTAGGTAGCTTTTCTTCTACAACAAAGTCGACATCGAGTTCTGCAAGCTTCCTGTTTGCATTCTTTGAAAAGTTTGTGGCAATCTTTAAAATGTTCTCAAAGTCTCTGCTAATTTTTTCAAGTCTTTCAGTTGCAGAGCCTACCATTCTCCAAGCTTGCATGAGGTCAACACCTCTAGTCTGAAGATACTCCGACAATGGTGTGGTGATAGCAAAAATTGCATGGAAAACAGTAGCTGTTACAATCGTCTCAAATGTCAAGAGTTTTCCTAGTAATGTTCTTGCATCATCCCTAGCAGATGTGTTAAACTCGTTATTGTGAGCTATGCCAGATAAAATAATCAACATGTCAATATACAAGGCGTTTTGTTCGTTGTGAATGAAATCGAAATCTCCAAAGACCTTCTGAATGGCTCCAGCTTTTGCCCACCAGCGCGTCTTACCAATCGTGTTTAACTTCTTCAGTTTTTCTGTTCCAACTTTACCTGCAAGATAGTCATTCCACTGATTCATTCGCTTGTGTGACTCTCTGAAGAAGGTAGCAACTGAATTTAAAAGGGCGAAGAAACCCATAGCAGGAGTGATAGCAGAGGTAGTGTCTCCCAGGACAAGATTCAAGGTATGTGCATAGCACCACACATGAATATGCATGTCTGCAACTTGTTTGCTTTTTGCCCGTACGCCATTGTATTGGCCTGACATATTGGCTGCTCCATTGAAACTGTCTTCAATGCAATCTTTAATATCAATGTTGAAGCGTTCTAGATTACCTTAATAAGGTCAAACAAATTTTGTGCTGTTGAACCTGTTGCTTGAACAAGAATCAGCAACCTCTCGAAAAAAAGACCCTGGTATGCATACCGGACAACAATAGAGCATTGATCTTTGCAAGATACGTCTTGGGTTGTATCCATCTCGATCGAGAACAGCTTTGCACCTTTTACTTGGTCAGATATCTCTTTTTGTATCAAATCTTTTCTTATGTTTGTTAATTTTATAACTGTTGATTTTCTTAAAAAGGTAATTAACGATCCACGGCCCCTCGCAAACTTTTTGGCGTCCTTTTTAGATTTCATTCGGCTATGTCTACGATCCAAAGTTATATTATATTTCTGAACAATTTTTGTTAAATGGGATTCAAGTACAACATCAAACTTTGAAACCAACTTTATAATTTCCAAGAAATTTCCATGGTTAAGCGAATCATCGTAAAGTTTGTAAAGTGCTTCGTTTCGCTTTCCTCGGAAAGCGAGTCCTTGCCGACCTAACAATTTTATTGTTTCGATTACTCTTACAAGTACACTGCGTCTGAAATTAATATCGGCGATTTGCTTGTTTAATGACGCATGATCAACTACATTTTCAAGCATAGCCTTAGACAGGTACGCCATGTATGCTTCGGCGCAATGAGAATGCGATTTCAGCTGCTCGTGCTCTTTTATTCTTGTGTATAAATGCTTCTTATCTTTGATATTACACGAGAATCCTGGATCAGCATTGTTTCCAAATGCAAGACATATTGAGCAATGCATAGTCTGATTCTCCGCAAAATACGTCAACCAGTGTCTTCTTATTTTCTCTCCTTGCTCGCATGGGCAGTAATAAGCAAGGTCAGCATTAAATGAAACATCAACACTAACAGGACGAAATTCAAAAAAGGTTTCAGGCTGGCTACTTTTGGACGCTTGAAGAAGTGGTCGTTGAATGACGCTGAATGTTTCGGGGACGGGCAATCAGGGACAAAATCATTCTCGATTTCCTCGGTGCATGCTTCTGTCGATGTCGTGCTTTTTTGTTCCTCTTCTGAATCTGATTCTTAAAAAAAGAAGTGAAGAAATTACAAAACTTTCTACTGTAACATCAAGATTGAAAAGCACTAAACGTCTCGAGGCACAAAGAGTAGGGTTAAGTTGTAGTGACTCTACTTAGGCCTGTTCACGTTAATTTTTCCTTCTCATTCATTCCATCATTTTCCCACATTCTCACATCGCAGCACAAGCATCCTCTACGTCACTCTCATATCACGCATTCGCTAATCCCTATTTTTTAGATAATCTTTGCCAAGCTATTCAATTTACTCATCACCTTCACTCGCCCTTCCTATCCTTTGTTTTCCTTACATCATTCGTGTTAATTTTAGATATTCATTTCTGTATATAAGCATGTTAATTTTTATGTAAGTCAGTTCAGTTCAGAGTTCAGTTACAATCAAGCAAAAAAAAAAAAAAAAGAACGTTCCTATAAAGTATCTACGTATTTGTTAAAAGTTTCTAACCGAACACTTCACTCTAGCTGAAAATCAATAGTGAAAGGCGTTGGAAAGTAATTGAGATCAGATTATACAATTAACAATTGAGATTAGAGAGGTGCAGGGTGAGGCAGGGCCGCACTAAGGACTTTGGGGGCCCTGGGCTCACTGGTGTTATGGGCCCCTCCTAAGTATGCAAAGGTGCTGAGAGAAGATACTTGCAGACAGAATTAAAGAGGCATATGATCAATGGATTAGGTTATTATATAACTAAAAACAAACAAAACAGAACTACAGCAAATCTCGAATAAGGCAAACAGAAAATTGATTTAACGAGTTGTAAAACAAGTAAATAGGTTCTAAAATTTGTGTTTTCTTGTCTTAGTAAGTGCAAATTTTCTACTAAGTTTTTGAACATCTAATTTTCTTAAAATATCCGTATTGGATGCCATCAAACACAGTGCCACGTTTCTTTCTTGTGACATTGTTGAACAAAACTGGTTCTTAACTCTTTTCAAAATGGAGAAGCTTCTTTCTCTAGAGGCAACACTGCAAGGCAATGTTAACAATAGCCTCAAAGCAATCATAACATTGGGAAATGTGGCTTGGGTATTGTTATTCCTGACAAGGTTAAGTAAAAACTGCCCAGTTGATATTTCTTTAAGCTCTTGCTCTTTCATTCCTTTCCCTCTGCTGACTCTTTCTTTCCCTTGCGTTTGTTTTTTACATTCTCTCACTTTGGTTATGTATTTCTGAAGCGGTTCCTTAGCATAATTGAAAAATTGCATCATTTCGTGCTCCATATCATCATCAAAGTGCCCTGGATATGCATGTGTTAAGGCCTTGAACCCTTCTGAAATTTCTTCTGTTCGTAATGCACAGATAAACCCAAATCTCTGTTCAATAACATCATAGCTAGCTTTTCGCATGGAAAGTTCTGTTTGTAAGCTGTCGATGATGGGCAAATACGTGCCAATGTAAAATTTCTCTCCACCAACTAACTCCACTTCTTTTTTTGCACTTTCGTCTGCCAGTCTCAGTCTTTTCTTTTTTCTTTTCATTTCATCTTTGAATTGCTGTTCGGTGCTGTCTAGAAACGTTTTGGCCTTATCAAGATACCGTTGGTATTCTTCTCTATTTCGCATCCACGAAATGAATAGCTCAAGACTGTTCAATAGATCGATTGCAGAAGGCATCGTCAGGCTCACTGTTTGAAGTGACAAGTTACTTATGTGTATTCGCTTTAGAAGATCATTCCAAAACACAGCCATCAACTCAAATTCAAAAGATTCGAGTTTTTCTGATAAGGATGTTGCGTCATTTCTATTGGACAATGTTTGATCTTCATCAAGTGCAATTTCATCCAGAGTTTCTTTTATAGAACGTGGTGCCAGAACTAATGCTCTTATAGCATCATGTCTTGCAGACCAGCGAGTATCACATATCTTTTTAACAACCAATTCCCTTTTGGAGAGCTTTGATTGCATAGTGTTCCAGCGATGCGTGGAGGCTGCTAAAAATGTATACACCTCTTGTACAGTTGAGAAAAAGGATACGCTTATAAGCAGCATTGGGCTGCAGCATTTCCCACTAAATTTAAGGAATGGCTTGTGCAGGGAACATAAAGGGCACATTTGTTAATTTCTTTTATTCTTGCCTGAACTCCAGAATATTTTCCAGACATGTTTGACGCATTGTCATAAGATTGACCGCAACAATATTTAATATCCAGATTTAACGAGTTCAATGTTTCAATGATAGCAGTTGTCAAAGATTCGCTTTTATGAGACTTTATTGGTGTAAAAGTGATAAATCTTTCCACCGGCTCTCCATCTTCGATATATCTTAGTACAAATGTTAGTTGATCAATGTGAGATACGTTCGGAGTGGAGTCCACAATTATCGAAAAGTATTTTGCGTTAGAAATTGATATCAGAATTAATTTTGTTACTTCAGATGATAGCATCAAAATTACTTCTTCCATGATTCTTTGTGACAAATATGAGGGTTTTCCAGTTCCTTTGTTACCATAGCGAGCAAGATGGTCGGCTAAAAATGGGTCAAATTTGGACAGTAATTCAATAATACCAAGAAAGTTTCCGTTTTTTGGATGTCCAATAACATGCGAATCTCCACGAAATGCTAATCCTCGTTCAGCTAGAAATCTAACAGCCTCAATGACTCTAATAATAACACCTTTCCAACGTTCTTCTTCTTGTTGAAGAAGTTTGATATGTTGTGATTCAATTAACCACCCTTCCCCATTTGCAAATGCTGTACATAACTTCACGTTTTCGAAATGCGCATCTGACCTCTCGTGTTGGGAAATTGATTCAGGATGCTTCCAATAATCAAATCCAGAGCTTGCTAAAGCTGTTGTGCTAGACCCTCCAAACAATTTACAATAAAAGCAGAACACTTTGCCCGAACTTGGGGAATACAAAAGCCAATCTCGGTCAATCTCTTCAGCATTTGATAACTTTCTCTTCAGCAAAGAAGCACTGAAGCACCTTGTTTTCATTTTGTTATCATTCACTTTGTATTATCGACTTGACTTGAAAAATGATACATCTCTGTTTTGGCATTGTTTTGGTCCATGTACTGCCCAGTAACGTTTCATTTCCAAGGAAATGAAAGTCCAGCAAGATGGATCGGTTTCGAATTCTGATACTGATTGCAAGCCTTGCTCGTTGTCCACTTCATTTTCATTTACACTAGTGCCTTCTCTGTAATCGGCTTTTCCATTTCCACCATGCTTTTCATCTGGATCAACTACGGCCTCATTAACAGAATTATCCGACGTATCATTGTCAAAACCTAGGCTAGTATCGTCTTTGTCCACTTTCTCACTAGATTGATTGGAATTCGATTCTCTTTGGGCATCTCTTGCTTCATGTTTAAACCCAAAGGTTGATAGCTGTGGGATTGGCTTCCAAACCTTTTCATTCGATGCTTCACGATCTTTTTTCAATTTCCTCTTTTTTGCTCCACTCGGATATCTTTCACTCATATTGAAAACGTAAAGTGTGCATGCAGACAAGCCAAAAATTAGTTTTCTCAAAAAGGAAGAGTCAGTAGCAAGTTTTGCTCGGCTTTGTGTTTGAACAATAAACAGGAAATATCTTTCTCAAAGGCTGAATAAAGCATAGAGTATTGAAACATATTCTAATATCAGATTTTGAGAAGTATTGTTCACGAGATGAAGTGATACTACGCAAAGAATATGTTTAATTAGTCAGGCTTGCCACCCTCATATGCCAATACGTCGGCTGTGATACTCATTATGGACCGCAAGATGTTTCACAAAGGTTCGTTTTCTTAAACTCCATTTCCACAACTATTTTAAAAATCCCTCAGAAAATTTGGGGCCCCAACTGGTTGTGGGCCCCTGGGGTGGGGGTGCTCTCAAGTATCACTAATGGGTCTGGAATAATGGAAGGCTACCAAACCGATGTTTTACCATACATACGCATTTACTCATAAAGAACATCTGATACCTGCTAGTATTGTAAACTAACTGGTTCCAGGGTGGGCTGGGGCGACCAGTGTGTTTTCGGATAGGGGTGCTCCTTTGAGGGAATCTTGGCTTACCAAAAAATAGCAGGCCTAAAATTCTAGCCCCCAAAAACAACGCAAAGATTTGAAACCCAAAAAGAGCCTTAATGTTTGGCTAAAATTCTTCATTTGTTGAAAAATAATTTCTAAACCTCCGAAAAACCACCATCACTTTCAGAAACCAAAAAATATCAATTTGTCAAATTCTGACCCCAAAAGAAAAACATGAGCACCCCTGTTGAAATTTTATCGTGTAGCCCCATACCCCTATGGGAGTCGGGTGCATTTGACTTGATAGTATAGACTTTCTTTTTTATAAGGAACCACTTTATAAGGAGCCTACATCTAGAAGGCCGAAATATTTAAAGAACTTATACTACTAAAAACGAAATCCCTAAAGAACTTTTCGATTTGAAAAATTTTTATAACTGCAAGCATCAAGAACTAAAAAGCCGGTTCCATTCATTTGCAGCAAATACTCGCATTGATGTTTGCTATTCGTGTGTCAAGTGCTTCATTGAGTAGTTTCCATCATATGCTGCCTCGCCCCTCTCTTTATTAAGTGTTAAGGCTTATTGTAGTCAAAACAAATTAAGGAACTATTATGGAACTTTTGGTACTATAATTTGATGGTTTGAGGTCTACGAATAAGGAACTTTTGGAACTAGGCCTTGAGGTAGGTTCCTTATAAAAAAGCCTGTAATGAATTTAGTGTTTTAGATTTACTTACCATAACTTGTATGAGTTTTTTGAAAGGAGCAAGACGCTGCTGTTTGTTGTGACGTTTGTGGCTTTTGTTTGGTGAAAAAGTTGTCGAGGCTTTGTATCCAAGCTGAATCATTTTTTAAGTCTCGCAGCTTTTTCTCGCGAAGTTTCTGTGCACCACCTTTGGTTGAAGTCTTCTTGCTCATCCCCTGTCTACGTATGACCTCTTCATTGCTTCACATCACAGAGCAGATCGCTTAGTGAATTTTTAAACTTCTAAATTTATTACATTTAGCAATAGCTTGTGCTTAGGCAAAAACATGACCAGCTTCAAGCAAAAGCTAATAAAAAGACATCAGGGCAGGTTAAAATCTTAAGTATCACATTCAAACGGGGCTGTTGAAGTATAATATGCCGCCAAAAATGAAATACCGTCAAGAATATAACAAGGTGTCAATATATAATACGTTTCCTGAAGAAGTCTCTGGGCTGCGGTGACAATAATGAATTCATAATTTTGATGGTTTTGAAGTACTCGCGTGTATATTTATTCTTTTCCACAAGGTCTCTGGAAATTCAAGGCAAACAGATCAATGCATGGGTATATTTTTTTCGCCTCGCAATCACTTTTTAAACCAATTTATTTTTTTGCACTTTTTTCAACCGGCCCTTAAACCGACCGGCCCTTCGGGCGATCGCCCGAATAGCCCGACCAGCCAGTCCGCCCCTGATTTTGGTACTTAATTTATTTGCTCATTATATTTTCATTAATTGGCTTCTCTTACTGACCTTGCGGGAACGTGATTTTATTGGACAGGGTGGCCAAACCACTCCAACATCAACCAACAACATCCAACATTTTTTATCTATCGTAGTCAAACTTCGTCCAACTTCATGCAACTTCGTCCAAAATAGATTACCAACCCAGCGCAACATTTATCACAAACACTGTTAGGATTTGTTGGACCAAATGTTTATCTGTTTAGCCAGGGCTTAAATCGGCTAATTCTCAATGTTTTCTTGATCATAAACACGCTGCAAAACCTATTGTTAACTCTCAACGGTTAATATAACGGGCCTATTTTCTTTAAGTGGTGTTTGCTACTTGAGATGTACATGGCTAATGGCGATATATCGCAGTTCTATATGGCAGAACAAGAAGATAACTTTCCAAGATAAGCTATAAGCTCTTGCATTCTTCATTAAAAAAAACTTGCTTAATTCAAAGTTTTGAAACAGATAAACATGGGTTAAGTCATGATTGAAGCGATAAATAATAGTAGCCTTGCAAAAATAAGTTTATGAACAGAGCCAAAATTGCAAAATCCGTTAGCAAACTACAAATAATTGGCTATACATCACCCAATGCTTAATAAATCTAACTGATTTTGCATATTTAGAAGCATTTCATGGTGTTGTTTTAGGTTATATGATCAAAATTAAAAAATTCTGAAGATATATTGTTTTAATATGACACTTAAGAACTCTGTTGACCGAACTATAGAGTCAGAAAGCTTTAATTACTAACAAAACGAGTCTCTGACATCTGTACCAAGCTTTTGTTAGGTGGCCTCCTCACAATTATTTCCATAAAAAATATAGAGAATGCGAGCATGCTGAATTTATTAGATTGTCTGTGCAAGATTGAAATTTCACCGAGAGGTTTAAAGGCGTTCCGTCAAATTTTATCTTATCATAGACAAATTTGGCCTTTCAGGGGAATTTCACGATAAGACTTCAGGGATGAGCGAATTAAACGTTGGAACAAAACCATAATTTTGAAGAATGATTCTAAAATTTGGCATACCGTTTATCTGTTGAAGATAAGCTTATATTGGCTAAAATAGAACTGAAGGTAAAAATTGCTTCTATTTCAGTAAATGAGATTAAATTTTTTAGAGAGATCTGTAGTATTTAACTTAATATAATCGCCAGGTGATAGTGTAAAAGTTGATTTTTTAATCAGAAAAATAAAAGAGATAATATTTTTCAAACTTCAAAAAGATTGTAGATTTATAGATAAGAATAAGAATGACTTAAGATAAGAATTTTATACTTGGAACTTTCTATTAAAAGCTTTTCATTTTATGCCACAAGCTTCTTTAATTGAAGTTGACTGAAATAAACCTATCCTTAGGAGATAACATTTTCTAGTTGGTCTCTGCTCTTATCTGCTATTATCGGTTGGTTCAAATTCAGTTGATTTTTTACTCTGTTGAAATCATGTATGCTTGGGCGAAATATTAGCATTTATTGAATTTTAGTTATTTCAAATTCTATTACACGGCACTTGATTCTCGTCGTCGTGTTGCTTTGTTCCTGACTCTTATCTTCGTAATATTACTCGTTGCAATATTCACAGAATCCGGCGGACAACATATCCTGTTTTTCTTCTTTCTTACACACTTTAAATTTGCTGATGAATTACTATTATTTCTGCTTGGTTTATAAGTTGAGAGACGAGACCAAATTATAGAACGAGGCTCTCTTCGTGTAGTATTATCTCAAAAACAACTGTAGTGGCAATGATAGCTTCAATTTTTATTCAATGTTTGAGGCCAACTTATCAATGAGCCGGCCTTGTTTGAAAATCCAATTAAATATGTACGTTGCGTGTGGTACTTCATCCAGAATAACGATAATATAGTTAGCAAATAAATTTAGTACCAGAATGAAAATATAATAATTTTATTGTTAAAAACACGACATTTCGAGCATGTACTCGTTGTCGTTTCTTTTCTAGCCACTTGATAACGAGTACATGCTCGAAACGTCGTGTTTTTAACAATCAAATTATTATATTTTCATTCTGGTACTAAATTTATTTGCTAACTATATTACCGCTTTTCTTTTTTGAAAATTGTTTTACACGAAATAGCTGAATTCAAATGCAGACCAAGAGTTGCTGCTCAACCCAACTATATGATCAAAAGCTTTGTTTCTTTACAACAAATTTGGTTCTGGTTATTTAATTTCAAGATTGGTTACATCTCTAACATATTTTCATGACGTCATTTTAGAGAATCTATTTCTGCAAATATTTAATGGATGCTTCAAAAGTTCATGATTCTAGCAATGGCGATCTCTGGTCATCGGTTGCAATTATCTTTCTATTTCAATATTTTAAGGTTAAGCTTGTCTTTTCCAGCTAACATGAAGATGGACGATGCTTGCAAAATATACGATTATACACAATCTTTCCAAAGAAAACAGTAAAGTACAGTCTTTTAGACAAGGACTCATACACAAGGTCACAAGAACCTTTTGCAGGCCTTTTGGGCGATGATTGTTGAAGCCCTTCCCTCTTTCAAGCTTGCTCCAATATGGATGAACAATATGCAAATATGGCTAATATTTCATGTACAAACAACAGCAATAACGACGATAATATTCCGTGTCTTCATTAGAGGAATTTGTAAAGATGCGTATATTTGAGAGTGGGTGAGCTCCTCGAATAAGAATGAACAATATGCAAACATTTTTAATAGTTCCTTGTACGAAAAATAGCAATAACAAAAAAGATATTCGTTATCTTCATAAGAGGAAAAGCAAGGTAGAAAAACAATAGATATATTTCTAGATGCGTATATTTGAGCTGAGTCAATGAATAGTCGAGTTTTAAAGCAGTATATTATTTAGTAAAAAAAATTACTGCCTATGTACGCAAATTTACAAAGGGGGCGTTGTAAATTGATTGAGAGAGTAGATACAGTACACAATATTAGCAACGATAGCTTTAATTTTCATTCAATGTTAGTTTGAGGCCAATTTATCTTTAAGCAGTCCTTGTTTGAAAATGTAGACAAAATTCTGCTGTTTAGCCCAACTGCATGGTTCAAAGCTTTGTTTTTTTACAACAAATTAAAATCTGGTTGTTTAATTTCAAGTTCTTTTTTAATCTTCATTCATCTTTGTGACGTTTCATTATAATTTTAGCCATTAATGTGGAGAGATTCAAAGGAATAATCTAATCGGTATGTCTTTCCATATGAAATTGAAACCCAGGGGAGTCACTCAGACCTTTTAAAACGGGAAGGTCTGTGCGCAATTATCAAAATTCACCTAAAGTATCTAAAACAGATTTTACAAATCCAAAAGTATAAGCTAAAACGTGCTGATAAGACCCAAATATATCAAAATACAAAATCTTTTTGTTGACCATATAAGATACCACTTGTCACAGTAATTTAGACAGTTCCCGACAATAATCAATTTAAACGCATCTGTAATCTTATTCCTGTTTTTGATATTGTTATGTGTTAGTTTGACCTATAAGTATAAAAAAGGCTAGTTAAATCAGGTACCCAAAAGTATCATATCACAAAAAATATAATCTCTTTACATAAAGCTTGTTTGATTAGAGTCAAGTTGAATTGATTGAATGTGATACAGTCTTGAATGCAACAATATTAAAATGCAATAGAATAAGCTAACATGGATTCGACAACATTTCTCCGGGTAATATATCTTGCATAGATGAGAAAATAAGCAGTCGCAATAGTAGGGCCAGGAAGCAAACAAGAGAAAATTGAAGAAGAGGTAACACCAAAAAATGCAAAAAGCACGTGCAGCATTGTGACAGTTAAATTTGGTAAGAGTATTATAATCAGCAAAATAGTAGGTGGAAAGTTTGTTGAAAAGAAGATAAACACAAATAGAAGAAAAAACAAACAGAAGACAGGGAAGAAAAAGACAAGCAAGTAAAACAAAGAGATGTCAGCAAAGTAAAAAAACGAATACTATGAAGGAAACAAAAGACAGAAAAATCAAAAACCAACAGGATAGTGAAGAATCGATAAAAAAATAATTACATGTACGTATATGCTCGGGAAGTTAATCGTGTTTATACCTACCAACGACTTTATGACCAATAACCTAATCGTGTTAATCCTCAATAAGTCAATCGTGTTTTTGCTGATGCTGAAGAATTTAATCTTATTTATGTTTGTGCTCAAGAACCAAACGTATTCTTGATACTCAAGAAGTAAATTATTTTAAATGTTTTTGACCAACAATCTCATCGTGTTTATGTTTTTTTTCAAGATGTCTATCATGTCTCTGTTGATACTGAAGAAGTTGATCATCTTCATATGTGTGCTCAAGAAGTTAATCATTTTTGCGATTTGGGTGGGAATGTATTTCTATACAATTTGGCTACTTTTCTTTCGTAAAATAAAATTGTTTGAGAAAGCAAAATTGTCACTTCAATATTTCAGGTCACTTTTAGTGAATTTGATTGGACAAAACCGACATGACACTTGTGAAATGAAGTTTTCTAGAACCACAGTGGACAGCCTATTTCTGTTAGCATTTTGCTCACTTCAGTTAAGGGGCACCAACGTAAGACTTCAACTACTGGAAAATGCAAAAATGTGGTTGATAAAAGGCATCTAAGGTTGCGTATCACTCCTGAATGACTTGTCAATATTTCATTTTAAGATTAAAACAAAAGCAAAAAAAGTAAAGAACAGGAGCATTTGATAATGCATTTGAATTTTGACTCAATATTGGACATTAATGTGAAATATTGGTTTCTCGCAGTAAAATTTTCACATAAAAATAGCAACGTGTTACTTGATAAATTTTGAGTAGTATAATCTTCATTACAGACTAAACGTAGAAGGGGAGACTACAGGAACATGTCCCTATAATTTTGGAAAAATGATCCCGAGATTGCTATATCAGCTTATCTAACTTAGGTTTGCTCTTTTATAACAACTAATCGAGAAAATTGTCAAATGCAAACCACCGATGGCCCTATTAACTTAATGCTCCTAACTTGCAAAATTTAAAAATTGTAAGTTGTGTAAGAAATGATATCATTTTTAATAAATCAACTACTGTGAAAAAGGGGAATTCTGATTTGAACAATTTGAAAAGAACAAGAAACAAGAATTTAAAAAAAGAACTTTCTTTGGTTGTTAGGTGTCTTCTTGAAAGGATGCGCATGTCTGTTTGGCAGATGGTGCCTTGGATAGAAACCTTGGATTTTGCAGTTGACCTCAAAGATAAGCCTTTCTTAATTAATTTTTGGAGTTACTTTTGGTTGAATTTCATAAAATATCGCATCTACTCATCATTAATATTTCAGTCCCTTAATGATCCACTTAAGATTTCACAGCATTTTTTTCTGTGTGTCAAGCATTTTCAGCTATCAAAAGAGAATCACAGAGTTCTTTAGAAAAATAAACAAAAAGGAAAACGAAAAACCCATCTCAGCTCCCATTTTGTGACTCTTCGTGATCCTTTTTTGTGCTTAAACCATGTAAGAGCATTTCGAAGAATAATTTTTATCAAATTTAGTTTAATAACGGTAGCTTTTTGAATCAACAAAACCGGACAACTATAGATTTAAACTTGAGTACGACAGGAAGTCTAGGTAAATGCGTAAAAAGAAGCCTTTATGTCATAGGCTAACATGAAAGCCAATTAAAATGAAATTTAGGTCTAAAAAAGAGAAAATAAGCGGTATTAAAGCTTTAAGTCATAATATTTTTCTTTGCTTTTGCTTATAAATATTAAGCAGATCTCAGCTTAGAGCTGACAAAACAAACAGCTAACAGTAGCGTACCCAGGGCTGTAGCAATGACGGGGGTCTACCAGTAGCGTACCCAGGGCTGTAGCAATGACGGGGGTCTACCAATAGCGTACCCAGTGCTGTAGCCCCCAGAAAAATTTGGACCACGCCCTTTAAACACTTACAAAGGCGGGGAAACCCTACGGTAAATAGCAAAGTATTTTACATTTGTTATTGACACAAGCATACAGCATACTAGCCCACCACCCCCCCCCCCCCCCCAATGAGTTTTATATCGTTTTTGGACAAATCTCGAAGACCATATTCTAGAAAAGTGGGGGGGGGTCTGGACCCCCTATTCCCTTTTTGGGCACGCCACTGACAGCTAATAGAATGTAAAAGAAGTTGTGGATATCCAAAGGCGTCACTCTGTTAAACAGAAGTTGATTTTGTTGTAACATTCATCAAACGAACTTAATGTGCAAAACAATAACTCTTGGAGAGATTTTTATGAAAGATGGATTTGTTCATGGGCAAATTCTCTAGAAAATACACCTCTTATTTCATACCCTGCTTTTCTCACAACGGCCTCATTTATCCCGAGTTCTTCTAAAGTCCCTTTGACTAAAAGCGACTAAAGTCCTTTTGACTGTTCGATTGTCACATTTGTTAATTTTTGTTGTTGTTTCGCATTACTACTTTGCTTGCCTTATTAGCCTCTTTGAATCTTCGACCTGCTCAGCACCAAATTATCAAAAATAATTCCTTCATTGTCTAAACACACCTTTCGCTTCCCTTTTTTTACTACCCTGTATTGAATGACTCTAAAGAAGGGAGCAAAATGAATAATTTTCCGTTACTCTTAAATAAGGATCAGTAGTTCATCACTGTTACATCCTTATTTAGGATCAAAGAGATACGTGATTATAAGTACGGCCCATACTCGGCGAATACAATCTTAAGGCCAGTTTTCACGATGCGTTTCTTCCTTGCGTCTGACTCCTGAGTCAGATTTGCATCGTGTAAACGGGGCTTGCGGATTAATTTAATTGCCTTTGCGACAACTCATGAAAATAGAACATACCCTGTTTTCTTGTGACAACGCATGAAGGATTAGCGCTATTAACCAATCAACTAAGAAGAATGAGTCACGTGCTTCGAATATCTGGGGTCATATACGGGAAGTTTCGCGCTAGAAGCGATTTGCACGGTTTACTGTTCTCGTAAAACACGAATGTTAGGATCTTTGAATGATATAGAACTGGCAAAAGAAAGAGACTGTTTATGCATAGAACATGTCAGATTTCAATAATTTATTGGTCTCGCCGAACAATCTTATGCAAAACCTCGTTTTTCTATAAAATGTATGTTCTATTCTCTAACCCCCAACTTGCAGCCTTTTTCCTTGTGGGGCATGCTCTAGTGCTATAATTTGTGTGGGGTTTGTTTTGGTATGAAAATGACTGGTGAGTCAAAAATGCATTGTTCAAATGTTTTGACTCGTGAGTAAAAAACTTATGCAACTTTGACTCATGAGTCAGACGCAAGGAAAAAACGCATCGTGTAAACTGGCCTTCAAAACGTAACACAACAGCATGATTATATATAAATTAACATAAATATAAATTAACATAAATATAAATTAACATAAATATAAATTAACATGAAAATAGATTGTAGCACGTGATGGATATTGCATAACATACACAATGTACTATAGATTAATATACTTCGGCTGATTACCTTTCTCGATTAAAAACCTCTTCTCCTTCTATACAGATATTAGATTAGGAAATAATATAACAATCAAAATATAATATAAGCTATATATATATATTGTATAAACTTGCAGGTTTTATGATTGATTTTATAAACGATTCTACACATCATGCAACAGCACCAAATGCTGTGGTTTGAGTTAAAACCACATTGTTATGTCATTGATGTCTAAATGGAAATGAATAAAGTTAAAATACGACTTAGTACACGGAGACTGAAAATTTTTGCCGCTTTTTGAGTTTAACTCTTCATCAAGTCACCGGATATTCATTCGACGTACAAAAAGCTGAGCTACACTGATTATCAAACCAGTTTGACATCTGAATGAGATAGATAACATAATGCCAAACATGGCAGATGGCTTTAAAGAGAAGCCAAGAAATTCTATTCTGACTTTGTTTGTTCCTATTGGAATCCAAAATATTGTGAATGAATATCCATGAGAGGTCTTGATATCTATCTTAAAACAGGAGATTCTTTCTTGGATTTTGAAAGTATGCTCATAAATCGAGATCGTTAAGCAGCTGCTTTCTTTAAAAATGGAAAGCTCCAAGATCTAAGGTAAGATTAAAGAAAATAACCAGCAAGGTGAAAAGGAGAGACTTTTTGTGAATTTCTATTGCAAAATCTTTAATCCATTGTTAAAATTGACAAAATCTGTTAGACATTCCACAATCAGTTACACATTCCACAATCCCGGTAAGACAAAATCAATTAACAGTTACCATTATAAGGTCTGGACTTTAGTTAGAGTCATATCCAGAAATGTGTATGAGAAGAGTAACAATTTAACTATAAGTAGGAAAGGATCGTTTACCATGTGTCACGAACAGTACGTGCGAGAAGTAATCAGGATGCGAAAGAAGATTTAGAAGAGTAAATTTTGTTCATTTTTTGCAACATTAACGAAAAATCCAATGAAATCATTCATATTTCAACCCGAAGTGCTGCAAATTGTTTTCTCTCCACATCTTTGCACGCAGAGTCATTAAATTTCCTTTTCTGTACCAGAAAGCTAATACTGCATAGAACAACAAGCCTCAGTTAACTCTTGCGTTTCCTTAGAAATTGAATGATACAAATTACCTGTGTTTTTTATCTATTTCAAAGATATTTCTTAATATCTTGTTACAGGACAAGAAATTAACAAACTGTAAATAAATTTTTCCTAGACTTAACCAAATTCCAGTAAACTCAGGTAAATGCTAAAACTGAGCTGCCCTGAAGTCTTAGATTATTGAAAGGATTTGCTCATATTCTTCCATGCAAAACCAACTGGTCTGTGTATTAGCAACCGAGTGGGGGTCTATATATTAGCTCTGTTATTAGATGCCTCCCCAATCACTTGGGTTATTTATAAAAAATAAATTTCATCACTTGTTTGTTGTTCTTTCACTCGTTAATTTTACTTTACTTTATTTACTAGTTTTAATTAGCTTCACTTAATCGTTGATTGTAATCCTTTGTAATTCCTTGTTGGTTGAAATCAAAATTCTTATGTCAACTGGTCTAGTTATGGAAGATTTTTCCTTTATTGCATCTTACGTTTAATTGTTTAGTTTCAAAATAAACACTCCCCTTTACAAAACCCTGCAAAAAACATGCGATTTTCTGTATAAAGCTGAAACGTTTCCTATACTTTTACAAAGTTCTTCAGACACTTTAGATTCTTACACTTCTGATGCAGTCCTTCTAGGGTTGTTTTTTGCTCCTGTGACATTGTCTTGTAGTTTGTCTGTTTCGTATTTCCATGCTCCCTGAGCCGCAATACTTTTACAGCTACAGAAACAAGGCACTATATTTTGGATATAGCGTTCTTGAAACATTTCTTCTAGTATACGTAAGTCTAGGACAACTTACTTAGCTGTTTAATCTGGACTTATTAAATAATTTTTCAAAATCAGAAAAAATGACCTTTTATGGGCAAATGCTTTGTTGATTAAAGACAGATTTAAATAATAATTAACAGAACTTGTCTCTCATGATTTTCGTAGATTTTCACTTATATCATGTGTTCCTTTCTCGAGCTGATCTCTACGTTTTTATAACTATAAGCTGACTGACTTTAAGTAAAACAGTGCAATTGTCATTAACTCAGACTGATTATGATAAATTTCGTTTGATGTTCTTTGGGACTGTCAAGGAAAAATTGATATCTTAAGCGCCGACAAAAACTCAAAATACCCAACCCTGCCCGGATTCCAAAGCTGTTGTTATACAATGCACGTATAATCGGGTGCTTAAATTTAAAGACGAGGGTGAAAGGACTGTGCAATGTGCACAAAACGGACTATTGACCAAATGCTGATAGCTTAGAAAGGAACCCATATGAGAAATCGCAGAACATGTGAGATGGAGCCACGTGGTTTTCAAACAAATTGAGTAAATTACTGTGCAAGCATTTTCTTTCGGGTCTGTTACAAAAAATGAACATAGCTGACTTTGAATTTTGTTAAATTTGGCACAATGATGATAAATTTTAAGGATAATTGATGAAAATTAAAACAAATTTCTATGCTATAAATATTAATAAAACAACTCCATGCTAATGTGATACAATGGTAAAGACATAGGACTTGTGATCCAACGGTCATAGGTTTGAGACAAGCGCTAAACACTTGTAAGTACAGCACTCCTGGAAAGAAACTGTGCCTCACTCCACCCAGGAATATAACTGTATATCTGATCCGTACTCTACATACATCTGAGCGCCATTTCTGACAATACCATGCTGTATGCTCCTGCACGTAGCGACCAAGGGGGATTATGTAAGAATGCTATGTCTTTAAGGGAGAAAGTTTCGCTAAATGCGAGAAGCGCAAAAATTTTTGGAATAACTTTTCACGATGGAAGCAAAATAAGATGTTTTGCGACGATAAACTTTTACGTTCTGGCAAAATTCATGAATTTTCGAGCAAAGTACACAGCTATTTAACTGCAGTTTCCTTCTGTTTTTATTCCGGTTACAACAAAATAACAACGAAAACAGCACAATTCGTCAAAAAGCAATGATTCATTATCAAATTTTCGAGTTCAGACACTAAGAGAATTTCCCGTTGCTGTTTTACTTTGCATGGAAGAGTATAAACGATGTCGATGCAGCTTTCACTTGTTTTCTGGAGACGATATTTTCTGCCGTGCAAATAATTGTCAAAATGACTTTTTCGGCAGCATCCTTAATTCCTTTACACAGACCAGTCTAAAAAAACTCCAGTTCCTAAAACCACCGCGTAGAACAAAATAAATGGGAATTTTGAAATTTTTGATATATCTGCATGAAATATAAACCAACATTGTTGATGAAAAGACATATTTAAGTGGTTTTGCCAAGATTGCTTGCAGTGTTTTACTATGTTTTTTATGTTTAAATAAGTTTGACGATGCTTTGTAAAATTTGATTTCAATCAAAAAGTTTGTGAAAAATATCTTTACTTCTCATATTTGATCCACAATGAAAATTTTGTTTGACCTCTTTTTTACGATTATTTGTTTGACCTCCTTTATATTAGTTCGTTTACGATATATCAGCAAAGCATCTGATTGGACAAGAACAGAATTCCGCGTTGCTAATATATCGTAAAAAGCTGATCTAACAAAAATTTCCTTGTTGATCAAATACCGAAAATCCTCGAATTGCCCCCCCCCCCCCTCAAAAAGCCTCCCTCTCCAATAAGCCCCCACCCTAGAACTACAAATTGTCAATAAGCCCCTTCCTAGAATAATCCCAAACCATAAATTTTCAAATTGGACCCCTCAATTTGATGATTTTTGCCATCTGAGGTTGCCTAGGGCGTTTTATTGAATTACCAAAACAAATTCATACTTTGGTAGTAATCAATAAAATGTTCATAAAGAAATTTTTACTAAAATAAACGAGGTATTTTAATAATGTCTTCTTAATGTCTACAATAATTTTATAACCCCCTCCTTGCATAAGCCCCCCCCCTCGAATAAGCCCCCGTCCAAAAATATAAAAATAAATAAGCCCCCAGGGTGTTAATTCAAAGATTTACGATATTCTCTTATAAAACAATAGGATTTTCACGAAAGGTGTGCGAGATTTCCATGAAATGGTTTACCCCTCGTTCTTACCCCTGTGACAAAATATTTATAAATATGAAATCTGCAAGTAAAGACTCTTAAATTTAGCAAATGTTTTCGGCAGAAAAACCTGTTTACATTGTTGTTGGTAATTTCTTGCATTTAAGCTAGTTAATCTCGATTAATTAGCTTGGACGAACTCGGGTAGAATCTAACCAGGTTGAATCCGGGAGATGTATTGGGTAGATTATTAATTGTGTAAACAGGTTTAAATTTTGCAATTTCCTATGAAAATTGACAGATCGAAGTGTGAGTTTTCGATGAAAATTGTGCACTTGAAGTCAAGGACGGCGGAGCAAATTACAGATTGAGGGGGCTAAAACTTTTTAGTGGGCTAAGCTCGTAAAAAGAAAAGCAGGGTGATTTTATATGGTTTTAAGTACATTTTGGAAATAATTAGGGGACATTTGGAAAATGCCCTCTCAGCCCCCAATCCCCCCCTTCCCGTTTCCACGGTTCCTGCTGGAAGTGGGGATGATCATTGACGTTCGTAATCCTATTCCAGTTATAAACAAGATACGATAATCTTTTGTGGTCATGTATAGACTTAGGGGATTTCCCATAAGGGAAGTGATCACAGTTCCAAACATTTCCACCTTTCGAAGAATTTCAACGAACAATAAAAAGTCAAAATTCTTTGGATTACATAAAATGAGGAAAATGTCAGTTAAATCTCTTGTTTGAATAGATTCCTTTCTCAAAAGCAGGAAAATGAAAAAGGAAGAAATTTGATACTACATTTGCCTCTTTCTGCGGACGCGTGGGTACAAATGGTTAATTTACTATCATGACAAAAGAGATTGGAATCAAATGGCACAATATCGAATCGAAAGATATCTCATGAGTTAGGATTTTTCATAAGAAAATGTGCGCGCTAACGGAAAGGTGTGCTACGTTGCCTTCTTGGTGCATCGATATACGTCGTGGACGAAAAAGCGTTCAGCTCTTGCTGAAACATACCAGGCCCGTCGGAACCGGGGTATGTTTCCTTTATAACAGTGTACTGATTGAGAAGGAATACAATGGGCAGCCTCCCGCGACCCACCCCCCCCCCCCCCATATTAATTTCGTTCCAACGGCACTGCACACCATTCGAAAAGCTACTTCATAATTTTCTAGGAAAATTTCGCACTGGCTTGCTCTTACGCCGGCTGAGAATTACATGCTTTGCAATCGCTTTCAGAATTCTCTTTGTCAATCGGGTAACTTTCTGAGGTTTAATTGTAAATACCTCCTTGCTGTCTCCAAGGGGGGCCTTTGCAAAAAGCAATAGAAAAAGTAGAAATTGGCTAATTTCAAGCATTAACAAAAGCGCGGCTAGCGCTACAACTTTTTTCCTAGCATAGATCTTTTCAAGTGACTCTGCTAACCGAAAGCTACCTAACTTCTCTATTCTTTCGCACTCCTGTTGTAATCTTCGCAAATTGAATATTAAATACTTTGAAACATTGAAAATTTTGCAAGAAGTTAAATGAATAGATCTAAGATGCAGATAATAGAGATTCTTGCTTTTCAAACAAAATTACAAAATTAAAATTATGCCAAAAATCATTACGAGTAGCTGTAGCCAGAGTGGGTAAGTTGTGATCAAAATTTTCATTTGGAGGGGAACAGGCCCCCCATGCCCTCTCCGGCAATGTGGTTGAGTCAGGATCTATAAATCGAGCTTGAATTTAGTGCTTCAAAACAGAGCCTCTTTGTAGATATTTTTGCTTATCAAGAAAGTGTCGGCATGTCCCCTCCGCCCCCCCCCCCCCCCCCGGTGGTGTAAGCCCTGTTTAATGAAAATATCGCTATAAGAAACGAGTACTGAGCAATATGAAAAAATTTAGAAACTTTAGTACTCGATGTAAAATTACTAAGAAGCATTTAGTTTTTGAAAAATTCCAGAATTCTATCATCGTGATTGGCTGGTTGGCATTAGAATTGAGACTCGGGGCTGAAAATACACGCCCCTCGTCTACGGGCAGCATTAGAAGGAAACCAAATCTCTTGACTAAAATGTCATTAAAAAATTAAAAAAAATAGAAAAATCGACGATTTGCAGCGACGAAAAACCTTTAAAAAAGATTGATTTCTTAACGTGAAAAAATTGGAAATAGGAAGCTAATGTCAGAATAAATGACGTCATACTTCGACGCGTAGCCCCCTCCCCTGTAAGGCTGTTTGTCGGAAACAGAATGTTTGTCGGAGAACTTTAGGATCCTCTACAACCGTAAGTCACATCCCAAGACTGGCTGATGATAGTCTTCATAGCTTTTTATATTTTATTATAAGCAATTTTGCTTTTAATCGATTTTTTATGTTGCACTGTCTGAAAATAGCCAAAGTTTTTATTTACATAAAAACTTCATGAAAATTTACAACGACAACAATTACAAAACAAAAGCCTAGGGAGCATGGAAATGCATACGACCCTAAGACTTACAGTTAACATAGAGACACAAATATTACAATAATAAGCTACAAAAGTGATTGGAGTGGTGTCGCCCATCGTTCCAATAGCGTTGCAGATGTGACAAATACTCACAAAAAAATCAAAGTTGGTCCTTGCTGAATGATTAAGTGGTCCTTTGTTTTGACTAGTCACTTCAAGCAAGAAGGCAACAGCACCTTGAGGAAATTGGGTTGTACAATTGCTACTAAACCTATATATCTAGGCAGGCACGTAAATAATAGGGGGGCGTGGGGGGCGTAAAATCCAGTTACAGTTGGAAAACTTAACGGTTGACTTGGAATTTTTTTCTTAAGTCCAAACTTATGAATTTTATATTTTAAGGAAGTTTTTTTATTTCAAATGTAAAAATTCTAAACATCAAAATTCACAGGCTGAATCTGACTCATCCATTAATCGTTTTCTATTGTGAATCCCGTCTCCACTGGATCCAAATTGCACAATTGCCCCGTTTGCTTTCTTTCTGACGGGAGTTGAATCAAATTACGAACAGGCAAGGTGAATTTCCGGATAAGAAACTTGAAACTTTACAGTTTGGAATAATAATACCCGCATTGATCAGAAAATATTAGAGTGGGAGTTTTTTAAGAAACTACGAGTAGTTAATTCAATAAAAGATTAAGAAATTTTCAGTACTAAAAATTCTTAACGCTTCTTATAAAAAACGAGTTTATGCTAAACTCCCCCTGTTATTTGTTAACGTCCTTGACTCATTATCATAAATTCCTATGACAAAACTGCTGTGAAGCAAGAACACATTGCAAAATTGCAGTAGAAGTATTTGATCAAAGAAGAGTGTTTCATCTTTCGAATCAGGCATATGCACAAGTTTGCTCTCAAATCATCATTTCAATTGTAAAGAACGAAAAGGCATTTGGTCCTCTGAAAAGTGTTAGTAGTTTTCTTCGATCAAGAACAAAAATAAAAGGCTCGAATTCTGGGTGCTTCTATATCCTGAAAAAAATGTATTTTAGATACATAGATCTGCATCAATTGATCAATTGATCTGAAAGAATACTACTAATCATTAAGTATATCTAATACTGGTTTTGCTTGAATGTTGCTTTACTTCTTACAGCAAGTTTAAATTTTTGTTTCTTGGTAATCAAAATTTAGAGATTTAGGCTTTTATGCTTTAGGCTATTTGTTGAGTAAGGTTTTGGTAATTATAAAGAAAATAGAACTATGGTGTTTGGGCTATTTACAAATATCAATTTGGTGGGTACAGTAGATTTACTGGTCGCAACAAAAATTTCTCACTTAAAGTTGGAACTTTCATCCTTCCACGCCCCTCCAAAATTAGCAACTTATTTTCGTCCCTGTATCTAGGAAAGGTGAAATGGCAAATAGATACGCATGCGTAGTATTCAACTTACCACTAAAGTAAACAAGTCGTCGGAAATATTATGATCTCGCCCCCTACTATTGGTGTCGGCCCTGTAAAAGGATGTCCTTTTTACGGCTCTGGAACCGGGTGAGATCATTGAAAACAAGGGAGAATGTCGGCAAGGATTGTGGAGCAAATCGCAAATTAAAGGGGCTAATAAATATTTTTGGGGGGTTGGAGAAACATGCTAAAACCCAAGATCAATGCAATTTTTGCTAAGTTTTAAGCACATTTGTAGCTTATTTGGGTGCTAAAGCCTACCCCCGGCCCCCACGTTTCCGCAATTCCTGAATGTCATTCTCTTGTTAAGCGCCAAACAACTGCCAAAAAAGTTAAACAAATGATGGAAGGACTCGGCCCTAACGAATATGTTGAGGTTTCCTTTTGTTTTTCCTAAGTCAGTTTAAAGAGATATGGCGCAAAAAGACTGGCCGGGAAGCTCTTCTTAACTTCAATAATTCTGAAGACAAAAAGGCGAATTCTAATGTGCCGGTGACGATTTGAGAGAAGCAAAAGCACATCTTTGAATACATCATGTCACAAATAAAAGGTGCTGGAATGGTAATAAGAGTATGCCATATGATGCAAAATGAATATATTTTGATGCTAATGTCATAAAATATCATATAAGGAAACATTATGAAAAGCCAAAGAAGACGCAACAGTAAAGAGAATTAGGCCAATTCCAACTTCTTTGTCAAATTCAATATATTTCCTAGAAATCTTGAAACTTAAAGTCAATGAGTATGATTTATTGTGATCTATCCTATTACTCTTCTTGAACAACAGCATAAGGGTTCCATTTAGTTTCAAGTTTGCATGCATTTTTTAGCATTACTTTTTTTATATACTGCAACTAAGGCTGTACGCTCTTGGAAGTGACTTTAGATAACAGAAGGACTATTCTAAGAAGATTCAATGAACCAACCAAATTTTTTGATCATTAGGTCTCTAGGAGCCAAGCAGAGCCAAAAAAAGACGCCTTTGAATTCAAAATTTTCCGGGAGAGCACACCCCAGACCTTCCTGGTACAGTGGGTCTCCACCGCATATCTTTGTACACCTTTAGTGTTTTGTCCTCTCCAACCAAACCCAAAAGACTTGTACGGTTAGTTTTGGTGCATGCATGTTTCGAATTTGCTAAGTTGCCCCCAAAAAACCTGCTGTACAAAATGACCACCACAGTTCCAAAGCCGTTTGATTTTAGATTTTAACAAAGCTTAAGGTCACCAGGCAATTACTCAAAAACAGCTAAATATTTACATTTTGTTGATCTGCCTATATTGGTTTTGATAAGTGGGCTTGTCTGACACAAGCTGTTCTAACCTGTCGTGACAACTACCCCCTCCAAGAAAACCATCAAACTTGCGCCTCTGAGTTTATTATCTTTTCATGACATTTTTAGTAATCTTCAACAAAACTACTCCTGAGTAACTGAAAGAATGAAAAAAGAAAGTTCAAGCAGTTATTAATCAATAATAATATCGTTTGTAGATGAATATCTATTCACTATATAATTTCATCTGAAATTCTTTAAGGTTCAACTTAAAAGGCTAAAATGAGCCACTACCTAAGATTATGTACACAACGATTCAAGAACAACTGAAACTGAAACAAAATTATTATAAACCAGGTCCTTTATCCACAATTAAAAGTTTTTATAATTGGCTCGTGTTGCTCAGCAACATTTGAATATTAGCGGATAATAGCAACTAAGGGGAGGAATGGGGGGGTCTTGGTAGGCGCTAGCTTCATCACATCAACCGTTCTTCTGTTACAGGATCTTTCAGCTGCATACTAGTGATTTACAACTTCGGTTTTATGTTAAATTATGTTAATTTATGCAATTAAATTTCAATGCAAATGCAAATAAAAAGCATTACATAACAGTTCTTTAAAGTTACGAGCCTTTTTATCGGAGCTTTTTCCAGAATTTAAGGGTCTATTCGATGGTTTTCAAGAGTACCTTTTAAGATTTTACGGAATGACTAGGGCGGCTTTGCCTCGCCTTTTATGACATCCGTCATATAATCTACTATACGCAACCAGGTTGTAACAATATTTCATGACAGATTTCTAGCGAAAACCGTTCGTTATACTTAACAACAAAAGCTTTGTGTATACACACATAAATTATTCTGATATACAAAAGTTATCACATTTACTAAACGCAAAATTTTCTGATGAACTTAAATGTTATGCAGAAATGCTCTTTGAAAGGCAAAAGGGGTAAAGAAGGGCTTAATTGCCCCTGTTACAGTTACTGATCAGGCAAAAGTTGCTTTTTTTCTAAAAACAGGTCAAGAATGATCCCAAAAAAATGATCCACATAGAAATGATCCATATTCATTCCCTATCGTTATGGTGTTACCCAGCTTCATTATAATTACAGGTTTTGAGAGAAATTACAACTTATCCACATATGCGCTGATTGCCAAAAGTCTCCCATATTTACGCTGATTGCCCCACAGTGCCCTTCTGTGCAAGCCTTGAGAACAGTGCCCGGCTGTTAATGAGGGGATGATTTGCTCTCAAGCTAGATCGACGAATTTTACCTTTAAAATTGCCAACTAGAGTTTAAAACTAAATCGGCTATAGAAATTCTTGTTTTAAATAGCTTTATACAACAATCTCACAACAATTTGATAAAAATATATTTATAGCTTTGTACAAGGTTCAGTAACTATTTCTTATCTCTTGCTCTGAAAAGTCAAGTTTTTTTATAAAATCTGGAAAGACCAATCGAAGTGCACCTGGGACAGGTCTAGCAATTTGAGAAGAAAGCACTGAACTTTTGCATTGCCTGTGAAGTGAACTTATAACACAATTTCTTCTTGTTTTCCATTCTTTCTAGCGTGCCATCCTTGTAATAATGTCTCAGAGCTCGGCTCAGTTTCTCGTGATTCATCACTTTCTTGTTACCTTTTCGGCTGCCCCAAAGTGTTGATATTGTTGCTGAGTTGGTAATTTGAAACAAGCCGTCTCTTTTTGATAGCCAAGTTATTGCACTAGGGTTGTAGCGAGAATCTTCAAGCCATTGTAATAGACATTGAGCAAGCAATGTTTTTGCTGGAAAAAATGCAAAACCACATGTGAGTATGCCTGTAATGAACCTTCAACAACAAATTTTAGATTTGCAACGACATATTTTAGGGACTTCTCGCTGAATTGGAATTTAGAGGCTAATGTAGCATATGAAGGCTTGTGCAGATTTTAAGCTTCAAACTGCATGTATGGCTGGCATTTACACAAGCATTGCACAAATTTCAAAACAATTATGACTATTGCTATGATCATAGCTGTGAATTGATTATAATTAAATACTGGCAGAACAATCTTCTAGTTATAAGTAAAACAAAAACACCAAAAATGTAAATTGTTTAAACATTGCAAACTTCAATCAATATTGATACGACTAAACAGCTGACCTCCCTTCCAACAGCGAGGCCTCTTTTGCAATGTAACATTCCAGGCTTCTCTTCACTTCCTTCACAGTGCCAAATAACTTTGATGGAGCAACTCTCAAACGCTGCCAGAAACCTTCTTATCAAAAGTCCTTTGTAATAATGCAACGGTAGAAAAGCGTAAGAAAACTTGTGCTTCTACCTACTTTCTAAAGGTTTTCTCCGGTTTCGTTTATCCTTTCGCTTCTTAGTTGCAAACCCTGCGACTTCTCCACACTCGCTTTTTGCGCCTAAAGAAGAATTCGATGGTTAAAAGTCAGAAAGAAGAAGAAAGAAGAACTCAATGTTTTAAAGACAGAAAGAAGAAGAAAGAAGAATTTGATGACAGTTAAGTCAATAAGAATCGGAATAAAGATCATTAAATATATAACCTGTGCCCCAGACCTCTCGCTTGAATCTGGAACACGTGCTATATATAAATGGCTCTCTTGATATTATATAAAATACTGCTTTATTATCGTTAAGTTATGTTAATACCTTGTTCAGAGACGGAAGGAGGTTCCGCTGTTGAGCATGTTGGTGACGTAGGTTCAGTGTCTAATTCATCCCGGCTAACTGTACTGTCCGATGAATAATCGGTTTGCAACGGTCCAAGCTCGGCTAAGGTGCAAAATAGCGAGTGTAAGGTCCACGCTTTTTTAAAGGAACACTTGGCTCCAGTACAACCTGGCGTTCCTAACGCGTTTCTTATTTTGTTTCTTATATTTTTAATGGAATTCCCTGTGCCTTGTAGTGTCCGGACATTACATGTCCTTGATAAAGTAACTAATGCTATTTTACTTAATAATTTTTGTTTTTCTGTTGCTATTCTTTCATTCTTCAATATTTGCTGAATTTTTATTTCTTGAGTTTTGTTGAAATTCAGCCTGCCTTGTTTTTGGGAGTTCTTATCTTTTGGGCAAATCTGAACCTAATGTTGCTTATAATGATTATTCGTACGCATAAAATAGCATGTATCAGGTTTGAAACCCAAGTTGATGCTGTTGCTAATACCTATGAAAACATTTCATTTTGAATTCCATTGAATATGCACTTACAAATCCCTCTATCACATAAGTAATTTTAAATTGGCTAGCCTAAATTCACGAAATAAAACTGTTACATTTGTATTAAAAAATACCTAGCAAAAGAAACAAGTCTGAGCTAGTCCGAGTTTTGTTCCTATAGCAGAATATATAATATGTAATGCGAATTGGAGTGCTTGTAAGTTTGGAGATAAAATGTCGTTTCTATTGATCGTCAATAGAACGGGAGTCCCACATTCCGATAAAAAGCTGCAGAAGTTTCTAAAATTATCATGTGAACTGGCGGGAAGAACGACAAACTAAGCTTACTTTATGATAATAATTATAGCAATAATGATGTTTATCATGAAAATGCGATGTCAGTGATTGTCATATTTTTTATGATGATCATGTATTCAACAAATCATTCGACTCACAATTATCATCCTCGAGCATGCGCAAAAAATCTTGCAAGGTGGGTTGGCTATCGTAGACTGAAGCCTTCATCGCTTCGTCGATAACAGACGCAATGTTGCTTTCACTTAAACAAGAAAATCAAGTAATATTAAATAACATGAATACTATTAACTGTAATTTAACAATTCATTTATTCATTATTTATTATCAGGGCTGTATATACAATCTTTTTCAAGGTACATGGCCACAAAATGATCGGTAGCGGCACCAGTCATTAAGCTGTGAAGAAAGGAGGGAGGGGGGGGGGTGGTAAAATAGAAAATGTAGGCCAGACCCTACTGTATGAAAATGCCTTCTACCAAGAAAGAGACATGACAGGAGGCACTATTTCTACCAATAACAACGCCCATGACTAAAAATTTGATATGTAAATGTAGTTCCAAAATCAAAGAAGCAAATCAGAAAGGAATTCTCTGCCAAAATAATACCCATCCAAAAAATACTGCTCATCGACTCTAGAAAAGTGAACGTAATCGACCCTACCGATAACTGGGAGGGGGGGCATGTCGCAATTTAATATGGCTAAAATACGATGTAATTAACAAAGTGAAGGAAATATCAACAAGTCTGTTCTAAATATTTTTTGCAGAACGTAGCGTAGCAGTAATAAATCAATCGACATATACCAAACTAGGTTAAGCCATCGGTCGGTCAACTATTGGCAAATTAATAAACAAAGGCCCGGTATAACGCTTTTGATTGTCTAATTTTAATTGGCAGATGGCTCAAGTCTTTGTCAATTGCCTTTAAAGGAAAGTGGCCAGTTGCATTTTCTGACAGCACTTGAGGTTGTGGGTCGATTCTATGATTTAAATATTGGGGCAATATTGGGGAGACTTGGGAGACAAGGATACTTACGATCCTATATCATGATTCTGTTGACCCTAGACAATAGTCTTCATGTGTAGACACTTCCCTTGTGTATGGATCATCTAAAGACTTGTGTAATAGGAAAGTAGTGTTGGTTTTACCTACTTCTTTATCTAGCTACTTAATATGATGAATACCGCAGAGCTGCCTGGATCAAGAATCACTACAAGACATATTGTAGGGATAAAAATACGAGCAAGAAATTCCTACCTCATGCTTGTAAAAAGATCTTGCAAGGCACATTCATCACGCAATAGATAACAATGCAAAGAAGTCTTCATTTGTTGCTTGGGAAATATTAACTCTAAAAAATCCTAAGATAAGGAAGAAAATATACACTTTTTTATTTTCTTATTTCATATTAAGCCAATGCTTTAAGAGTTACAAATTCAGGAAAAAAACTAATTTCTGTGAGAAACATACATGTGGTTATTTAAATTTCAATAAAAACGATAGAAATATTTGATTGTCCAAAAATACAGAAACAGGGGGTAGAATCCAAACCCCTCCTAAAATTAATCGATTTGAAGCACTAAAAGAAAGGATGCCAATTTTTTTTCTATTCTAAGATAGTTGCAAACTTTTACACCGCAATTTGTGTGAGGTTTTAGTCCATTTCTATTTATGGTATTTGTAGGCTAGCTTCATTCGAGGTGAAAGAGCTAGTCAGAAAAACCATTAAAAAGGTCCAAAGAGATTCAATAAACCGATAGAAGAACGTCAATGAGACGGAAACTCTTATGGGATCTTCTTGTTCCCAGTAAAAGCAAGTGTATCAGATAGTCAAACTTTCTTTTTAGCACATACCCCATTAATTCTGCATAGGAATAAAAAATAGGAATTATGAAAGAATAGGGATGCTATTCCGAGTTATACAGGCAATATTTTAATAAATTCCTCAATTGGAGGGAGTTTTATTGTACACACTTCAACCTTCAATTTAAGTAACATTAGACCATTAGCAGGAAATATGTATTGATAAGTGGTATGTCAAGATCAGAACAGAATGATGGAAAATGGCAATGAATTGCAAATCTGCTACAAAAATCTGTTATAAAAAGGAAATAAGGTTGAGCTATGACTTGCAAACAGAGTTTAAGTGCTGTTTCAATGAAAAATATGACATGTTTTTGGATAAACTTCAAAATTCTATAGCAATAAGTAGACATTAAAGTAGCATTAGGCATTAAACAGTTTCATATGCGTATTGAGAGAAGAAAACAGGGTAAAACTTCTTCACGTTACAAAAAAATCAAGTGATGAGAATGAACAGCAACAAAATTTTACTTTAGAGTGATACATTTTCAATTTTAGGCTGCTTCTGGTACTTAGCATGCAAAGTGCAAAATTAGGCTGCGTTTAAATAGATACAAAAACTATGAAATTCTTAGATTGTAATAAAAAACTTAGATATATTCCAAGGAACTTTATACTTATCAAGAAACGGAAAACGTCCAGGTAGAAGACGTCATAACCCGGAACGGGACATGACACCTACCTATCCTTAACAGCTTTCACAGTAAAAAACAATTGTTCAATTTCTGGATGCGAAATATACTTTATGAAAATCAAAATCTTTGCTCTAATCATACTGAAGTTGTGCATCTAAACACTTGCCTGTTTTGGAAGGAAATCTATGCGCCAGCCTCAAAGAGACACTTGACTAGCTTAGAGAACGCTCTTCTCTCTACGCCGTGCAGGTTGAAATGAGCAGTGCTCAATCACTCTCGTCTTCTTAAGTAGATGTACAATGACATTATCGCATAGCAACGAATGTCAATAGAGGTAAGGATACTTCCTGGTTTCGATTCAAAAATGGCTGCTAAAACAGACGTCTAGCATAGGACAGCTGAAACTGATGTAAAAATAGCACTCTAGGAAATATGATATTAGTTTCTAGTCCCCCTAAATTTGCTGAGGGAAGGACAAAATATATTTTACAAGGAAAGATTCATTTAAAAACTATCGGCGGATATAATTTTTCCAGAACTTTTAAAGAATTGCTTGATAATTTTGTTCCTAATGCGAAATCGTTTTCAAGGTTTTACACTCAATCTCATTATGTATTTTAAGAGTTTTAAGGGAAAACATGAATGCAAAATAGAGTATTTGTTTGAAGTCATTTTCCGCAGATGCTATCCCTTACATTAGTTTTTACCTACATATATGTCTTTCGCAATCTCTCTTCTAAATAGAGTATTTTTTAAGCCCTTTTATTTTTAGATAACTCATAAAAGGCAGGTTTCTCTTGACTTACTTTTGATAAAAATATGTTTCGTCTTCAGAAAGGGAAAATACTTTGGTTTTGGAGTTCAATTTAGAATTTTAAGAACTGCGTAAACTTAAGAAGGGTTAGATTTTTAAGAGACTTCTTAATTCGAGGTGAATTTGCTGCAAATCCAAACTCATACTTAACTAATTTTTGGCATACAAGAAAATTATTAACCAATACTTAACTAGAAACATGACAGAATCAATTTTGTCTAAGAACCATATTCCAAGCATTCAATATGTTCAGAGCCATTAACAAATAAGTATTCTAACTCAAGTTAAATTTTAATAGTATTGTAGATTTGACGTGAATGTGGCATTTTCCCTTGCCCCATGCTTTGTCACATTTTGTACTGCATCTTAATTTTAGCACCATAAGCAAAGCTAGGTATTCAGTGAAAATTTGAAGCTTATTGGCCTGTTAAATCAGGATGAAGAAATAAGTAAGACATATGTAGTAGACAGTTAGTGAGTGAATAGGAAATAAGTTGTCTATGTGGCTATAATTATTTTGTTAGTAGAATAGCAAATTTAGGATGCAGCTAAACCATCTCATATTCTAAAAGGTGATTATTATACCTCAACATCACAGAACAAGTTTGAAACACAAAATTTGGGCATTAATAACGTGGCGAACCAATAGATGTATAGATTATTATAGTTAGATTTGACAGTCATTAAAAATTATTGTTAGGCAACCTAATAGCTGTTTCTACTATCTAAATCCGTTCTAACATTGAGGATGTTGTCTTTCCAATAAATGGTTGGCAAACTTTTCATTCTAAATGAAGGTGGTTTCTATGCTGAAGCAAAAATATTTGTAATCTTTTTTGACAGAATGCTGCTTTTCTTTGAAATTTTCATTTTGTAACTGTATGTTCTGGACGTTTGATAGCAAATAATGCTTCATAGGTGGTCTCTGTGTTTGGATACTGATTTTGAAACCGTCTCGTTAGCTTAATTTATAAATTACCAATCAAACACAATTACTTTTGTCATATAATACTAGACCGACGATGCAACATCTGTGTGTATTAGTTTGGCGTAAAAAACTGAACGTAGCTTTAGGGTAGTTGTTGTAATGTATAAAACAACTCCTTTGACTGGTGAACAAACTGCCAACCAAGATTTTTCCCTTGCAAATAAAATAAGCTTCAAAGGAAGCAAAAACATTTGTCATGAGATTCTGAATTCTGTTGACGAATAACGGGTAAAAGCTTCAGAGTTTCATTCAGGATCATTTTTTATCTAGCTTTTGGCTCTTCCGAGGTTTTAGGTGGCATTCCTCGACAGTTTTGTTGCTTCTGTTCAATGCATCGTGCTGTTGTATAAGTCTTTGGAAATTATTTTGTTTATTATACAAGCATCATTCCTCTTGGCTTCTAAATGCATTTTACTTCCTTATTCTTGGCATTACGATAAATTACAGATTGATGATCAGCATCTTCGGTTTGATGATAAAGAAAGCATTGGTCCTAAATGAGAAAATTTGCCTAAAAGTACGATCTTTCTTGAGCTCTTACATTTCAAAGCACATTTCAAAGCAACATAGGCCCACAAATAGACTCTTTGAAAGCTTTCTTCTAAAACAACCATCAATGTTTTATCGTTTCACTGCTCTGCCACCAGATTTCCTTCTATGTAAAGAATCTTTCCCTAGACATATTTGGTAAAACAGACAGTTGTTTTGTTTTTATATAACTACTTCTACTACTTGTATAGTTTCGTGTCGTTCAAAACATTTTCTAGATCAATAGTAGAAACAGTAAGACCAAATTGATCAGCGTTGATTGCACATTGCATTTGATTGACAATTACGTGACTCGAGGCTGTCAATCGTTGTTACGATAAAAAATCTTTCAAAAGCAGAAGCCAATACAGTTGAGACTTAAATAGATGCCTCTTACGCTACAAGATAATTACCATGTTAGCAAAGGTTTTGAAAGAGAAGAATCAGCCGAGAAGCCAGGCGGTGACTTGTTAGGGAAATTTTGGTGAAGTTATTGTGGGGATGCTTAACCTCACCTCGGTATTTCATGTGTTTTTCAGTAAATCTTAGGACAGTCAATAAAATCTTTAATTTGTCGTTACAATTGTCAAACAGTAGGTGAAATCACACCTAAATGTTTCTTCATCTATGTCTATTTAGGTGAATTAGAAAGGCTGTCGGAACGTAGAGCAATGCCACTGCTTTTATTCTAATTTTCATCATTAGTATACGAAGGATTCTACTTTGTTATGTCATTGCTATATTTGCTTTCTCCTGGCTTCGTGAGACAAAAACCTGTATGTTAGCAACGTATTGAATGACGATAAAATTTGAAATGTACCAAAACAGACGATGCAAAATGCGACGTTAATGCACCAAAAAATTCTTCAGCATTCGCAGAACACAGTAAAGTAACAACAAAGATTTCGTTTTGTTTCTGTTAAGCCTTTTTCACAATCAGGTTTTTGGTGACAAAAATGTTCGCTGTCGGAATATTAATGTACAATATGTACAGGAATATTTATGTACAATATGTACAGGAATATTTATGTACAACATGTACATGAATCTTAAAGGTTTATAAGATTTGATATGTTTTGAATAGTTATACATATTCAATCAAAAATTCATAAGTTGCGTATTTTTTGACATTGAGATGTATGCTTTACACAAACAAAAATGCAAATAAAATAGAAACCATTGCTGAAGAGAAATGTGAAGTTTGCAAGAAATGACGTTGCAAAATATGTGTAATGAAATGTGCTTTTAGTGCTCAATTTAACCAATATTGTTGGTAGGTTCTATTTCAAGCAAATTTTGCTGGAAAAAAATGCATCTTAACCAATCTATTGGCTTCAATGGAAAAAATATTGTTACAGTGTCCTTTTTAGTTTGCTTAATCGTTAATTTTGCGGAATTAATATAAATATAGGGCCTGCTAAACTAAAATAATAAAGGGGATATTTAGAAATTATATGCCATGAAATTTAAGTGCAGTTCAAATTTTCAAGAATATTTTGCTTCATTCAAGAATCCAGAATTGACCCTTGGCCACACTCTACGCAAAGCCTTCCTATATGAAATATCTGATAATATTTCATAACAAATTGGATTAAAGAGGATAATCCTAAATACAAACCATATAGTCCTAATCAGGTCCTCGGAGTGATGCAAATGCCGGCTGGGCTTTAGCATTTTAGTTCTATCAAATAAATATAATGCCAATTTGGGTACACTAGAGTTTCAAGGCCTGAAAATTTATGTACTGAAGTTAAATGTTCCTTGTACCGAGAATGGAATAGACAATTCACTTTATCTAAGTCAAATAATTATTTTATTCAGTGATCTTTGTCTTTTGATGCCATGGTCTGAATCCTTAGGGCTGCATAGGATGGTATAAATTCCCAAGTAAAGCTTTTCATTCAATCCCGGGCCTCCATAAGCAATGTCAAGTAGGCAACACTAACTCGAGGCCCCAGTGAGGAGACAAAGTTCAAAATGGACAATCCACCTAGAAACGTGACATTTCTAAAATTTTGAAAATTAAAACATAATGGCCAAAATGGAGCTATCGTAATGCGGAACAAATTTGAAGCATACTTTTCAAAGAAATCATCTCCAAAGAGTAGTTACCAGACAAAGCAGGGAATAACGTAATTACGACATTTATTTCTTGACATATCCCATCTCGCCACGGCTACATAAGTGTCTGAGTCTTGAAGTTCAAACGAGAAAAGCAACCCTAGGTATGTCGCATACCACTGACCAGACTATGGGTACAATATAAAGTGACTTTTATGAAACGAAGAAAATACCTTCAATGAATCGAATTAAAACGCTTTATTTTAATTATTTAAACTATAAAATAAAATCTAATCCGAAAGTTGCTTACCCTCGAAATGCGAAGATTTCTCAAGCATATTTTAGGCGATAGAAATCCCCCTTAGTACCCTGTGACAAGAAACGTTTTCTTGGAAAGTTGTAGGTAGGCCTAAATGACTAGCATCTTCTATGTACCAAAATGTCCCGGTTGTAAGGATAATAATATCTTTTTGCATCGGGTAGAAAATAGGATGCTATTAATCAAAGCAAAGCCGAGGTGAGTAGCTGTGAGGCCTTGCGAAGCTGATCAGTTTCTTAGTATTCTGAGTGTGGAGTAGGAAATCTGGACTTTTGTCAAAACTTTTACAATAAAAGGAAAAGTAAAATATCGTTAAAGTAACTAACCATTTACAGTTGTGATGACAGCCAGGCACGTGCATGTGTTGTTGAATTCCGTGTGTTCGGTTTGCTTGGAACTGCGGGAAGGAAAATGCGTATAAGTCCAGATATGTATCGTGAATAATGCAATTATTCAGAAATATTTGAACAAACTTTAAAATATGGGAAAGGAACAATTTAAATCTGTATATTATCGGCATGGACACTGGAGGTAAATGAGAGGGTTCTCAGGAGACGATTGTTAATTTGAAAGAAAATCTAAAACTGTTTTTCTCGGTTTTGTCAATGCTTTGTAGGCCGAGAAGTGTTGCAAATGAGAAAACCTATTGGTAGAAATGAATTCAGGGATGGCTGTTGATTAGGTACAAGGATGGGGCCTGAGGTGGGGGCCTGAGGTGGGGGCCTGAGGGATATCTGCCCCTAGAAGTGATACAATTTTCAATGTCAGCACGATTGGCATAAGGATTGTTATTACTAGAGCAAACATTTGGAAACGCAGCGTGCCAGCATCCATCTTTACAGCTAGTGCGCCTGTGGGATTAACTCTAAAACATAACATTTCAGGCCTGGAAATTTCGTATCTTTGCACAGCTATGATTGGGGAGTCGTATACCATATATTCCCATTGGAAGCAAAGCTCATCACCAAGCAAATTTGTGCATTTTAAGAATTCTAAATGTTGTATATTTTAGTATAGCATAGCTATAGTAGATTAGAAAGAGACAATGGGGATTCAATTTTGATGCTGAAGGTTCCGCGACTTTAGTTGCATTTCAAAGCTTCTTTATATGCGTAATGCATGAGCGAGCACAAAGTCATGAATTACTCTGCTCCAAATCATTTATGCTTAGTTTTGTTTTATGAACAACTTGATGATTTTAAAGACTAATTTAACAAGGAACATTAAACAAGTTTGTGGAAAGGAGAGTTCGGAATATAAATCCAAAGAATGCTAAGAATCTTAGCCACAACTTGCGGTTTTTTGTATGTTTTATTCAGTCTTTTCTCCATGAAGTTTGCTGCAGAACTGAAATTTCTTGCATCATTTTGTACATAAAACATCTAAAGACTCAAAATTATTTTTTCTGTAAAACGCAGTGGGCCAGCAATAATTATGATTGGAGCTACGTCATCTGGACTTAGCAATGCATTGTAATTTAATCTTGAGCTTTGTTAATACAATTTTTACCTGACAAACAACTGCTTTAAGAATTATTTCAGATCTTTTTTAGCACTAAAGTTTCTACCATTTGAAGTTTCGTATTTTTTCTCGCAACAGTATTGTTTCTGTAAAAGAAACAGGTCTTTCTTACAAAAGCCCCTGCCACTGAAAACTGCAAAAACAAGCCCCAGTATAGGAATTTGTACTAAACCATTCTATTAAGCAGGTTTGCAGCATATTCCAAAATATATTGTAAAAAACCACAATCTCGATTAGTAATAGTGGAAGAAAAGGAAAAAATAATTTTCATATGGCAGAAATGAAAAGCAACAGACTTGCATTTAAATAAAACTGCGTCCCTACCTTCTAAAATTGTAGCTTTATCCAGGTTTCTTCTTTACTTGCAAGTGCAGCCCTCCTCTTACACGTAGCACAGTCCAGAAACTGTGCGTAGTAGTCATTAACCATGCTTAATTGAACATCCTCCAAAGAATGACGTAATTGTAAAATGAAAGATATTAACTTGCAGAAAGGGTACAAAGGTAAAAACCCAAGGACATCTGAAACTGAGTGCGTGGGATATTTGAGTGCATGCTTTGGTGGTGAGGTATTTATTATTGTTGAAAACGTCATATAGAACAGGGAAGTTCGTTAATGAAATCGTTGCCACCTTTGATTGACAAGGCTACCGGTGAACGCGGAACTACTTTTTCAGACAATCCGCGTCCCCAGATGGTTACTATAGAAACTTACTGAAACAACAATCGCAGGTACTGAGACCGATGTGATTGACAGGTCCTCCGTCTCTGAAAGGGAAGAAATGCCAATTTCATTCATAAACGATTTCCAAGGATGTTGATGGTCTTTCCTGTACGATTTTACCAATGTTAGTGTATTCTTGCTAATAACGCGCTAATTCAATGCGACAATATTTTATGTCCAGGCACGTTTCACAGCTCAATATTTTGGAAATCTTTAATTATGTGCAGCAAGGTCTTTTCAGTAACGTGTCAAAATATGCGAAACTTCATAGAAAAAGGGCACAATCGAAACATATCGCAAATATTAGCTGGTGTTTGCATTTTCCGCACAACATGGAGCTGGGGGGGGGGGGTTCTCCCCTAGTTTTTGCTAAAGATTAAATCTAAATAAGCCAAGTTTCTCATTATAGATGAATTTGTGTAGGACGCTGACCTGCTCGCTCGACTGTTTCCTCTTTAGGGCGGAAATTTTTACAAATTTATCGGTCGCCTCCCCGGTACCAACACTGATCTCGAAAATAAAATGTCAATGCAACTCATCGCAAAAAAGGAAACAGTAGAGTCTGCATAGAGGCCTAATATTTGGTTAAATGTAAAATGAAAAAGATACACTTTGCCAGTATTCTACAGTCTGTTTAATTTCAGTGACCGCACCAAAGAAAAGGAAGAGGGCATAGGACACAAACAATTAGGTTATCAATTATTAGCATGACATCTGAATTTAAAGTACAATTTAAAGTGCAATTTAAAGTGTCAATTTTTTTGCGCTGTGCCACCCCCAACAAACCCCCTTTCAATTTCCCTGCAGCTCTTCTGCCGTCTCCGGCCTAGCTCGCATTGCTAAGAAGAATGTTGTTGAAATCAAGCAAGGTTTTTTTGCCTAAGATATCCTATGGAGATAATGGTTATGATGCAGTCATATTTATGCAAGTGTTGCACCATAATGACCGAGGGGCGATTCACTCTTGCAAACAGCGTATGAGATTTTGCCTAAAACCAAAGGATTTCTGGGGATTTTCAGATAAAACAATAGGATTTCCAGAAAAGGTGTACGAGATTTTCTTAGATTGAATTGCCCCTCGATATTGACACCCCGGAAAGCAACTTTGCCAAACTTAAAGAAAGCTTTTTTAGAGCAAAGCAGAGATTTTGGAACTAAGTGGGTGGCTCTAAAGAACTGCAGCAGTTATGACCTTACCTTTTCTTTCCTTGTCTCCAGATATCCTTCCCTGAAATCAGCAAATTCTTTTGCCACAGTGAAATCGGGTACAGCCAGTGGCGGCCCCAGCTACTGCAGAGTGGGAGGAAAATGGGCGTGACCAGTGAGACCACACCCCTTTGCCTCGTTTCGGTGCTTTGTACCAGGTTAAATTTCCTTGGGAAATTTTTAATCCGTTTTTACACGAAACATGTAGACCATGTTTCGATAAAAATGGGGGTACAGCTTACCTCCCCCATACCCCCCTTGGCACCGCCACTGGGTACAGCTTATGGTAAGCTCTTTACCTGCTTAGTCCACTATCACATTTTGATTCAATGAGTAAAGAGCAGCCATTTATCGTTAACGATATTTACAGCTGAACGACCAGACATCTTAAAGAACTTCAATGTTTTTTATCCTGTCTACATCAGTGAAACGAGCATCGTGAGTTTTATTTCGGCGAGGAAGAGCTTTCCTTATTCCGTTTAGTTCAATTCATTCATTACATACATTACAAAGAATAAAATGTCAATTTTACATTAAAAGAAACTTCAAAGAGACAAAAAAGTGTACAAATAAAAAAGACTAAATGGAGGTAGGTAGGTTAACCAAAGAGATTTTTCGCATTCTTTTTTATACTTTTTTTCCCTTGGTTTCTACCTAGCATCCAAAGGTTTTAGAAGACGTAGAAGCCCTGCCTCTCCAGTGCCCAGGTCTTTCCTCTGAATGTGACCACACCTCGTGATTCCTACCCCTGACATTAACGAGAGCTTGAGACTCCCCTCACTCCAATTGAAAGTTTTGTCATGTCAGGGACTCAAACCCCAGACCCTTGTATCTTAGTCAGCAACCCTCATCACTGAACCAACCTTGCATCTTTTATAATTTTCAAGCTACTGAAAATACTCTGATAGAACGCTTCATCAAATTTTTGATATTTTACACCTCATCCCCCTCACTTTGGTTAGCGCAAATAATTGATTCTAATCAGGGGTGACTTAAAAAAAATAACAAGGAGGGCTCCGGGGACGATTTCATCAGAAGGGGTATGGTATTTTGTATGACCATAGAAATATTCTCATACATTAAATTAAAATAGCCAATGCTTAGTAGAAACAACCATTAATCTAAAGAACAATGTAAACTTGCAAGATATCATCATCGCAAAACTGGAAAACAATACATGATATACCACCAGCAATACACCTCCAAAGGAATAGAAACTATTCAAAATGGTGCCATGAATCGACCATGGATAAGAGAATTAACAATTTTTGTGCACCCAAGATCTTTAGAAATAACGCACATCTAGACCTTTCAAAGACAAGAGGGAATTTCTGAGAGCAAGATCAATAGAAAAACTGTTTGGGGGTCTGAGCCCCCAGAATCAAGGAAGTTGTTTGGGAGTTGACCAGATGTTTTATTTATATCTTTACACAACCGAAACCAATTTATTTGTTCACCAATGATTCACATAAAATAGATATAGTGGGCTTCAAAAAGTTGATTATAGTGTGAGGTTCTCCACGCAAGGAAAGTATTGCCAAATTTTGGAATAAAGACATCTAGTTTCAAGCGTCATCTGCTTCTGACTGAAGTGAATCTTCAAAATCTTCAAAGGAAATCGGGGTCTGGTATGCGAAACTGTTTTGTTTGGCATACTGTAAAAACCAGACCATAAGACCCTTAGACCCAGGACCCTTAAGTACGAACAATAAAAAGGGACCCTTAATACTGAAGGGTCTTCACCTCGACAATACAAAGGTCCTGGAAATTTCAATACTCATTGTTGCTTAAGAGTTTCTTAATTATGATGTCATGGATGATGTTATGAAATGTTCGTGACTTTTTTATCACGTTAAGAGATTCGTTTCCGTTCTAAAGCTGTATTTAGATGTGGGAAGTATATTTTTATCCCCTGTGTCTTAAATTCTAGGCCAATCATGTTCTTGGATTTTACAAAAGTTCGTTGTTCTCATTTTTATCACGATTTAATAGTTTCTTAATTTTTTTGCTTCGAGTACTGAAGTTTCTTAATTTCTTCTGCCTGTCCAGAACTCGTTTCTTATAGCCAGTTTCTTATAAAAAAATGAGTATATTGTGACACAACTCTGAGTTTCATGTGTAAACAATCACCAGGTGGCTTGCCCAATCTGACTCTCAAATCGCCATCACAAAATGTTTCTTTGCTGTCAATCCTCGTATTGTTCATAGTCAATATTTCTATTGACTATGTATTGTTTACAGCACTAGGAGAATCTTTCCATCCATTCAAAAGGATTGCATTCCTTTCAACCATAAAGTTCCTTTATTTATGAATTTACGTGCCAGTGTGATTCTGGCTACGTAGGACGCACAAAGCAAAGATTGGGGGATAGGATAAAACAGCATGTTCCTTCCAACGCAAAAAACAAAACTGCCCCTCAAAGGGAAAAGCCTCCTCGATCAAAAAACACTGTTAAAACAAGTGATTCTGCATTCGGTCAGCATCTTTTAGACAGCCCAGATTGTGCTAAACTCTATAATGACGACATGTTGGCAGAGTCCGGCCATCTTTCCATCTAGCAGTTCTACATACAAACAAAAAAGCCGCCATTGTGTAGACAGAAGGAGTTCGTTTTCTCTTTTTAACTCCAGGGGTAATTTTTCTTTAGGCACGCGGCACTGATTGGACAACTGTTCCAATCTTTTGCTTGCGCGTTTCTGATTGGCCTATTTCGATTCACAACTGGGTATAAATTTTTCATCATGTCCTTTCGGACTTTTATTCTGACGCTTTATGCTCTGAGGAGTGTCAGACGTAAAAGCTTTTAGTTAATATAAAATGTTTGCTTTTTTCAAAACCATTTTTAAGTTTTGTACTGCCAAAAATATGTACAATATATAATTTTAAATGCTAGAAAATAAAAAACCATGATATTAAAAACCTATTTATTATACAGTAGAAAAGGAACTTGTCAACCCTGTATTGATTTTTTGCAACCACCCAGGGAGGATGCCGTCTTGGATTCAGCAGGAAGGCTGTTCCATGCTTTTTCCAATCTAATGAGCAATCGATTTGCACTCCAAGGTACTTTGTCTTTTGAACTACTTCGAGTTCATTGTCGTGTATCTTCAGTTCCAAGGCTTCATTTCGACTTCTAAGAGAGCTGCCTTTCTGCCCGGTGGATATGAGCATTGAATGAGTTTTTGCCACATTCAATGAAAGCTTATTGCCTTGCAAAAAAGTCTCCAATTTCTTATTGCCTCGCAACCAAGTCTCCAATTTCTTGAGATCGCTATTTATAGCCTCATTCAGCTGAGTCAAATCTTAAGACTGGTAACAAAGACTGGTATCAACAGCATACATAATCACAGGGGTATTTTGGATGGTTTGTGGAAGATTATTTATGTATAAGAGGAATAGAAGAGGGCCAAGGCATGAATCCTGTGGAGCTCCCATTTCTATTTCCCTGACATTTGAATCAACACCATTAACCCTACAGAATTGTTTGCGGTTGGATAAGTTAGACCTAAACCAAGACAGCTCTCACTGCTGAACGCCATAAAGTTCGAGCTTTTTACAGAGAACATCATGGTTGACCTATCAAATGCCTTTTTCAGGTCAATAAATACCAATCCCACGAACTTATCGAAATCGAGCCCGTTGTATCAATCGTCACTCATTTTAAGCAAGCAAGTTAGTGTGGAAAGTAGCCGCAAAAAACCTGATTGGTCAGATGTAAATACACCATTTTCTTTCATATACTGGTACAGCTGGTTGAAAACAAGCTTTTCAAAGATGACAGGCAAGACTGATATGGGACGATAGTTAGATTTTTCAGTTCCTTTTGGTATAACAATGCTGCTTCCTCAACCGAACATTAAGGGCATTGTTGACCTTATTACGGATCCATAATTATAGGGGATTTATTTTTGACTGCTGATTTTTTGCAAGTTTGTCTCTTGTGCGCATAAAATCCCTAAGATCCTTGTCAATCCGTCAATCCAGGGGCAATATTTCTCAGAAACCCGCATTTCAATAAAAGGCGCATTTTTTTTCTATAATCAGAGAAAACATTTCAGACCAATAGTTGACATGCAGATTGATATCATCAGTTTCAGAAAGCATTTTTCCCAACATTTTCCAATAATAATAAAAACACAAAAGTTTTCAATCAAAGCAATTTCAAATCCAAAAAGTAAGTAAACAAAGAATAACTATATTTGTAGCAACAAACAACTAAATTTCGCGGCTCAGCGTTTCTGCCCTCAGATGATGTAGGTGGAAGGTTCCAAGATCATCACATCAGTCAATATTGAAAACATTACAACAGTTTCCATTCCAAAAACGAACTCACGTATATGAAGTAGAACTACCCACGGGCGTAACGGATGCTATGAAACTACCCACAAAGCATCAAAGAATACCGGCATACGTATGTTTTATAAGAACTTTTGTTTCAGCCTGTGGTTTATAATTTTTTTGCATGAATACAAACTAATTTGTTTCTTATTTTCTTTCTAATTTCTTAAATTAAATTTCCTGTGCAGAGTAGTATCTGGACATGACATGATCTTGCGAAACTACAATTAATGCTATTTTGCTTATCGGCCTCTGTTTTTCTGTTGCTATTCTTTCATTTTTCAATTTTTGCTGATTTTTTATTTCTTGAGTTTTACAGAATTTCAGCCTGCCTTGTTTCTTATGTTGTTATTATATTTTGGGCAGATCTCAGTCTGATGATTCTTCGAAGGATTGTTTTTATAAAAAAGCGTGTCTTCGTAGAATTTATAGAATCGATCAACATGTAGACAGAAAGAGAAACAAACTGCTGTTATGCAGGCAAAATAAGTTCGTCTTTAGACTCAAATGGTAATATTTTTCAATAGGCCTTACTTCGATCCACAACTTGGTGTATACATTTCCTAGCTTAGAATTTCGGTCTATATACTGAAGTTTTTACTCCGAAGAGAGTTAGACGAAGGGCTTAAGCATCTTTCAAAATATTTCCTTTTTCAAGCCAAAACTTGTTGTACCGTCAAAAAAATGTTCCTAGATTACTTTTTCTATACACTGATAAGATCCAGTAAAGTCCTTGAGTAATATGACAGCGAATCATTAGCTTGTAATTTTATAATGTAACGTGTAATAAAGCAGAATGAATCATTTATATAGAAATTGGACAAGAGAGGTCCTCGTACAGAGCCCTGTGGTACTCCTGATAATATTGTTTGAAATAAGGTGCAAGTATAGCATTTATTCAATTAGCCTGCTCTCTAAATTCAAGATAGGAGATAATTTTGACCATGCAGAATACAGTCGAAAGCTTTAGAAATGTGAGCTAAAAATGGCAGCTAGAAACCGACAATATTTTAAAGTGAGAACTGAGTCAAGAATGTTACTGATAGTTTGTCACACTTCTTTCACACAGCGGTGTTTTTCCTTACTGAAACATTTCTGGCTTCGTTTGCATAATTTATTGCATAATTTGAGTGGATTACAATCTTTTTGGCTGCAGTAGATATAGGGTTTTAGGAGCTGATTCAACATGCCTATATACTAAATAACGTTCGGGTCATTGGCGAATGGCTTTTTTTTTACATTACAATCAACTCCGCTTATAGTCATTCCAATTAAAGTCACTCATTTGGTTTCAGTCACATTAAACTTATAAATGGTTCAAATGATGAGACAACACACAGTCTTATGATTGACAATGGTAAAACATTCTGAGGACCATCTTACCCTTATTTGCTAATGGTTTTTGTTTAGTACGCTGGAACAAATATTAAAGTCACACTATTGGTTTCAGTCACATTAAACTTAGGCCTAAATTCGCAAAAGTATACAATATTACTTCATTTACAGTCACATTTCACTCACTTCCACAAATTTTCAAACAACTTTTCATGTGACTATAATCGGAATGCACACTGAAAAGTGTTACTTAATCGTAAAATGGCTTTTTTCTTAAAAAATACTTTAACGATTTATCTCCATGTCCTGCACTCTTGTTGCAACGTAGGCTTTGCCGCATACCCTAAATCCTCGAATTAGCCCCCTGGGGGCTTATTTATTTTTGATATTTTTGGATGGGGGCTTATTCGAGGGGAGGGGCTTATACGAGAGAGGGCTTTCAAATTATTGTAGACATTAAGAAGACATTATTAAAAGACCTTGTTTCTTTTAGTAGAAATTTCTTTATGAGCATTTAATTAATTACTACCAAAAGTATGAATTTGTTGTGGTAATTCATTAAAACACCATAGGCAACCTCAGATGGCAAAACCATCAAATTGAGGGGTCCAATTTGAGAATTTACGGTAGCAGTGAGAGCTTGTTCGAGGGAGGGGCTTATTGACAATTTTTAGTTCTAGGGTGGGGGCTTATTCGAGGAGGGGGGGCTTTTTCGAGGGGGGCCAATTAGAGGATTTACGGTATTGTCACCAGACCATTTATGACGTCATGTAAATATCTTTTCCATGCTCGGCGTTGCAGAGAGGTTCGCATTTAAGTGAAATTAGATGAATCGGAAATGAAATAAGAATAGGTGTAAATTAGGATGGAATCATTTGATTAAAAAATTCACGTGATGCTCCGGGGTGATTCACACACATTTTGCTACCTCAGTCTGTGAAAATCGAATAACAAGGTTTAAAACAAAATAGATTTTAGTTATCACACTTCGTCATCATTTTTTAGAATCTGCTTCGTCGTCAATTTTTATCAAGGTTTTCAAAGTTCAGAAACCAGACGGGAAGGATGAACATTTCAGGATTGGGCTTGTTAAAACTTTTTTGCAGACGCTGCATATAAACATTCCAGATTATGAAATTCAAGCCCGAGTTGGAAAGTATGTCGGTTTAGAAGGCTAGTCTCGTGAAACTACACAGCTTCTGCAATGTCCTACGTGGAGTGCTTGGAATTCTGTCCTAGTTAATTAACGCAAAGTCTTTTTGTATTTTGTGGGCTTATACTTTGTCATCACTCTTATTACCTTATATACAATCGGGTAGGAATAGGCCCATTTTTTAATTTGGGATTTATCCCCGATTTGCACTGGCAATTGTCTTTATAGCTATTTCTAACTGAATAATCGACAGAATCAAATCCATTAATATATGGCATGACTTAGTATCGAGTGTCTTTTTATCATGTTTATATGATGGAAACAAAGGTACCATTAACATTTTGTAAAAATTTTTAAAGATTTGTAACTCTTTCTAATAATCCTCTCTGAAATTGAATAATTGTCGGTAGTTTTAGCGACAGGTTCTCTTAAATTAAAACTGTGGAATTCTGCATCTAAGATGCTTGATCAAGACAAGATTTTTAATCAATTTTTGTTGATATACTATATCTAGATTTGCTGCCTTTTGGAACGAGATCTTTTCGTACTGACTACAACAAACCCTTTTTACAATCGCGTCCTTTATGCACATGATGACCATCACCATATGACACAGTGGACCAGATACACGTCAGCAAGCAATCCATTTCCGGCTGCCTTCAGCAGAAACTGAAAGTCTCTGGATAAAATCACTGTCATAGATATCAAATTTTTTCGTGTCATTTCCAAAGTAATACGAGCCCCTATTATGTGCCCTGCGTAGGCAGTGGGCGTAGGCATGTGTTCCCGGTTCACCATAAGTCAACCAGCATCCCCTTATATTTTCGGAAACTATGTCCCTGCTTGTCTGAAAGCCATTCATTTGAAGAAGTACACTTTTCAAGTTTTGCTTCAAGCCCCTAACGGCGTTATTTCAATATCTCCTCTGAAAGTTGATACAATAGCACGAAAATTTATAACAAGGGGCAGTTTGATAAGGTACAAAATATATGGTATAGAGCCTAACCTATTGCCCCCATTTTCTATTTTTAGATTGGGGTACTTTGCTACAGACCTTTAAAGACGGTGTTATCGCATTTCAATAGTACTACAGCACAGAACTTAGGACAGTTTGGTACGCTGAAAATAGGACAGTTTGGTACGCTGAAAAAGATAGGATATAGACCCTGGCTGAAAATTTTCTCCTTTGCCTATTTTTAGACTTGAGCACTTTACCGCATGACTCCACAAACGACGTTATTTTGATATAACTACTGAAAGTAGGTACAATAACAGGAAACTTTGCGATAGGTGGCAATTTAATACACAGAAAATGATAGGATATAGACCCCATCTAAAAATTGTCCCTTTGTTCTATTTTAGACTGGGGTACACTGCCCCAGACCTTAATAGACGGTATTATCCTATTGCAGTCGTACTTTGGTACAGCAGTATGAAACTTTGCAAAAAACGACAGTTTGATGCGTTAAAAAAGATTGGATATCAGCCCTGACTTAAAATTGCCCCTTCTGGCTATTTTAACTGTAGTTACAATAGAGATCTTCAATTTGCTTAGTGTACTGAGCGCCAACTCATGGGCTCCGACAAAGGTTGGAAAGTGAGGGGCCAAGGGAAAATTTGACACCCATAACAAAAGATTTTGAAAAAAACTCTATTGTTTTGCAAAAAAGTGGGGGGGCCAAGGCCCCCCGCCCCCCGCCCCCTTCGTCAGTGGCCCTGCAACTGCCTCCGTGCTGCAAACTTTGTGACGTCACGGATAACGCACGCTTTGTCACAATTGAAAACGTGAAATGGGATATTGAACCTAAATTTTAAGACGGTTCCGCAAAAAAATCAACTCAAGATACATCATTGAAATCAGCAAATTTTGCTTATAAAAAATGTTCCTTATTCTAAACTTGTCAAATTTAATTTCATAGGCACTTTAAAAGAAGGGAATAGAACTATTTTTTATCTACTTTCATTTGACATAAATAGAAAAAAAGCTTCTTGTGACTGATTTTGTGTTCTATTTTATGTTGCTCTTTGTTACAATTTGTGCATTGAAAGGTGGCTCTTACCCTGGGTACCACGGTCGCAAAAATCTAACGGCAGCATAATATCTGGTACCCAGGATGGATAAAAGATTATTGTTTTCATTGTGTGGCTTTGGTACCCAGGGCGACATATTTGGTATTCAAGAAAACCTATAAAAACTTGCGTTGCTTAAATCATCAGTATATCCTGAGCTTACCTTCTATAAAAACATGCGTGCTTCGTTTGTGAGAATACAAATAAAAATTAAATTCTTCCAACACGTAGCGAATTTAAAACTCAGCGTAAAAGAAGCTATTTCATATAAATCTAAAGAATAAAAAGATGCACTTTATTATTATCAAAATACCTCCATGTTAAAGATTGAGAATAGGTTCATCAATAAATAAGCGTTGCGGCACAATCAACAAAAACCTAAAAAAATTGAGAAGACAAAGATTGAAGTTCAAAATGATCAAAATAAAGCTTTTAAAAACCTGGTCCAAAATCAACAAAGAATACTCGTTGATTATGAATATGCCTGCTAAGGCTTCAATGTAAAAATGTGGATTCTTACATCCTCGAATAAACACTCACCTAAACACTCAACAAGGTCCCCACCCTCGAATAAGCCCCAAACCTCAAATAAGTCCCCATAAGGATATACTCGAAAATAGCAATCTTCAAATCAATGATAAATAATTAACATAGTTATCATGCATGGATCCTTTTAGCCTAGAGCGATGTAGTGGACTCAGGCGCAGGGCCTAAAATGAGCATGGATCTGACTCTCTTTGTGGAGTTGTAAATTAGAATTGTGGAACTGTAGCTGAAGAAAGTGTGGATTTGTAAATAGTGCATTTTTTAAAAGTGCAGCAAAAAATACCAATCGAAAAGCCTAAAGCTCAATTCACACTGGACGCGGCACGATGCGGCGCGGTACCTCGCGATGCGACGTGACGCGCAAGCGTCACCTTGCGTTTTATAAGTTAAAATGGCTTCACAACAACAAGACGTGCTCCTTGCTCTCGCTTTGCAAAACCAAATTTTAGCTCTGACGTTGTTGAAGAAGAATCGGAAGGGATGACCTGCCAGGCTCTTGCCCCATCAAACCTCTGTAATTTCGTCTTGGTTCATAACTTTATGAACCAGGCCAGAATAACATTAATCCTTTAGCAAACTTGAAATCTTTCACTGGTCATATCTCGCCCAATTTTGAATATATTTAACTGATTTTGCATATTGAGAAGTTTTTTATGCCGTTCTTTAAGATTATGTGGTCAAAATTAAGAAATTCCAAAAATATATCTTTGATGACGTCACACTGCGGTACTCTATATGCATGAGTCAAAACCACGTGACTGCAGATGCGAACACAAATAAACAAACAATTTCGAACAAAATCGTAAAATGTGTGGAAACCAAAACTCTAAAACAATTGTCAATAAAATAGAGTATTTTGAGAGCGAGGGGGCATAGTGATACTTGCTGTTTTAAGATGACTATTAGGGTTTCTATAGATCAGAGCTATTTAGAGCTTTCAAAAACTTGTCCATGTTTTTCTTGGGATAGCTAGATGGACGGAAGGGGTTGTTCTTGTAAAAGGAAGCTATTGGGCTAAACCATTTTGACAAGTCCAAAACGTTTTTAAAATAAAATAATTAATATCTTGAATCAAACCTCCTCTCAGAATTATACTGAATACACTATAATTTACGCTCACAACTAAATCTAACTTCGTGCAAATCCTGCTGAATTTTTACTTTTGCTAGGCTTTTCTGGTATTCAGAAAGTTTTTTCAGTTCCTTGCCTATACTTTGACCAAATAAATCATCTTCGTCCAATTCAGCCTTCTTTGAATTCAAGAAAATCTCGTACACCTTTGTGAAAATCATATTGTTTTATCTGAAAGTCCCCAGAAATCCTTTTGATTTAGGCAAAATCTCGTACGGTATTTGCAAGAGTGAATTGCCCCTCGATTGAGTTTATGAAATCATCTGTCCCTTGCAGTACTTTCATTAAGCTATTGTCCGTGGTTTGGTCATCTTTTCTTCCCTTTCTTTCTTTTTTGGAGGAGCACTCTCTGAGAGATCAAGTGGCTCTGCTGACACATCACTCCCAAGGTCCACATTGTCTTGCTTTGAGCTTTGCTGGTCCAAAGTTACTGGCGACTCACATAATCTTTCTTCCATAAAAGTGCTCAGAAATTGTTCGTCACTGATTGTTTCGAAATTAGATGATTCAGGCTGGAGCTGTAGCTGTGACTCAAGAACAAAATTCTCTTTCGTCTGCCTGTGCTTCATGAACGGTGCCAAGTATTGCATTTGTTTAAAATAAGGCCAAGCAGGCTCAATGGGTAAACCGCCAGCACACCCAGAGGGTTTACACTCTTCTTTTTATAAGAACCAGTAAATTAAAGTTCAGGCTGACTTTTCTTAACTTTTTCGAAAATCTGGGGCTGGATTGTTCTTAATTTGTTCTTAAATTAAGAGGGTTTAAGCAGTGCTATTGCTAGCTTTTTTGCTCTAAGGAGGTGTTCAGGCCTCATTTGCCAACAAAGTGAGTGAGACAGCCTTAATTTGCTGAAAAATTTGAATATTCACCGAAAAAGCACCCACACATCGCTAAAAATCCTCGATTTTGAGAAAAAACGTTGTTCAAAATTGCATTTTGAAGAAGCTCAGCCTCAGATTGTTCTTAATTTGTTCTTAACTTTTGACCAGTTTTGAGGCTCGTGTTCTTATAAAATTGTTCTTATAAAAAAAGAGTGTATATTCCTTGCGGACCTTCATGAAACGATCCCTCAGATTTTTAAATGTTTTCTTTATAGCATCTGAAATAAGATGTAAGAAAGGTTTACTCAACTGAATCATATATATCCAAAATTTTGGAAAAAGGCAAAAAGGATTTTAAAAACTTTAAATCCTCAAAAAATAGTTTTGAAATACCAAATGATTGCAAACATACCTCCACCGAGATCCTTTCCACTCTCGTATATCTTCTCGAAAACCACTGCACACACCTTTTTCCATGCATTTTCTCCGATCATTTCATCCTTGTATTCTTTCTTACTTGTGTCATACAGACATGGTAGCTTTTTGACAGCCTTCAATAAGGCCCTCCATGTTTATATTTTTGGCAGCCATAATTTGCCCTTGTTCGACAACTTTGCCTTTTGTTCTGGAGCGTTGCGTCGCGGCAAAGATGAATTTTTCCATCTCTGACGCATCATGATACATAGCTGTAAAAACGCGATGCGCACGCAGAGTGCAACACATGCAATCCCAGTCTTATGTATTTTACTTATTTTTTATAAGAAAATTGCTATAATAAGCAATGGATAATAAATAAGAGTTAAGAAACTTAGAACTCGATTCAGCACATGCGGAGAAAAATCAATTGCGCTTTATGATATTGTTGTGCTGTTATGAAATAAGATGGACTCTGTATACAGCTTCAGCTTCAAGACATCATCTCAAGTTAGTTTGCTTTTATGATTTACAAAAGACATTGAACCTGAAGACCAAGACCGAGCTTGTGATATCCTGCCCGTAATGAACCCGTCATGTATTTTGGGGTTTATGTGATATCTTTCAGTAGATTTCAGAAAAAGTTGCTCGCAAGGTTACAGCAGCTGAACGATGATAAGCCTCTCGGTGGTAGCTGGAAGGAACATTTAATTGGGAATGTTACATAACAAAGACTATAGTCCTCCCCAGATTTTTTGCAAAAATAATTTGCAATAATTTCATTCAGTCGTGCATTGAAATTTGAGAAATAAATGACTTAGATCACAGAGATCTGAGACTTGTTCTTAGAGGAATTCTACCAGACGAGACAATGACACGCCTTCTCGCAGCAAACCCTAATTCTGCCGATGTAGAGAGGCTGATTCTAACCTATAGCAATATAGAAGCAGGTCTGGAAAGCAGCATCAGAAAAACTTAAAAAATATATGAATGTTGCAATAAATATGCTTAATCTTGCAAGTGTCGAGTTCCGTAAACTACAGCAAAGATATGGCTCTAAAAAACCAGAAACACCAAAGTCTGGGAAGCAAGACTGATTTAAGGGGGTTTTTGAAGGTGAAAGGAAAGAAAAAATAAATTCGGTGATTTGAATAAACCATGTAAAAGGGTTTCCTTTCAATAACGTTTTGCTGATAAGTTAAGACATCACTGTATGTTACTAACTGTCTTGTTAACCCAATTCACCAATCCATATATTGTAGAGAATCAGCTTCGAAGAAGGTGCTGAACAAGAGATTTTATAGACAATGAAAATGTTAAGCTTTGGTGGGATTCCAAAATATGGCGCGACAGGATGATCAAGGCGAGAAAACCTTGAAATATAGTATACTCATTTTTATAAGAATGCTATAATTTTTTTCCAGCAGCCTGAGTATATTCCTTTTTTTTCCAGAACTTATTTTTTCAAATCTGATATGGTTTTAGGGAATCGCCTGGTCTTAAATGAAAACCACGATTTTTGAAAAACGATGTATTTCAGTTCTGCGATTCCCATTTCAGAAAATTGCAAAACAGGCAACTGCTAAAAAATGAGACACAATTATGCGGGGTGAGGCTTAGCAATATTCCTATAATATTCTTACAAATTGGATGATTTTGAGTCTGAATACTCTTATAAACAACATTCTTATAAAAAGGAGAGTGTATTGAATAATAGAGAAAAGTCGTTGACGTTAGTGCAAGTATTTAATTAGGACACAAAGAGTCTTTTATGTTGAGGATTCTATAACGAGAGGTGTTTGACGTCACTTTAAAAATGTGCACTATGAAAGGAAATTAATAACGTCAAGATTCAAACTGAAATAGCTTCTGCCATAGCGGGTAGGTATAAAATCCTCTTCGTCTGCCAGTCGAAAACCGAGCAATCTATGAATTATTAAAAACATTGTGAAATCCATGCCAGTAGGCGATGTAAGCAAGTACTTGCTAGCAAACAGATAGACGTTAAAAAGTGGCGTGTTCCCAGCATGCAAGATCTAAACGAAGGACATTCTGGGATAGATTAGAGGCAAAACAGATGGTGAGATTGTGTGAACATCCTGCTTTTCTATCTATGGAAACATGCTTTCATGAGCGTCACAATATTAGGCTTTTCAAGTCTCACGTAAGAAGGTTATGAGAATCGCAAGCTGCCTTTAGCAAGCCCATTTAGTTGGCAAATTAAAGTGTATGAAAACTACAAAAACTAAGCAATAACAAAGAATACAGCGAGTATAATTTTAAATCGCCAGAACACAATATGGAACTGAATCAACAAAAGCTTTCAATTAAATGCCCATTCAATTTCAATTCAAAATAGACAAGGATGGAAATATCAAACTAGATTCCAAAATATCAAATGAAACAAGAAAAGAATAGGGGTGCTAAAAAGGCTGCGATGGAAGGCAGCTACTCAGGTAACATTATTGCAAATGAATTTGCAAGAATACCTGCACTATGGGGATTGCGACACCATTTTGTTTCAAAGACAGTCAGACAAGGATCTGTGTTTGGTCCAGTTCTTGTTAAAGTAAATACTTTTCCTAGCGATCATAAGTCTTAACGCTCTATACTCTCTGTTTGCATTTTTCCAAACCATTTATAAAGCTTTACAGTGAAGTCAGTTCAAAGTTTAAAAAAATTGGTGGCTACGGAGCTTCAGGAAGATGCGAATAAAAATATTCGAGGCATCAAAGGACGGGACACTATAAAATCAACTTAATTCCTTCAAGTTTCAACTGAAAGATAAAGAACAAATAACACAAACAACGTCGAGAGAGGAAATCGAAGAAATAGTCGAAAGGGGAGCGAAAATGGAGTAAAAGCTTTGTAGTTTCCCCGCAAGGAAAACTCTATATGACGAGTTTACTTACAGTTTAGAACAAAGTGAAGCCATAAAAACAATCTTTGTCGACTTCTGATGCTGCCAAAAACAATCGAAGTGAGCAACGAGAGTCCAAAAGGCTAGATGAAACGAATACCAGCTTTGCCGATTATTAGGAACAAGTTACTTTTAGAGTTTTTGGCACAATCTGGGTTTTCTAGTAAATGGTTCCCAATTGCAAAATGACAAGTTTTGATTTTTGTTTTAGATCTGCAAGACGGCTTTCAAGGCGAGAGTTTTGTTTCTCATGATCGAGCTTATGAAACATAGAAAATTCGTTCCGAATTAGGAAAATATAAAATAAGTTTTAACCTGTTAGGTTTTGAAGTAATGTTTGCAGGTTTTGGTGCTATGTGGCACTCTGGCAATCTTCGGATCAAAATAACTTTTATAGATCAAAATAACTTTAGGTATGCACAATGATCCACTTTTGAAAAACTCTCCCTCAATTCTAGCTTTTATAGCACATTCATTCTAGATATATCAATTTCACAATTATCATATCAATTTGAAATAATCAATTCAAAGGACTTTACAACCGATCTACAAGTCTAATTCTATTAATTCTCCAGAAAATTACATTAAAGGTTCTTCCATTTCCGAATTATAAAAGTCTGCGTCATATCAGTTACTATCCAACAACATATTTTTTAGGAAACCATTGCCCGACCACTCAAATGTTCCACTCTTCATGTCGTTCCAGTATAAAACAAGGCAATTTACGAAGAACTGCAGCGGCATTGTCAGTCTTGGAGACCAGTAATGTTTAGCGATACAGTGCTGTACAGCAACTACAGAAACAGAAAATTGTTAATAGAAAGCTGGGAATTTATAAGTCTTTTTTATTCCATTGAAAGCAGTACTTTACCGCGTGCAGCACTGCCTTCGATTATATCTTTATGCGCCAAAGATGCTTCATGTAAAGGGTATTTTCTTCCAACTACAGGCATGAACCAATTCATCGTCAGCCCACGTGTAATGAATGCAACACTTTCTTCTATTTCTTTCTATAGGGATGAAAGATAAAATCTGAGACTTTTGTATATTTTATATAAAAATACAAATTCAAGATATTGATGGGCCTTTGAGCATAACTAATGACAAGAAGCATCCTCTCCTTTAGACTCCTTTTACACTGTGCCGGATAAATTTTATCCGCATCAAAATTAGTTCAGATAGGGCTCCCGTTTACATTAGACCCACGCTATCCGCACGAATTTGAGAGCGGCTATCCGGGAAAAATTAGCTCACCCAGGAAAGTGGATTAAATTAGTTCAGATAGCTATGTGGTACATGGATAAATTTTATCCATACCCGCTGCGAAGTTGATTTTGATTTACAGCGAAGCTCTTTCAATAAAGAGAAAGAAGGTGGCGCGGGGTGGCGCCAAATATCTTTTCTCCTAAACAGAATCGTTTTTTCACCAATCTGCACGTCATTTTCGTGTTGACTTTACTTTGCGGGGACATGTACGAGCTCAGGGAAAAGGTCGTATAAGGTTCAGGTTCAGATTCCGGTTCATTTTATTTTAAATTCCACAACATACATTTCCACAAAATACTAATAAAAATACAGCAACATCAAATAATAAACAATAACTAAAACAATAAGATATGGAACACAAATTATCGGTGGGATATGTATGTATGTATGGGGAATTATTTAAAGGAGGAACTCTCTCAGTAGCAAAGCTAGTCGAGGAGAAAGGCCTTCCTATAGTATACATTAAGATATTTCAGCACTTCAAAGATATCAAAATAAATAATACCGAAAATGAAACTCTGATTTCTGTAAGTGGGAAGTTAAAAAATTTCAAGGATTAGCTGTTAATGTTCTTTGCAAGCAGATATGACTTCAATTTATAACAAAAGCAAACCAATAATACAGATTCTTTGATGTCAGTAGGAATGCTATTCCACGATGCAGCACCAGAAAAACGGACAGATTTTAAACCATATTGAAGGGTGTTTTTTAGAGTTATAAAAATGTCGTTCTTAGAAGCCTTTCAAGTATCATGTTGATGAATAGACTTGATTGATTCAAAGTACGAATGAAAGCAGACAGGCGATATTCTATTGATACATTCATAAACAAAGGATAGAAGTTTTAATTGAAACAAGTCTTGTAATTTTAAGATTTTTAAGTCAGAGAAAATGGGTGAGGAAGGAGAACAGAAACTTTGAAAAGCAAGAGCTCTGATCACTCTTTTTTGCAATAAGAAAACAATGTGGATTTCATAGGTAAAACCCCAAACTACAAGTCCATATTGGAGAAAAGAAGCGAACAAAAAGTTGTAGAGACATAATAACACATCAACAGGAACGAAATGTCTTATCTTAATAAATATGCCACAAGTTCTAGCTTACTTCTTAGCAAGTTCACTTGAATGGTATTTCTAGCTAGGATTCTCATCAAGTAGAATACCAAGGAATTTAACATATTGAGATTGTTTTATGATTTGTGTTCCGATTTTTATGTTCGTATTGTCTGTTAAAGGGCGTTGGTGTGACCTGAAAATTATAAAATTAGTTTTCTTAATATTTAAAGAAAGCCTGTTAGCATCAAGCCATTGTTTGACATAACCCAGTTCTTTATTGACAACTTTTTCAAGTTCACCAAATTCATCAGCTTCAAAATATATATTAGTGTCATCAGCAAAGAGATAAAAGACAAGTTTTTTAGATGAATTAGGCAAGTCATTTATAAAAATAAGGAATAGCAAAGGACCAAGGACAGAGCCTTGTGGTACCCCACATGTGATGCTAAGTAGATAAGAACTAAAACCATTAACAGAGGCATTTTGTTTCTATCAGTAAGATCGGTTCTAAACCAGTTAAAAACTGGGCCACGTATTCCATAGTGTTCAAGTTTTCCCAAAAGAATTTCATGATTTACCGTATCAAACGCTTTTAGCAGACCAAGAAAAATTCCACATCCATACTTTCTGTTGTCTAGACTTTCCTTTATATTCTCTGTCATGCTAATGAGTGCATGGTTTATAGAATGGCTTGCACGGAAACCAAATTGAAGTGAATACAGAACATTGTGTTGTTCTAAGAAGTTATACTGACGTTTATACATTAGTTTTTTTCTGTAATTCTGCTGACGCCTGACGAAAGGGATATCGGTCTATAATTAGATGTTGTAGCAGAATATCTTTTCTTGAACAGGGGAATAACTTTTGCTAGTTTTATTTTATCAGAGAAAATGCCACACTGAAATGATTCATTTATGATTTGAGACAATGGAGAGGATATAAGAAAACATAAAATTTTTAAAATTTTAGTTGGAATACTGTTTGGCCTTATAGGTTTGCCTTCTTTTAGCAGATTGATTATATCACATATTTCAAAAGAGACAGACGGAGAAATAAAGAATGATTTATTGTTTCTTTCACCCATAAAACAATTCTGAGATCTTGATATTGATTTAGTAACATTGTGAGAGACATCAACAAAAACCTATTGAAGATATCTGCAATTACAGCTGGGTCAAATGTTATATTACCATTAGAGTCTTTCATCTTCGCTATAACATTTGCATTTCATTTCTTGATATCTATGATTGACTTAATGCCGGACCATAATTGCTTTATGTTGTTACAATTTGATTGAAAATAACTATAAAAGTAAGAAGCTTTGCTCTCTTTTAAAGCAGATGTAGCCCGATTCCTGAATTTTTTATACAAATTCTTAACTGATTGATCATCAAACCTTTTTTGTCTTTTGAATAACCTGTCTCTAATGCGTTATAATCTCAAATGCGTCTAAAAGCGCTGATTATTCTTTTATCTGGACTGGCTGCAGCGGCGAATTTCAATGAAATCTTGGCCATTCTTTTAACGTATTCCCACCGACGACAGAAGAAATTGTTGACTGCGCAAATCAACAACAGGTCAGTAAAAATTTCTAGAATCAACCGTTTCATTAAAAGGCCTAAAGAAAGACTGTCACGAGAAGCTTTTGGGAGAAACCTGGTAGAACAGGAGCATGGTGGAGTAATTTTACGCGAAACATTGTTGTCCCAGAAGAATGGAGAGAAAACTTTCGCATGAGCAGGGACAGTTTCTACGTCCTATGCAATAAGCTTGGACCTTTCATCGAAAAGCAGACCACCCACCTACGAAAACCCATAACTGTCGAGAAACAAGTTGCAGTTACACTGTATTACTTGAGTGACGAGGGAAGATACAGAAAGGTGACAAAGGCATTTGGTATCTCAAGAGCTTCCGTTTCAAAAATTGTTAGAGCCGTGTGCTGTGCTATAACAAAACATATGGGTCCAGTTTACATAAGGATGCCAACAACTGAAGAGGAGGTTTCCCATATGGCAAGAAACTTTGAGCAAAAGTTTGGTTTTCCACAATGCGTTGGGGCTGTTGATGGCAAGCATGATCAAGCAACCAAATACAAATCCGACTGATTTCATCAACAGAAAAAACAGATACTCCTTTAACATCCAAGCAGTTTGTGATTATAAATATTGTTTCTTTGATGTGGTTGTAGAATGGCCTGGAAAAGTCCATGATGCCAGAATCTTTGCAAACTCTCGAATTAATGAGCTTCTGAGAAATGGGAAAGTACCAAGTTTTCCTAGAAAGATATTGGATGAAGAAGAACCAGTACCCATATGTATTCTTGGGGATCCAGCCTATCCGCTTCTTCCATATCTGATGAAGGAATACCCAGGTGGAGGAAACACTACATAAGAGCAATTTTTTGGATGGCAGCTTTCTTCAGGAAGAACTACAATGGAATGTGCTTTTTGAAGGCTGAAAGGTCGGTTTGGGGCCTTTAAGAGAGAAATGGATATTAAAATGCCAGATCTGCAATATGTCATCTATGCATGCTTTGTCCTACACAACTTTTGTGAGCAGCAAAAGGAGAGGATTGCAGATGAAGTCATGGTCTTGGCAGATGTGCGCCGAGACCATGACTTGCAGCCCCCCATCGCTGAGAAACAGGTATACTTTGGGAAGTAAAGATGAAGCAAGTGGAAAGAGAATTTGAAATATTTTTACAAAATATTTTGAGTAAATGACTTTGTTCTTTGTAGATATGAAGCAAAAATCAGTGTTCTGTCCAGTCCAGTTAAACTTTTATATTTTAATATTCCTCTACTTACAATATCTTACTACAATTACATTACAACTAATACATAGCAAAATTACAAATAACATAAAGTAAACTTTAAAAATTGTTCACACAATCTTTATTACGTGTTTTTGAAAAAAGAGAATATTGTTTAAAGTCTGTTTTTATCTTTTTTCATCACCTTTTTCTTGTCATTTGACAAACTTTTCATTTTGTGTTGAATGCTGCTCTTCAACAAACGCTGACCTCTATTGAACGGCGCGTACAAATTTGGAGTTTGTTATAAACACAGCAGCGTTCTTTAGAGGAAATACGGTAATCACTTATACTAGTCAAAAAGCAATATAGTCTGCTTCAAAATCACATTTGATAGTTTGCAAGTAAAGCAAAGCCTGCATGAAAAAGCCTGCATGGATTGAAGTAAAAGCCTGCATGAAAAAACTGAAAATACCACAAGCCCCACAAACAATCAGATAATTCCTGGCTGTTAGAATGCTTCTAGCTGTCAAAATCATTATGTGATATTGGAACATGAGGTGAAAACTTTTTCAAACAGATAGTATGTACTTATGCTCAAGCAAAATTTGTCCCACCTTGGCTCTTTTTTTATTAAAAACTAAAAATAAATATTTTCAAGCAATTATTCAGGTGTTTTCACTGAACATTTCTAAGTTATAGAATCTAACATTTCTAAAACTAAGAAGTTCCTGAAGAAATTCTACTTGATGAACTTTAGCCAAAAATGATAATTTTTGGGTGATCCTAAAGCCGAGTTTCTTTGAAAATAAATTTTGTTCTATTATTATCGCTTTCTATTCTGATAATAATGTACAATCCTTATTGCTTTTATATATTGTGTTTTTAGAGATGCATTTTGTAGGATGGTTTGATCAAATTTTTTCTTTTTGAATCTGTTCCCATTTCAATAATTCATCTGCACGGTATTATGATTCTAAAATATTAACAGCTAACTAAATGAACTCCGTTCGTAGAGACATGCTTAAAAAACAGAGCAAAAGGAATTTCAAAACATGTGGATTAAACTAAACCAGAAACAAAAATAATCATAGATGAAGTATAAGTAGATAATTGAAGTGTGACAAGAAAAATAAAGTTATGAATTCAATTTACAAGGAAGCTGATGTAAACAAAGTTAAAATTTTACATAATATCTCTATAAGCTGTTTGGCCACCATAATCAGGCCTCTGTTGTTCATAGTTCTGCATGTAAGGATGGCTCTGTTGATATGGCTGTTGGTAGGCTCCAGCATTAAGCATTCCTTGTAATAAATTAAAACCGCCAGTGATTGCAGCTGTCAAACTGTTAATGCTGTTGGCAATTCCCTGAATGCTGTTTTCAAAACGCTTGTCAGCTTCATCCATCTTTTCCATTAACTTTCTTTTAAATGCTATTTCTTCCATGGCAATGTCAAGCAACTGTGCATCAGCAGAGATACGTTTTGTCAATTAAGAGTTTCTGCTTGTTTGGAGATGTTTGACTAGACTTCTCCTAGCCTCACACATATTTTTTTGGCTCTGTATGGAAATCAAGTTCTGAGTCGCTTTCTAACCCTTCGGCACTGGCACTGGCAGACTCGAATGGCGTCAAACTCGAATTGTCATACAACTCCTCCTGTGAATCTCTTTCCAGCAACGAGGTACTCTCAATCCCATCAGGTAGGCTTTCGACAGCTGCAGATCCACTCCAAATTTCATGACATTCGTCGTACAAGGCCATAACTATCCTGCCTCCTCCACTTTTTCTTCCACTATCAACTGCCTTCCTAAAGTTGGCCTTGATTCGTTTAATTTTAGGGGCGATCTTAGCTTTGTTTATTTTATCTGGACTTTCACAATTGGGATATTCATCAGGATTAACTCCAGAATCAGCTTTCGGATATCTTGCTTGAAAACGAATGGCTATTTCAACATATTTTGTTTTCACCGTCTCCCAATCAAGACCTTTCGCCACCTTTGCTGCCTTATAGTCGATAACTACTTGTATCAAAAGTGCTGTCTCTTCGTCAGTCCACGTGAAATTGGCGTCCTTTTCAGCTTTCCCTTCTTTGTTTGCCATTTCTGTGACGTTTTATTTCAAACAAAGAATTTTTTAAACAATATTGGCCTAATGTGCTTTGACAATTTTCTCGGACTTCGTCTGAACGCGAAGCAGTTGATTCTGAAGAATGACGGAAAAGTCTTTGCACCTTTGGCGTTTTGGCGGGAAATATGGTGTTATTGAAAATCGGTTGCCTAGAGATGACCGCGTTTTGAGCGTTCTGTGAATGATTAAGGTCACGTGACTGTAGTTATCCGGCACAGTGTAAACGGGAGGGCAAAGTGGACAAAATTTGTGCGGCACAGTGTAAACACAAATCAATCCGAACAAATTTTATGCGGATAAAATTTATCCGGCACAGTGTAAAAGGGGTCTTAGAAAGTGTAAGATCAAGAAAAAAGACAATTGCAAAATATAATTTATGCATGAAGGTGTTCGGTGCCTGTAGGCCTAAGTGTCCCATTAATAAAGCAAAACATTATAAACGCATGGTTCCACATTTAGCAGTTGCGATTGTCTTCATTAAACCTAGAGGCCTTGTCTGTTTAGCCTTCTTCTATTTGTTCTCAAGCATCAGTGTAGTGCATCGTGATAACGCAATCAAATTACTTATCAAAAAGGAAAAAAAAAGGCAGTTTTCTTTTACCTGGCTTGAATTGAATAGCATGACTCCATGTATTGATGCCTCTCTTGCCATCGCGTCACGTGGGTTTACCTCTACTACTCCACGACTCCCAATGACCTGAAATGAACAAGAAGCTATTCATAAATGAAGCAACCATCTTAGACAGAAGGAGTTTGTTTTCTCTCTTCAACTCCGGGGGTAATCTTTCTTTAGAAACGCGACACTGATTGGACAACTGTTCCGATCTTGTGCTTTCGTTTTTCTGATTGGCCTATTTCGATTCACAACTGGGTATATATTTTTCATCATGTTCTTTCGGACTTTTATTCTGACGTTTTATGCTCTGAGGAGTGTCAGACGAAAAAGCTTTTAGCCAATATGTTATACGATAATTGCTTTTTTCAAAGCCATTTTCAAGTTCTGTACCGCCAAAAAACTGTTCACATCTTATTTTTATGAAATCTATACATCCTCTTTGCGGTTATGGTCGTCATGGCAGCAGAGTTTCCATGGATATCCAATTGTTTACATTTAGACAATTCACTCCAAAAATCGATCCAAAAAATTAAAATCATGAAAATAAAAAGGAAAAATTATGAACACAAATTTAAGTTTGATGCAATTTTCACTTTCTTATTTCATCTTTTCTTGATCAACAAGTTATCGCCAGATAGCAGAATTTAAAGTCATTTAAGTTTTCCACACAAACTATCACTATCAACACAAAATCTGGAGAATCTTTCTCTAAGTTTTAAAGAAAACACTTTTCTTGAAGGAGTTTCTTAAAAAAAACTACTGAATAAATTTGCGAAATTAAGGACGCCAAAGATTCTTGATTTGACTTGCTTAAGATAAGACTTTTGGCAGGCATTGATGGTCACAAAGAAATTGTTTCAAGCTGTCAAGTCTGCAACTTTTTAGAACATTATTGCTTTCTAACATTCGCCATTCTGGTAAGTCTCAAACTGGGTACCTAAAATACATGAACATCGTGGAAATCAAACGTTAAATGCGTGACGCAGCCCCGTAGAAATCGACCATAAGCAGAGCTGAACAGAGAGCTTTGCAATTATCTCAAGTGCCGTTAAAAAGCTGAATGACTGTTAATGGGACGACTGAGATCGAAGGCAACTGCTAGCCTAGTTTAAAAGAACAAGTCATCTTACCCCAACTCTCCCATTTTTTGCAAGCATCTTCAAATCATTGCCTAAATTCACATTTGCTAGCATTTCGATAATAATGTCGACTCCATTGCCAGATGTGGCAGCCTGGAAAATAAACACAAAAATATATCGTTTCAACAATAGCATCAAGTTTCTATTTGGAGAAAAGAGAAGAAAACTGTCTGTACAAGCTATGCATAAGCTTCAAAGGGATGGGAAGTAAAGTAGATGAGAAAGAGCAATTATGGTAAAAAGAAAACAAACAAACAAATGATACCAGAGGTTAAACATTATGTATGATACTGATGTCAGTGCTTATAAATATATAACAATAAACCCACAAACGGGATTTTGTTTGAGAAAACAAGAAGTTTGTTTATGCATATGGCGATTCTAATCAAAGACTATAAAATACCATGATCTCATCGACGTATCCTTCCAGCCTGTGGTTGAAAACCTCATGCACATGATTTTCCTTTAGAATCTGTCTTCCTTCAGCCGATCCAACTGTTCCAAGAACACGCAGCCCCGCAGCAACTGCTAGCTGTGAAGCAGCTATTCCTACCTGTGAAGTGACAAATTAGATACACATATGAATGGGTTGAAATGCAATTGGTATGGTAATTCAAACAGTGCAGTACCTATTATCAAAAAAAGGCACCAGCCGTGGGAACTTTAAGACAGTTTTAAGAAACCTCTTTTTCCCATTTCGACACATTTGCCCCTCTAGCTCTGACGTCATTATCATTCCACATCCATAAACAAATATACGTGCAACATTTTTTATAATGACCATACATACTATCGTGCAGTTCAGAGATTCGTTTGAACCGAAACTACGTTAACAAATATATTATTTACGCCTGCGTGTTCTTCGACGATTGTCAATATATCTCTCAAATGAGCCCTAAGAAACTCACCCCACCACTTGCACCATGTATGAGCACAGTTTCCCCTGCTTTAGCATGGCATCTGAAAATAAAGCAATAGAACTCCAGCTTTAAATCAGAAATTCAAGCAAATTGTCTGCAAGCATATTTAGGATACTTGGTCACGCTGGTGAGGCGAATGGCCTTTGATTCGATTCTTTCAAGATGATACAGAGGAAGTTTAGAAACACCAACCAGAATATGAGAGCAGGGCTGCAAAGTAAGACATCTTTAAAATTTATAGATAACTAAAAGAATGAGTTCTTACAGGCATAAAAAATAATTCAAAGTCACATATTTAGCAAAAGTATTTTGGTTGTACTCTTGACAAAATAGAATATGTACGCATACTCCAAGATAAAATATTTGGCAATGTTACCAATAAAGCCCAAGGGTGAAAACGAATTCCTTGTTGTCTACATAACAGCGGATTTTCAATTTTACGTAAATGGAATTTTAAAAGATATTGAAGTAGAAACTTTTGTTAAAAACTTTCTTTGTTACAAACCCTTGCTGGTTATTTGTTAAAAGTGGTTATAGCTTGGTAAAAGACGATTCAGGGTGGCTTGCAGATGTTGGCAGCGGCAGGTATAGGTAATGAATGTGTCTTGTGCTGTTGTCAATAATCTGTGACTTAATCACTAACCAAATACATTCTACAACCATAACAACAAAGAATACCTGTATCTAAATTATTTAAGTATTCTTTAGAAACAGGCAATCCAAGCAAACAACGCCATTCTTTTCATCGTTTATGAAATTGTAACGCCTTCAATTCTCTTTCAACTGTCCAATCAGTATCAAAGGCCTTCTTTTGTAAAAAGCCTGCTTCTAAAAATTGCTTGCCATAACTTTGCTTTATAAGGGCTCACAAACAAGTTTCTCTCATCTAATTTTCATACGGCTTAGGTATTACAGATGTGTTTTTCAGAGAAACTCTCCAAGAAATTTTGCTTATTATTAGAATGTGCCCTGACATGATCGGAGTTGAACTATTTAGCTATCCAAGTATATCAAGAGCTTGTTCAAGAAATAGAGTAGCTCTTTCTAGTAATTTAATATAGATTTGAGTCACAAATATAAGAAGAAAAAACTTTGGTCTGAAAATGTATTGTTCGATATTTCTATTAAGTATCCAATCATTTTTCTTTGAAGGTTGACATATTTTCTCTTGGTGTAGAAGCAACAATCTTTTTAGACACAACATTTTCTACCAAAGCATGACAAAAGAACACTAATCAAAGCTTCATTGCTCAGTGCCACAGGAACCGGGGAAGCGGGAGGGGAGGAGCAACGGGGGCTTAAGCCCCCCCCCAATAATTTTCAAAATATATTCAAAATCCTACCAAAAATTGCCCTGCTCCTGGTTTTTAGCACGTTTAGCCCCTCCAAAACGTTGTAGCCCCCTCAATCTGTAATACGCCCCGCAGTCCTTGCAGTGCCGTAAAGAGAGAATTCTACATGCTTTAGTGCAAAACAGGATTGATCCAGGTTGCTACTACGACACCACCCTACTATTCCTAATCTTGCGTGGCTCTTTGTGAAGATTTTCTATGCCTTATTTTGCTTTTAAACAACAACTTGTTGCTGCAAACCTTTGCAGCGTAATGGTTCTTTGCAATAGAGCTCTACATTGACGACAAGAATATTTTTTCTGTCGTGTGATACCCGCAGACTATTATGTTCACAATCATAACACACAGCATGACGACGTACAAAGCATGACGATGGCTGGGTGTAAACAGACATCTGCAAATCCTCTTCTACACTCTTTTTTTTATAAGAACCAGTAAATTTAAGTTCCCGACAGGTCTGAATATTCATCAAATAAGCACCCAAACATCGCTAAAAATCCTAGTGACGTGGAGAAGGAGAGGTATTAAGAAAAATGAATGAAAATAGGCTAACGTTACACATGAACACAGAAACAACCCTCTCTGTGTTTGTACAGGCAACCGAATTGTACGTCAATCTACAGGTTCTATTCTACGCTTATAGTAGAAAAGCGTTGAGAATCTGTCCAACAATGCCGATGGGATAAATAAAAAAAGGTCTATTGTATAGTCCAATCAAAGGTAACTTAGATGGCCTTCGAAATGCGTTGGTAAATAGTGCCTTAAAAGTCTTTGAATTGTACAAAATAGTTGTTGAAAAGTATCAAGCAGGATGAAATTTGCAAATGCAAAAATATTTGATTCCGGTTTCCAATCCGAATTGGTCGGCGCAACTCAAAACAGCAGGGACACTGATAAACAGCTGCAAAGGTGTCATCTACATAAATATCTACAGTCTTATGAGCATTACCACATCATACTCTAAGGAGAGCAAGTCAAACCTTTTTAATCTCTTATATCAGCTTTCCCCTTTAGCTGTGACACTTTTCACGTTTTAAAGTACTGCTCCTTTTAATCTATTAAAAATTCGATCCGTTTTTGCTTTCTTAAAAACTTTTACATGAATCTGATAAGAAAAACATCGCAAGAAGAACATAAAAAAGGCTTCAAGACGTAAAATACTTTGAAATAGATACAAAGAGACCCTGAACGTTCGCGATATTCAAAGATGTGATCATCTGTGACTTGTTAACGAAACATGAAACATAAGAGAGATCGGGGAATAGCTTGAAATAATAGAATTTGAATCAGTTGCTTGAAAACTATTTTATTTATTAAATTAATACGCGGTATTGAATTTGTTCATTTTCACCAATCAACATTTATCAGAATAGTATCAGATAATTTCTGGGAGGAAAAAATTAATGATTTTCTTTTTTTTGGTAACTTACTATCCAAAAAGGTATCTGGTAAAAAATGTTGCCATTTCAGTTTCAGTGGAATTTGAGTTAAATGTACAACTTATGGGTCTCCGCCCTTCTTACTTCTCTTCAATTTATCGAACTCTTTAATTTTTCTCGACAATGTTCTATTCAAAAAATTAGATGGGGGTCTTTTCCTGTGTCTATAATATTTTTGAAGTTACAAGGCAAGATTATGCCACATTGCAAGGTAAATTTTTAATGGCAGTCGCGACGTTAGATTGGGCAACATCTGTCAATGAAACTTTCAATTGTTCGACTTAGCAGAATCACCTTTTCGCTGACATTAGAAACCTAGTTAAACTTTAAAGAGATTGATAAATAGACAAGAATACCAATCAAATTCCATTTACTTTGAAATCAAACAAGATTTGAGAAAGCATCCAGAAAAAAATATTGGTTTTTATGTCAACGTGTTTAACAAAAAAAATCAATATCATGTCAATTTTTGTTGTGGAGAGCCCTACAAAGATGTAAAACGAGTCTGATCAACACTGGTATCAGGCAAGCTAAATTTCAAAACAATATGATCCAATACAGAAATTCTCTTAATCAACTTTGCCAAATTTTGGTACAGCCTCAAAAGGGTTTGAAAACTTTGTGATTCTATTGATGAAAGTTTTGTGAGTATTTTAGGAATATATCTTAAGATTCAGCAATTTTCAGCGTGATTCTTGCAACTCCCATTAAAATTTGTGTAATATTGCTGTTACAATTGATCTCTGGTGATAATCCCTATTAAGAAAACGTGCCCAATTTCTTTGAAATTCATAAACTTAGGAGAGATATTAACCGATCTAGTTGTCAAAACTTTTATAATGGCATTGATTGTCAATATTGGGGGTTCACTTCATGTTTTCAACTGGCATCAATCATGATCTTCTTGTTGGCTGCAGAAAATATATACCTGTACACACTCTCCGTGGTATTTTTTTTGTAGTAATATTGTAGTATTGTTTCACTGTCATATTGTTGCATTAAAGAATTGTTGCATCGTAGTATTTTCGTATTGTAATATTGTTGCATTGTAGTATTTTCGTATTGTAATATTGTTGCATCGTAGTATTTTCGTATTGTAATATTGTTGCATCGTAGTATTTTCGTATTGTAATATTGTTGCATCGTAGTATTTTCGTATTGTAATATTGTTGCATCGTAGTATTTTCGTATTGTAATATTGTTGCATCGTAGTATTTTCGTATTGTAATATTGTTGCATCGTAGTATTTTCGTATTGTAATATTGTTGCATCGTAGTATTTTCGTATTGTAATATTGTTGCATTGTAGTATTTTTTTGTACTTGTAGTATTTGTAATATTGTAGTATCTGATTGTGACTAAATATTGAATAGTGCAGCAACAAAGTTTTCCCACCTTCTTTGCCTATACAGTCATTGATCAATTTCATCTGAGAGATGCACTTTGCAATTGACTTATTTGGTCAATTTGCATACTAAGCAATACTTATAGAGCAGGGCACACACCATGAATTTGAAAGTGGGGAGCCAAGGCTAAAAATGTTTGGGGGCCAAGGCCTCTTACCTCTTTTACTGCTGCTTTTAAACCCCTTGTGGCACGGGCCCTGTAGAGTCAACAAGATTATCCTGATAATCAACTTTTGCGAAGGATGATGGTATTTTCATGAGCTGCTCATTGGTCCCAAGTGTAATGGATTGGAAGCTTATGCAGTTTGCATTCCAAAGTGACATACAAACATCATTTTTCAACATTTCCAGCTTGAATCAATAAAGGAAAGTGTTTTAAGCAAGGCTGGAATCTCAATTGTCAAAGTTTGAATAAAGATCCAGGACAGATCCTTATGGTATGCCACGGGAATGGACCTTTGCTAAATGCTTTTAAATACAAATTTTTCAAGCTCCCCATTTATTGCAATGACCCTTTAAACCTTAGTATCATCAAATCAATAATTTCACCTACTTGTGAAAGAGGGCTCTATATGCTGTCAAATATGGAACTCCAATGGCAGCACCTCTGTCAAAGTCAACAGCGTCTGGTAAAGTGAACAACTTTGATTCACTTGACAAAGAATATTCAGCATATGAGCCAGACAAACTTCCATAAAACCAAACCCTGTCTCCTGCCTATTAATTGCAAAAAGAGTTCAACAGACTGGAAAAAATTTGGAAAAATAAACTTTTCAACTAAATTCAGTTTTAAATTAACTTTCTTTATCTCCTTTATATAAAAAATGCATAGTACAATGATACAAAGTGTTGTGAATATGGCTAATTTATGAAAGGCTATAAGGTGGTACCTTAAATTTTGAGACATCACTGCCAACTTCATGGACAATACCAGCTCCATCCCCTCCAGGTGTGTATGGTAAGGAAGGTTTTCTTGCATAATTTCCTGACCTGATGTATGTATCCACTGGGTTGATACCAGCTGCTTTTACTTTAATCAACACCTGGAGTGATATCGTGATAATATAAAACAATATAAAAAGGTGGAATAGAGGGATCAATACCAGAAGATAATAATAACCTCTACAGTGATATTTGAGTCCATAGTTTTTGTTACACCTTGAGACACAGTACCAGTAAAATCAGGCCCGTCCCTAGCTATTGCGCTTAAGGAGGGTTTTCAAGTCCCATTTGCTGACAAAGTGGATGAGCCATCCTGTATTTGTCGATAAGTTTGGAAAACTGCTGACTAAGCACCCCTAGATGGCAAAAAACTCCTCTTTGTAACATATCAATTGAAAATCCTTCAAATAAGCGAATACCTTAACAGAGCTACCATGGATGTATAGAGGTTGGTATTTCATGTGGAAAAGGAAAAGAAGTGATCCAAGGATGCATTCTTGAGGAACCTCACTTAAAATGCCAGTCCAAATGCTGCAATCTATTTACTGAAGTACATTACATTTCATTCCTTGCAACCTATCTAATTAGTCTTTACTTTGATAAGGAACAGAATTGAATGCCTGACAGGTCCACTTTTACTGTCAAGGGTAAGCACCCAAGTCTTCAAAAGAGAAAGGGGTTCAATTTTGTCATATACATTTTATAAGAAAGTTGTGCTTGGTTCTTCAAAAAGTTAAGAAAGTTCAGGGCTGGATCTTTGAAACATAAGTAAGTTGAAAAATTTTGATATTCAAAGTTTCAAAGTTATTGTGGTGTAATTTCATTACACATCTTTCATATTATATTACCTTGTAGATCCCTAGTTCTATATTCATTATTATTGGCATATCAATATAATGGTTATCTATATATTTTGAGATAAGTTGTTGTCTTGCTTCTACATTCTTAACAAATGTTATGACATTGAGGGTTGTCGAGAAATATAGCATATATTTAGCATTTCATTTTCTCCATTACTGCGCATGCTTATTAACGTAAAACTTTCAAATTTTATGTTAAGAAAGCACTAAGAAAGTTTTAGTGTTCAAATGAGGAAATAGCTAAGAAAGTCTGAGGGCTGGGCTGAAAAAACTTTCTTAATAAAAAAACATAAAAAATATAAAGGATCTAGGACATAAAAAATAGAAAAAAGGGTGTATGATATATGGGAATCTTAATATAGTTTCTAATTTTCTTTTGTTTGGCCTTATTTGTTTCTAATTTTTCTTTGTTTGGCCTTATTTCAACTACTTATAGGTATAAAGGTATAAATTTTCTTTGGTTTCAAAGAAAAGTGGGATCGAATTGGAATCAAATATCAGAGATAAGGCAGGGCCCGCGCCACCAGGGGGCCGGGGTGGCCACCCCCCCCCCCACCATTTTGCGAAACAAATAGTTTGTGAGCTGCAGTGAAAGGGATAAGAAGCCTTGGCCCCCTACATTTTAGCCTTACCCCCCCCCCCCCCTTCAAATTCGTGGCGCGGGCCCTGTGTAAAAATTTAACATAAGTACCTCTTTGCCAGCTGGAGTCGGGACTTTAACATCCTTGAGTACCTGCAAAACTTCGGGACCTCCAAACTGAGACACTCTGACAGCCCTCATTTTCGTTATTGCAGTACAGAAGCTTTCTGAGCCTTTGGTCACCTCGCAATTATTCCTACCAGCAGTCACTTCAAGACGAATAAAGCAAAGTATAAAGAAACTGACAAATTTCAAATATTTCTCCACTGAGCACTGCCATTGGAAATGGAACAGTGTTTTCATGGTGCATGAGGCAGTTTCGAAAGAGTAGAGCGAAAAAGAGGCTAGGCCATAATTTCGGCTTATAATTTCGACATTTCAAACTGCTGATTTGAAAGATTGACGTTCTGCTGAGATGCACAGTGAAGGAAACCAGAATTCTCAAAGGAAGAAGTTTGGTTTAGTAGCAGCTGGTATAACTGGAGCTGTAGCCATAGGCCTTTCCGTCGTGTCTGCCCCCTTTGTAACACCAGCACTGAGGAAAATTTGTCTTCCTTATGTACCAGCTACAAGTCGACAAGTTGGAAATGTTATTAAAATGTGCAATAGACATCGAAGATCGAACAGCAATGTGGAAAAATTAATAGACTTGGGCAGTGGTGATGGAAGAATTGTCTTTGAGGCTGCTAAAAATGGTTATGAAGCACTGGGAGTAGAGCTCAATTTCTGGTTAGTCGTCTACTCAAAGATAGCTGCTAGGTTAAAAGGTCTTCAAAATATAGCGAAATTTCAAAGGAAAGACTTATGGACAGTTGATCTTTCAGGGTATGATAAAATTGTAATATTTGGAGTATCTGAAATGATGCCAACCCTGAAAGAAAAATTAGAGAGAGAAATGAAATATGGTTGTAAAGTTGTTGCATGTAGATTTCCAATGCCATCGTGGACACCAGTGACAAGTTTAGATGAAGGTATTGACAGTGTATGGGTCTATGATTCTGTGAAAATGCTTCAAAAAGATAGAATGAAAGCATGACTATAATTTATGTAGTACAAATGACTGTTCATTTTAAATTTTAGAAATGATGGTTGAAAATAGTTGAATTGAATTCATGGCACCAGCTGCTTCGCTCGCTCCCAGTTTGGGTTCCTTTATTTCAGCACAGAAAGCTCCTTTAACAAGGATTCCAATGCGTTTGAGGCACATTTTCAGTGAAAATCTCAATGGGGTAGGTGCAAGATATGGAGCAGGTGCAGCTAGAAGCTCACATGATGATGTGATAAAAATGTTTCCCCTTGCTCTACAAGGAATGCAAACTGGCTTAGATCAGTTTATAAAGATTTGATATAGAGACAGAAAAGATGTTTGGTTGTTGCTGCCCTAGATGCCAACCAGTGTTTGGTATGGCTAGTGACATCAGGAATAATATGCTCAATAGAAATAATTCTAAAATTGCCTTTGTTAAAAATGGTTTTACTTTCAGAGTATGTTAGGAATTACAATTGGCTAGTAATGTACTGATTTATCTCATATAAAAGGTTACCATTTGCCTTGTTTGAAGTGAGATGTAGCAGCCAAAAAAATTCCAAGAACTGACTTTCTCCAAAGCACAACCATTTCATCTTGCAGCTATGTATTCCCTAAATACTAGACACAAATCAAATTTAATCTAACAAACATGCAAAGCAAACAAAACAAAGATAAGGATGGAAACAAGTGTTTGTTATAATTACAAATTACAGTATCTTTTAGCTGCAATAAGTTTGTGTCTATTAGTTCAGTGTCTTCCAAATGCCTAAAAAACCTCTTAAAACATAAAGCAAGGTTGTACACAATGCTTGGTTGCATAGTTCAATAACAGCACAAAGAACTGTTTCAAAATGAAAAACAATAGCACAAAATGACTATACGATTCCAAAAACAGGACACAGCACAAACAAGCCATGTATTTGACTGGGTAAACACAATGTTAACATGAACAACTGCCACTTTTTCATCTTTTACCTTCAAGATACTTATTATCTTATTCTTATCAGTTAGCCATATTACTATTTTACTCACAGGTCTATCAAGAGTATAATTCTTTGTCTATCAAGAGTATTACTCACAGGTCTATCAAGAGTTTTGGTGTCATCTGCGTAGTATAATCTTTTAATCAAGAGTGTAATCCTCTAGTGTCACTGCATTCTTTCCAAAGAAACACGTCTCCAACTTGAAATCGTTACTCAATACTTTTTAATTTGCAAAATCGGTTAAATCTATCTCAGATCTTCAGAGATGTAACCAATTATTATTGTTTTTGGCTCTGATCTTAAGTTTCAGAACAGATCAAAATGATTCTGTACTTTTAGGAGTTTTTTATGATGTTGTTTTGGGCTGTATGTTCAAAATCCAAAAATTTATTGTGTGTTGTGTTGTGTTGTGTTGTGTTGTGTTGTGTTGTGTTGTGTTGTGTTGTGTTGTGTTGTGTTGTGTTGTGTTGTGTTGTGTTGTGTTCTATTCTATTCTATTCTATTCTATTCTATTCTATTCTATTCTTAAACCAATACATATTTCCTTCTTATGCAGAATGTGAACAGTGAATGTTAAATCATTCAATGTGATCGCTGATTGGCTGTTATTCCTTTTGTTTATCAATATCAACCAAGTGTAAGTTTTACTCAGCTAAAAATAAAATCGCTCACAGTAGGGTACAGACTGCCTTTGTTTTAATATGCAAAAGTTAAATATCTTAATAAAGAAATAGATTAAATTAATAAAGTGGATAACAATTTTAAAAGTCACGAGTTAGAAAGTATTTTTATTTTCATTTCAACTTCATATGCATTCTCCCTCTCGCATTCAAGATATAGTTGTTTTTGCATTTGTATTTGCTTCTACCTGGCATCCGAAGGTAGTTTTTAGGACACTGAGAAGCTCTGCTTATCGATCAGCTTCCTGGTCTATCCTCTTCATCTATGTAAGACCACACCTCGTGATTCCTACGTCTGAAATTACAGAACACTTGTGACTCCCCTCAGACTTAGTTAGGTTTGGTCATGTTAGGGATCCAGTTTTTTGGGTCTTAGTCCGTGACCTAAACCACTGAGCCATCGAAGTGGGTGACATATTCAGCCAAACACAGATAAGTACAAAGCCAAACCCTAATTTCAGCTGTGGGGATGGGGGCTTGGGGGCAGGGTGTGGGGGTGTACACCCCCCCCAAATTTCAGAGAACTCGTCGGTAGAATTAAATTTATAACAGATATTAATGTAACAAAAGAATTTCTGTCGGTAAAATATGGTTTTGCATCTCTTACACCCCCCTCCCCAGCGAGAATGGCCACGCGACGTCACTGGACCCCAACATGAAAAGGTAGAGACAATTGATCTCGAACAATTCTGGATAGAACTTTCAATTGTTCTTCCATAGCACATTAAGAAAGTCTGCGTCAAACATTCATCATTCATGAGACCTCTCAATCCATAAGCTCGAGAATTGTTGGGCTAGAATGGTAGCCGAACACAGAAGCAGAAACGAAGCCTAGTTTGAAGTAGCTCAGGCAAAATTACAGTAAAGAAAGTAAGGACGAAGATTTGGCAGTCAAATAGGAAACCTAGCAAAAGTAGCTAGCTTAAGCATCACTGGGTGCCAGTTCGCATCTCGTCAAGGTCCAAACATCAGGGGTGTCGAGAGAGGAGTTAGAAGGAGCCAAAAGTCCGGGGTCCGTGCCCCCATGGGGCCGTAATTATATGATAAGATCTATTTACAATGCAATAAAAGCCGTGTATTATATGTAACCAAGTTTTATAAGTTTATCGCAGAGAAATGCCCAAATATCCTTGATTCATGTAAAATGTTTTTGCACATTCTTGTAAAAATCCTTAAGAAACTTTTTCAGCACTTGCAACTGAACAGAGCGTTTCCCGACTTCTCCAGGAGACTGAAGGGCGTGGCCATAGAAAATCTTCTCAACGGGGTCCTGTTTTGACAATCACCCATGGGCCCGAGCTGCCTCTCGACGACCCTGCCAAACATTGACGGCCCAACTGGGATCAATGCTGTGATTAAAGAAGCTCGTTTCAGCCCTTTGTAAAATCAGTGGCTAAGATAAGTACCGCAAAAAACACTGCATAATTTAAATGCCTTGACTGTTAATATTTATAGATCGCCTCTGTTATATTTGCACATTGAACAACAAAATTAACCGTTGAAGAATGGTCCTTTTCCTACGCTTAAAATCATGTACAACAACGAAACAATAAAGTACCAGCCCATCCTGTGATTGGTCCAAACCACGACAAAAACAAAACTCCTATCAAAATGACTTTGCCACAGTTTAACATATTTTACCGCGCATGTCCAAAACTCCAATAAATAAACGCCCTAAACTCAATAGCATATATTCATAAAGGTTTACAATAACCCGGTCTCGTTTCATATACGTTCAGGTTATTTACCTGTAACTGCTTAAAGCACGGCCAGTTTATCTCTATCCTATTAAACGCAGATGATTTTCTGTTTAGGAATGGCTAATAAAGGATTTCGTTGTACATTTCTGCTTCTTTGCTGGGCTTGCTGGCTTGCAATTGGTAGCAAATGCCCGGAAAAGACATTTGAATCTCATCGACGTTCGGTTACTGGTACAACTTATGACAGTAAATACATCAGTAGCAACACGAGATCTCTTACTGTTGCATCCCTTTTGCAGTGCATTCAGAAATGCCTCGCCGCGTGCCTTTGCTATTACGCGAACTACAAGATGCAAGAGAATCGCTCAGTTCTGTGCGAGCTAGTTAAGTATCCAAGCTGTTCCGTGAAATCGGGTGTTCTGATCACTGATGCAACTGGTTGGACTGCAGTCAAGTTGAGAGAGGTATAGATGACATTTTCTCTTCTACCTATAGATTACTCACTATCTTCGAAGATTTTGTTTTGAAATGTTCTTGCAAGGAATGTTTTTAAAAGAGGCAATTTAATTTATGCTTGCTAAAATTATCGACAGTGTAATCTTTGACACTGTAAGTCCAGAGAAAACTATCCATTGTTTGAATATGCTAGCACCTCTTAACTTAACGATTGAATCAATAACACTAATTAAAATTATAATTATTTTAGTTGATGGCTATTTTCTTCGTAGGAGATAAAGACTTTGGAGGGGCTGAAAAACTGCTGTCCACCTAGAGGTATGTATTAGATTGAGCTTTTTCTTCTCTTTCGTCATAATTTCTGGCTATATTGAATAATGGTCTTTCTTCTTTTTCTTGTTAATTTCTAGCTGTTTCGTTCCCTCTTGTCTTTTGTTAACTTGCTGTTTTATCCAAATTCTTCCCTCTCTTGACTTTCTTTCTCTTCAGCTTAACATCTATTGCTATCCCCCTTTGATCGTCTGCATATTGTTAAACTATCGGTGGGGTATTTTTGATGTTTTCAGTTTTTAAAGTTTCTTCGAATTCTTGATTTCTTCGAAGTCGTTTGCAAAATATACAACATTAAGTTTAAACAGTACGTCGATGGAAGGCCAAAGTTTGTTGCAACTCTCTCTTTTACCTGCCTTGGAATTCTTTTCTTCAGTCTCACTTTTTCTAACAGTATTTCTCCAATCAATAATTCACACTGCATCTAGCATTGACTTGTCTAGCATTTGGTTAATATAGATGCCATGATATCTATGGGTGTTATTGCGTTTCTGCCAAGAACGTGCAAGCGAGTACATGCTTAGTTTTCTTCTGTGACTTGCTCATCCATAATTTTTGAGAATAGTTAAGACTTTTGGTATTTTTACGGAATTATTATGAAAAAATTTTTTGAAACCTTCAAAGGCCCCAAACATAACTCCCGCTCTGCTGTCTCCTGTCTACCATCGCCGAGTCAATTTCGCTCTAGAATTAACCTTTTTCAATAATAAAACACCATTTTTTTTCGTCTTGGGTCGGTAGCTACTTTGTTTTGAGGGGAGTAATGTAGCAACTTATGAAATTATTTTTCTTTCAATAAACAACCCTTTTTGTTCATATTGTTCACAAACAATGATCATGATTTTATTCTCTTACAGTACGGCACCTTTATCTTACTATATTTTTATAACGTATTCATATCGTATATTTTTATGTCATTTTGTCATATCTAGAACTGGAAGAGAAGTTGGCAACCTTCTGCCAGCCCGTCTGTACATCGTATATTGACAAAAAAGCGCATTTTGCACCTTCAATAACAGATACTTCGTACCGCTGGCGCTGTTATAATTCCTCCTCGTTGTCAAGCAATGGTTACTACTTTGCGGGGAGCGGGACATACTGTACAAGAGACGACAAGATAAGGATTATTGTGAATTCACATCATGAAAGTAAGTACATTAACCAGAAAAATTTCGTCCTGGCAAAATTTCGGACAAATATTTTGACGAAAACTTCTTTGACTGAGCTTTAAATGATGAAAACTGGTTACGAAGAAATTTCTTATCTGCAAGGTATCTGCATCAAATTTAGGTATCCTTTTAATCATTAACCACATTTACATAACCCCTATTATTATCATCATCATCCACATCACAGTCGGTTTTTGAACTGCACTTACTCTCACTATCGTTCGATAAAAATACTTTGTTGGAATGTACCACCGGATCTGTAGTCACGAGTTACATAAAAACAGCGTGTTGCACTTAAAGGATAACTGACACGCAAAAATAAGTTTGGCTAAAACGGTAGTTTGTGACAAGCAAATTCCGGGAACGAAAAAAATTTTTAAATCACAGTTACCGTTTTTGAAATACAAGCGTTTTAAGTTGAGAAACGACAATTGTTCCGACAACTTGAGACTCCAGGCGAAAATCGTCACGAGTGGTCGATCATCTTTGACGTCACAAGTGACATGTTCTCAGCACGTATTGTGTTTCTCTATAGAAACCTTTAAGAAAATGCTGCGGACAAATGTTTATTTTGTGCATCTGAAAGAAGCTAATTTTGCATTTTTGACACATAATTGACTTTTTCAATGGTTTGGGACTCTGAATCCGAGTTTTATTACACTGATTTCAAAACAAATGGAGAGTTTCAGCCGTCTGAGTTTTTGCTACCAACCAGCGCTGCCGCTTGGGCAGACAGTCGTCCCTTGGCTCAACAGTGACGATATTATGAACAAAGAACAGACTGGAAGTACAAACTGATATGGAATTTCTATTAAAAACAGTGCTATTGCTACAATCTAAATGAGATCAGGTATCGTAAAAATAGAATTTCATTTCAGATTGAGGCGTCTTTGTCCAGACTGGTTTGTCTGTATGGCCTACTTTGCTGAAATGCCTATGATGCCCTAAATGAAACTGCAAGTTATTCATTATCAATGTAGCATTCTATTATTGTTTTTCAATGTTTCAAACGCGTTACTGTATCGTGATATTAAATAGTAAAGGCAGGTTAAAAGTCAACTTGTGCGGATTATATGCCATTTTCACCGGGCGTGAAGGGTTTCGGGAATTACCTTTAAGGCTGTTGAAAAATCTGGATCTACGAAATAGGCTCTTAGCTCTTAGTCACAGAACTTGATTTCTTAGTCGAAGAAAATGATTTTTAGTTGTCATAGGAATATCAACTGGCGCATTATCTTCTTTTGCAAACAATTTTGACTTGGGTAGGGGATGGTCTTTTTCAAGACTAGGTTATTCCCTAGTATCTCAACCGTTAAAATACGATAATCAAGTTCAGTGAAATTATTATTTAGTCACACTCGCAGCTCCCGTCAACCAAGGTTTTTTCTTGAATTCATATTTCTGCACCCAAAGCAAGTTGCAGGATCGCTTTTGCCGCCGTCTCCGCTAGATTTCGTTTGTCTTTTGGCTATTGCTTCATCCCCCCTCCCCCATGTTGCGATTTCATTTGTAATTATAAAAGTAAAAACTTTGAAGAAACGGTATCAGTTTTCAAACAAAGTCGACTCCTCTTTTCACAAGCTTAGAGGTTCTTTCAATGTTTCAAAGCATGCTGGTTCGAAGATATCATGGCAAAAAAATAAATTTGATGTGGATATTGGCGTCCTAGCAGACATGTAGCTAAGATTTTCTAGCTTTTTTATACTGATAAATGAAATGCCTGACAATTTTTTGTCTTTTCACCGCGGACTATTTTCAATAAAACACGAAACTTCATTTGTACTTTCACCGTTGCGGTGAAAGCCTTTACAACGGCATTGTTAACATGTCACTTGTGACGTCAACCGAGAATTTTAACAACTCCTGGCGATAATCTTGTTTCCGCTTCGGGAAATTCCCGAGTCCTGGCTGTGACGTAATTGACGGATAAAAGTGCAAATATCAGAAAAACGGTGAATCTTAGAAGAAAACTTTTTCCAGATTTGAAGTCAGCGACAAATTTTGCATAGAATAAGCTAAAGTTATTTTTGCGTGTCAGTTCTCCTTTAATTCGAGGCTGGACACTCTGATCGAGATAGAGATTGAGAGTAGATTTTTATGGCTAAATAAATTGCTGTTCGTTTTGTTATGTTTTTATAAATCATTCAAAAATGCAAACAAATGCCTTTTTGCTTCTCTGCCTACTTTACAACATACTTGTCTTTTGTCACCTATTTCAAAAAGTTCCATTTCTGTCTCTCTATATTTCATCTGTAAGAGAATCCGACCTGCGCATTAGAAATTTTACTGCAAAGAAGAAAGTGAAATTCTTTATACTTGTCAACCATGTTAAAACGCTTTTTTTGTATGCCAACTATATAACCAAGAGGTTTTTTTGGTTTATAAACTAATGCTTTTCAATTTTCTATTCGTTGAGCTTTTTAATTTTTTACAGCACAATAGATTGATGTGTGTAGACTATAATTTATAAACGTAGTAAATTCTTTTTTCATAATACACAAAGTTTTGAATCATATTAATGCTCATTAGTTGTTTCCTTCCTTATTCTATAACTCAAGTAATATTCTTTATAAACTTTCATTAGTTTCATGTGTCATTTTATGTTCTATTATATGTCATTTTGCTGCCATTTTTACATTATAACTTTCTTCTTTCGTTTGGCATATTTCTCTTTATCAATTTTTAAATTTTGACATTTATTTATTGAAGGAATTTAATGATTTCATTCCAAACTTGTTTATGTCTTTCGCATATTGAATTTCGTATTATGTGTTTATGCTACACAGGTATTAACCTGTCTGATTGTTATCTATATTAATATTCTTTTCTTTTATAAAAACAGTTAATATTCCTCTTTTTAGTATAACATTGCTGTTTATTTTAGTCTCATCGGCAGCTTACAAAATAGGAGCAGAAGGGGAGTCCTGTGGAGCAGTTTGTGCGAAGCTGGGGAAAATCTGCTCACCACACCTTCTAACATTGAACAGCGTCTACCACTTTCACCGCTTGGGTGTTAGCTGTGAATATAACAAAAATGCTGCGGACTGTTTTCATTCTAAAGTGGAGCCCGCCTACTTGCCGGGAACAGGAGTCTGTGGTGGCTTTATAAATGTGCCACTATACTATGATTGTGCCACAGGGGCTCAACCGGGTCTTCGAAGACTTTGCAGGTGTGTCGATCCTGGTCCATAAATTGATGCTTCTGAAGTCACAGACTCTATGATGTAACACGTGAAAATGCGCTGCAAGACTTTTAAACACAGTTTTCCATTTCATTATGGTAATTACCGTCATCAGCAAACCTTCAAAGATATTCGAAGGAGATATCACTTCACGAAAATCTCGTACATCTTTGCAAAAATCCTTTTGTTTTCGAGAATAATCCTCACAAAGTCCTTATAAATCCTATTGCTTTAAAAGAATCGCGTACGTTGTTTGGTAAGAAAATTGGTCCTTGAAGTATTTGTGTTGGCTCCATCACAAAATTCATCACAGCATCGCACTCTCTGTCCCACATGAATTGTTATTGATTCATTTATCAAGGATGATGTTTGGACTTCAAACTTTGAAGAGGATTGACATCGAATATGAATGCATTGTTGCCATCCTGATTTGTAATAAAACATAAACATGGCCAGTGCTTTCCATTTCTCATTCGAATTATTTTAGCATAAAGCTTGCCTGTAGAATCTACATTAGTTCCGTGGCCTCCCTCATAGCTGTTTTTTGTGGTTTCTAGATTTTCTGCACAGGGTACTTTTATTGGTTTTTCTATGTTTAGCTATAAGTCTTGTTGAATAGGAAGTTGAGTAGGTCCTAAAGAAAAAATTGCTTAAATTTTATTGGCATTACAAAAGTTACAAAAAGTGCTCTGTTTTTAGTCACTTCATATTCAGCCATTCTTTTTCATAATTTAGTGATTTTGTGTTTAGTAATTCACTTATTAATAAATACCTATTCACCGATCTATTCATTTATGTGTCTATTTATGTATTCATTATTTATCAATCTATTCATTTTTAAACTGATAGATCAACTTATCTATCTATTCTTTTGTTGCAATTATCTTTGTAGTTTTTTCACTGCTGGAGATTTCTTGTACAATGTGCAAGGCAGGTTGCTAGATGTTCTAATCTTGATAATATATTTGATAATGCTTTGTGTGATAAACCTCATTGCCTTGTCTTGACATTCAATTAGCCTCTTGGAAAAAGTAAATTTCTAGTCAATTAAATCTTTGCCACCGGTGCCATATCTAAAGCTTCGTGTGACTTCTCTCAATGTAGCCCTTCTTCGCAACTTAAATTATATCGCCTGTTGCAAAAGCTGCCACTAGGATATGCAATTAAGACTTAAAAAGGTTTTTCAGATTTGATTGAAAAATAATCTTACAAAATGTTAAAAAATATATTTCTTTCTCCCAATAATCTGTACATCAGAATAGAAATGTCTCCACCATTATTTCATGGCCAATGACATTTTTTTCACTGAATAAACATTATTTTCATTTAGGAGCAAAGATTTGACTTCATTTACTAATAGATTCACTTTGCTGGTCTTTATTTGCAATAGTAAAATACAATTGGAGTGAAAAGGTCGCCATCCAAGTTGCCAAACAGAAACTGATAAAAGGTCATTGTACTTTCAAGGGCAGACATCTTTCAATGCATCGCCAAGAGATATAAGTTCACTGGAATCTGGTGTAATTTTTAAATCACAGTTGAAAGAGAACTTTTAATGCAAAGCTAGAGGGCAATTTTAATTCGAAGCCATGTGACCGGACCTCATGATTAGGGCGCTAAATAAGAACCCTGCAGTAGAAAATAGAATTAATTTCAAGAAGCAAAGAAATAAATGTGTCTTTTTAAGACGGAAGGCGATTAAAAATCATTTTAAGGAAGCAACTAGACATGGAACTATGTCTAAAAAAGATTTTTGGGATCTTGTTAAACCCTTTGTTTCAAATAAAGGAGGACTTATAAGCAGCGATATTTCTCTTGTGAAAAATGATACCGTCATAACAGATGACCAAGAACTGGCAGAAATTTTGAATGATCATTATATAAATATAGTAGAAAAATCCAGCGGTAAGAAGCCCATTAGCCTTGCAAAAAATACTGGAATTTCTGACGACCGCCAAATCGTTCGCTTGATTCTTGATAAATATAAAAACCATCCTAGTGTCCAAGCTGATATTCAAAGCCCAGAGGAAGTCCTGGCTACTGTCACTTTTCAAGAGATAGGCAGTCATGAAGTTGCAAAACTATTAAAATCCCTGGATGGCAAGAAATCTACTAGTGAAGATCAAATTCCCCCGAAGCTTGTATCCTTGGCTGCAAATGAACTTACAAATACTTTAACTACGGCAATAAACTGTAGCATTCGAAATTTTCGTTTCCAAAACGGTGCAAAGAAAGCGGCAGTTTGCCCACTAGATAAAGGGGAATCAAATCGTACATTAGAAAAAAATTTCCGGCCAGTTAGTGTTATCAATACCTTTTCAAAGATATATGAATAAGTCTTAAAAAATCAATTGGTTCAACATCTTCAACAACAACACGCTTTCAGTGTTCATTGCTGCGTATCGACAAACGTATGCAACCCAACATGTTTTGATACGTTTGATAGAAGACTGGAAGACTAGCCTTGACAATGACTATCTCGTTGGTGCAGTCTTAATGGATCTTTCGAAAGCTTTCGATTGTATCCCACATAATTTGCTTAATGCAAAACTGCATGCCTATGGACTTGAGGAAAATGCTCTAGTTCTACTTTATTCCTATCTGAAACAACGAAATCAGTGTGTTGGGATAAACAGTTCATACAGCTATTTTTAATATGTTATGTCTGGTGTACCCCAGAGCTCTGTGCTAGGACCAGTCCTATTCAATGTTTACATAAATGAATTAATTATATTCATAAAACAAGCAACGCTCTATAATTATGCAGACGACAATACACTTTCTTATTTTCCTAGAAACATGCGTGATCTTGTAAATACCTTGCAAAAGAAACGGGAATCGCCTTATCATGGTTAGAACAAAATGAAATGATTGCAAACCCTGAAAAATTTCATGCTATAATTCTTAGGAAAAACAAGACAAATACTAGTGGGAAACAAATGATCATTAAAGGTAAAAAAATTCAATCTGAGGAGACAATGGAGCTTTTAGGAGTCACTTTGGATTACAAACTTGATTTCCATTCACATATTTCGAATCTTTGCAAAAAGGCTGCAACGCAATTAAATGTTCTTAAAAGATTGAAGACGTTTATTGGTTTCCAGGAGAAAAAGGTTCTTGTCCAGAGCTTCGTATATTCCAATTTCAGTTATTGTCCCTTGGTCTGGTATTTTTCATCGTCTAAATCATTACAGAAAATTGAACAGATACAAGAATGTGCCCTAACATTTCTCTATAATTTTCATACAAGTTCGTATAACGATCTGCTTGTGAAGGCAGACAAATGTACGATGCTCGTCGCTCGTCAAAAAATTCTATGTATTGAAATATTCAAAACAGTAAAACAGCTAAACCCACCTTTTATGCAGAGTATTTTTGAATTACGTTCGTCAAATTATTCATTAAGAAATCCGAATAACTTAGCCCATGTTAGACCTTACCATACAACATTTGGATCCAAAAGTCTTATGTCAATCGGGCCACAGATTTGGAATGGCCTACCCAACGAGTTGAAATCCGCAGAAAATTTAAAGAGTTTAAAGAATCTGATAAAACAATGGGACGGACCGAATTGTAAATGCAGTGCCTGTCAGTTTCTGCCAGAAAATGCAATGTAATCTTTAATTTTGTATCCATAATTCCTTTTTATGTACTAGCTGGTAGCTATATTCGATTTTGATTAGTTAACATTGTATATTTATGTATATATTGTTAGCTATTGTTTTTAAATCGAATTAAGATAAATTTACAATAACAACGCTTATTTTCAAAATTTTTTTTGATACTATAACAGCAAGAATGAAAGCGAATCAGAAATTGAAAGCAGAAGAAAGAAACTATAATAATATAACAGAAAGAAGTAAAAGCAGTAATCAAAAGGCATACATGTACGTTGGTAACAAATTTATCACGGTAAAAGATGGTTTTTGATCTTTTTAAATATGTTTTGGTATCAGTTGTTTTTAAAAAGGGATTGTAGAGAGTTTCTTCTTAATTTTGATCATGATCTTCTAATAGAGCTTAAAACATTTATAAACCCATATGTATTTACATATTGCTGAAGAGCGTCCAAAAACACGTCTGCGTAGTAGCTCAGCATGCGCAAAAGGCGAAACATGCAAAAAATGTTGAAAACCTATGTATAGGTTTGGAATGGAGCTTTCCCTAATCGTTAAACTTTAGGATTCCATGGATTCTTCTGTCACTGCCCATCCCCCCTTCTGTAGTAGGAATACATGTAATTAATTAACATACGTAATTTTTATGCTAACCTCGCTTACGTTTGTTCACGAGTCGCTCGCTTTCTCTGTTCACTCTGGAACCAATTTGTTGACTAACCAAAGTGACAAGGGCAGAGACGGATTAACCGGGGTGTGTGGGGGTGCAAGACCCCCTAACATTTTTGCGTTCTGCGGTAAATTTTGCTTTGATTCGGTAAAAATGCATTTTTTGTAGTCAGTAGTAACAAAATGATTTCCAGTCGCCTAAAGGGTATGGCTGGCACAACGTCCGATCATTATCCAACAACCCTTCTCAATCCTTGCCGCTTAAATCCGTCCCTGGACAAGGAATTTTGAGGAAGTCTAATCCCTGCTACACTTCAGCTTATCTACGTTTCTTTGCTCTGCCTAATTTTCAGTCACTGATCTAAAAAAAGGACAGTGGTTTTAAGCGCCAGTTATCGTCAACAACAACAACAATTTATCGCCTAAAAGAGGTTAGGGAGGGGGCTTTTGAAACAAGATCGTTCAAAAACATATCCCATGGAGATTGTTAGTTTCGTTTTCCTTGTCGAAAGCCCTTGAATGCGAAGTTTGTTGATATTTGTGGTCTTGAAAACCAAGCATTTTACAATGTCGAATAATTGATCATTAGAGGTTTGTGAATTCGTTTAATATTTATGGCGAGGAAAGATATTATCACGGCACCCTTGGCCTTATATTGAACCCGGACCCGGATGATTACTCCCTTGTTGAAATTCTATACTGATTAAATCTTTATATCGATATGTGCTGTACAATACCCCAAAAAAAGGTTTTACACACTTAGGTATTTTAAAAAGCTAGCATTCTCGCATGTAAAATTGCAAATTAATAAACGTAAAAAATGGTTTTAACAAAATGACCACATCAAAACAAATCAAGACAGCCTGATTGTGAATGAAATGATCTAGATTCGAACATGTTACTGAAAATGTTTTTTATTAGGGATATTGTAGTGCTTTTGAAGTGCATAGAGTAAAAAGAGTTCAGAGACGAATAGGGAAGATATGATAACATATATGGGGAAGATATGAGAGGACATATGGGAAGTTTACGTTTGTCGTGTTTATGTTAATTTCTCAAAAATTACAAAGTTGCAGCGAAGAGCAGATGGAATTTTTATGCAAGAGATGGCCAACAATTAATTTTCACTGGAGTTAACAGAATCAGGCTGTTAATGTTTGAGCCCCTATCCCATGTAAGTTCCATTTTCCGCTGCTTACAAAGCCTATTGCCTATAAAAAGATCATTTGTGTAGGCAATTAACAAGTTTGTGGTAGGTTTTGGCTTTCACTCTTAAAGTCAGAATGTTGGGCTATCTATTGGCTATTGTGTGTTGGATTTCGAGGGACATCTAAATTAGACTAAATTAGAAAGGTATGAAAATTTAGTAAAACTTATCAATAGCAAGAAAGAGGCCCCTTTGTTAAGAAATGAAATCTCACTGAAAAAGAAATTAAATTCTTTGTTTCTTGCAGGGAATGTCTACTTGCGAGTTAAGTTGTGTATCTATAATCACAACAAGACATCATGAATGAGCAGCAGAGATTTTTACTAATCTCAAACAAAAAGAATATTGGTGATGACCTCAGGCCAGAGGATGTGTTTAGTTATCTTCAAAGCAAGATAGTTCTGGATTTGGATGAAGTTGAACTTGTGAAAACTGAGAAAACAAGTAGACGAAGAACGGAGAGATTGCTAAATACATTATTGGATAAAGGAAGCTCAGCATTTGTCTATTTTCATGATGCATTGATTGATGCTGGTTATCAGCATTTAGCTGAGTTACTTTCATCTGGCATTGATGAAAATGATGCAGTACCTGGATCCGATGATGAAGAAGAGGGCTATTTCTCAGGTAAGATACAATCAATCCCACAAGATAGGGTGTGTTTTTGCTGATTTATATTCTGAATTTAATTCATTCTAGATTTTAATTTTCTTTCTTTTTTTGGTCGCTATGGGGCCTTTTTATAATCAAATTACTTCAGTGCGAGGTATTATTTTTCTGCTTTTTGTTTTTTTTTATTTTCTGTACAAGTTCTTTATTTTTAAGATTTTCTTCTTTTAGATAATCCTGCTAGTAGTTTAAACATAAATTGTTAATTATATAATCAATATATATAATCAATCAATTTTTCTCTTATAATCAATTTTTTTGATTTTGTCAATATTTCGCAGTTGAAGCGATTCTAAGAGATGGAGGGGTTCCACAAAGACCTGCTGTCCATGCAAAACGGCCGAAGGAAATTGAAAAACTGAAGAATGCTCTTAGCAAGCTAAAAAATGGTGATGGATGGGTGTTACTGCATGGAATGGCGGGATCTGGCAAGACTGTCTTGGCTTCTGAAGTTTTAACTGACAAAGACCTTCTTCATGACTGCTTCCCAGGTGGAGTATTCTGGGTGTCAATTGGTGTTGTGGATGCTGCAAGGTTGCTGATGAAGATGCAGAACCTGTGTGCTAGACTAGATTCTGAGAATACTCATCGTGTGCCTAGAAACTTAGAAGAGGCAAGAGATAGGATAAGGATTCTGTTTGCACATGATCATCCAAGGTCATTGTTGGTTCTAGATGATCTCTGGACAAAAGAGGATGCAAGGTATTTTGATGTTAGAGCGAGAACACTTGCAACAAGCAGAAATGTCTTTGTAGCAGAAAATATCACAGGTGAGTGCATTGATTGAACTTTATGAAATTTTCACAACATTTTATATATTTTGAATGCTTTGAAAAGGAGACTGTGATTTTGTGGCAATGAGCCAATAGGTACATTTGAGTATGACAAAATACCTCTACCAGTATAAACTTAAAACTTCCATCTGCATTGAGAATGAATAAAGAAGAAGAAACCCCTTCACACCAACAACCCAAAGTAGTGGTTACGGAAAATCTGGCGGTTAAGTTAATCAATGTATGGTTAATCATTAAAACCAACGGTTGATCTTAATAGAAATGTGACGCATAGCCCGTGTATGCTGCACTATTTTTGAGTATGACAAAAGTTTGATCATATTGAAGTAAGTCATAACATCGTGTTAATGTCGTAGAGTGTGATGTGACTTCGAAACCTACCCATCATATTTACTATTCAATTAGTTGTCAGTTTTGAAGCAGATTTTGATTTATGAGCAAAAATGGTCCTTTCCTTGATTTATATGTGCTTTCTTGGTATTTCTTGATTTGAAATTTATTTTGCAATGAATTCAAGTAGCTAAGTGAATCATCAGCCAAGCTTCCCTAGTTATAATGTGTCATCTTTGAATTTGGATCTCATAACCAGAAAGAACATGATAATATGCCACTAATTTTGCAAAATCAGTAAAATGTGTCTCAAACTGACTGAGATATGGTCCCATGAGCACAAGCTTTCCCTGTCAAAACTCTGTAATTTTGTCTCTGTTCATTACTCTATGAACAGAAACAAAGCAAACTTGAAACCTTTTATTGGAATTATCTCACTTGATTTTTTATATATTTAATAGATTAGCGTATGTAAGTATTTTTGTGGATTTGCTCATTCGATTTCAGGCAATGTCCTGAAAGTGCATATTGAGGAAGGACTTACTGACGATCAATCGAAGTCTGTGTTATCTCAATGGGTTCATTCAGATGCCTCTACTTTGCCAGTTGAAGCAGCAGGGTTGATAAACGCCTGCCAGGGCTCTCCGTTGGCCATTTCTATGATCGGTGCACTGTTGAAAGCGCATTCTAATAGATGGGAATACTACCTTAAGCAACTACAAGATCATAAAGTGAGCAAATTAAAATCGAAATTGGCCTACGAGTATCCAACTTTATGTGATGCCATCGCAATAAGTGTGAGCAGCTTGCCAGATAAAGTTAAACGGAAATACGAATACTTTGCCATATTCGAAGAAGACAGCAGAATTCCTGCGAAAGTCCTTGGTCTTCTTTGGGGCGAAGATGTAAGTAACTGCTTCGTTTTTATTGTTTACTGATTTTGTCACAGACACAGTCAAAAAACAGAAATGACCCGACTTTTGCCACGTAGACTTGGCCACAACCTCAGCAATGCTATTACAGCAGGATTCTTGATTCCTTGATGACCACGAATTTACACGAACTTTCAATTACAGAGTACCATTTTACACAAAAATAGACTGCATATGTATACAAGCTGCACAATATTAAGCTGCATTTCAATTAAGCCGTTTTCTTGTTAGTTATATTACAAGTGTGCATATTAAACCGAACAGACATTATAAAGGACTAGGAAAAGGAAAAATTGTTTTAGTTGCAGAAATTATATTGTGGAGTACGAATAATAAGACACTTGGTCTGCTTTGTTTAATAAGGTAAAAACAGTAGTAAGGTGATGACGTCATTAAAATGCCATATGATTATGTTATAGGAGCATAGAGCCTAAGGACAACATTACCTGACATATGACTGCATGTGCACGGGTTTCTTGCCTTTCTAGTTATTGTAACAGTAACTTTAACATTTCTAGTATTGGCGCTAAAACAAACGAGGCAAGCCTTAACAACAGTAATAGATTACTAAAATGCAGGTCTTTCACTTGCCATACTTCGGTTTATATAGAAAAATTTTAGCGGTTTTCGCTGGTTATTTTTTATGAATATATGGCCTGGATTCGATAATCTTAGAAAAATGTCTTCATCGTAAATGACGTCACCAGTCTGTATACAACGCTCAAGCGCAGAATTGCGAAAGGTATTATCAATTAAAGAAAAATACGTTGCAATAAACAACGACGATGGATTGGAAACAACCTAGCGTGCAGAGGCTGTCCCTAATTAGGAAGCTATTTGGGAGGAGCAATATTCCATACAAAAAACGAGGCACCAATTGAATGCTCCCCTAGAGCCTGGGTTTTTTTTCTTAAAATCCGCGAAGCTGCTTTGTCATTTTCATTGCAAAAATTATATATTTGCTTTATGTTTGTCTTTTCAAAGCCATTTTAAAGTTCTTTAACACCAAAAATTGATGAAATTATATATATTAAACCAGGTGAAGATTTCGAGAATGAATTAATTCAATTGAGATGACATTCATCAGTGTACAGCATACCGCAATTTTTGTCCTGTTTCGCAACGAAATGTTCACTAGGAAAATATTTTTGCACAATTATAGAAAGTTTCTTATGCATTGTAGAATAATATATGTTAACCCTAACCGAGGCTCCTTACCTACGTTAGCTTCTTTGCGATAGGAAATCGAGGCTGAGGATACTATGGATGAGCTGATCTCCAGGTCTCTTGCGAAACGACATCCTGCGACGACAGATGTCTCGTATGAAACATACAGTGTGCACGATTTGCAACTGGACTTTTTGAAGGAGAGCCGGACTGCATCGCATAGTGGCCCAACATTGGCCGACTTTCATAAGGTAAATTTGATACATAATAATGTATGACTAATTCATAAATTGACGTTATTCTCATCTTGCAATCGTTGTTGCCTTTTCTGTCAACATAGTCTTTTCCGTTTTAAATATTTAGACGTCAGTTTTGCTTGCTCGCTTGATTAACTAACCCTAAACTGTTTTGTGTCTGTTAATTTTACACATTCCCTTACAGCCATACTTATAAAGTTATATTCTAGAAAACAAGGGTAATTTATGCTGGCAATTTATTTGGTAATGGACTGTCGTCTTGAGTTGCTTGTGAGACAGTTGATAATTGTTTTATGATCGTTTGATTCGATATGATTCTGTTGATCTTAAGAATGTACCTAGCCAATCATTAATCCTCGCTTTAATCACACTCGATCATACATTTCATCCTAGGAGCTAGTCGAAAAATACTCCGAAAAATTCAATGGTGACTTTGCTGCGATTCCTAATGATGGTTATGTTTACTGGAATATCATTAATCACTTGATCGAAGCTAAAATGGTGGACAAAGCAGTTGAACTGCTGCTCTCGTTTAAGTGGATTGAAGAAAAATTACGAGCTACTGGTGCTCCTGATTTGATCAACAGCTACCATAAAATCATAAAGTTGGTCCAAGATGATGTAAGCATGCTTGCGGAAATACTCTTTGTGCCTTTAGAGGCGAAGGAGGGCGGGAGCATGTTTCCATAATATCCTTTGTCATTGCTCCTTCTCTTTTACTGCTGTATCTTATTTCCATCCATAAGAATGTATATACCTAAAGGTTACTGGCTTTCATAAGATATCAATACCACTGACGTTCTGACGTTAAATAAATGACTTTCACCTTAACTTGACCATACCTCCTTAATACCCTGCATAGTTGGACAGAAAGATTAACGTACAGCGAGATTTCACAATGATCATGATGTTCAGGTCTACCGCATATTTCAATTGATACTTTTGTTACTTCTTGACCAGTAAAAATAAATAGATGATTTTATTTGTTGGTAGTATTTTATTTTTTTAACGCTAGGTGAAAAATGAACTGCTGGATTACGTTCACTTTGTTGGCATCAACTCCTATCTGTTATCAACGCCTGGAAACCAAGAATATGGCCTAATTCAACTTGCATTAGCGCAACCCTTTGCATCGAGGGTACATGCCAAAGCCTTGTCAATTGTTTCAAGTGGATCTGAAAAGAAGAAATTTTATGTTGGATGGTGGTGAGTATCCACTCCATTTATATCAGAACTTACCTTTATTATCAATGTATTTTTATTTGCCAGATGAAAGTACAAATATAGACGGATGATGCAAATTACTGCTTCTGTATCTGCAGTATGGTTATGACACAGATTCTGGATAAAAAGTCTGATTTTGCAAAAAATTGTATTCATGTTTAAAGGACATGCGGACATCTTTTTCTCTGTGATAAACTTACAGGCAGTGATTTCATATAAGTGGCTGAAAATAGTAGTATTTTGCGTATCAAATAGATCTTTTAACAATCTGATAGTTTCATCTTGTAAGATAAATACAGGACAATCAGAGCCCGGCCCCCGGACCTTTCCCCCACCCTCCTAAGACCCCCTGTCATCGCTTCTAGACATAGATGCGGAAAGAACTGCAGCCCTCCTTGAAATGAAATTTCAGGCTCCATTTCAGACAGTTCTATCTCAATGAAGCAGTGGTATTCGGGGGGCAAGTTCCACACTTAGCCCCTATAAACCTTTTGCATCAGCTACCTCCATGAGTCTTGTCAACAGCAAAAATGCAAAATTAATACCTCGTAGTCTTTCCCTCTTTCAAATGAACTCAAAAGCATCTTCGTTAACCATTGCCAGAAACTAAAAGCAACTTAAGGCAACTGTTCACGCAACAGAAAGCTTCTAAATATACCATAGGTGCACCTTCTCATGCACCAGTTTCTACTTTTTGTCGTAAATTTAATTTAGTAAATCGGTTAAATAATTTTTTTTAAATTTATTTTTCTAAAAAATTCATAACTTTGCTCTCCGAGTTATCGTTAATTTTGTTGTATTTGTTTGTATTTTATTAGCTTGTATGATAACCACGCCTGGAAGTCCTACGTAAGAGGGTAATTTTTCAATTCTATTTCAGCAATAAACCAGACGAGTCGTCAGAAACCTGCCTTTTAACTGTCAAACATCATTCAGGACCTGTTCTTTGTTGTCATTGGGCTCAGGATGGTTCAGATCGGATTGCGTCATGCGGTGGTGATGCCGTAATAAAGGTGGGCTTAAAGGCAATCTGTCTCGTTGTGGATTGGTTAACGAGAACAATAGCTGAAACAATAGCCTAAACACGGTTCCAGCGCTCCGCCATATTTTTTACAATGCGATAAATTAATGGGGGACTGGAAACAATATTAAATCCCTTTGTTCTTATAATCAATCAACCTCGTGACAGATTGCCTTTAATATTTGGCTTAAGTAAATCAGAGAAAAGTCTGTCAACAAGCTTCTTATCTATGCACATTGCACATTACCCAAGCTTAGTTATCGAGTAAGCATTCTAAGTTTAAATTATGGTGCAATGGTCAAATCAATTAAGTTTTTCGTGATCCTTTTTTCGTCGATAGATCTGGAATGCTTGTTCGGGCCAAGTTTTGCTCACGTTGACTGGACACACGGATACAGTTCACTGCTGCCAGTTTTCCCCTGACTCAAAAAAGATCCTCTCGTCTTCAGCTGACAAAAGTGTCAAAGTAAGAATCCTTCTTTTGGGATAGTGTTCATCAAGCGGTAAAGATAGTCCATTGAAGTTAATTTTGTTTCGTTATCAGTGGAGGCTTTTGGATGAACCCCCAATGTTTTGAAGGACAATGGTATCTTGTTCCAAAACAATGGGGAAATATGACGTCATCTTATCAAAACAATAGATTTACCCCCTCCCAATATTTGACCAAGTGTCCGCCCCTGTTTTTTATGCTTTAGTCTGTAGAACAGGTCGGTTCTAAGTTGCAGCATCCACTTTTTTCTATTTGGCAACAAGATCAACGTATAAAAACGTAGGAGCATGCCAAGTTAAAATGAAATTGAAAAATTAGAAGAGAAAAGAAATCTTCTTTTTAAAGTTTTCTCTCCTGTTAGCAAAAGAGAACAGATTTTATGAGCTAGTTAACCATGCTTCTAAAAATGTTATGTGCAACTGTTATCTAGTGCTTTTACAAAAACATTCAGAAAAATCAATGTTGGAATAAAAGGAAGAGTAAATACACCTGAGCCTCAAATTATCCAGAAAGTAGGAAAACTGTGCATCGGCAATAGTTGCCTGGTTTGAAAAAAAGATGTAATATACTGCATTCACCAGGCAACTGCTCATCATTCCATTATTTGTTGCTCTTTCGGGGGCTCTCAATACCATTTATGATACGGATCTTCGGCTTGCACATATTGCCAGAATCTAAAAAATGAAATCAAAAAAATTTGAAATAGCGACAATTTAACGAAATTCAAGTTTCGATAAGTTTAATATTATAAATCTGATTTTAAACAACACCACGTTTGACTGGTTTTTAGTCTCAAAAAATATTTATTGGGCACTTAATGACATGTTCCAACTTTTCAAGTTATGACTGCCAAAAGTAGCCCACAAACTTTCTCCTCAAAATTAAATCCCAAGGAACATCATCCAAATATTTTTAGGCATTCATCTACCAATAGTTACATCATTAGGGATACAAAAACCAGGGATTTTGATGAAAGTTTAGAAGTTGGAAGGGTTTTTGCAAATTTTAGGCCCACAACAGAGTATTGTATTGAATTGACAATATATCAATTATTCTGTCTCCAGCTTTGGGATTCTGCGACTGGAAAGCCTTTGGTAACCCTTAAAGGCCATACTGGAGATGTTAATTGCTGCATGTTCAACCCGGTGAACCAGGGGGTAATTGCTACATGCGCAACAGATGCCACTTTGAGGGTGAGTCTTTTTTAAAGCGACAATTTGGCCTATCTTCCATCATTTGGCCTCATTGATTATTTTCTACAATCTGCAGGTTTCTTCTGTCCATATATATCCTTGCTTTAGTGTTTTTCCCATTGGTTTGCAACAATATTTTAGCTTTTTATTCTAAACGACAGTTCAGCCTTTTCCCCAGCCCTTCACAATTGGTGACAGTCGGCTGGGATTTTCGATTAAATAGGGCCTAAGTGAATAAATATTTAGGTACCTAGCCTTCGCTGTGCGTGACAGACTGGTCCAGGCTCGAGCGGTATAGAAAAGTACAATTTTCACATTAACATTTTCATTCAATCAACAATGAACATGACTCCAGTGAGACATGGAACACAAGTTAAATTCTAATTACAAACTACTGTTTAAATAAAAAGCTACGCGGAAAAACGTGAAGAACTTAACCAATAATATTTTAGAAAAACAGGAAAAGTGACTAACATAATATAAGCTTTAGTGATGATACAATGTAAGAAAAACAACCGAGTCATGCACTAAAAGTAGATACCGAAAAGGAATGAAAACAAGGGGAAGACGTAGGTAGAGCTGAAATGATGTAATAAAAGTTGGTCATTAAACTGATTCGGGAAGAGCGGCTAAACTAAAAGAAGCATAGGATAAGATGTATGATGACGATAGAATAGAAAAAATATATCTAAATAAAAGAAGAAAAAGGGGGTATCGTGACATCTACTTAAAGACAATTAGTTTAGTCTATTTTTATAGCAAATTTCTCCTAAAAATTTTTTAGCAAAGTTTGTATTCTATAATCTCATTTTCAATCCTTGCTTTTGTGAAAAAAATTTATGGCACCATTAATTTCCCTTTATTAATCTCCTTTCTTCAGCTCTGGGATATTGTTGATGGCAACCTGCTTCGGACGCTGGAGGGACACGAAGACTCAATCAACTGGTGTTGTTTTTCGCCGGATGGAAATAGAATTGCTTCTGCGTCGAATGATAAATGTGTCAAGGTAACAATCTACAATATTGGCCAATTTTTAGGAAGCCTTTATTCCTCTATTCAAAATGTCTAGAAGGTGCATGGAAGGGCCTGTTTACATGGAAGCAGGCCAGGCTAGCACCAATTGGGGGATCATTTAGAGCAATACCAGGGCGGGCATGAAGAATCCGGATAGATATCTTGATTTGCTAGATTTCATGTTTTTAGGAGAGCATTCCTTGACCCTAGGCGATCCGTGGTCCAGTTAAAATGCTCCTTGAAGCGTATGAAACTAGGTTTATCGGATTATCCTGACCGGATTCTTAAGTTTCATCCAACCCCAGCGTTGTTGATTAGCCTTCCATTTGCGTGAGGCCAGCCACGTTTGGCGATATTGACGAGAAAGTGAGACGGACCTCAGGTGACCGAGATTTATGGAACGCTAAATTACTTTGTTTTTTTCATGAGGGACGGGCTTAGTCTGGTCAGGCGAGACAGCGATCTACCATAAACACAGACGCAAACAAACCCTGGCTCATGTGATTGGTGTGGAGTTTTTCCCAAAAAATGAGCGAAGAGATTATCCTGCCTCTATGCAGATATTACAGGGGGGGTGGGGGTGGGAGGGGTGCCTCTCTGACATACATTTAAAATCTTTATTGCGGGAATTTTTTTAAAAGAAATCTCTCTTGTTTTACCTTAATACGCGTAGAGCTTATTCGCCAAAGGGCTTATTTACCACGAAACTGAACGATTGAATTGAACTGTAATTGTTGAATAACTTTTAGACTGGACGGCTTTGATAGACTATCAATCGATAAACATCGCTGATTTGAACACGGTTTTTATCCACCAATAATTCTTTACTTTTTTAAAGAGTTTAAAAATGCGTCTATGCTAAACCATTTACGTCTTAAATGATTTATTGTTCAATAGATTTCCGGGATCAAAATTTTTTGGAAACTTTCATATCTGTTTAGATTTGAAGATACCGCGATGGAACTTTAATATCCCAATGAACATGAAACTTTGAGATGCAACTCTTAACTGTCTTTTTCTACGCACTGAGTATACACGACAGGGATCACTCTGAAACAGACTGGTCAGCAGTATTTTATGTACGATTAGACTTACACTCTTTTTTTTATAAGAACCAGTAAATTTATGTTCAGGCTGATTGTTCTTAATTTTTCCTGTTTTTAATTTTCTTAATAATTATTAGTTCGTTCTTAAATTTATAGGATATAAGCAGTGCGATTTCTAGCTTTTCGTTCTGTGGAGGTGTTCAGGCCTCTTTTGCCAACAAAGTGCGTAGAGACAAACTTAATTTGCCGCCATGTTTTAATATTCACCGAAAAAGCACCCACACATGGCTGAAAGTAATCGTTTTTGAAATAAAACGTTGTTCAAAATTTCATTTTACAGTAGCTCAACCTCAGCTTTTTCTTAATTTGTTCTTAAATTTTGACCCATTTTGAGGCTCGTGTTCTTATAAAATTGTTCTTATAAAAAAGAGTGTAATTTATGTACGATTATGACATTTAATATTCTTTATCTCGACTTCCCCCTTTCGAACATTCGCTTTTTTGAGAATGTCACCATTTCCCCTCGTTTTGGTGTAGGGTTTATGTGTAAAAGTAATTCACTATCTCGACTAACGGTTATCTCGAAACTTTGCTGTCTCGAACCCTTTTCAGTTTCCCTTCTAGGAAGAATACCCGTTATCTCAAATTTCCCTATCTTTTTTTTGAATTGTATAAAAAAACGTGCATGTATAGCGTGTAGATAATTTCAGTGTTCTGTTCAAAGATCTCGAGGAAGATATGAAGAAACTGTAAAGAAAGACTTTGAAAATGCCCAGGCCAAATGGCAGCGACTTGGGTCTGTGACGCAGGCCAGTGATTTGCAGAAAGTCGATGATAAATTTATGGCAACAATAACTGTACAAACTGAGAAGGAGGAATAATCGTGTAATTTCGGGGAAGGGGATGGATAAATAATTGAACTGACACCGATAAATTTTCTAATTTTGCTGGGATATCCGTTATATCAAGGATTCGCAATCGCGAATAATCGCCCTCAGTTTCCCTTGAGAGATTGGTATCAACCAATGAGGTGGTATCAACTGTATGCGTGTTTAATTTTTCCATCGCAGATATGGAGCGTTAATGATGGGGCATGTCTGTTCACTTGTTGCGGTGATAGAGATTTCATTTCATATTGTGTTTACAATCCTTCTGGCAAAGAAATTATCGCCACAAGCCAACACTATCTACAGGTTTGTGTTTTACTCATTATAATGATATCATCAATTCCTTCTTGAGCTCCCCTCTTCGCACATTGATCAAAATATTTTAAATTCTCAAATCATCCCCGGTCATATTTAAGCCTTTTCCCCTCGAATTTTTTGTGTTTTGATTCATAATTTGGTTTGATATTTAGAAAGAGTTATCGGGTAAAACGACAAATTAAATGAACTTGAGAATATTGAGATAGCTACAAAACAATCTACTTGTCTGAAAACTTTGAAATGATTTTTATAAGCCCCCCTCGTATACGCCCCCTCCTGGAAACAACCTACATTTAAATTAATAAGCCCTTAGGGGGCTAATTTGTGAATTAATGGTACTTCCATTTACAATTGTCTTGAAAACTAGCAACTTACAATTCCAATGTCAATTTTTAAGGAAAAGTCATACCATCCTTATCATTGCATTTTACTAATTCTGATTTATTATAAAAGGACATATGAGGCTATGAAACATCTAGACAAGTAACATGTTTTTCGGGGACGAGATGAAGTTGAATTATTATTGCATTCAAGTAAAGATCTGTAAGTGTTTGTGCCAAGCATTTACTGCCTGGTAGCTGATTAACGAGGGTATGAGTAGGTGGGGGCATTAATTTCCTTACTTTGAATAGCTGACATGTTTTAATCCCAGAGGACATTGTTGTTCTCCAGCATAAATTGTCACTGAATCTTGTGAGAAAAGAACTATACAAAAAAGAAATTTCTACACTCAAGACCGATGCACACTTGCAAAGTTTCTAGGGCCTCGTGATGACAGAATTGCTGCAGCCTACGCTACGCTATTAAACCAAGGGGCTATTGGTGCCAAACAAATCCAGGGGGGCAAAGAATTTAACCCTGCCACACTTTAAATTTATTTATATTTAATTTAATAAAGCTCTGTATATCTGCATGCCCAATCAAAAGAATCGTAAGGGCTCATAAGGTCATAACAGAGCCTCGTAACGGCATCGTAAACCTCGTGAAGGCCATCTAGGATGATGAATATAAGTAAATGTCGACTTAAAATAGGTTTTACGATTTTGGTGTATAAACAAGTTTTCTGTGGGTTATCTCGAGCTTTATTTGTTTTTCAGTTGCTTATATTATTTTATTTATATTTCAGTATATCGAAATTTATAACACCCTTATCTACCTTGTATTTTCCATTAATTTCTTTTATGTTTGCTGTTTGTTTATGATAGCTCCTGCTGACTTGAGATAAATTCAGCTTGAAACTGTATAAAGTAATATTGATATTCCTCTTCTAGTTTCTAGATGCAGAGACTGGAAATCCGCTAAAGACCATACAAACCATGTGTTCAGTCTTGTCGATTGCGTTTTCTCCCGATGGCAAATATCTTGTAGGAACAAGCGCCGATTCAACGGCTCAGGTTAGAGTCCTAGTTACAATTAACGATTTGATTGAACATTATCCTTTAACGGGAGAATATTGAGCAATAAAAGATCACGTGCTACACGTGACCACTATAAGACACTTATAGAAAGATCACGTGCTACACCACACCTCATTCATGTATTCACAGAGAGCCCCTCGTGTTTACCAACCTGCTTCAACCAAACGTTTATAGTATTTACGTCACTTGACACTGGGAAGTAGAAGTTCTCGCCGTTGTTGATCTCAAACCCTGCCTTTCACCCCAAAAGTCTTTATACATTTTAACCCTGTAAGAGGGGCTTTCTAACCGGTTGTAAAATTGTTTTATTCATTTTAACTACTATTATTGTTGTTAGATTTTTCAGGTATTTCTGACTGTTTACGTAAGTTATCCTGCACTTTTCTTATAAGTTTGTTGCAAAATATGGTGGGCCTAGCAACAATTACAAACAATTACAAACAACAACAACAACAACAATAACAACGGTTAATAGCAGCAACAGTAACAAAGATTTGAGTTGTGCTGATACACAGCGTTAAAAGAAAAAACAAAAATAAATCAGACCTATTTTCAAATGCTAAGCAGATTATCTTAGTAATTACTTAAGACGAACATCCCGATGTTCGGTTTTAAAAAGTAGGTTTGTTTTATAACAGCAGCTTTGCTTACAACGCAAAGAGAAAAGCGGCTGCAAAAATGTAAATAAATACAAAAGCATGTTCGTTCTTTGAGCTTCTATTGACGACTTTTTTTGTTGTTGTTGAAGTTATTGACGGGCTTGCTGTCGTGCACACAACTGGCTTAAGTGTTGGGCAGGTCTTTTCATTGACTCTCTTCATCATTCCCGGCACATACTTATTCCAGAAATGCATCTTCTTCGGGCCGAAATTAGATTTCACCATGGTTTTTTCTTGGATCTCAAGGTACTCCATCTTTATTCCATTATAAGTAGGCCATGTATTTGCTGGGATCCCAGTTTTTGCAAAGTCAGTCCACATTCCCATCATTGTTCTGCTGATGTTTCGTTCTTCGCTCGTAAAATTTGCTACCAGGGTTCCTGAATATCGCTTAGGATCTGCAATGGAATACAGGGCTTTTCCAAATATGAAATCGATCTCGATAGCATGTGCCACTCCCCAAGTCGGTACTCTTGCATATTTTGGCATGTGTGTGAAATGATAAAGGTATGTTTTTGCTCCTGTCTTTGCCCATGCAGCGGCAAAATTTGAAATCCCGATTTTGAAATCAAAGTCATTAATGAAATCATTAATGCTAAGCACATATTTCAGCCACGCTATTTTCTGCTCAAAGTGTGTATACTCAAAAGCTGCCATGTCAACAACGAGCCCAGTGCTCATTTCATATTGCCTTTGTATCCGTTCATGAAGAAGACCCATGTATACAGATTCATCCCATTTTGAAAGACGAGGGATAAACATGGATCCTTCATCTTTATTAAACCCTAGCAACAGCTCAACACCTGAAGCATGGAGGGTGTCATTTTTCATCTGGTCCGGCGGGTACTCAGTGATCACCACACCGTCAACCGTAGGTGTGACACAGGGATGGGCCTCAAAGAGTTTAACCTGCACTTTCATTAGTTCCTGCCAGCTTTTACCTCGCATGCAAGAGGTTAGATTGTTAGTGTTGTTACAGTGAAGGGTTTCTCCAATCTTGCGTGCAAGGCTGTTGTTCTGAGGTCTTTGTACGGCCCAGTAATTTGATGGCACTCCACTTTGGGCTATGACTCTTTTGAACAGACCTTTTGCCAATGGTGACAACATCAGCAATGTCACACTACCGGAACCTGCACTTTCCCCAAAAATAGTTACCTGAAATTGTTAATATATATATAAACATAAACATAAAAACCATTAGATACGATCATGGTTAACTTACAGAATTCACAAAAAGATAACAAAAATCTCATCAAAATGGAAATTCACGAGAAAGCACAGTAATCGTTCTTGGGCAGTTGTTGGGGCCAGCATTTGCCTGAAGTCCCGTTGGCTTTCAATTTTACATCATATGCGCATTAACAGTCGGTGTAGTCTTTCCCCATTGCATGATATATGCTGAGGTAGGAACATTCGGGCTGTTATTATGGGAAAGAGGTCAGTCTCGAATCAAAAGACGAAGAAAATTTGCGAAAATGGTGTCATGAGAAGAGTGAGAATAGAAGATAGGTTTGTTTATATGATGCAGCTATGATATATAAGTTTGATTAAATGCTTTGAAGCCCCATGATATATAAATATTGCCTACATCCTAATGCCTATGGCCATCTGATGCACTTTCTCGTTGTTTCAGACAAATAGATAGAGCATTTGCCCTAAAAAGTAGAAATATAGATAGACCCAACACTGTCTACCCAACAAGCAGAGCAGATGACGAAATTGCATAAAAATCCCTTTGTAGGTAACACTGTAGGTTATCTATATATGCTACCTTAATTCTTAATTAACGGATTCTTAATTCATAATCCATTTTACAATACAATTAAATATTTGAGATTTTCAGCTCCAGAATAGGCCGGAACATCGTCCCTTTCCTTTTGTGTGTAGGGTTGCAACACCCGACGTGAATGCAATATCAAGTTTAAGCCTTTGTCTTTCAATGTTGGAGAATTGAATAACTACTCCAGTTCCTAGAGGAAACACCATCACCTCTTTAAAAAAGGGGAGGGGACAAATGCTGACACACAACTAAAATATGAGCTGGTACACATCTGTGCTTGGAAAGATATTTTATCTCTCTGGTGGAGCAGAAGGGGGTCCCTTACCTGTTTTGGGTCGCCCCCGAAACTTTGAATATGGCTCTGAACCCATTGGAGTGCCAAAATCTGGTCCCGGAGACCGTAGTTGCCTTTTGTCTGCGTTCCAGGAACGTAGAAGAAACCGAGCAGACCAAGACGATAATTGACAGTAACAACAACGACGTTGTTTGCAGCTGCAAGCATTTCGCCATCGTAAATACCCCCTGCTCCATATCTGTATGAACCGCCGTGAATCCAAACCTAAAACAAAGATTTTTTTGTTTATCGCTCTAGTCTCGTCGCCATTGTAGCAGATAGGTTTTACAACATGAGAGAACGCGTGTGTCTTGGAGAGGCATTCACCATTTATTTCTTTTTGCTAAAACGCAACCTATATTGTACCAGTCTTGAGGGGGGGGGGGGCTTTGGGGTCTCATCTCACTGGTTGGTCAATTTAGTCATAGGGTATCAGGACGTCGGGATATCGGGTTTGGAATATTTGATTTCAGGTTTCCAGCTTATCTAACCTTTGTCCGGGCTTGTGGGTTCTGGTACCCTGGGAAGTTTTTCTACCACCAGTTTTATTTGGTATCTCGCAACCATTACCTCTCTAACTAGAAAATGCAATTGCTTGTAATCTGAAGTTTAGTATCATACTCACCATAACAGACACATTCGTGCCAGGTGAATTCCTCGGACGATAAACATTAAGGTAAAGGCAATCCTCATTCCCAAATATATCGCTTGACAAAATACTCTTCTGTGGACAATAGATAATACTTGTTGAATTCCTGACTCCTTCCCATGCTTTGGCCTTTTCTGGGGCTTTGAACCTGAGGTTGCCGGTTGGTGGTTTTGCATATGGTATGCCTGTAAATGTGTCCACCACTCTGCCTTCCAGCGTTCGGCTAGTGCCTGGAAATTGGAAGGCTTTGTTACAAGAAAATCACAGTATCTGGCAATATTGGTTTAGTGTTTAGGCCCTAGAATATCCCAAAAATTTTTTCTGTAGTTAGATGATTCTGTAAGCGTTGACGGAGGGTGCTCTTGACAGGCGTTATATACGGTTACCATGCCTCTCTTGCCTTACTGCCAGAGAGAAGGTTTCCTTGGTGTTGAGCCCTAGTCATCCATTTCTTTGATCAATTCATGTGATCTTTCTTTTACGAAATTTTCTTCGTTGTTTTTTACCGTCCTTTTTTTGGACTCTGACTCTGACATGGGCACCATTTCGAGAAAAAATTAACAATTGCCCAAAGGAAACTGCAATCAGGGGCGAAAGTACTGTAGGATGCGGGGTTAGCAGTCTGCATGACATATAAAAAACTTAGACAGGGCAATACCCAAAGAGGAAAACATAAACTTTTCCTGTTCTCAATTTATTTCCTTTTCTTCTTCAAAACTCAACCAAGAAGCCGTTTTCTGTATCTCAACAGAAGGCCTTTCATCCCATCCGACCTCTAAACATGGAACGTCAATATTATTACTGATGCATTGTCGCAATGAAAAGTAAATATTTGCAGAGATTAAAGACATTGAGCCATGATAAAATGGATTGGGTATACCCTAAGTACCAAAATCTGCCGAGTCATGATTTTCATGACTTCAATGCTATTGGTTGGCCTGGAACTGGTCACATGAACTCACCTCGTCACAGAATTCTGAACTCACCTCGTCACGTCAATTTTCTTGGGTTTCTGGTATTTTAATTCTTGGGTTTTGTTGAATTTCAGCCTCTTGTTTCTTATGTTGTTCTTATTTTTGGGCAAACCTCAGCCGGAAGTTTCTTATAAGAGTTGTTCTTATAAAAAAAGTGTGCATAGGACTATAGCCCCACTTCCACCTTAGCCATTGTGCCTGATGGCCGTCTTCAAAAAAAGCATCAACGCAAAATGTAGTGTTGCAAGTCAGACCTTTGATTGAAAACTGCATCGGGAAAATGTGGTTGTATGATTTTTGCAAAAGAAACAGGCGCTGCGATATTATCCTGTTTCAAAACCAGCACATATACACCGGGCATATATTCTAACAGTCTAAAAACATGCCATGTTTTCACAACAGATCCTGTTCGACGTGACAGGTTAGTTAGACCAGTATATATGGTTAGACCGTGCCGTGCTCAATAATGAAATGTCACTAGTGGCGTGCTGGCAGGGGGCACCGATTGCCCCCTCCCCCCCTGCCGATCAAATATGAGGGGCGCCAAAAGGAATTTTCACCTTAAAGGGGCCGAGGGCGCCCTAGCCAAATAGGTAGCAAACGAGGACAATTTTCATTAAAGAACCAAACAATACTAAAGGCGGACACTGTATAACAAGCCACGATAAATCGCTTTACCTTGCAACACACCACCTTGTCTTTCTTACAAACTTTCTTACAAACCGCCGATAATTTTGGGCTTGGCGGTAAAAGGGTCGGATTAGGCATCATTTCATAAAATTATTGGGAGGGTGCAAGGAGTTTTGATTTACTGAAGTGATAAGAAAAATAATTGGAATAGATACTGAGAGATTATGTCCCAATCTGAAGAAAAATTATGTTGCTTAAGCTAAAACATTAAACAACGACACCAGAAAATTGATTAAAACCATCAAATAGCTTTCAGTCTGTGGATATTTATTTCAGAAAAAGCCCTGCGTTATTGAAAATTGCTTCGAAAGGTGATTTTTCCAGGAAACTAGATGCATCAAAATTCAAGAGCTTAATTCCTTCGGCAGCAACTATGATGCCGCTTTGGAATGTGTAGTCATATCCTGGGCTTGTTCCGATGTATAGATCTAAAGGGTTGGAAGTTCTGATATTATTATGTGAAGAGATGTTGTGAATCGACACAATGTATTGCGCGGGATGGTCTCAGCAACTAAAAAACTTCAGGTAATTTTTTTATTATGAAAAATTTGTAGTAAATCCAAACAAGGTCTACCTCGTACCGGCCTTTGCACATAACATAAAATATCACAATGAAACATTTGCAAAATTTACCAAATATGTCCAAAACCAGTTGAGATATTGCCAATGAAAGATTTGAAGTTTGCTAACGAATTACTGTTATTTTCGCTCTGTTCATAAAGGTATGAACAGAGACCAAAATACAGAGGTTTGATGGGGAAAGAGCTAATACACATGTGGCCATATCTCAGCCAATTCGGAACCCATTTGACTGATTGTGCATATTAAGAGGTATTTCATAATGCTCTCTGAGGCTATGGGAGCCAAATTCAAAAGTTCTAAAAATAGATTTTTGTGACGTCATCACTTTAGAACTCTATACAGCCGCTACAACGATACTCAAAAATACTGTTAGATATTACAAAGAATAACATAGTCTCTATTTGAAAATTCTCTATCACGTCTTGTCAGCAATTGACTACCCCCATATCCCCTCATTTGGAGGTCTTTCAGGCGCCACTTTGACCCTTTCCCCCTGCGATCTCATCCCCAGCACGCCACTGAATGTCACGGTCAAGTAACAATGTTACGTAATTGCTTAAAGTGCTTACTCATCAGATATTGAATGTGTATTCATAAATCCAAAATAATTTTGAGACATTGCAAAATATTTGTTGTTCCCACCATTTTAAGGAAAAACAATTAAACATTGGAAGTTTTAAGAAAAACATCTCATAATTTACGTGACAACAAACAATGTTCTAAAAATGTGCAAATCGTAACTTTTAAGCATAAAGATTATTCTATCAGGATCTGCAGAGAAAACATATTTTTACGTATTTGGTTAGATTATTAAATAATTTCGGAGATGGCCTATCAGGATTATCAACACATTGTTTACCATAAGAGACAAGTAGGAAGCAGGGTCATAGTATCTGCTCTATCAGCTGTGTTTACAATAGAAAGTGATCATACCTCTGACAACACCAGCGCCTGTTATATTGACATCAATGCATTTGGCTGCATCTATTATGATTAAAATAACTGCTATTGCACTGAACGTATGAAGAGCAGCCATATCTGTACTCGCTGTAACCAGCTCAAAGTGCTGAATGATTAGCAAAGCAAAAACGCTGTCTGGAAATACAAACTTTAGAGGAATTTTTGTGAGCTTTCCCCCGTCCTTTCTTGTGCAGCATTGATTTTCAAGTAGAATTTGATTGTGTGAAGGGGGATGTCTCAGTAACTGGATTAGTGGGATTGTTCATCTGCCAAACAAAGAGAGTCTTTTTAACCAACGAAAGAATCAAATAGCAGGGGTGCTGTGTTGTCTTTTGGCAAATATTGTTCTCCAAGCTCTGTTGACAATCAGTGGCGGAAATTCAGGGTTTCATTTCCGACAAGATCGCTGATTGGAGGGCCTGAGCCCCATGCTTGATTTATCGAATATCAAATCCGAAAGATGAAGTTGTTTCAATTTTGATGGCCTTCTAAAATAGACAGGACATATAGCTTGACAATCTGAAATTCAAGCTAATGTTTGCTTTCTCAACGGATTCTGGTAGTAGGGAGCTCAGGCTTTCATAATCTGCCAGGTGACTTTTTGGAAAATGCCTGGATGTCATGTGACTGATGACGTCATTTAACGGTGAAAAATCCGACAAAATCATCGTTAGCTCCTCACTGAAGGGTTTTTTTTAACGCAATTCACATATTTTGACTCGTCTCATTGCAAGCTTTCAAATGATATATATTTAAGCAAGATTTGCCGACATAAGTATTTTCATTATGACGTCATAACAACTTTTGCATGACGTCATCAAATATTTTATTGTCATAAAATGATACGTTAGCATAATTTTGTTTTAATATGACGCTGGCTGTCAGCAAAAGCTTTTCTTCCATATGTTTTTCAATTAAAATATTAGTATTTAGTTCATTTAAATTGGATTTGTGCCCACCGCAATAGCCAGTGAGTGAGTCACTTCTTCCTCCGAAGTAGCAAAGTCTTGCTCCCACTTTGAACCGGACAATGATTTCTCTGCATCCGCATTTGAATGTTACACTAAATCGGAAGAATGTCTTGGCAATATAGGCTATCCAAGATGTCCTACCGATGTGGCTAAAACGAAAACGGTTCAGTGACAATTGAAAAACACATTGAGAAAAACACTGACGCAGTTTTTTAGACCTGGTCAAATGCTTTTCGGGATGCGGTGATTCTGTGCCATGTGCCATCTAAGTCGTTTCTGTTCAGAGGTGGCGCCAGAAATCTTCCGACAGAGGGGCTGGAGTTTCCGACAGAGGGGCTAAAATTACTCAAATAAGCAGTTCTCGTACGTTATTTTGTCAAATTTGCTCCGACAATAACCTAAAATTTCCTCCGATGGAGGGCTAGATGCTTCCGACGGAGGGGCTGTAGCCCCCTAGCCCTCCCCTGGCGCCACCACTGTTTCTGTTTCGTCATAGCTTGTCCTTTTTTGTCAAGATATATTTCTGGCTATAAATTTACTCAACGCAAACTCACATTTGCCATTGCGCATTTTTTATATCACTAAAACCTTTTAATTTGGCATCCAAGTTTTGACGTTTTGGTACTTAGTTGGTAGAAAAGGTCAAAAAGTTTTTGTACAAAAGTTTCTTAGTTGGTTTATTATTTTCGAGACCTAAAATTTACTTATTGTTTTGAAGATGACAGATTTTGGAAGAATATAAACGCAGATCGTAGCGAAAAACCGTATAAAGATAAAAATGTTAAGTATGCCATCTTTTCCAAAAAAATTATCAAAACAAAGATTCTTTGATTCTTTTTTAAAAATGAAAATTTTACAGTTCCTTTATTTTTTGAGCCTGGTACTAAAATCCCTTAGGTTTTTGGCCATCCTATTGCTAGCTGCTTATAGACCAGTTTTTTCTGACTGTGCCACCCTCCCCTCCCCCAAATCAAAACATCCAGATTGTACCCCATTATTTTTAGTATATTTAGATGCATTTCAAACTTGAAGGGCAAAAACAGGAGTGTAGAAACTGAAGGCTCAGGCAGCCTTTCCACTAGCCCGGGTTGAAACAAAAGCGGGCTAAAAGTTATCCGTTTCTGCGTCGAGTTCCCACTAACCCACTTTAGAAACGGATAGGTTTTAACACGGTTTCGTTTTAACCCAGGCTAGTGGAAAGGCTGTCTCAGGCTGGGGGCTATCAAAATTGCCAAAAATAGCCCTGTCTCTACTTTTGCCTAGAAAATATTTAACGCGGAATCCCTTATACTTTTTATAGAAAACATCCCGGGGCATAAATAGGAATGACACTATGTAGGAGCATTCTTCCCAATGTCACAAACAAGTCAATTCCTAGGCAAAGGGCATTTTTCTTAAAGGTTGGGGATACGTTCCATCTGATGCACACCCTATTCAGACGACCCTGTGCATTTTGTACTGAGTTTTTTGCCAGGTTTATCTAAATAATTTTGTGTCCCTACTACATTCCCCGATGTTTAGAGGCTAGTTTTGAGGGTAAGTTTATTTGATTGAGGAGTTTGTTGCAGTCTTATGCTGAGGGAGGCGTTTCTCCGAGGCCAGACACATCACTTGAAGAAATATGAAAGAATGTTATTTTACTTATTTCACTATGAATATTCTTCTAGCTGTGGATTGTTGAAGCTGAAGTTTGCGTGGGAGTCTTCAGAGGACATTCTGGCTGGCTTCATAGTGTGTGCTTTTCTCCGCACCCAAGTAAAAGAATTGTCACTGCATCAGCAGATGAAACTTGTAAAGTATGCAATAACCCAATTCTAATATCTTTTAAAATTGGAGTCAAGTTGACTAGTGTTTTGCGCGTACCTTATTCAAGATCATTAATATTTGCGCGTAACATTGTGGTCTTTTCTACATTCAGGCAAAAAATACTGTTAGTCCTTGAATGAGCCCCAGGGGGCTTATTTTACAAAAAATATTTTTGGGTGAGGGCTTATACGAGTGGGGGAGGGAGCTTTTTAGCAGCAGCCAAAAAGACTACCAGGATAAATTTTCTTTCTTTATTTCAGCCTGGTCATTATGCTGAAAAATAAAAAAAAATCCTTGAATTCGCTTTTCTCTCGAGCCCCCTCCCCCCTCGACTAAGCCTCCACCCTAAAACTACAAATTTTCAATAAGGCCCCCCTCAAATAAACCTCCACTGCTGCCGTAAATCCTTTTATTGGCCCCCCTCGATTTGTTGATTTACGCCATCTAAGGTTGCCTTTGGCGTTTCATTGAATTACTACAAAAATTCATACTTTTGGTAATGATCAATTAAATGTTGATAGAGAAATTCCTACTGAAATATACGAGATCTGTAATAATGTCTTCTTGATGTCTACTATAATTTTATAAGCCCTCCCCCCCCCTCGTATAAGCCTCCCTCGAATAGCCCACCATTCAAAAATATCAAAAATAAATAAGCCCCCAGGGGGCTAGTTCGAGGATTTACGGTATGTTGGGATGAACACATTGCTGCTTTGGCAATACCTCGGCCTGTGGTGGCTGTTTCGTGGGTGGGGCTTTTTTCAGTAAAATTACTTTAGGGTTAGGGGTTATTCGAGGGGGGGTCTTTTGCAAAGGCGGGGGCTAATACGATGACTTACGGAACTGTTGCATACATCGCTCCATGTTCAAATTCTAACTGATTTTTATTGATAAAGGAATATATCTGCTTACAAGCTTTAATTTTCTTTTCCTCTAAAAAGATGTTTGTCTGCTATGTTTTGCTTTACATTTCCACCTAAGTATATAGTTTGATTTTAATCTCAAAGATTTTCTTCTTTTCAGGTTTGGAAAGTGGAACCCGTTCAAGATCGTCCTGTGAAGCTTCGGAAGGTTTTTGATTCCAAACTCGCGGGCGTGCTTAGGCCTCTAATTGCCGCTGCCAACACAAACCACGAGCTCCAGGTATGAATTATAGCTAATCATGATAATTTTATGACTTACCATTATCACACAATTCATACACGATCAAAATATGTGATAAAATCATATACATCCTATCTATATCATATCCTATGTATATAAAGCCTCTGCAAAGCAAGTTGCCCTTATTTAGTTGTTCTAGTAGAAGTAATTGCAATATATGCGTGTAATAAATTTGTTTACATTCTGCTAAGAACAATTTAGGCCAGTGAACAACAAGCTACTCTTTTTATGTTTTTTTGTTGTGATTTCGTTAAAGCGATACAAAGTCAGTGCATGAATAGATATCAAAATCATGGCTATTTATGATGAAACATTGTCGCTTTTAAATTAAATAAATCTATTAATATGTCGATAGTAGTAAGTATTTTTGAATGAAAAATGCAGATAATTTCGTCACTTGAAGATAATAAGCTAGAGCGTTTGATAACTTTCTTCGTAACAATGAAAACATAGAAACTGATGGTATGTTAAGATAAATTTTCCTTTCAAACCTCCGTTTAAATCTTTACAGTGCTGAATAACTTCATACAATCTTGCAAAGTAATGATTGGTTTAGACCACAATGCAACTGAACTACCCGAGGGGCGAAAGCTCATACTCCTTTGATTTGGAGTTCCCATAATTTCATCTAAACGTTTTAACGTTAGTCCCTCAGATGTCAGTTAGTTGGTTAGTTGACTTCTCAACCCAATATCATTTCTCAGCTGATTTGTGCATATTAAAGCTGGCCTTTTCTTCCTTTAGTTTCCAGTGTTTAGTTTCCAACATTTTCTTATCATTTTCTCTTTCTGTCATTTCATATCTTATCATTTCATAGTTTCTTTTTAAGCAGATTTTTTATACTTTTTCAAGGTTACTATAGAGCTCTTTGTTTGTCATGTGCTCTTTTAATGAGATTGGAAATGTCAATTATAAAAGTGTTCACTGCTATTTAAAAAACTTGAAAAATTATACATCGATATATAGTTCTCAGTTGGCAAGTATGTATTAATATCGTCTTGTAGCTTCGTAGAATCTTCGATAAAAAACATCATTGTAGTCTTTCCCTTCAAATACGTTGCTGAGAAAAAAATTACTTGCTTGTGCCTAACGTTTGAGAAGCAAGTTAAATGGGTAATCAATTAAAGAATTGCTTGAAAGTATGAGACCAATAAGATGATTTTTCACTTGTAACTACTTGCCTGCTCCCTGCCCAAATATTGCAGCTTTTTTAACATATTGTGGGTGTTTAAATGAATTTGTTGTCTAAAGTTAATAGATGGGACAGACGGCACCTTGCTCCGAAGAAGTGATTCCTTGGGCGCCAAAATAACAGCATGTAAATTTGCAGTCAATGGGGATGTTGTCATTGTTGGTCTTAAAACTGGCGATATCAAGGTATACCATTACGTCTTTCGTTTAGTTTTAACAATTTTTAATATATAACTTACAAATATTAGATTCGCCTTTGTAGACTTCCTCGAAGAATCACGTTCCTAAATTATAACTGGGCTATGATTAGAAAATGGATCATCAAGGAATATTTCGAGAAGGAACTGACGCCATTGTTGTGTAAGGCCTATTAAAGAATTTGTTGTCAATTCACACAAATTGAAGCAAAACTTGTTTGATAACAATCTACCTTCAAATGACTGAGGAAACAGTTTGTCTACCAGTCCAAATTATGTGGATAGGACTTTTTGAAAAGGTTTTGGTTTTATTAAGTAGTCACCATCCTTGGCATCCAATTTGATTGGTTTTTCTGAATCTTCACAGTTAATTTTTATCAACTACTTTTCATTTTGTTCAGTTAATCCGTACTGAGGATTGCAATGTGGTCTTAACTGTCACGGCTGGGTCTTCGGCTATAACAGACTGTGCAGTGAGTGCTGATGGCAAAATGTTTGTCACTTGTTCAAGAGACAGTACGGTTAAAGTATGATTTCCCCTTTAGATTTCTCTATATGTTTTTTATTTCCGCAGTTAAATTGAGCTGACAATAAAAAGAGACCTTATTCCCTACAAGATTCAAAATATTCCAGTCATCGACCATCTTAGGTTTTTTAGCAAGAAGTGCACTGCCTTTCTCATATAATTTAGAATAATAGAACTTTTCATTATATTGTCAGAATGTTCTACTTAGCTTCTATTTTGATTTTCTAGCATCAAGGAGTGTAAGAATTTCCCTTAATGGACCTTACTACTTTTCGTATCTCATATATATAGCCTTTTATTTTATTTTTTTTTAATTTTTGACTAACTGCTTAGGTTTTTACGATTAAAATACCATATATTTTGTATTTTTTCTTCTATCCTACAACAAAAAGCCGTACTACTTGTGCTTTGTATTATTTCATGTCTTATTATACCATCCCGTATCATGTCGTAACATTTCATGTCATATCGTTGAAAGAACCGTATAATAGTACTTTCACTGGTAAGAAAATGATATTTATTTATAGGCCCGAGGGTGGCTCGGCGGCTAGGGTAGTCGATTTCAGATCCCAGGGTCTGAGGCTCCACTCCAAGCCATAACCAATCTTTTACCAAGCGTGAGGAGAGTCACCGTCTCTCTGTAATTCCAGGCGTAGGAATCTTGAAGTGTGGTCACATCGAGAGGGAGGGCCAGGACGCTGCTCAATAGGCGTCGCTTCTAATTATTAGGGTGTAGGCAGTGCTCTAGGTAGGCGTTCAGGCCTTGTTTGCCAACAAAGTGAGTGAGACAACTTTAAAAATTCACCGAAAAAGCACCCCTAGAAGGCAAAAAGCTGTCGTTTTTTAGATGAAATTTTGTTCCAAGTAACATTTGACAGTAGCACAGCTTCAGCTTGTTCTTGATTTGTTCTCAACAAATTGAGTGAGACAACTTTGAAAATTCACCGAAAAAGCACCCCTAGAAGGCAAAAAACTGTCGTTTTTGAGATGAAATTTTGTTCCAAGTAACATTTTACAGTAGCACAGCCTCAGCTTGTTCTTAATTTGTTCTTAACTTTTGACCAAAATTTTTAGGCTTGTGTTCTTATGAAATTGTTTTTATAAAAAAAAAGAGTGCAAAAAGGTATAAATGCAAATGTAAAAATTCACAAAACAAAATACGACCGCCTTCTTGTCAGTTAAGCGTTTGTATTTCTTGATAACATCGCTTTAAAATATCATTATTAACCATAGGTTTGGAGCTTCGAAGATCCAGATCTTGCTGTAGAGTGCCACGGGCACACTGGTGAAGTCACAAAGTGCGTTTTCTATCACCACCAACGCCATTTCGCAACATCGTCATATGATGGCACAGTTAAGGTAATACTTCTATTTCTCATTTTTTCACAAACCAACCAGTGTTATGGCATCCTATTTTGGGAAATAAAATCCCAGAGTTTAGTAATCCTCTTTTTAAAGGTAAATCTATGTTTATGAACTGTTTAATTGCCTGGTAATCGCATTAGACATAAAACGCCGATTTGCATCTTAAATCCGTCTTCTTCCATATTTAATCGTTTACAGCTCTCCTATATTTGTTTTTCTGTTAATTTTTTTAGCAAAGGCCTAGAAGGATAGATGCTTTCAGATTTTTTTCTCTGAATAAGCTCACTCATCCCAGGACAAATCTCGATAAAGCCAACACATTTTCTTCCTCTACTTCACCTTTTTTGGTGACCCACCTTCTATATTTCATGTCTAAAAATGTTATAATGACAAAGATATAAAAGTAAGATCAATCCGACCAAAGAGGATAAGAATTATTTGATTTATCAATGCTATTAAGCCTTCAATTTTCTTCCTGCCTTCTTGGCCCTTTGTCATTTTTCAGTTCATTACTTTGTTTAAAATCAAAGTAATTGTGCAAGTTAGGTATGCCTTTTGTGGCAAAGATGGACAAGCCTTCACCGAGTCTCGACATTTTAGTTTAGTTTTTAATTTAGTGCGTGTTTGCTTTCTATTACTGAATTATTCTTCAAGATTTCACCTCTTTTCAAAATTGATCATCTCGTTTCTACAGGTTTGGGATTTGGACAAAGGCAGCTGCTTATTTACATGTCATCATAATGATAATAACACAGTCCTATCCTGTTCAGTTTCACCTGATGATAAGATGATTGTGTCAACCTCAGCTGGGTCCACAGGCAAGGTACCACTCTGTACCATTCAACTGAAATGGATTCAATTCAAGTATAAAGGCCTTCATTGCATAATGTAATCATATACAATCAAGAAAATATAAATATGAATTTAGGCTTGGAACACTTGACAAGAACTGGCCTGAGCTATCGTGCAAAGTGCCCCCCCCCCCCCCACAAGTGCTTCGTTGCTAGTAATTAGTTTTTATTTTTATACTTGATTAGTTGAGACTATTCATATGATTTATGCCTGTATAAAAAAGGATAGAAAGGGAGTATACCTTTTGGCTTAGTTACGATTTCATTGCAGCGCCCCTAATAGATGTATTTTGCTCGATAGTCACAATAAGGTCTGAATTTATCTGACCTTATAGATCACACTTGTTTAGAGAACTCTTGATTTGTAATTTAAAGGGCATTGTTTGTAAGGATGTTGGGTACAAGGAGGCGAAATGGTATGGTTTCCCCTTAAGTTCAAAGGCACAATAAAAATTCCTCATAAATTGAAAAAAACTATTATCCATTTTTGACTTTACGCTATAAAATAGCTCCACGGTGAACTTTCTGTGAATTAGGTTTATTTTTTATACATTATGCGTCAACTTTATGTCATATGGATAAATTGGGCCTATATTTGGTGCATTGTTGTTCAATTTACACCTTGTAGCAGTGAAGGATTTAGGTCAACCTTATGACAACTGAGTTGTGTAATGGTACTTTATTTGGCACTCATGCCCATGGTTTATTAAATTTGTTCTATTGTGAAAACTTTTAGGTTAATCTAGTGACATTTATTATGTTCAATCTAGACTTTACCAAAGACTATTTTTTATTAACTCCGTAAGGCATTCGTACTTCGAATGGGCACATCTAAACTGCGGAGGAGTCCGAATGCCTTACAGATTTCTCCTTCGCAGTTTATATGTGCCCTCGCAGTAGTACGAATGCCTTACAGAGTTAACAAAAAATAGACTTTGGGAACGTTTATGTTCCATCCAAAGTTGTGTTTATTTCTCTTCAAATTTGTTTGCATAGTGTAAGAACTTGCATGTTGAAAGACGTTTTAAATCTAAAAGATTTTTGAAGACCTGGCAATGATTTGAGTCAGATAATTGTAAAAAGTCTAACTGGCTGCTTCTAGTCTTGAATCATTCAATCTTCTTTTCTTCAGCTTTGGAATGCGGAAACAGGGAAACTTTTGCATACCTTAACAGGACATTCTGACTGTGTGAGATGTGCCTCTTTTTCACCTGATAATACTTTGGTAGTTACTGGCTCTGATGACAGTACCATCAAGGTATGAATGTTTAATTTCTTGTTATGCAATAGCTTGATTTTGTATTTTGCAAACTTCAAATCTTTCATTGGCCATATCTCAACCAATTATTAAGATATTTAACAGACTTTCCATATTCTAAGGTATTTTATTTAGGTTTTTTTAGCTTATAGCGGTCAAAAGTCAAAGATTCTAAAAATATGTTTTATGGCGCCACACTTTAGGACTCTACTGCCTCTTTCTCCCTCCTCCTGAATTTCCACGGGAGTAGGAGATACACTTCCATAGCAACTGATCGGCGCCAATTTTAACCTGAAGCAAAGGGAAAATGTTTATAGCTGGCTTCTGAATTTTGTCAGTTACCATAGGAAGCTTGTGGGGTATGGGGTGTGATACCTGATCATTCATACTAAGGTTTTCTTATGCTAACACCAAAGATCAACTTTGTGAGTTTGCTCTTTTAACCTCATTTTGAATCTACATGTAACGTAAATACTGAGCTCTGTTGGAATTGTTTTGACACAATTGTCAAGTCAAGGCATAGATAAAGTTTAGAAGCTTGAGCATCACTTGCCGCATCGAACTAAAAGCCGATCAAGCCTCTGTATATACAATTTCGCATTCGTTTGTACTTAACCTTGGGTAGCAGTTCTCTAAGCATACGTTAATAAAGAGTTATGTTGCTTTTAGTTCTCGGGGGTAATTAGGAGATGCTTAACACCCATTGATGCATCTCGCTTATCTTTTGTCGTATCTTTTCGTTCAATAGATTTGGGATACACGTTCAGGACAAAATCTAGCAACATGTGAAGGACATAAGGTTTGGGTGACAGATGTACAATTTTCATCCAGTGGCGACTCGTTTGTTTCAGTAAGCAGTGATATCAAGGTAGGGAGAAATTGTTGCCTCTACAAAACTACAAACAGTGTATGTCGGCGCAAACGACAGACAATTCTGGCTACTTCTAGCATTAATCTATTTCTCTCCGGATAGGCAATGGGATTTTTCCCCTTGAGAAATTGCGACGTTTAATGGTACTTTTGATGGGGATATAAATGTATAATATCTGCTTTCCACAAATAGTAAGTATATGGCAAAGAAGCATATGCCTATCGTTATTTCTAGCAAGTTTTACTGCCTAATTAAGGCGACTTTCTATAACTTACATGAAGTATTTGTTTGGTTATATGTAATGAAATGAGTAAGCTTCTTGGCAAATCAAGCGCCGTGCCTTTGCTGTGTGATGAGACCCACTGTGGTAATTTTTTTCGGAGCCAGCCTAGATTTTATGCCTCGGCTTGGGTAAAGTAAGATCCCGTTTACACGACACCGGGATAATCAATAAGTTATGATCGGGCATCATTATAGGTGGGTCCTAAATCATTTGACACGGAACTTGGTATACTTTGAAAAATTTAAAAATTAGATTAAGCCTATGATTGAATTCAAGCAGACGTCCGATCTTCCCGGGAGTCGCGTTTTATTTTGGGTTTTTTGAGCTCTTTATATTTTTTTTTTCGTTAGAACTGGTAGAGCAAAGTGATCTTCCATAATACTTTTGATATTTCGATCCAAGCTTTAAGCCAAGAGAGGTGAAATCCTTATTTGTACTTTCGCGGTAAGATTAGCGGTAAATGTCAGCGGTAAAAGACACCACCCACTCCCCAACTTTTTTATACAAAACCTAAGAAGAACAAATAACGGGAATTTTATCGATTTAACTTTTTAACCGATAAAACTATTGTTTTTTCTAGCATTCTTTGTAATAAATTAGTTGATATTAAACAGGATTTTATCTTTAATTTCTAGTGGTGGAAAAGAGATGGCACGCTTCTTCAAACGTTCTTAGTCAGAGGGAACTACCTACGACTTATAGAAGTGTCAAATGACTTTAAAAAATTCATTACTATAGATGATACCGGACAAATGTACATCTTAGGTGCTATTTAATTTGAGCTGGAGCAGTATACATGGATTTGCAAAGCAATTTTTATCTTTAAAACAATACTGTCTGCTACCAAAAATGTTTAATCAGAGACGACAGAGCATTTTTGAAAGGGTGGCCTATGTTTTCTTGTATTTTGCTCAATATTTCCCAGCCTTTGAAGTTTTGAACCTCTTAATCAATCTAATTAATGCTGAACAAATCTTGCTGTGATTTTAGGCTAATTGGTTATTTTCCTTTTATTTAGCTCACTCTCTAGGTATTGCTCACAAGTTGTCTTTCTAGGTATTGCTCACGAGTTAATATCTGATTCTTAGTTTTTGTGACACGTTTTGTGATTCTTAGTCATCAGAAGCTGAGCCCCCCTTGTTAATGCCGAAAAGTGGCATCTTCTACTTTTGCCATTGTTTTTCACAACATTTTGTGCAAGAGTCCCCCTTGTTATTTTGATAACACGACACCACTAGTCAAAAGCTAATCACTTTCGCGTATCTCGCAAATCTTTTTCGACAAAGTTTTGATACGACGCCTCGATATACTTTAGACATGTTTTATTATGGAGTATTTTTTGGAACAATTGTCAGTATGACTAAAAGTTTATTCAAGGAACGAACGAAAATAGGGTTGACTTGGTTATATAGTTCGTACCATTAACCTCTCTAATAAAAAGTTTGGAATGTTGTACAGTAATATGAAAATAACCTAAATATTGTGAAATTGAGAAAAAAATTTTCGATTCTTTTATGCTAAAACTCAAATGCAATCGTTTAATATCAACAATGACTTAGTAAAAATATTTTGATAGATAGATCGTAAAATAATTGCATTGTTTCTGCCATGAATGTACAATAAGTAAATGTTTCTGCATTGCGTTTAAAGTCCTTGAACAAATGAACCGAACGTATCAAGCGAAACACGCCAATAGCAGTAGAAGGTGAGTGTCCACCGTTTGGGAGAATAGCTCTGTTGTTAGGGGCGCTGACTACAGATCGAAGGGTCTAGAGTCTGAGTCACTGACAACACCAAACTCTTAGAGTGAGGGGAGTCCCCAGCTCTCTACCTTTCCAGACGTAGGACTCACGAGGTGAGGTCATATCGAGAGGAAGGACCAGGACACTGCTCCATAAGCAAATTTCCTCAGTGTTCTAAAAACTACCTTCGGGTGTTAGTTAGAAACAAATACAAAAAGTGAGGATAGATGGATTAGCTTATCTGCGAAATTTCATTATGGCTCTGATAGCACAACTTAAAGATTTATTTTTTGGTTTTATGGCGAACTTCAACAGCACGGTTTTATCAAGTATTTCTATAGAAGAAGTAGTTTTTCAATGCACGGTTCACCATAACTAGCTAATCATAACTGCTCATTGAGTATCAGAAGATCTCTATTTTTTAGTACAATGATCTTTTAGACCTTAGGAGTGCTATCTATCGCGATGCGACAACCACCGCCCCCCCCCCCCTAATATTTCTTTGTCCTTCGGTAAATTTTGCTTCCGGTAAAATACATTTTTTGGCTATCAGTAGCAACAAAATAACGCCAGATTTTACTTTATTTTTTAACTTCTTAACCCTAAAGTCAAAAACTGAATTTTGAAAATGGGTATTCAATTAATCTCCAGCAACCTGAAGGGTGTGGCACCAAAATCCAGTTAGTGTCAGAGAGAGAGAGAGACAGAGAGAGAGACAGAGAGAGAGACAGAGAGAGAGAGACAGAGAGAGAGAGAGACACAGAGAGAGAGAGCCTCTCTCTCTGTCTCTCTGACAACCTCTTAGATAGCTGTTTCTTGAGAGCTTTTTTAAGTGCAGGATATTGATAGGGTATGATACATCAACTAGAATAACTCAAAAGATATACGTTATTGTAAAATGTCTATGTCCACTTTAGTTTAATCAGTTCTGAATAAGGAACTTTACCACATTTGAAATAAAGCTTTTTTGGTGCATTTCGTATTTCATTACAGACCAAAAAATGCAAGTAGAAGCATAGTAACAAGCGTGTAAGTAAAGCCCACTTTCCCTGGTGCACTTGACGCCGTCTTCTGTGTTGTACATATCTGGGGAGTGGCTGTTGGTTGCTTTGTATTCGCTTTCGCCAATGCCAGTACGTTCGGTAGCGTGTTGTGCCAAAATGTCATTCTTTTCGGGCTGAAGTCCTGTTGAACGGTGTCATTTATGTTTATCTCGAGGTACTTCTTGTCAGTCAGGTTATACAATGGCCACTTGCTATCAGCAACACCGTTCTTTGCAAAATCGGTCCACATTTTCATCAATTTTAGACTTTTGTTCTTGTCCGTTTTTGTATAGTTTGATACAAACCAATCCGATGCACCTAGAACCGGTCTACCGAATACAAAACCCAGCTCTATGGCATGGGAAACACCCAGTGAAGGATTTTTAAGGTTCTCTGGCAAGAATGTGAAATAATAGAGGAAGACACGTTTTCCTGCTTTTGCCCAGTCGCCAGCCAATCTTATGATCCCCTCTCTAAAATAAATATCGCCAATAAATTCCTTGCATGACAACTGGAGACTAAGATTCTCAGGTTTAGTAAACCTATTATACTCAAAGGATGCAACTTCGGTTGCCATTGCTGTGTCTTCTTTGTAACGCAGTTGTAAGGTTTCTTTAACTGTTTGGTGATATGAAAGCTTAGTCCATTCAATAGATGGAATGAACATCGTTCCTTCATCTTTGTTAAAACCTATCATAAGTTCCACGTCAGGAACGGGCAACTTGCCCATTATACTTTCTTGAAAAGGAAACACTGTTATCACTTTGCCATCGACAGTAGGGGAAATTAGCGGATAACTTTTTGATGTGATTTGCTTGAATAACAAGTAAAGTGCAGATTTGCTACGCAGACATTTTGCAGTGCTTGTTCTATTACACCCCGAACGTTGAGCAAAGTTATACGCCATGGTGTTGTTCTGCTTCTCATATACAGCCCATATATTCAAGGCAGACCCACTTTCTGCAATGGCACGAGTAAACAACCCTTTAGTCATCGGTGAGAGCAACAACAATGACACACAGCCAGCTCCAGCACTTTCGCCAAATATTGTCACTTTGCTTGGATCGCCCCCAAAGTCTGAAATGTGTTCCTTGACCCACTTTAAGGCAAGAATCTGGTCCTGCAGGCCGTAGTTGCCGGTTAATTCAGTGTCGGGAATGCTGTAGAACCCAAGAATACCAAGACGGTAATTAATTGTGACAACCACAACATCATGTAGAGCTGCCAACGCCTCTCCATTATACTGATGGCCTGCGCCACCTGTATAGCTCCCACCATGAATGAAAACCTTGTAAAGAAAAACCAATTTCAATTAGAGCAAAAGCCGTCAAAAGTTAAGTCGGTAAAAACTAAATGAACTGCAGAAGGGCTAAGGGGGAATGAACTGCGGAAGGGCTAAGTGCAAAAATTGTTTTAAGTTTGCAAATTTTTATCAAATAAAGCACAACCAAAGCGTAATAAATTGTTTTAAAAAATGGTTTCTTGGAGCGCCACTCTCTTTATTGCTTAAAAGCTCTCAAAGATTTGCTGTAAAGCATCGTTTTTATAATGGAATTCCAAATTTGGAACGGTGCGCAATCGTACGGTATTCGTAGATTGCCCATCTTGTCATTTCACAAATACTGTAACAAACCAAAAACAAGAGATAGAAAGCTAGTTGTTTAATACTATGAATGAATTATAATTAATGACTTTTTCTGTCTCATACTTGATTTTCAAGGCATGGCCCAAAATCGTGCCAAAATAGTATCATTATCGCGAACTTAGAATGTTGTAAGGCGATAAACTCACAAAAAACTCGAAATAGAAGTTATATATTTCTTTCTAGGTAACAAAACAATAACAAGCTGGCTATATACTCTCATCGCATTCTTGCTTGTAAGAATAGTAAAAGTCATGTTTCTAAAGCTCTTTACACCCACGCGCTCGCTCCTTCCCCGCGGTTAATTGTAAGCAGTTTTTATTTTACACATTAAGATAAAATTGGGGATTCAGAATATTCCCATCAAATGACAGATTCAAGATTTCGCCGCATATAGAAAAAGACCGAAGTATAATCTTAATACCTTCTAAAGATCAAACACGTAGAGTAAAGGGAAGGCCGCAGAAAATGGGGGTCAAGGAGGAATTGTCTTAGGGCCTCCAGGTCTAGGGGTCTCATTAAATTAGGAATTCCATTATAAAAACGATGCTTTACAGCAACCGTTTTTGCTTGTTCCAAATGCACAATTTTTATTTTCCACACCTTTTAACTCAGGTGTTTATCTATTTTTGAGTCAAAATTGTTGTTTATAACTAATTATCAACATTCTATGGAATTGTTCTGCGCCACCATCATTGTTTCCGTCATTATTTGATCTGACTGGGTGTCTGGTCTAAATAAAGGTATATACGAAAGCAGAAACACACTTACCATTACATCCATTTTTCTAGCTGTTGCAGTTCTTTTTCTAAAAATGTTTAGGTACAAGCAATCTTCTCCTCCTTTAACCTTCCGTGTAGTGACATCATATTGGAGACAGGTGACTTTAGTTCCATTGATCACTTTCGTCCATGGTTCTACTTTTTCTGGTGGCGCAAATCTCAAGTTTCCCAGGGGTGGCTTGCCAAAAGGCACACCCCAAAAAGTATCGACAAGGCTACCACTTAGGTTTCTTGTTGTACCTAAGAAAAGTTTGGCAACGAATTAGACAGTTTTAATTCGAAAATCGAAAATCTAAAATGGTTAGATGGTAGGTTATGGTAGGTAGGATAAGTATAGCCTGCAGGCTAGATAAGTAAAGTAACGACAGGGTGGCTGAATATAAGTGATATATAGGAGATATATAGAGATTAGGCAAAGAAATGTTGTTCTGATGATTGAGTATATGGGATTTACGAAAAAGGCCAGAAAGGAGAAGATAAATGGACCTGAGAAGAGAAATTGGCCTGAGAAGAGAAATTGGCCTGAGAAGAGAAATTGGCCTGAGAAGAGAAATTGGCCTGAGAAGGCCGGAAAGAAGGGGACAATTTAGTATCAACATGGGGTTTCTTCCATGTTCCAGCCACAATGTAAAGAAAATAAATTTTCAGCATATCGTTTTTACTCAATTTAACGGCGGACTTTGAATAAACGCCGGTCTCGAATAAACGCCGAACAACGCCGGAAATATTGCAACAAACAATCAACATTGTTGTCCGGAAATTGATAAAAAAGATCAAGAAATGTGTTGGCTATCGATGCAGTCGAGCTAGAACCATTTTTGAGCTTACACCATTGTACAAGAACGCCGGAGCAAATTTTGAACGTGGAGGGGGGGGGGGGGGGGGTTGGGGGATCTTTCGCAAATTGGTAAACTATCATGTTGGTTTAAGACCATTATCTTTGATGCCACGACAACACCAGGGAAAAAGTTTAATCTAACTTCAAAGCGATAGCCACAGAAAATGGGCTACATTGTAGATAAACTTGTATACTGTCCTGTTGAAATAAAAAGTAAATATGCTGTTTTGCTTAGATAAGCATAGCCTTCGTGAACGCAAACAGAAGATGTTCATTCTATTTGTCGACTATGAAGTCAGGTTTGAGCCTTTTGAAAAACCACCATAAATATTGAACTTTTACGTGAAATGACCGCGTTTTCAGAAAATCTTCTATTTGAACAGGTGCCTCTATTTCCACAGAGATGTTTTTTTAATTGCTCCAAGATCTGCAGAGACGCCATGGACATGTTATGCCGCTGCTAATAAGCTACTTTTTTGCTGCTAATTTGAAACATCGCCCATTGTGGACGATTCGACCCTTGAATATTCGTCCTTTGTTTTGCCCTTAGTTGCATCAGTAAGAAAAATGCCCTTTTTCTTACTGAAAAATGCCATCAAACCCCCATCAGGTGAAATTTCTTAATTATCTACTCTGATATGCTTGCTGCAAATATTAACGGTTCATCTTTTATATGAAACATGCACCTTTTTTCCATAAGAACATACTTTTAAGAACATCAACCCTCGGTTTAATGATATAAACAGGAACTAATGCCAAATGCAGTGCACTTTGTCGAGCTTTTTCTACTGAGTCCTGCAACTTTTTTATCCTGGAAAGGTTGTTATAAGGTAGTGGTCCGAAGCCTTTAAATATGGACTAAATTCTCTCACGTTTGGAGGCAGCCTCCTACGGAAAACTCTAGATGATGGATGGCACCCTGAAAAATTTCAAAAAGGGGATGGCAAAGTGGAATTGCGAATGGTGCAATTGTTTAATTTGTAAATTATTTTTTGGTTGTATTTTTAAATAGATTTAATTAGTTTAATAAACTATTTGTATATTTTATCATCTTTTGATAATAACATGATGATGATAGTTTTGATGGTTATGATGATCACGTGCAACAGTAGAAAGCAACAGTTCAACTCGCTCGCCTTAAAAACAGTAGCTGGGCGCAGAATATTATAGCCACCCCCTCCTTCCCGAAAAAAAACTTCTATTGCAACCCTGCTTAAAAACGAGGGTCAGCAAGTGCTCTGTATCATTTTTCCAAGGAAGGGGGCCTATGAGTATATGTAGAAGAATGAGTCTGGGAAAAGTCCAGGATGCGAAAGCATCCCAGCATCCCTTGCCAGTCCAACACGCCACTGCTTATCGAAAACATAAAGCCTAAAATGAATTTAATTCATTGAATTATATAGGCCTGACGATTCTGACGATTCGCTCTGACGATTCGCATGGGAACCGCTGTACAAAGTATCATCAATTCCTCTAGAATATAGAGTTGTCTTTCCAATGAATGTCGATTGAAGATCGTGTGATGAGTTAGAGAAAAGTTTTTTTTTGATACACCGATGAGCGGTTTTTGCTCAAATCGTCAGACAGCCCCTCGCATCGCACGATCCCATAGACAGGAAGTAGATGAACTAAGGCAAGAATTTCATACTTTTGAAATATCTCGAAAAAGCTTTGTTGCCTGCAAAACGTACTTGAAATAACAGTTAAAGTGACAAACAATGATCATATGTTAACCAATTTGTTAATAAATCATCGAATAATGCTTCAAAGGGAAAATAATAGATAAAAGTCATGAGGTGGTTTTCATAAGCAAACATTGCAAAGTTTTCTCCTTCTACCCATCGCCCCCGTTTAAGACAGGGTGCAAATAATGCAGATAAAAATCGATTTTTTTGAAGATCAGTTATCAAATAACAGTCAAACTTTAAAAAATCATGTTTACGGCCGGTTTTTTGGCCAAAACTGACGACTTGCCGGTCCTTAAAAAATGGCCAAATTTCAAGAAGGCTGTTCTAGTGTCAAACTTTAAGTGGAAATTTCCCCAACTTTCTCGGTGGCAATATGCTTGTAGATGCAAAATTCCTCTCAAATGTTGCTGGGATGCTAGAAAAATGTAAAAATCCGGCTGATTTTTGTCAATGGGGAAAAGCTATTTTTGATACACTGACCCTCGATTTTCTTGAAAAGCTCAATTTCGCAAGTTTTTCAGAGGGCATATTTTTACTGGAAAACTGTAGGTTTGAGTCGAAAGGTGCAAATTCCTCTAGAATATCGAGTTGCCTTTCCAATAAATCTCGATTGAAGATCCTGTGGTGATTTTGCGAAAAGTTATTTTTGATACTTCGACACGCAGTTTTCGATTAATGTCGGAAAATTGTCAAATTTTACTAAGTCTTTACTAATACATCTTACGAAATTTTTAGTTTCCAAATGCTAAATTCCTCTTAAACAATCTTCAAATATGTTGTTAAAACAAAAGTAAACTTAATATCCCTTTTAAACTAAAAGTTATTGATGATACTTTGTACAGCGGTTTCCGTGCGAATCGTCAGAACGAATCGTCAGAATCGTCAGGCCTATATAATTCAATTCATTTGTTAGCCCCTTTATTCTGAAACTCTGCTAGCAAAATGATAGCTATGAGCTTATGAAGTTTTCAAGTAGCAAATCTTGCCCATCTAAGGCTAATATTAGTATTTACTAGGATCTTCCTTACCTACGTCTTTGTTGTTAATATCCTAAGATGCAGTTTCTAGCCTTCCCAAATATCTTATATGCAGTCGCCGGCCATCTCAAAATTTATGCTACCAACATTATGTAGCATTGACAGATAATATTTAACATGCTTCCACTGTCCCCTGTATGTATAATCTGAATAGAGGTTATGTGGAGAACACATATCTCTATGGAGAACATTTAGATATGTTCTGTATCTAAATACATTGGCTTACCTTGCACGCTTCCGAGTCCTTTGATGCTAACTACAGTACATTCGATGGCTGAATGATGCAATGCCAACACCAGGAATATAACTCGATATAATGCCATTGCTGCATACATCATGCACGCCAATACCAGTTAGCATGCACTTCAAAAAGAAATCAGCTGACTTTGCCAGTTTGCAGCTTTATACCAGTTTCAACCGCCGACAGATTACTAGAAACGGAAGTAGTAATTCTTCTTTCAATTCTTTATTTATATCTCAAAACGTGTCGTGACAATAATGGCCCGCCCGCAACAACTCTAGTTACAGTTTTATTTTTCAACCAGAACAGCTGTTAGAAAATTAACTGTACCCTGTTATTCACATACTTCGATCGATTGTAAAAGCCGGGGATGAGATGAGGCTACAGGGCCGGCGAAACCGGGGGGCCGGTAGGCCATGGCTCCTCCCCTCCCCCACTTTTCTGCAGAGCTAAAAAAAATTTAGGCAAAAATGGAAATAAATTTAGTATGTGATTCTGTAAGTAACTTTGCTTAGAATTCTCTTAAATGTGTCCTTAGCTTTACCTTGGTTGCTGTCTTTACCATAGAAGACATACATAAAATTGAATATAGAATTAGATCGAAGAAATCGGTCATTGTTTAAGTTTTACAACGAGTATCAGCTTGGCTTAGCAAATAGATCGAGAAGCCTAGTCCAGAATAACTTGATGCCAGCACAAACTGGCAGAGTTTCGTTTTTCTATTGCCTAAACTTGGCTCACACAGTTTACTTGTTGCCAACAAATTTCTCAAAAACATTACGAAAAGAGAGAGATCGCTATTGAAGGGAAAGGAACTGATGAAAAGAAAATTTTTGAGAACATGAGAAAGAATGGGCAGATTCTGGGCCTAAAATAAGCGTGGATCTGTAACACTGTAATTGTAGAAAGTGCAACATAAAATACCAATCGAAACGCCTAAGAAAGAAATGGGAACATTTTTTCAATTCGAAGTGAATGCTCAATCCCAGCCTTATGTATTGCACTCATTTTTTATAAGAAAATTGCGATAAGAAATGAGCAATGGACAATAAAACAGAATTAAAAAACTTCAGAACCCGAAGCTTCAGTACATGCGGAGAAAAATCAATTGCGCTTTATGATATTGTTGTGTGCTATTTTGAAGTAATATGGAATCTGTATACAGCTTTGATTTCAAGACATCATCTCAATTTAGTTTGCTTTTATTATTTGCTTCAAAAAAGACACTGAGCCTAAAGACCAAGACCGAGATTATGATCTCCTGCCCGTAATGTATTTTGGGGTTTATGTAATATCTTTCAGTAGATTTCAGAAAAAGCTATAAAGCAATTCAACTCAGGTGTTTTAAATTGGAGAAGCATTGGAAAAATTCCTCTCAAGGTTACAGCAGCTGAACGATGATAAGCCTCTCGGTGGTAGCTGGGAGGAACATACAATTTGGATGGGAATGTTGCATGACAGGGACTATAGTCCTCCCCAACTTTGTTTGCAGTAATGGTTTAGAAAATGTTTTGAAAATTTTACGCTAACCAACGCATTAGTAGCAGTTCTGCTGGGAACACGTTTTTTGTTCTTTTTGATGGTGCTTTATCTTGTGCTGTCAAAGATAAATTTGTATTTTATCTAACTCAGTTTTGTATTTTTATGTTAATTGAAATCTTTTCTAAATCGTTATCAGGGCATTTTTTAACATATAAAGTGGTGGGGAAATTCCCCACCAGCCCCTTTCATTGCCCCACCAGTGGAACATGTTTGCCCCACCACTTAAGTACCCTTATGATTCGGTGACTTTTTTCTTTTTTACTTTATTTGAGATATTTGTGGATGAAATCTTCATTGAACAGGTTTAAAATCTCAATTCATTTTTCCCTGGAACTGCTGCTTCTATAGGTGATTCCCCTTTTAATTCACAAAGTCTGAAATTTGGAAAGCTCAAATTTCAAGCTAGGCGCACTGTGCCACACACGAGAACGATGTAGAAGTACCTGCTGCTGAACGAACTCAGTTTTGTAAGTCGAAAAACTGTAATTTTTTTTAAAACCAAAAGCAAAGAATTTTGTTTTACACTTGCTAGAGCTGTTATGAAAGAAGATGCGAAGGGCGGAAAGAAATGAGAAAAGGAAAAAAGACCAAGCAACGACTATTGCCAGCAAATGCAGCAAAATAACACCTTTTTTAATACACAGCAACAGTAGGGTGAGGGTACAAGAGTACCAATTTGGCCTAAAGCCAGCATCCCACCTAATAATTCTGATCGCGATGTCATCAATCATTTAAAAGCAGGTCCAGAAATACTCAAGGAAAACCTCAAGGAGAAAATTCCTTGGGGTCCACAAGGAGACAGTTCACAAGGAGAAGTACAAAAAGAGGTTGCTGCTCTGGATAAAAATTATGAAGAGCAGAAAATTGATAATTCTACAAATGGTGTCTCAAGTCATTATTATCATGAAATTAAGCTGAGTTTGACAGGCATTATTGCACAATTCTCTGAATTACAGGAATTTGAAGCTGTAAGAAATTTGAAGCTGCTCATTTTGACTCAAGAGCTGCTGTTGCTCATCATTTTCTTGCTGCAAAAGAACGAAGAAACCGAGAACCAGACTTTGAAACTTATAGCAGACATCAATTTGTAAAGAAAAGATGGACACTTTTAGTTTTAAACTAGCGAGCAGTGATTGTGTTCTATGGTCTTTAGCAATGTTTTAAGAATATTTTTGAAAGCCTGTTTATCTGTAAATTCTGCCTTTATCTATATGCCCTTTTCTAAAATGCCCTACCAGTGGAAAATTCTTAAAAAATTCCCTGATCGTTATGTTTATGAATAAAGACAGATAAAAGTGAATATTTTTTGAAAGGAGTGTTTTCCGGTGTTTTAAAGGGCGTGGCCGTAAAAAATTTAGGGGCAAGCCTCCTAGTCCCGTTCCAGCCACTCCCTTATGGGCTGGTGCCAGTGTGATTTGATCTAGCGTAATATTAGCATAATATTGGCCAAAAATCGTCATTTAGCATAAAATCTAGCATTATTTGCAATCTAGCAAAACACTGGCATAATTCTGATACTATTTAAAAGAATCATTGTTTCCATTGAACCATTGTTTATCGTTACCAAATGGAAGCACTTTACACCAGCATCTGTGGTTTTATTTAGGGAGTAAATTGTGACTTTCCACCTTCAGGATTTTGCCAGTTGTTTTGAATGGTTGGCAGCCACATATTTTGTGGTTGGCAGCCAAATACAGCCAGCTAAACGCAGTATACAAAAAAACTAAGTTTTTGCTAATTATTGGGAGTGATACCGTAATCAAAATTTACTTTGTAGGTTACAAAAGTTTTCACTTGCTTTTATCTTAAACTGTCTGTTATCTTTTACTTTGTTTCATAATTCATCATTTGTAATTTTGAAATTATTTCAAAAATTTTTGAATATCATCTGTGCAAAAATGTTTGTTCTTTTTGTGTTTCTTTTGTTTTTTGCAACATGCTGCCAGAATTCAGCCAAATTTTGCTTCTTCGGCCAAATTAATTGATGACCGTCAAGGGGTTTTGAGAAACTGCCAGAATGGAGAAATTTGGCCATCAAACCATGAATCTAAATTGCCTTTTTTTTATGAAGAATGAGTACACTGGGTTGTTAAAAAGGCCAAATTGCAACTCTGAGCCACTTTTGATATTCTGAGCATGCATTAGCCTCTTTCTCGAGCAGGGTTGCCTTGATTTGAAATCTTGCATAATTTTTGCAAATTTAGCACAATCTTATGACAAATTTGGCGTAATTCCAAAATTGAGATCTGGTGCGTGGTTTCTGCATTACAAACATAATGGGGGTAAAGATCGTGCTTTCAAACTGGGAGAAAAGAGAATAAGAAGAAACAAGCACAATTTTTAAATCAGTGAGAGAAGAGTTTATTTGCGATCTGTAACGAGGTTTTCGTTTATAGTGTCAAAACTTTTTGAAGAACAGATTTGATGGCAAAGAATTTGATGGGCTGAATGCAGTTAAGAACTTCCCATAAGTAAAAGAGACTTGAGAAAGCTTCACCCAGCTTTTATCCCGGACAAAATATTTCATTCAATCATGAATTGAATTTTGAGAAATAAACGACTAAGATTGCAGCATCTGAGACCTGTTCCCAGAGGAATTCTTCCAGACGAGACAATGTCTCGGATTCTCGCAGCAAACCCTAATTGTGTCGATGTAGAGAGGCTGATTCCCACCTACAACAAGATAGAAGCAGGTGGGGAAAGCATCATAGCTCCAGAAAGACTTAACAAAATATAGATAAGTACTGCAATGAATATGCTTGATCTCGCAAGTTTCGAGTTCCGAGAAAAGCTGCAAAAATATGGCTCCAAAAAACCAAAAAACACCAAAGTCTGGGAAGCAAGGCTGATTTAAGAGAGTTTTTGAAGGTGAAAGGAAATGAAAAATAACTTTGACAGAGATGCGAACAAACCATGTAGAAGAGTTTCCTTTCGATAACGTTTTGCTCGCATATAAAGACATCGCTATATGTAGCTAATTTTCTTATTAACCCAATCCATATATTGTAAAGAATCAACTTATGCTACTTATACTTCATTCTTTCAAGAATTTGCCCAATTAGGACATGCTATTTGCACTATGATGGCAGTTTCTATATTTGCCAACCCCATGATGCCAATCCCAGCAAAGTACCACTGTGACGGAGACACTGAGTGCCACGAAGACACGTGATGCAAACTTACATAATCTGTAGAAACATTACGCGCAAGTTCATGATGTAATCACGGAAGGTATTTTTGTAAAGTGACGTAATGATAAGTAGCAGTATAAATAGAGGCTGTGTGCCCGTAAAGGGGGAATTCTTTTCTTAGTGGTGGTTAGAGAGCAGAGTTGTAATGATTTAGTAAGTGATTATTTCGGCGTGGTAAAATTAAAAAGGTCTATTTCTTGCTTCGTGGACTGTTCAAGTAGTTGTTGCGTTCGAAGAGATATTGAATTTCACGACAACCACGCCCAATTTTTATAAAAAGTGTGGATCTGTAAAATTTCTTATTTTAGGCCCTGGGCAGATTTGTAACATCAAGAAAAATTCAAAGTTTGATTGTATCGATAATCCATTCTTATTGTGAAAGATAAAATCTAGATGCAATTATAAATTTTATTAAAATTCTTTTTGACCAGCGTAGTTTGAAAGTTTTAAAATCCAGATTTTTTTAGTAAGAGCCCTCTGGAGTCAGTGAGGCCACGGAGGCACAGATCCCTTTATTGCAAAAAGGGTAAAAAGTGCCCCTTTTGAAAAATATGTTGCTTGTATTATTTTTACTGCCAGATATTCTGCTTTTACCAGAAGCTAAGTAAAATAACCGAAATCTAGGCGTTGTTGGAGGACCATTCGCTGAAATTTCCCTAAAACTTTTTACTTTATTAACTGCGAGGGAGACTGCCAATTTGGCGAGAACATTTCCTTGGTATGTCTTCAGCAACAAACGCATTAGTTAAAGTTGAACACCACGGACTTTTTTGTAATTTGCCCACTATCATCTTTGATGCCATGTTATAACATCAATGTCATACTTCAGCAAACAAGTAAGGAGGTACAGCCCCAAGCCCTATTCCCCGGCTCTGGTATGCCTGAATTATATTTTCTTCACTTAGCGCAAAGTTTTAAGAAACTACATACCAGTTCCCAAGCACTGCGGAGCGTTGATAAAAGTGAGGGGTCTAAAAAGTGGGGGGGGGGGGCTAAACCGTATAAAAGAGGTTTTACTGGTAAGTTTATTACTTAATGTTTGGCATTTTTGCAAAAAAAAGGGAGGGCTAAAGCACCCAGCCCCCCCCCTGCTCCACGGTGCCTGGTTCCTTAGGAATGACGAATAAAGGTAGCCTGTGCCCAAGCTCGACTGGTTTTACCAGAGATGAATCTAGTTGATTGGAAACTTAGTTGATTGGTTCCTCTCTGGGAAAACCAATCGAGTCTGCGTGCAGGCTAGAATAAAGGCCGTACAATGGTCTTGAATAAAATATAGAAATAAGAAATTTGAAAACTTTACGAGGGCCATGCCCCCTCAGCCCCCAATTCCGCGGTCCCTGCCACACATTTCCGATTATGAGCGTTCTTCACTAAGCGCGATTCTGGAGGGGATTTTTTTTGCTGTGAAGGAGCTTCATCCATACAACATTTTCAAAATGGCGACGTCAATCGAAATTCCGCTCAAGGACTCGGATGAGGTGAGCATAGCTTTTTTTGTATTTTTTATCGATTGCACTACCTATTTTGTGCAAGGATGTGTAATGAGACACTGATATTAGTGATAATCATTTTCAAAGAGGCTTGTGTTAAATTAATTTTATGGAGAAAAGACCATTTGAACCAAAAATTATTGTACCAAAACAAAGAATCTTGGTGCTTACAAATGTTCGGATACAAACAACCAATTTCCAATATTTTAACTCTTTGAAGCATCCAGCTCTAGCGACAGTCAATAAATAATTTTGTACTTTAGGATGTGCTATCAGTTTAAGCGAGATCTATTGGGTTTTTCGCCGGACTTCTTTCAGTTCAACTTCATCTTGTGGTTCTTTACTTTTTTCCTTTGCAGCACTCTTCTAAACCATAAAATATGAAACATTTGCTTTAACTAACTGCTTTATGTTTTTGAAATAATTCCAAAGGGCAGGCTAGTTGATGTTAAACTCAGCTAGCCTGTTTTGTTTTGGCTCAAACCAGTGAGCTCTAATTCATATATTTATACTACACAAATTCATCAAACAATGGCAAATGACTAGCTCTAAATGATTTTTTCCACTTGTCCTACAGCTTTCATTTTGTAATAGTTACTGTTATGGAATTTCTCAATATGACAGAGTGAGATAACTCTGATGTAAGCTGATTGATCCAAATGAAAAGATTTTCAGTTTGAAATATTCTTACTTATAAATTATAGTTTGAAATATTATTTGGTTTATCAGATGTAGAGGAAGCCAAGAAATGAAGAAGAAAATGATACTCAGTAATAGGGGAAAGCTTTCTTTCCTGTTTAGTATGAGAAACAAACTGGAAAGAAAGTAAGAAAGGGCCAGTAGTTTAAGAGAAAAACAGCATCATTTATCTTTTGCTGGATTTGATAATTTCACTAGCTGATTTATAGATATGCATTTAAGTACATTGTTTGATTCTATATTCAACAATATTTTGCATTCTGTCATAGGTCATTGAGTTGGATTTTTCAGAGCTTCCTGTTGGGGAAGAGGTACTCAGTATATTGCAACAAGAAAATGCACAACTTCACATTTGGATTTCCATAGCTGTAAGTGTCTGAATTTCAGTTTTATGTTTGACATAGGCTTGGGTGTCTTTATCATTGGGGATGTCACATCCACAATGCTCAAGAGCTCTTCTAAAGCTCAGGGAGGCACATCTTAGCCAGCTGCTGAAGGAAAACGGATATTTAAAAACAAAACAAAATCAACTGTGATCAGCCATGCACTGCCAAAATCTTTACGAAACAGCCTGATCCATACCCTCTTTGTTGCAGTTTTGCAGGTGGGCCAGATATTGTGTGGCTTAATTTGTTTTAATTTGGAGAGATAATTTGTGATTAGTTTTGTGGGCTTTAGATGGCATTTAGGATACAATGTCCATAGTGAATGTTTTCAGATGTTTGGAAGACTGTCAAACTTCTACAAAATCATTGATGATATTTAAGCTGTATTTACCTTTTCTTTTTGGAGAGAAATTGTCACATACCACCACATGCCTGGATAGTCACAGTTGTGTGATAGATAGCACTTCTGCCATATTTTCCCATAAAAGTATGATGATAGCTAGCAGAACTACGACTTTAACATTGAAAAGAGGTTGCATAAAGGTTGCATTCATAGGAACACCCAGCATGGAGCTTACAACCCAACATTAACATTTTTTGTTTTGAATTTGGAGAGCAGGTTTGGTAATGCAAATAAGCCATTTACTTGAAATGATCCACTTCATATCCCATCTTATTTTATTAAAACCTATAAGAATGTTTGATGCAGACATTTCAGGGATATAATTTCCTTTGCTTGTCAATAGGTGTAGAAAATGATTTGGCTGTTTTTCTCAAAATCAGAGATATAAAAGTTTTGAATCACTTTTGTAGCAACAATACTACAAACAGAACCAAACTGAAGATTTTGTAAAGCTTCTTGAAGCTGCCAGAGCTGGTAAGTGTTTTTTTCTTATTGAGGCATGAAAATAACAAACCCTTATGAATCTAAATTGCCTTTTCCTCTATAGCCTCTTTATTTAGACTTTGGACTCTGTGTGAAAACCCCCTTACCCTACAGCTACATTGTTGTCTATGACTCTATAATCATCTAGCTTCTCTGTGAAAAAGAGAACATCCATCAGTGAAGATTTGTCTTCGTAAACTACCAATCAGGCTTTGTGATGAGCAAAAAGCAAGCACTTGACAAACTGATCACCTTCAACTTTCAAGATGCTCGATGAGCATCATCAAACATCATCAATAACAAAATTTTGTTTCTCACATTTGGTTTTTTAGACAGCATAATTGGCACAAGCCTCCTAGGTGCTCAATCAGTCAAGCTCATAGAACCTTCTAGGTGTGTGCAGAGATGCTTGATCAAGCTCCCACACATATCCTTGCAAGGCCTGCTTTCAATGTCTATTTAAACATTTTGTTAGGCATTGTTAGGCGATATGGTACAGATTGTGGCTGGTTACTTGTTACGGAGATTGCATTTACGATGGTTTTGATTTGTAGAAAACTTCAATGATCCAAATTTGGACTATGAAAACCATGAAAATGACCAGATGTTGGTGCTGGACACTTTGGCTGCCTATTATGTGCAGCAGGCAAGAAAAGACAAAAACAAAGACCAGAGAAGAGAGCTTTTCACCAAAGCTACACAGTTATATACAACAGCTGACAAGATCATTATGTTGGATCAGGTAACAAATTTTAGGCACAAAGTCAGTCATGCACAATGTATTAAACAGTGTTTTCCGCAATCAAGCACAAGGTAAAAGTTCTGTATGGACATGATTAACAGCATTCCCTCATAATGTTGCATTTACTTATTGATCCTAAAACTTAATAAGTTTCTAATAATAAAATGGTTCTTCAAACTTCCTTTTTTAAAAGGATTATTCATACTGGCAAGTTAAGTAGCAGTCGTTTAGATAACAAGAATTAAACTATTAAGTAGAAGTTTTTTTAACTGGACAAACTGAACTGAATGAGGTAGATTGTTGTAAGTAACCTGTGTGCTTCTTTTTTGTAGAATCATCTTCTTGGCCGTGCTTACTTCTGTTTATTGGAAGGAGATAAAATGGACCAGGCTGATGCACAGTTCAACTTTGTGTTGGATCAGGTATACAAACAGCCTTTTGTTTGCTTATACCCTTCGATACAAATAAGTAATTTTCAAGATTTCCTTTCTTATCGATTCCCTCAAATGAAACAACCACAGGTCTATCTTTTCACTTGATAAATCTTGTTTTATTTGGATTTTTCAGTTTTTCAATCCTTTGCGCCTTCCAAAGTGGTCTCAAATAGAATTTTGTTATGTTTTGGTGCATTCTAAAGATTAGCATTAAAAAGGCATGAAATTAATTTTTTGGGTCTACCAATCATTAAATTCACTCAGCCATTATAATATTTTTTCAGTCTCCTAACAACATCCCTGCTCTTCTTGGTAAGTAAGATTGAATCTTTATTTTTCTTTCATTACAGAGTTCTAATTTAAAATTATTTTTTCGACTGCTAATGTGATGAAGTAACTGACTACTTTAAGTAGTAAATAATACTTTTGCACCATGCCATTCGATTGGTGTTTATAAATCGTTTATTTTATATGTATGAGAATAAAATATGATATAAAATATTTATTGTATCATTTCATACATTGTCATTTATAGTCTAAGTATCTATATATTTATATATTTTGTACATTACGTTTCTGTTAATTCTTTCTCAATTTATGCTATCTTGATACGCTTTATTTAATGTGTTGAATCTTAAGGAGCGTTATTTAATTAAGTTTCTAAAGGGTAGTTGGCCGTGTTTTTTTTCAACTACTCTTTGCCTTCCCTATGCATTCAAACGTTTATGAAAGGTTTCATCTTAAATAAAGATGGCAGTTACATAAAAGATGTTACCCTGTGTTGGCTTTTGTGTCACTAAGGGGTAAGATTGTCTCTCAGAATCTAATTTTGTTACCTTGATATTTTTATCTTTGCAGGAAAAGCATGCATATCATTTCAAAAGCGCGATTTCAAGGGCTCCTTGGTTTATTATAAAAAGGCTTTGCGAACAAATCCTGATTGCCCTGGTATGAAAGATTTTTATGTCTTTAATAAACGATCATGGTATATATTTGTTTTTAAATGTTTCAATGGCACAGTGACCCTATTTATCAAGAAGACAGGCTTTCTTGCGACCTTGCAATGTAATGAACAGTTGCAATACACGTAAAACTATGGTATAGAACAATGATATGTAAGAAATTAATAAGATTGAACTTCTGACGTTTGTTTAATATAGCTATTCAATATAGCTTGAAAATCCATGTATTATCACTTGAACAAAAATTTTTGAAAATTCTTGGCAGACAAGAAGAATCATTTGTTCTGAAGAAAGATAACCAATCAATACTTATAATACTTATTTATAATATGTTGTTATATATATATAAGTTTTTCGTTACTACTCGTAGATTGAGAAGTACGCTTTGCGCGACCATTCATTTAATGGTTCACAAATTTCCTGTTCATACTGTAAATGAACTATATGACTTTATGGAAATTTGAATTATATTACTTGATTTTGCTGGTTTTTAGCCGAAGTTCGACTTGGTATGGGACACTGTTTCTTTCGTCTGAATCGACTAGAAAAAGCCAGGTACGGCATAGTTTTTAATGTTCTATTTATCGTTGTTTTTATTAGTTTTAATGCCTTCTTTAATGGATTTCACTCTCGTGCTGTCTTACTTTGCGATTTCAATTTTTATTCTTGACAGACATCTGGCTCGTTTTGAAATATTTTAATATTTGTTTCTTTGTAATTTGATGTTGTTTGCTAGATGTTGTTTGTAATTTGATTCACAAAATGCACTGAATATAGAAAATATGATCTAATACAGTTTATTGGCTACCAAGTATCAGTTTACATTGTTTTTCATCGATTCAAGTTGTTGTGATCAGATGAAAATTATCTTTCTGTAGACTTGCTTTTGAAAGAGCGTTAGAACTGGACCCAAGATGTACTGGGGCACTTGTTGGACTTGCAATCTTAGAGCTGAATTCGAAAAAGGTCAGTTTCTTTTAACAAATCTTTCAAGGTCTTTGTGCATAGATATTCTTTGAATATCAAGATATATGCTAACAAAACAGAAACACACAGACTTTAAGAATAGATTGCTTACTCTGATTATGCAGCGAAACCCACAGATCAAAAGAACCCTATATTTTGAATATGATGTAACTGCATGAACCAACCTCCTGGTTTTGTTTTATTTTTGTAATAAATATATCAAGCACTGACTGCTTAAAACAATAGCCTTGTAACTTATGGTATAAACTTGGTTCTCGTATGACAATGTAATTATGCTTCTAGGCTGACAGTATCAAAAATGGTGTACAGCTACTTTCAAAAGCTTACTCGATAGACAACCAGAATCCGATGGTTCTCAACCACTTGGCTAACCACTTTTTCTTCAAAAAGGTAACATTTACATTTGAATTACGTTGTTACGAAAATTATGAGGCTATCGTAATTACTCGAAACTTGTGAGATGTGTTCGCCTCTGGAAATCTGTTTTGAAGCCTCGTTATTGTAGCAAATGATGTCTTGTTTTCAAAGGATTACACCAAAGTGCAGCATTTGGCGCTTCATGCATTTCATGGAACCGAGGTTGAGGCAATGCAGGCTGAGAGCTGTTATCAACTGGCAAGATCCTTTCACGTGCAGGTATGACGTATTTTCTAAACTGGCTGTCATTTTGCTTAGAAAATTATTGACAATTTTCAGGTATTCTTGGAAAGACAGGTAGATATTTTAATTCGACCCACTCAATGCCTGGGAAACTTTGATATTTTGTGTTTTAAAGTTATTGTAATGTCTGATTTTAATTCTAACAGTTTATTTCCAACAGGCTCTAAAATATCAGCTGTGCTGTTTATGCCTATGATCAAGTTTTACTTCGTTTGGAAAAAATAACGTAGAACCCAAACATGATCTAGGAGGAAACTCTTAATGGATCGAGACGTTAAGGCGAATGAAATATCTTTTTAATCATGTGAGGGAGAACATGATCAGATGTTTATCAATTTGTTTATCGAGTTGAATTAAGTTGGATTTATTACAACCTGAGAAGATTTAGTGTCAATATGTCATACTTTACAGGTTGATTACGATCAGGCATTTCAGTACTACTATCAAGCGACACAGTTCGCATCTTCAACTTTTGTTCTTCCATGGTTTGGACTCGGGCAGATGTATATCGCCAGGGGAGACAATGTAAATGTAAGTCATAATTCTGTAGTTGAAGTAGCTATGTTTCAAGTATGCTTTCAACTGTTTGCATGTTACGTTGGTTTTCGATCCTTTGACAAGTGGAATGATCTTGGAGAGTTGGGGGAGGTGGCTGGTAGAGAGGATAGGCGCTGGTAGTAAAAAGGTGGATAAAGGGTTGAAAATGGCATTGAACGTTGTGTGATTGTAAATTCTTATTTTTGCTAGCTAATGCAAACAGCGCCAGAATGTGTTCAATGTATTGTGAATGGGCCTAAATTCAGAAAAGGAAGCTATCCACTGAATAATTATTTTATGTTTGAAATTTGACGGCAAATGAAACTTTGAACGATTTCTTTTTAATTGCAGGCTGCAAATTGCTTTGAAAAGGTGTTAAAACATCAGCCAAACAACTATGAAACCATGAAGATTCTTGGATCGCTGTACAGTACATCTACGGATCCAGAAAAGCGTGAGACTGCCAAAGTGAGTGCTAACCTGCCAAGCTTATCTTGCAAGTGATTACAAATAACAACGTTTTGTATTTTGTTAGCTGCAACCTATTATTAAATAGCACAAATGAAACCAGTACTTCTTTGGTCAAGTTTATTCTATCTGTGACAAGTTTATCTTCAGGCAAGGTTTTGTCATTGTCCTTTTTTCAAAGGAGCAGCTAGATAATTTGTCATATTTAACGAACACTGTACTGCATCAAACACAAAACGAGTAATGAAAAAGAAAACATTACATCTGCCTATCAAATTGATAAATAAGATAGCTTAGGTCCAGAAGTGAAGTAAAAAGTTTGCATTCCAAGCTTTGCAGATGTTGCATACATCTCGATGTGTTTTGATTGTGTATTAGATGTCATTCCGTAAAAATTAATTTGCGTTAAGTTAAAGATATACAGTGATAGAAAAACAGTTCTGTTAAAATTCTTTTGTTCGTTTTAAAGAGGCTTGGGAAACAGTACCTTTGGGGTTGGGCCTAAAGTCAAAATAAAACGAACGATCAAGATTTAGCAACGTACTTGCGGCCGATGGATTGATGAGCTTACTTCTAGTGCCAGACTTATTTTCCGAAACAGAAACGGATACATTACAGGAGCCATATTTCTTCTGATTACCAGACAGTCAATTTCAGGTGGACTAAGACCCTATTATGTTGAAGCGCCACACATTCTTATAAATTATAAACACCCCTGGAACTGTCCATTAGCCACTGTTGATTTACACGTTCTTCTTATGTCTGTGGGATACGATCTTCTGTCCTTTTTCAGAATCATTTGAAGAAGGTCACAGAACAGTTCCCAGATGACGTAGAAGCTTGGATCGAGTATGCAGGGATATTGGAACAATCAGATGTTCAGGTAATTTACCATTGCCTTAATCAGAAATCGATTATCTATGATTTAGTGCGATCGCATTTTCCGTGAAGCCCATAGTCTAGGTGTACCTCAGAGTAACATGTATCTGTTGCAAGGATGAGTTGAACCTGTATTTTGCTTTCTTTCTTAATTCTTTCTTGGTTTAGTCCTTTTGGTTGTAACGACCTTTCTCTTTTTATCTAGGCAGCCCTATCTGCCTACGGGACGGCCTCTCGCATTCTCAAGGACAAAGTGCAAGCAGATGTGCCTCCAGAGATTCTGAACAATGTTGGAGCCCTTCACTTCCGTCTTGGCAATTTAAAAGAATCTAGAGTAAGTGAATGCATTGATTTTTAAACAATTCAGCTAACCTTAATACCTTTAATTCTCTTTTTAGATGACCATTCTTCCGTTTTTACGTGCTATCTTCCAATTTTGCGGTAACAAACGCTTATTTGTTGATTCCAAGCAGTAAATCTTTTGCTTATTATTAAAGGCAATCTGTCTCGTGAGTTGGTTAACGAAAACAATAGCTGGAACATTAGCCTAAACACGATTCCATCGCTCCGCCATCTTTTTTATAATGCGATTAATTAAAAGGGGACTGGAAACAATAAAAATCCCTTTGTTCTTATAACCAATCAACGTCGTGACAGATTGCCTTTAAGTTAGTTAGTCAAGGTTAACTTTGAACTAGGGTTAGTATTGGGGTTAGGGTTAGTGCTGTGGTTAGAGATAAGGTCATGGTTAGTGTTAGGGTTAGTGTAGCGTTAACAGTAAGGGTAAGGGTCAGGGCTAAAGGTAGAGGTAGTGTTAGAATTGGGGCTAAGGTTACAGTTAGGTTTAGAGTTAGGGCAAGGGCTAGAGTTAGGGTTATGATCGGTTCAATAGTCGATTCAGCAATGAATTGATAAATCATTCTCATCATGCCTATCAGCGATCAAAAAATTGTATTTATTCATTGCTATGGATTGTGCCTGCTAAAATAAAATTTTAACCACAGCTAGCTAGTGCTTTTTCCTTCTTTTTTATGGCAGTGATTTAACACTAAGACACCAACATGAAACTGAAACTTTTGAAAACTGATCATTTTTACATGTTGATTAGTTAAGTTTTGGTTTTGATTGCACTGTCCCCTTGTTGATTATGTTGTTTGAGGTATTCTGATTCCCGTAGAAGTTCTATGAAGCTGCTTTGGACCACTGCAGACAAGAAAGCATGCAGGACGAGACATATTACAATGCAATTTCAGTTACTATGAACTACAACCTAGCGAGACTTTATGAAGCACTATTCGAATTCGACAAAGCGGAAAAGATTTACAAGGACATTCTCCGAGAACACCCTAATTACATTGACTGTGAGTTATCTATTCGCTATACGTTCATATAGTGTGGCAACTAATAACCAGGGGGTATGTTACTACTATAGGCCGTAGTTGTGGAAGATATATCTAGAGACTATTGTCCTACATAACCCAAAACCCATATACAAATTTTTATACCTGAAGCCACATCTTGTTTTTGTTTCAAAATCTATAATTGATTGTCACTTATTTTACTCTGATATAACATAAGATCCATACGTACGAATCATAATGGAGTTTCCCCTTACATAACTGGCCATTATCAAGCTGTGATGAAGAATTCACGCGACTCGAACCCAGGTAATTTGTTGACCGCATAATACTCAGCAAATCTGTTTATTGACCTGCTGTCCGTCGGGTCTATAATTCGACCTATAAGCTTTTCAATAGGAATAACTTTCTGAAGCTAAGATCACCTTAATGAACCTTCAAATTAGATAACTTTATGGAAGACACAAACTTCAAGCTTTTAAAAACTATGTGCAATATTGAATACTGACGAGCGTTGTAACCGTTGATCTTTTGCTTTAACTACCAAAACAACCTACTTTATGAAATGTCAAGTTCAATTATTGGCTTATTGATTTTCAAATACATGGCCAGCTGTTCAGTAATTCGCTGACTTTCTCTTCAATATACAAGTTTTGATATCATCGTAATATAATTGAATAGTTTTTTATATCTTTATTGCAAAATTGAATAAATTCACTTGTTTTACTCTGTCACTATCAGGTCATCTACGACTTGGCTGCATGGCGCGTGATAAAGGACACATCTATGACGCATCTGATTGGTTCAAAATGGCCCTACAAATCGACCAGGTGAATAGTGTGACCCTGTTTCAAAAACATTTAGGTGCAGTTAACCCCCTCCCTCCCAAGCAAGCTTTTGTGCAACAACGGGTGCAATAATTCCATTTATTTTAATAATTACTACACCGCTTAATTAACGTCCTCGTTCGAGACATTTCACAATATTTCTACATACGACTTCGTACAATAATGTTTGACTTCGGATTACGATATAGTATCTAGCCTCTAGTCCTACTGCAAGTTTTGATACTTTAATTATTTGCGATACGCACTTTTATTTAAAAAATGAAAGAAAGTGAAAACCTTAGCGAAAATTTAATTTTATCTATCCGTATTTCAGGACAACCCAGATGCTTGGTCTTTGATTGGCAACCTCCATCTCGCTAAGCAAGAATGGGGACCCGGACAGAAGAAATTCGAAAGAATTCTTAAACAACCAGCAACAACAAATGATACATATTCTTTGGTAGCCCTTGGCAACGTATGGCTACAGACCCTTCATACACCGAATCGAGACAAGCAGAAGGAAAAGAGACATCAAGATCGCGCTATCGCTATGTTTAAGCAAGTGCTTCGCATTGATCCTAGAAACATATACGCAGCCAATGGTATTGGCTGTGTTCTCGCACATAAGGGGTACCATAGGGAAGCTAGAGATGTCTTTTCACAGGTAAGTTCGAATGTTATTGTTGCTCGAGTAAGTACTGCTATAGCAAATTTTTATGATATCTGTAAACATTTCTTGTTTGCTATTATCGTTTCCATTCGCTTTCTAAAGTACCCTTCTATAGGCCAGTTCTTCCTTACCCTAGCACACTTTAGTTACTACTGTTTTTACCTATCATTGGCCTGTTTGGCGCTCCCCATTTACTAACATTTGTCTCTTGAGTTGAAGGATGTTAGAATCCATCTTTGCAACGCATAACCAAACCTAAACTCATTCATTGCGTTTACAAACTGATACACTAAACCTTTCAACTAATAAAAATTACATTGAACTAATATTTTTCAATTTCATATACATCTTGCTATTTTGACAAAACTAGCATATTAAAAGCCCTTATGCGTCAACAAATTGTTTCTATTTAACTAATAATTAATATATTACTAACATAAAATGAAGAACACAAAACATATTAGTTTTTTATTGATTTTAATTTCCTCAATAGAGATTCATTTTCTAGCTTTTCTCAAGTAGTCCTAAACCAGGATCTTTGTCAGTGGTCGTTTTCTTCGTGAGTCAATCAAGCCAGAGTGTCATTGCTAATGTATTTTGGTCGATTAGTGATATCGAAATTATTGAATTAAAGAAAATGAAAATTTTTGTTGGAACTAAGCAAGAGTTACATAAATACAAAGCAGATATCATCAGCAAAGTTTTGCGAGTGAATTATTTTGATCTTCTATAGTCATTATATGTGCAATAAGAATTTCCTCAGAGAGAATATTACTTTCCTTTGTTTCTTGTGACCAATGGTCATACGTTCAAGGAAAAAACGCCTTGTTCTAAACCATCATATTTGTAAGCGGTCAGTTTATTCAGCTAAAGGGCCTTTTTATGATGTTGATTTTTTATATATTCAAGGTGCGTGAGGCAACTGCAGAAGTGCCAGATGTTTGGCTCAATCTTGCGCATATATACGTTGAACAAAAGCAATATGTTAGTGCTATACAGATGGTATGTCACTGTAGCGTTATTACCTCACAAACAATTCACATTGATGATTATTTCATGTTTCAGGCTGAAAACAAGAAACAGCGGCCTAACATAATAGCCAGAAAAACATAAGGCATGAGGCAATCTTGGCATTAAACGCTGTAAATAGAGTTTTCTTCTGTCAAATGTCGAACAGTCTGTCATTTTTCGAGAAACTTGAAAACTTAGAACTTGGCTATTCAAAATTTTTCTGCGATTTTTTTATTCTAATAATAAACTTCTTTTTCAGGAAGGTTAATGATATATATTAAAATTCGATAAAATATAGAATTAAATGAACTTAGAGTTGGAGACCGTACAGGAACCATTGTTAAAGTCAGCGATGTTTAAATAGCGTTTCAGTGTAAAGAAACATCAAGCAAATTACAATGCGGAAGTAGCTCTGATTTGAAACGCAAAAATCCCTTTTTATTCATCATCTCAGAACAGGTTTAAACCTATTCCGAAAGTTATCAAGATGTCACTGTTTTTTTCAGTACGAAAATTGCATGAAAAAATTTCACACCTCGTACAATGTTGAACTGATGTTGTACCTTGCGCGTGCTTATTACAAAGCCGGGAAACATGACGAATGCAAGCTCCTTCTTGTAAAGGTACGTACAGCCAGGCTAATGCGACCAAGTTATTTTATTAATACGACCACCTTGGGAGTTAATACGACCACCTTGGAAGAGTGCCCTTGCCGATACTATTGCGGACAAGCCCATGATTTTGGGCTGTCCGCTGCATCCCTGGTTGTCTTTTTGCTTTCTTCCATCACCAATAAACGCATTAAACTCTGTTCTTCAACTGGTTGGTGAAGTACATATTCGATCAAAGGTCGGAAGGCCAATAGGAACGCAGAATTTCTTTCAAAATTTTAGTCCACTTCGTAAAAGCAGCATATGTTTTTATGTCAGTGTTTTAAAAAGATTTATTTTTCTTTTCTTTCCTAAAAAATAATTCTTGATACCATTTTCAAAGCTCCCTTTTGATAACAGAAATCGTTTTAAGCTCCTTGATGGAAGCCAATAACCGAGTAAAAATCGAGTGAAAAATATCAGTTTTCATAATCTGTGAATTTGTTTCGACGGGGCCCAGATGCTGCCGTAGGAACTGGATTTGTTTGAACTATCAAGACATGGCACGTGTCTTCCAATTATTGCCTCCAAATTGCTGTCTCTTCTTCCTGCTTCAAATCAAAGTCCACTTCTAATTATAATTCAACTATGATTACATTCCATTGTTGCCATTCAATGTTAACATTCCAATGTTAACATCACTACCGGTGATAAGAGAGATGTTAAACCATGCATAATCGTTACCAAGCCTATTTTTGGGCACTTGTCTCAACAGCGGTGCCCGATATTGTAGATTCGAATCGGCTCCTCTAGTATTTAAACCAAGTGTTGTATTGGCTGTATTACTTTCTCTTAAAGTGTTGTCTGAAATAACAGTCCATCTGCGATATTTTTAATGAGTATTCTGTACTTGAATCTCAGGCGCGTCACGTGGCTCCACATGACTCTCTTTTGATGTTTAACCTGTCGATAGTACAACAGCGACTTGCTACCGGAGTCTTGCGAACCGAAAAAAGCGACCTCAAAACTGTACTCTCTGCTGTCCGTGATCTGGAACTTGCACAAAGGTAAACACTACAGCCATATCCAGAAATGAATTGAATTTTCCGCAGGCTTATCTGCAATCGATCTTTTGTTTACTTAGTCAATTGAAAAATAGTGTTTTATATTTAAGTTCTTTTACTTGTGTTTTTTTATATAGGAGGGTAGGGAAAAACTCATTACGTATAAATATATCATATCAACTGACTGAAGGGTTGCCATGTGTTTAGCAAAATGGTTTAAGGTAACGGTAAACTTTTACTTATAGCGTTTACCCTTATACCTATAGCGCTGTAAAATATATTTACTTTCCCTCTTTGGCTTTTGACTGCCCATGTAACATATATTTTGTTTTTACAGGAATTTCGAATACCTTAGCTGGTACGGCGATCGAATGAAGTTCGATCTCGCCCAAGCAAAAGCCGAGGGAAGGTTTGTGAGCAGTGCTTTCTCAAATACATAATGTGCTATAATTAGTTTCCAATGTTTTGTGCTGGTGAAATTTTACTTGTACTTAAAGAATCGGCTGACTAACATACTTATCAATATCACTGTTGTTGGTTTCTTGAAAGCTTGGTCGCTTAACGAAGGTACAAGGTCAAATAGGAGAACTACCATATAAAACTTGAGTAGCATGTAGAACTACCCTAAAGTTTAGGGGTATCGATTTTGGATGGCTAAGAATGCCATTAAAAGCTTATCTAGTATTGACGAAGAATGCGAATGCCACGGAAAGGTTTCGTAGGTACGATGAAAGAGAAGAATACTTAAGAGGCAACACAAAATTTTAAAAGCAGTTTAATTTGACACCAGAGAAGAATACCTTAAAATGCAGTTTAATTTTACATCTTCTCTGTTTGTTTCATGAAAATGCACTTCCCCAAAAAATACATGAAAGTGCCTAAGATCCTGGACTGACTGTGGTCAGAAATTGCACACTCAAACCCCCTCTTCCTCCACTTGTGTTGTTTCTGCCATTTAAACGCATACTTTGATGAAGAAATGTGTGATGTTGCTATATATGCGTGTTATTCTATTTTGTTGGGTATTTGCCTCAAAAGCTTTCCAGGATTGTAAACAGCCATTCCTTTGATATAAAGGTTTTCTCGCTTTCAGGCGTTGCTCAGATTTACTCAGCCAAGCGCAGTATCACGTGCAGAGAGCACGCAAAATCGACGAGGAAGAACGGGAGGTCAGGAGGAAGCAAGAAGAAGAAAGAGATGCACTTAAAAAGAAGAAGGACGAGGAACAGGTAATCTTTATTTCGTAATCAATATCAACTAAGCAAACTGGCTTCTAATAACAAACTTATGTGTTTTTAAAGAAAGTTAACGTTTGAAAGTTAATCTAAAATCGTACTTTCAATTCTACAGATTAGCAACGTATTTCGGGTTATGAAGAGTATGCGAAACATAAGATTAGCCCCTGCATTTTCAATTAGGCCTAGCAATTAGCAACGATGTTGTTACATTTTTCCTAAGGGAGAACTCATCAATAGACCATCTCGAAGTTCACGACGCCATTATGGAATTCATTGTTCTAAAGATAGTTCCACTCCCTCAGGTGGGGCAAACCAGCACAGAATTCATGGTGGATAGAGGCCGGTCATTTGTTTTTTTGCCAAGAAACTTCTTTAGAATAATGAAAAATACTTTTAGAATGATAACCTAAATTTCGTTGATTAACAATGGACCTTGTTTGAGCTACAAAGGAATTTAGAGATCTTGATAATATAGGCCGCCATTGTGGTTTTTGCTCCAGTTGTGTTATGGCGTCGCAATTTCCGAGATGGTCTTTCAAAAAATTTGTGAAATCTTAAAAAAAACTGTTAGTTTAAGTCTTAAAAGAACGTTACTGACATTGAGAAAGTAATGAACGTCGTCACTTTCTACAGGAATTAAGTTTCAAGACTTAATCATTCGAGTCATGATCTAAGAAGGGGAATGCCCTTTCCTCAAAAAGGGAATCATCTCTAGTTACGGTTCCCTGATACGCAATATTGTTAATTTATATATAATTTTATTGTATAAATTACATGATATTTCTTAATGCCATCTTGTTGTAGCATCAGCATCCTTCTAGTTCTTGACTTTTACCACTAATATAGGATGCAATAGGCATGAATACTGTTGCTTTAAAAGATTGTATTTTTGTTTGCAGCGCCAAAAGAAGCTTGTCGAGGAAGAAGAGCACAAACAACTGCTTGAAAAGCGTGCACAATACGTTGAGGCGACGAAGAATCTTTTGAAGTTCACACCGGCTGCGGAGATTGCTAGGGTAAAGGGGGCAGCGAAAAAGGTAGCGGTTTACAATCATAGCTGTAGTAGGTCTTGCACGAACAAGCCGTTTGTCAGATATCTATCTAAAAAATCTATACATGTTGTCAGAGATGCATGCTAAATTGAATGAGTGAAAAGAATCAAAAATATTTTACCATACTTGAAATGGATGTATGAAGACAACTGTCGCATTGAGGCTCAAGAAGTATTTCTATCATTTGGTGTTGGTCATATTACAGATGTTTTGAATGTTTCTTGCTACAGTAAAAACCAAATAATGCCAAGAATACATGTTAATATCTTGTTAGAGGCAATTGAAAGATAATAAAGGGGCTTAAGCCATCTTTCAATCAAAAATTGACCAATCATTGAGAGTGATGCCACTCACACACTCATTGATTGGCCAATTTTGGATTGCCGATAATGTTTCTGGCTATACGCAAAACATTTTCAGTCACTAGATTTGTGTTGTTTTCTGGGCCCTTAAATAGTTTTTTGGTGATAGAGTTTAAGACAGTGTTTTTCCCATTTCAATACTCGGACAGATATGAACAGTTGAAGTGAAACTTGGTCTATGTGGCCAAAAAAACAAAAATGTGGTATGCAAAAGAGACAGGGAAGTATTTTGTAATGGGAAAGATGCCTGATCTAGAAGTAACTTTTGGTCATTTTCAATAATAAAAAAAAGTCATAGGAATGTACTTTTGTTTGCAGAAAAAGGAGGCCAATCTGGAAGGTTTGATTGAAACAAGCGAGTCCGAGGCCGAAGCGGCGGGAAGCGAGGCAAGATTACTTGAGAAAAAAGAGAAGAAAAAACGACAGTAAGATTCGAAAATAAATTTCATTCTTTCTGTTATATTTGTAAACAAATAATTTTTGTTCACACATTGTATATATCAGACTGTTTTTACTATACTATACTTACTATATGGGGGGTTACGTTGTCTAGATCACAAGAAGATAATGTTGCTTTTTATATTTGACTGTTAGGAATGCCACCAATCAGTATCAATTTTATGTTTCAACCAATAAGCGATGTTACTTTATTTCTATCGGTAACCCGATCAGCATTTTGTTGTAGCTTTTATATGTACATCTAGCGATTAATTGTCGATCTTGTCGCGATTCCGCAAATGTAGAATTTCGAAATCTGATGTTAAGTTGTAGAAAATATCGTTTATAGAGACTGGCGTATTGAAGGGCGTTTCTTGGAAAAAAAGGGTGTTTCCTACGAGAAATGAACGCGTCTCCTGGAAATAAAAAAGGACGTGGTCCTGAATATTTTTCAAGGCTTTGCCCCCGACCCTTGCCCCTGACCCTTGCCCCCGATCCTTGCCCCCGACCCTTGCCCCCGACCATTGCCCCGTCTATTCCCCACCTTATTATTAATGGCTGGCACCGCCAGTAGTGTTGACTGAATGCATTTTTGCAGCTGTTAAATATTTGTTTTACTGTTGCAGGAGAAAACAACGTAAAGAGAGAGAAAAAGGCGAACCAAAGGCTAAAAAGTATGATGACCTACTCGTTATTCCGGCCGGAAATTTAGCTTAAATTTTACACGTGTTTGTTCTTACTTGTAAGATTTAAACTATAATGGCAATAGATATTTCTTTTTTTGGACCGAGATCGGCTATCAATCATATTTGTGAATAGATTAGCAACACAAATTGGAGCAAATTTTCTTACACGTAATTGCAGGCTTGCGTTCCAAAACACACCCCCTCCACTTATTCGGTCCTCATTAACACAGATGTTATACGGCTAATGCCAAGGCGTGGTAATTCAAACTATCAGGAAAAACAGAATAGCTGGATTTACTTATCAGAAAGTTCGAATTAAGAAAATTGTGCTCAAATCAGGCTGATAATGAAGGAAAATGGCAGCTGAGTGGGAAAAACCTGAGACTTAAAAGCAATCTGTTACAACGTTGATTGATAATAAAAACAAAGGGATTTTTTATTGTTTCCAGTCCCCCTTTGATTTATCGCATTGTAAAAAATATGGCGGAGCGCTGGAATCGTGTTTAGGCTATTGTCCCAGCTATTGTTCTCGTTAACCAATCCACAACGAGACAGATTGCCTTTAAGTCGTTTGTAAGAACACAATAACATCCAATGATGATCTCCCAAAATCTGATTGTGCTTCTAAAGCTCCACCAAGAAGGTTGCGCAATATATACGGAACAGGTGCATTGATTGGATAAGCACAACATATCTACCGTCCCTCTTGTTATTTCTTTTCTTTCGCCTCCTCTAATATTCAAGTTTCTGTTAGCATACTTAGAGGTGGTCAAATTTTCTTGCTTGGGCTTGTACATTTGCTTATTTATTGTACACTTGCTCCTTACTGTATTCGCTAATACCTATATGCTTGTTATTTCTAGGCAAAGGAAACCCCGAGAGCCAAAGGCACCCAAAGCGAAGAAACAGAAGCAGGAAATATTGTCTGCAAAGCAGAAGAAAAAGGTCGTTTCGAAGCAATTTATATCTTCTTCAGAGGACAATTCGAGTTCCGACGACGATGAACTCAGGATTGACGTTGCTAGAGGGTGGGTGTTTTCAGGAATGTTACTTTTTTAGAAGATATGAACAAATGAAGTCAGAATACTGTCAGCTAAATAAAAAACGTAGTTTAAACATTCTTAAAACCTGAGACGTTGTTCCTTATGATATTATCTTAGTCTTTGATTTATAATTTTGATCTTCGAAAAAATATTATTTGAAATAGCCTATTCAATGCTGGACTTAAATGAAAAAATCAAGTGTGCCAAGAAACAGGGTCCTTGCCAGAGCAGCAAACAATTTTTTTTCTTTCTGAGAACTTGGGAAACAGGACACAAATTTTTCTGTGAGGTGAAAGTATTGTGTACTATAGCTCTCCAAATAGTACTCACAAATTTTTTACACAAGGGCTTCTTATTTGTTGGGTCTAGAGAAAATTTCCAATAAGATAACGTAGTTTGGTTGTTTGTTACATCTTTTTTGTCTTTTGCAATAGATGCTAACTTTAGGGAAGACTAATCTAGTTACCTGTTCATACTTATAAGCCACCTTTTCAGCCTTTCATTTTATGTGATTGTTAATGTAAAAACAGTTCTTTTAACAAGATTTTCTGCCAAATTAAAAATTTTTCTGGGAATCTAGTTCCCAGGTCCCGATACTTTTGCAGCTCTGGTCCTTGCTCATTATTTTTTTATCGCCTTCTGTGATCTTATCTATCAGTTTCTTTATTCATCAAAAGACTGCATATAGCAACTTGTATTTCTTAAATATAAATGTTTGTCGACCTCATTTGCATACCCGAGTATGATAGTCCACTTAAATAATCTTCTGATCCACCTGCTATTCTAACCACCTCCCAGCCCCCGATTTCCCCTCCACTCATTTCCCGTTACTCTTCCACCCTTTCCCTCCCTTCTTCTTTCTCTCTACGGCTCATCAATGTACAGAGCCGATTCAAAGTTCGAATTTCCTCCACAGAAACGATGATGCCTCCTCGCAAAGCGAAAGGGAAGATGCTGCTGCGAATTCAGATGCGGAAAAGAGCGATACTTCCCGCGAATCAGAGAAATCTGGGTCTGAAGACGACAATGCCAAAGCTCAGGCTAGCGATGAGAGTGATGACGACATGCAAGAAGCAACTGGCAATGTGTCAGAAAACGATGATGAAGAGCAAGGCGAAGAAAGTGATATCGAAACAGAAAAGGTTAAAAAGAAAAAGCCAAGCAGAGTACTTAGCTCGTAAGTTCAACAATTTTGTTCCAGTAACTTTTGGGAAAAGATCACTTCAAACTTAAACTTATTGCAATAAAGCAAGACGAAGGAATAAAGCATATATATTCTGAATCTGGGAATTAATGATCCGTTGGCAGTTCATATAGTCTGTATATTACCGCTGACAATGGGAGCCGAAATGCCAGGTGATAAATGATCAACTTCAGTGGGCGACGCAATACAAGGAAATCAAGTGAACAATTTCTCGAACATTTGGAATTTTGGTTTTTATTAGCTTAATTTATTTTTTTAAAAGATTCTTTCAAGGCTGCATTGCTAAAAATGTATTGAAGCGAAATTTAAAATCGAAAGACCTGAGCAATATTGCAATTTGCTACTTCAAGTCTTTTTCAAATGTTTCATATTTGTTTTGAAGGTCTGACTCAGATGATGAAGAATGATTGGTCCAGATAACTTTGGCGTATCAACGGTGAAAGCCAGTGAATGTCATTAGCCAAGCACATTATGCATTGGCCGTGAAAGCCAGCTACGAGTCACAAAGATGGCGTCATTCATGAATGTGTATTTCATCACACAAGCAAGATTGGACAGTGCGTTTACGAAACATAACTCTATAATAGCATGAAAAACATTCTAGTGGACACTAGTCGACCCTATCGAATGTAGTTGGAGATACACTCCTAGATTGTCTAGGAAAATCTTTAACCCATCAAGTTTTTTAATTCCATAGAATTATACTTCACTTCTAAACAAGTTAAGATTTCTTTTATAAAAACCAAACATGAAAATTTCGTCTTAGTCAAATGTCATTTTTTCCGACGATCTTTCATGTCTCTTGCAGCTGCTTCTTATGACCTCAAGCCGAATTTTGCTTCAAGAAAATGCATACCGCGCATTGATCAGTGATTCTGACTGTATGACTTTTTAGTATTTGTGACATGGAGTCTGATAAATTTTTAAACCCAAAAAAAAGTCCTGCGCTAAGAAACCAAATCAAATCATAGTATTTACAACGCACAAATAGATGTTATTTTCCAAAATATTGATTATTTTATCTCGTTAGTTTATTTTTACTAATTTGTGGCCGAATGTATGTGCTATGAATCTTGGACTAAAATGGTGTATCTTTCTTTTCTTTCTCGATTAAGAACCTTTGGGAGATTGAAAAAAAATTCAATCCAGGGTGAGGAATTTTTTGAAGAGAGCCTCTGTTGTAAGATTTTATGACATTATGCAAGGTACAGGCGCCAAAATAGCTTTCGCATGGGCTGCATGCAGAGCGGCCTCTGTTATGCAAATTAGACGATCCAGACGCAAAAAGAGATTTGGAGTGGACCCACGCAGATTTGGTTGCCACGCAGATTTTAGTATCACACCGGGTCCTGCTGATGAGCAGCCCTTAAAGGCTCTTGCGCAACCGGCATGCTTTGCGATTATAATTCCAAAACCGGCCTAATAGCGTACTACTACATGAAAATACAAAACACAGTCAACTTCTCAAGATAGCTGCCGCTAAGCATGCCGGTTGCGCAAGAGCCTTTAAACTAGCCAGCATATTTTCAATATGCAATTTTTCTTCAAATTTAAAGCAGCAATCAATGATAAGTTGTTTACAGGGTATGCAACCCAACAACTCCCTCCCGGCCCTGCAAAATATTTTCAAATGAGGTGAAAGTTTCGTTTTCTAATAATTCTTGTATCGACTGTATAATTGCATTAAACCATAAAAATCATGGTAAGTGAAACAGTAGCTGTTTATTTCAATTGCATAGGTAAATTCAAGTTATTCAACGGTTCTTGCTTTCCCTGCAGCATCATATATTAATATTTCCTCACCTGTTTCAACCAGTACACTCCATGCATTGCTTTTCGACAGATTTTTGTCATAACGTTTATATCTTAACTTTTTCACATGGCAGCAACTTCGAACTTTTCGATTACTACAAAATAATGAAAAATTAAAGAATAGCATGACTATTTTCGTAAGATTACGTTATAACCTGTTTTTGTGGTAAACATTTTAAAATGGCTTTGAAAAAAGCAAACATTTTAAAACACTTTCGTCTGACCAGATTAGAAAATGCCAGAATGATGATATATGTTTTTGAGCATATATATTTCCTAGGTTGAAAACAATTGATTATTTTTCTAACGTTTAATACCCTGAAGAGTGCCAGTCGAAAATCGAAGTATGTTTTAAAGAATTTTTATTTTTTCAAACCAATATTAAGAGCTCTAAGCTGACAGCCTAATCTGCCACGATATTGTTACGGGATGATAAGACCTTTTTTTGTCTAGGTTTGAAGTTTAGGACATCTTATTTACTTCGCAAATATGTGAAGTGGAGTTGGCTTGCCAATCTGGGTCTTTGGTACTGAGAGCAAAGAGGGAGAGAGCATTTTTTAAATTTGTTTTTTAAATAAGCAGCCAGCTACAGCTATTTTAGAACAAGGATTGGAAAAGAAAATCACCGTAAAGTATGATTATCCCAACATACATATACCTGACCTTTTTAACCCTGGGATTTTTTGCTAGCATATAGCATTGTTATCACAAATATACAAAAAAGCTAAATTCCTTTCCCTTTCTTTGCTTTGTAATGATAAATTATTTTTGTCAAATTTAAGAGAACAGCTAGCTTCAAATAATCATTACTGGTTTCATCCACGTCCTACTCTTGTGACCACTCTGGCTCAATCAAAGTTCAAGCAGTACTTAAAATAAGCCCATTTAATAGTATTCCATTCTGGTTAGAAAATACGCCACATTCCGTTAATCCTCAAACTTGCACGAGCACCCTCCTCGAACTAGCCTCTACCCTTGTAAAAATCTTGTTAACCCCAATGTATAATTATTGAATTTACTAGACATTATTTTATTGTATGATAAATAACATACTGGTAGCTACCCTGGGTACCAGAGCGTCACAGTGTCAAAGGATGAAAAACAGGGGAATACTAAACAAAATGGCTGATTTCTTGATATTTAAGCTTAAATAAAAACAAATCAAATTTGCGTTTATTAAACAAAGACAAAAGAAAGCACCCTAAAAGATTCAGAAACGAATTCAACTTTGTTAAATATCTAGAAGTGTCTAACTGACCTTACTTGAATAGAGTATGTACAAAACACTTATCGTAAACTGCAAAAGGTGTATTGGTATCTTAGTCGTAGCATTTTGTCACCAATAATATATCGGTAAACTACAGGGGCGTCGAAAGGGGGGCTAGGAGGGGCAAAAGGTCCGGAACCCGTGCTCCGATGGGGCCCGTAATAGAGTAAAAAGAAATATTTACAATGCAAAAAGCTACTTTTTCAGCTACCTATACGGAATCAACGCCTGTATGTTTATCGCAGAGAAATGTCCACATGTCCTTGGTTCATGTCTAATGTTTTTGCACATTTTTGTAAAAATCCTTAAAAACTTTTCAACAATTGTACCTAAAAAGGACGTTTTCCTTCTTCTTCTTCGGGAGACTCAAGGGCGTGGCAACATGAACTTTTCTTAAAGGGGGTCCTGTTTTGGTGAATCACCCCTGGGCTCGAGCTGTCCCTCGACGGCCCTGAAAAAACATCTTACAATGTTTTAATCTCTCTAAATGTAATTTTAGGTATTATCAACTGGGAAGCGAGTTCCTGAGAACAACAGGTTTGTTAGGCGAAACTATGAAGAAAAAGTATTTTTTTTATAAGAAACTGGCTATAAGATACGAGTACTGGACAGTCAGAAAAAATTAAGAAACTTCAGTACTCGAAGCAAAGATGTTAAGAAACTATTAAATCGTGATAAAACTAAGAGCAACGAAATTTTGTAAAATCCAAGAACAAGATTGCCCTGTTGGCCTACAACTTAATACACAAGGGATAAAATTATACTTCCCACATCTAAATACAATATCGGAACGGAAGTGAATCTCTTGACGTGATAAAAAAGATCAGGAACATTTGATAATATCATTCATGACATCACAATTAGGAAACTCTTAAGAAGCAATGAGTATTGAAATTTCCAGAACATTAAGAAACTGGAGTACTCAACATCGTAACAGCGTAATTATCCAAACTAACCACTTTCTAGATCTCTAAAGTCGCTAAACTTTGGAAACAATTCAACCACATTATGTAATTTCGATACCCAACAAGTTGCTTCAGAAGATTTCTCTTTTTTAAAAATTAGAACAAGCCTAAAACGGTGCCCTAAAACAATCTATCTCAACCTTTGTTGCAAAATAATGAGATGGTATTCAACAAAATTTAAAATCCGTTCCTTTAAAAAATCTTTGAAAATGCTACAAAAAGCAAATGCTACTGAAGAGCAACTAGCTGAACCTATTGGTATATTTGGAACAAATGCTTGTGAAGCAAAATAAATACAGAAAGCAGTAAACACCGGAAACAAACAAGCTTTCTACTTTTTGAATCTAAAGACACTGCTTTGTAAAAAGTCATTCTGTCAAAATTTACAATTCAGGGTTGCTATTTTCCTAATCATCTTATAAGAATCTCGTCAACATTTCTTCTAATATTGATTCCTTTTAAAAGAAACTGAAGAGGCTGATCCACAAAAAGTTTCCCATAACCCAGTGGGTGTTACTTACTATACACAAGCTCTTTCAAAGGGTGCGGCGGGAACTGCGAGGCAAGCCAAACAATAAGGAGCTGGCCTAAGCGGATGAGTCGAAACACGCCTTGTTTACTGCGAGGGATTCATTTTATACTCTTGCTGCCAAAAGCTAGATCATGGCTAAACGTCGTATAATCGCAGTCAACTGTGTCAAAAATTGCTTTCTTGTTTGTGCCACTTTTCTATGGGTAAGTATTAGAATAAATTTGTTTGTGTGTTTGGGCCTAGACACATCTGTGCCGAAGGGAGTTTGACACCCTGAGCACCTTTTATTGACCATAACTAGATATAACTTTGCATTCTTGTTGTACAGATTAGAACATCTATAGTATATATTTTTTGATGTTGATTCAATGATTTCAATGCATACCAGATTATTATGTTATGATAAATGTTCAATGAAGTCCCCCATCCCTTTTGTTGGAAAATTTTTAAAACGCTACCAGGCCTATCTACCTAGCAAATAACTAATTTTGGAAGAACATCGAGAAGACTTCAGATTCATTCTTTGTAACAAAAGTCGAAAGAATACATGCCAACATGCTTTTTCATCAAATTTTAACTGACATTATAAATTTTTATATCTAGAAAACAAGTTCGTCTATACGCCATGCTCCTCCCAGCCATGCTCCATTTCCTGTTTTTTAGCTTTGGTGAAAATCTTCTTGTTCTGTTCAAAAATTTAAACTTCCAACGACTAGCTTAGTGTGTCCTGTGATTTTCTGTGATTTTCTGTCAGCTGTTTTGGTTATAAGTTTTGAACAACGATATAAGTTTTGGTTAATGCATTGTATATAGATCGGTAAAGAGTCTTTGCGAGAGATGTTAAACCTGTTGAACAGTTTCAATGTCATTTGATTAAGATCATGAGCAAAAGTAGTCAGTGATTGGAAATTTGGTAGAGTGTTAGGGTTTTCTGTTAGCATTTTATGTTGATTGTTGGGTTTTGATTCTTTCTAGGCAACTGGTTTTATCCTGTGAGTTATAGTTTTGTATCATGGCAATTTAGTTTAGTTGTTATGCATATGTTTGAATATATCACCAATGTAAAACTTTTGTGCCCAAGCTTACTGTTGGCAACTAATTTGTTTTTAGTTAGTCATGAAATTATATTGTCTTTGAGCATACTGACAGTTTTCAGTTCATTAGAGTGTATTCTCCCCTAACTTGAAGAGTGTATTCTCCCCTAACAGGATTTAGACATGTTATTATTGGCAACTAATGCTGATCTACCGATGTAATCTGTTTCCCTGAAGCCAAAACCTTTGTGGTGATTTACTTCAGGTAGACTTTCTTAGAAACAGACAAAAACACTGAAAAAGTTCACACCTCTAACAATCTTTCAATTTTTTTCTCCATACCATCCTCTTATCTGTCTTTGAAAGATCAAATTTCATCTCTCAAGTTTCGTTGTATAATACATGTTATGACAGATTACAGCAAACAGATTACAAGCATAATCCTCTTTTTTTATCAGTAAAAAATTATGCGGACTAGGAACTCATTTCCTATTTGTATTTCACCTTTTCTTAAAAGAATTGAAACCCCATCAATATTCTAAAGTCACTGAAACTCTTAAGATGCTCCAGTTCAAAATTTCACAGCTTTACTTTGACATAATCGGTTTTTAAAAAAACATTTTACACAATGGCTGAGGATATTTAAAGAAGTACAATTGATTTATGTACAATCAAAAAATGGGGAAAAGGTCATCTGATGGGTTATTAGGTAGAGAAAGTGGGCTGTCGCAAGCTTGTGAATTTTGTATGGTGTGAAGTATGCACACAAAACAAAGATGCATTACTAACGCATCCAAACTGCAAGGGCATTGTTAAAAAGTCCGTCCTTGCTTATATCAATGGCACAAACTATGTCACCAAATATAATGTCACTAGGCATCTAGAAGGAGAGGGTCATCAAATTGCCCTGAGCATAGAGAAGTGAAACCCAAAGGCTGAACGAGTTGGCATTCAGCCCTGCAGTGGTTCAGGGCTGAGTAGCCTACAAATCTAAAACAACTATGTACTTTCATAATTTCTGCGTTCTGAAGAATCTTGTAAATTTGAAAATCTCCCTTGAAACTTGGACATTTCCAAATTTAAAACAATTTGATTTGACACAATTTTAGCAAGATTTCATGATGATAATGAAGACGATAATAGTGATGATCATATCTTGATGATGATAACCAGCGTAATTTGTTCTAGTATCACTGTTTAATTCTCAACAGATTCAGACAAATGTTTTATCATCATTTGAAAAAGCTATGTGAGATGCCTAAACAAAGCTAATGCAATGTGCCTATGAAATTGCTCTCCAGCCCAAGATGCCCCACAAACACTGTAGCATGTTGGTCAAATCCCTTACAACAAAATTATGTGCAGCTCATTGAGAGAAAACAAGATGGTAGAACCGGTACGGAATTCTTCCACTGCATCGCACAGTCTGTTAAAGAGAAATGTGCAGTAATACTCTAAAGTACACAGTTTGTGTTGTTACTCAGCAACGGAAGCCAAGTTCGAAAAAACCAGTAAAGAAAAGGAACTTGTTTTTATAAGATGCGAAATGAATGGTATTTCTATGTATATGGTGCTAAGACTTTTACGTTTTGCACCATATATGAAGGGACACACTGCCATGGTCAAGACCATAATTTCTGGCCTCTTGAAGAAGTTCAGGTCTTACCAGGAGATGTATGTCAAAGCATGGAATAAAAGAAAGTACAAGGAAAATCCCCAGTACTTTTTCCATAAAGGTTACTGTTCAACCCTTTTTGGCAAAGAAATGTGTGGGGAATGTCCAGAATGTGAAGCATAAAGTAATCCCAGCTTTAGTTAAGACCAAGGTTTGAAGATTACAACAATGAGGTGTTCTTAAAAAGAGAAGGATGGATCCGCAGTTCTGGCCAGACAAGGGTAACTATGGAAATGACAATATCATCACATTAGCCACACAATTTCAAGAGCCACTAGCTTTTGTAGCATTCAATGAAATAATTGTTTTGTGAGAATGGAAGAGCTTTAAGAGCTTTGTGCGAAGCTACTCTCCAAAGTTTCCTAGTGCAAAAAATTATGGAAGACTGTTCTAAATATGGCTGCGATGAATTTCCAAACCTATGCAAAATGGCAAACCTTGTTCTGTTGATTTCTTGCTCAAATTCGAAAATTGAAAGAACATTTAACACCATCAGCAACATACTTTTCAATAAACGCCTATCTATCTCTCACAGTACTCTAAACAATAATTTGATGTTTTATGGCAATAATTCTCTTGGAGTAAAGATGAAAAGGAAAAAATCATTGAGAAAGCTGTAGATTTGTACTTGAAAACAAAATGGAGAATGAAAACAAACATTCAAGAAAGTACTAAAATTCATAAAGAAATCAAAGCTCCACCAATAGACAATTCACAGCGTCAGAGAGTGATGACGAATTGGAGACACTTGGCCTCTCTGTGGCAGAACTTTTGCATTTTTATCAAACATTGTATTTTTTTTATTTAAAATTAAGTGTTTCAGTTTGAAAAGGCATCATTATTTTGTGTTATCAAATAAATTTGAATCACGTGCCCCACATTGATCAGGCAAGTTTTTTGTCATGTGCATCAATTTCTAAATGTGAAAGCACTGTTTTAGAATGGGCTTGTGTCTTATCTCTGGTTGCCAATGCTTTTCAAGGATAAGCAATCAAAGAAATCAGCAACAGAACCCTAGCAGCCACTTTTATCTCAAATTTTTGCATACAGTACAATCCGGTTATAACATACTTTTAGGGACCAGTGTATTAAGTATGTTATATCCAAAGTACGTTGTAACGAGGGTAAGTAAAAATTAACTTAAACCAAGAACACCTTTTGCTGGGACCAAGCACACCAGTATGTTATATCCGAAAGTACTTAATAACCGAGTACATTATAACAGGATTCTACTGTAGTATTTTTTGCTGTTTCTATGGCTTTTTCTTTCTCAGCCTAAAGCCTGAAATTTCTGGTGCATATGTTGCCTGGGTATCATTCTGGCTGGCTTGTCATTCAAATTGAGCTTATTTACAATTGAGGATTCTTCTTTCTAGCTTACAGCAGCAGGGATATTCGGCGTTGGTGTGTGGACATTGGCATCTAAAAACGACTATGAGGCATTGCTTGGCAGTGTCATGTATGTTACATCTGCTGGCATGATGATTGCAGCTGGGATTTTTGCCATGTTTGTATGCATATTTGGTATCATTGGTGCAATCAGGGACAGTAGGTTTATGATTCTTGGGGTGAGTTGCTTCTCAGATTGTTGCGTAATGACAATACCATTTATGGTGTAAATTGCATGCAGAGAGTGATATAATTGTCAGCCTGATGGATCATATATATCTCAGAATTTGTGGGAATATGTTTTCGCAAACATTGAAAAAGAAGCAGACAGATTAAACATCAGTTTTGTTGATCAAATTTTATTTTGTAACAACCCAGCATGTTCGCTGTGATTTGCACAAACCAACAAGTTATATCACAAACTCCTCAATTTTAGAGCTAGTTTGAAAAAGTAGACATGTTGGAAATATTAGAAAGTGACAATTTAAAGTAATCTTTGTTATAAAATCAGTTCTAAAGTTTAAAGACTTGCTTTATAGGCAAGATTATGAACTGGAGTACCAAATATCTCTTCTTAAAGCACCTCTATACTGTAAGCAGTGATGTCTAAAAGGGTTCTGCAACTTCATTTCTGAGTAATGTTTGCCCTAAGTACTTGATAAAATTGATAATTTTTAGCCATTGGTATATGTTTTTGATTGTACCTCTTTTAGTTCTTTGTCATGATTACAATTGTTTTCTGCATGGAACTGGTTGCTGGGATTCTAGCTTATGTCTACAGAGGAGAAGTATGTACTTTTTTGATCGTTTATGATTTTTCAAACTGCCAATATCATTACTTTGATGCATCAGAAGTTTTGTTGAAAGGGCCTCAAATTTTTATATAAAAGGAATTAGGGGTGGAACATTTTCCCAACAGTAACAGATTGGGATAGGGTATAAAAGCCCTTCAAATAATATGTAAAATTCTACTGTAATTCAACTGTAATCTACTGTAATTTTATTGTTTAGTTGTGTGTAGAGTGAAAGTTTCTTTATACATAAATTTAACTGTATTGATCTTCTGCCAAAAAATCTTTCATCCAAATTCGATAAGATGGTTCATTTTGTGCAAGGAATTTATACTTTTTGAAATGTCCAAAAGTCATTTGATTGGTCTTGAAGGCTCTAAAATGCTTTTCTGTAATTTTTCTCCTTAACCAACTTTAGTTGGTACAAAATGATAAGATATGGAAAAAGAAGACAGCCCTTTATTCAAAATTCAGAGATCAATTTCTGATTCCTTTTCTTGAAAGTTGTTTTTACTATGCCCTATTCCACAAATCTTACTTATCTTAAAACCTATTTTTGGAAATTAATTGATGATGTCTGACCCGCTTCTTGATTGATAAACCCAGCTTATTGTAGATATGTTAAATAGAAAGTGAATTATCTGCAAATCCCTGCAAATTGATTCCTGTAAAGAATATTAAGTGTAAACAGATGTTTTCCTAATCTGCTTCTGGGTCAAACCAAATTGATCCTTTAGTCATTTTGTTGTGATACAATAACTTGCAAGAGTCTTGGAACATCAGTTTTCAAAGTCTGATTCAGTCATTTTCCCTCTTTCAATGTGAGGGGATTTTCTGGCTCCCTTATTATTTTAATAACATTCCTCTTTGCAATTTATGGTTATTTCATGAAAATTTCTAACATAAGGTAAAAACCAAATTATGATAAAGTAATAGGAGATTGTACTGGCACTAATTCGATTCAAATGAAACTGAATTTTGAATTTTAGGTGCGTACTGAAGTAAGTAAAAATTTGAATGTGACAATTGCATCAAAATTTGGTGTTCTGGGCCATGAAAAGGAAACAAAAGCAGTAAGCCAGCTGCAAAGGACAGTAAGTCATTCCTGCCGTATTGTAACATGTTTTATTCTTGCCATCCAGTCTTTTGTTCATCTATACTGTTTTATGTTTATTTGTTTTCCAATTAGCAATCCCATTTATTGCTATTGCACTCAAACAACGTAACGCCCAGTAACACTATCCTTCTACTGTACTGATGTAGTCATGTGATCGAACCCAAACTCTAACTCCAGTCCGAGGAGTTATCTTCTTGAAGTAGTCAATTGAACTTCAGAGAGTATTCCTTACTCCTAGCTTAGTGAGCACACCCAACATACTCGAGCTAGTTCATCTTTATCCAGAAGTTGGCGTCTTATTGAGCCATTTGGAAATACAAAGCTATAAAACTTTGATGATTCACAGACTGCTAGGCTTGGTAATGTTATTTATAACAGTCTAAGGGGATTTCACAAAAAATTTTCCCAAATAAAAACTTTTGACAAAATTTACGTTAAACTATCAGGTTATTGCAAGATCACCTTATTTTCCAGTTATTTTCCATAAACGCGTTGCACGTGCTTTGTGATATGGAAATCCGCATAGAGAATTATGCAATAATAAAATATTTAAAAATATTTAGAATAGGGCGTTGAATGGTACTTGTGTATTAGCTTTATATACTTGGATATCAACAAAATCAAGTCAACAAAATGTTTATCCAAAAGTATATCTTTATTTCTTTAGTACCAATGCTGTGGAGATGTTGATTTTTCAAGTTGGAAAAACTCTGCTTGGCGTAAATTGAACAGTAATATTAGTGGCGTCGCAGAGGTTCCTGATTCCTGTTGCATAAGCCCCTCGGAAAAATGCGGAGTAAGAACACACCCCTCAAATGTGTGGCGAAATGACCTTTTGGTAAGATTTGAAATCAGTTCTTAATAAGTTTTTTTTAAATGCAAGATTTAGAACTTAAGCTGTTCGTCTGACACTTCAATCAGGGTATGAATGTCAGAACAAAGATAAAAAACTCTAAGTAAGAAAATTTTCCTGTGTGTTGAACGAAATAGGCCATGGCTGTTGAGGTTGCCAAAACAGTGCCGCTTGCCTATAGAATATTATTACCAGGAATTCTTGGGTATAATCTAACTCCTTCTATCTACACAAGCGCCATTTTATTTTATTTTGCATGTTCATGTTCTATTTTCTTTTTCGTCTTGAATTTGTCGATGACCTTCAAAATAATGATCGTGATTTCTTCGAATAACCTGCCCTTTCTTTAAGGTTGTTTGGAGAGACAGCTCCCATTGGCTCGTACAGTACTGTATCATAATATCATATTGTAAGCTAGGCGTGCTGTGAAAATCTTGCCTGTTAAAAGAAGCATTTCGGAATCATTTTTTAGTTACAAATTACAGAAATTAAAGCTATTGTATTGCCAACGTTTTTAAACAAAATCGCTTTGCCAGTACTATTTTTGTGCGAAACCTTGCTAACAGTGCTATAAAAGGCAAATTAAGATAACAAATGTATGTTTTTTAGCCTCTTGGTTGTTTCACAAAACTTGAAAGATACCTGGATGATCACTTGTTCATAATGGGCATCGTCGGTATTTGCGTAGGCATCGTTCAGGTAAGACTTTATTTTTGCAGGTTATCTTATTGTGTTTTGTTGTTTTCCTATCTCTTTTGTTAAAAGTTGCAGTTAGCTGCTTTCTTCTCAACTGTTTTTGATGAAATTCGCAACATGGTATCTGTGTACTTGACCCTTGTGCGGAGATTGCCTGAATATCATTGCTTTATGGAAAAAGAACTGCCTCGAATGGAGCCTATAATGCGATAAATGTTGCCTGATGGGGGGGGGGGCAGCCCTCCGAGCCCATGTATCCCCTTTCACCTGTGAGTTCGATTCAAAGTCAAAGTCGAAGTTTTTAAGTTCGAATGTTTTTCCATGATACGTTCTTTTTCACAACACACGTCTCTTACTCGAATGTGCATTATTGATGATTTCCTTAACAGATTTCAAAGTCTGTATAAAGCAGGAATCATTTCTAATTTAGATCAAGAATCTCGTGTAAATCCAACTATATGCTTAAACAAAGAATTTGGTTTTGCATTGATCTGACCAAGAAAACATGGTCACCATCCGTTAATATTTTGTATGCTTATCAGAGAATCGATATGAAATTTGTGTCTTAATCGTTAAGTTCTAAAATCGCAATCTGAAACAGCCAGCTATTTAGGTCTCTCTGATCATTCAAAACTCAGTTAGATATCTGATAACTGACGGGTTTCTTAAGACCAATTACATTGCTTGAGAAATTTCTTCTTGCAATAACGAAACATTTAGAGTGCCCAAACTTGACGGCTTTGGCAAACAGTGCTTTCAAATAGCCCAGGAGTATACTGCAATCCATAAGGTATAACGATAATATTTTAGGCCAGTTTTTTTATTTTAGAAATTGTGCCTTATAAGATTTCATAAGATCTCCCTACCAAACATTTATGTAACATAAAAGAGGTTTTCTTACTTTTAGTTGAGAGAATATGAGTTGTGTTTCTGCTGTGCCTTACTTGTTATGAAATTTATGCTTTAAGGGCCTCTTTCTATTAGATTCAAGGCTATATACCTTCCCCTCGGTCTACCTGTAATAGTTTCTTTGCTACGTAGTTTGGATTCTTTGTTGTGCAATGGCAGAATGATACATCCATTTTGAAACATATCTTGCGAGAGGCATTCAAAAATCCGAGAGGCATCCAAAAATTTTCATCTAGGTAATTTTCCTGGCCCAGCATATCACCGACTGTTTGACCTCTATTTGATCTTTATGCAAAATCTGGCCTCGTGTTCAATTTCTGTTATTACGCCAAGTACTAATTCTTCAGGTAACATTCTGTTTAATTTTTCAGCTCAGCTGCATGGCACTTTCGATGTGGCTATATCGACTTGTGGTGGACAGTTACTACTAAAACAAAACGACGATAATGAAATTTGTAATGTATGCTTTCAACCATTAACTCTTTTTACATACATCCTTGTATCATCCTAAATGTATGCTTGTAATTGACTTTTATAGCATTTTAACGAGGTTGAAAACCATAGTATTATAATACTAGTCCCCCGAACACAACCCCTTCCCCATCCCTGCACTGAAAATTTATCCTCTTCTAGTTTAACTCTATCTTCAGAGGCTTTGTTTTCAAGATGCATGTCTGCAGCTTGTTAAATTGACATTTGTTACGGCTTTCCAACTTTTATTGAGCAGCATAAAGTTTTAGATTAGTCCTATTTTGTAAAATAGCCCACAGGATTGGTGGGGGCTTCTACATAAATTTATCTACATATATTGAGAAAAATAAGGTATGGTGTGATTGAATTTTGTATGTTTTAACAAGGTACAGTACGGCATGGAACAGGCCTTGTTTTGTGAATGGTATCTACTGACCCGCATTTATTAATAGTTTTGATAGTATCATGTAGAGGCTCAGGATTTGTCTAGATGTTGTTGTTCCTTGGTAGACTTTTCTCTTGTCTTGTACACAAAAATACATGGAAAGCTGCAACCCGAAACTTTGTTTTGAATTCTTGTCTATTAACTTTCTTTGTTAGATTCATAACGTAATCAGTATTAACACGCATTGGCATAACATTGGAGGTGTTTTCCCTCGAGGGGTGCCTTAATAGGTTTTGAGGTACAGTAACGTGCCATTATTTAGGTGTACCTTTTTCTGAAAATTGCAGAATTGTCGGTATCAGTTTTCGAAATATGTCCGGAATTATGGGTACCAAATGAATAAACATGCAGAATTATGAGTACCATTTTGGGGAAATGTTAATTCAAACCTCACATAAAAATTAGAATCTCCCTAGCTTTCCTTCCGTCCTGGAATCAAAGCGCATGCGCATGGAACGAAGTTATTATTACTCGTGCTCTCAAGTAAACAGTTCTATGCTGGCCTTATCCTGTTAGATGCTGCATAGATTTCAGAGGCGTTAGTTTAGCCTTTTCAATTATTTTTCTGAATTTTCATTGAACGCGAGAAGTTTTAGTAAAATCTTTCTGATAAACAGCGATCTACCCTAAAATCAATGATCGGCATCATTGAAAATGAAAGAGGGGCTACCGCCAGTGGCGGACACTTGGGGGGGGCGAGGGGGGGCGATCGCCCCCCAATACTTTAGAGAACAATGGTCTTTTGTTCTAAAACAATGGGAAATGTGACGTCATCTTATTAAAACAATAGGCTTGCCCCCCCAATATTTGACCAAGTGTCCGCCCCTGGTTACCGCATTACCGCATAACCGTATTACCGAGATTCTAGCCAAGTAGACATGAATTTTAGAGGAATCTTCATCCTGACCAAGTGAATTGTAAACAAAAAGACTTAAGGTAAGAACCATATGCGAGCTAGCTACATATCAAAATAAGTTATTGTATTACTGTATTTAATGTGTACTTTTCATTAGTTTTCTTTCACGCGTTCTGTTTCTAAATAATCCATAATGATAGCTATTTAGATTTTATGTTATTATAGACATTGCCTTTCTATTTATCATTAGTTAAAAGTTTTTTGAATTAACAAGAATTTTTGAACATTTCTTGCGTTTTCTTCTAACTTACTTAATCTGTTTATATTAATTAAATAATAGAGAGCACGGTTTTTTTGTCCGGACCCACTCAAATCCAGTACACAGTCTCTGCGAATTATTACCTAGCAACCAAAATAGAATACTATAACACAGTCTTGATGATATAAGGAATAGGCCATTTAATACTGAGCGGATATGTATCGGAAGAGGCGGTGTTATCCCACTGCAGGAATGTGAACTTCGAGTAAAATAAAAGTATGCTAAAGAAGAAAACAGAACGAGCCCTGAAAAGATAAAAGCAAACTCGAAGTAACCAAGAGCAAACTCGAGGAAAAAAACGAACTCTGAAAAGACTTGAGCAAACTCTAATTTAACAAAAGCAACCCGTAAGATAAAAAAATAAACTCTAAATAGCAATCGAAGTCTAAAAGAACGAGAGCTCACTAAGGAAACAAAAGCAACATTTCGAAAACAAAAACAAATTCTAAAAAGACAAAATCAATCTCTCAGATGAAAAAGAAAACTCTAAAAATTAAATCGAGGTCTAAAAGAAAGAGCCCACTAAGAAAACATCAGCAAACTCTAAAAAGACAAAAACAAACCCTCAAATATAAAAGACAAACTCTAAAAAGCAAAAACACAAAAGCTCAGTTATGAAGCAATAGCAAACTCTATGTTCTAATTAACCAAAAAAAACTTTAAAACGACAACAGCAAGGTTAAAGATAACAATAGCAAACCTTGAGAAACAATCTAAGTCTAAAAAAGCAAAAGCACAGTTATAAAACAATAGAAAACTCTATAAAAACAAAAAAGAACTCTAAAATGACAAAATCAAACTCTCAGATATCAAAAGCAAACTCTAAAAAGCAAAAAAAACAAAAGCTCAGTTATGAAACAATAGCAAACTTTATAAGAACAAAAAAGAACTCTAAAATAACAAAAGCAAACTCTCAGATATCAAAAGCAAACTCTAAAAAGCAAAAAAAACAAAAGCTCAGTTATGAAACAATAGCAAACTTAATAAGAACAAAAAAGAACTCTAAAATAACAAAAGCAAACTCTCAGATATCAAAAGCAAACTCTAAAAAGCAAAAAAACAAAAGCTCAGTTATGAAACAATAGCAAACTTAATAAGAACAAAAAAGAACTCTAAAATAACAAAAGCAAACTCTCAGATATCAAAAGCAAACTCTAAAAAGCAAAAAAAACAAAAGCTCAGTTATGAAACAATAGCAAACTTAATAAGAACAAAAAAGAACTCTAAAATAACAAAAGCAAACTCTCAGATATCAAAAGCAAACTCTAAAAAGCAAAAAAAACAAAAGCTCAGTTATGAAACAATAGCAAACTTTATAAGAACAAAAAAGAACTCTAAAATAACAAAAGCAAACTCTCAGATATCAAAAGCAAACTCTAAAAAGCGAAAAAAACAAAAGCTCAGTTATGAAACAATAGCAAACTTAATAAGAACAAAAAAGAACTCTAAAATAACAAAAGCAAACTCTCAGATATCAAAAGCAAACTCTAAAAAGCAAAAAACAAAAGCTCAGTTATGAAACAATAGAAAACTCTATAAAAACAAAAAAGAACTCTAAAATGACAAAATCAAACTCTCAGATATCAAAAGCAAACTCTAAAAAGCAAAAAAAACAAAAGCTCAGTTATGAAACAATAGCAAACTTTATAAGAACAAAAAAGAACTCTAAAATAACAAAAGCAAACTCTCAGATATCAAAAGCAAACTCTAAAAAGCAAAAACACAAAAGCTCAGTTATGAAGCAATAGCAAACTCTATGTTCTAATTAACCAAAAAAAACTTTAAAACGACAACAGCAAGGTTAAAGATAACAATAGCAAACCTTGAGAAACAATCTAAGTCTAAAAAAGCAAAAGCACAGTTATAAAACAATAGAAAACTTTATAAGAACAAAAAAGAACTCTAAAATAACAAAAGCAAACTCTCAGATATCAAAAGCAAACTCTAAAAAGCAAAAAAAACAAAAGCTCAGTTATGAAACAATAGCAAACTTAATAAGAACAAAAAAGAACTCTAAAATAACAAAAGCAAACTCTCAGATATCAAAAGCAAACTCTAAAAAGCAAAAAAACAAAAGCTCAGTTATGAAACAATAGCAAACTTAATAAGAACAAAAAAGAACTCTAAAATAACAAAAGCAAACTCTCAGATATCAAAAGCAAACTCTAAAAAGCGAAAAAAACAAAAGCTCAGTTATGAAACAATAGCAAACTTAATAAGAACAAAAAAGAACTCTAAAATAACAAAAGCAAACTCTCAGATATCAAAAGCAAACTCTAAAAAGCAAAAAAAACAAAAGCTCAGTTATGAAACAATAGCAAACTTTATAAGAACAAAAAAGAACTCTAAAATAACAAAAGCAAACTCTCAGATATCAAAAGCAAACTCTAAAAAGCAAAAAAAACAAAAGCTCAGTTATGAAACAATAGCAAACTTAATAAGAACAAAAAAGAACTCTAAAATAACAAAAGCAAACTCTCAGATATCAAAAGCAAACTCTAAAAAGCAAAAAAAAACAAAAGCACAGTTATAAAACAATAGCAAATTTTATAAGAATAAAAAAGAACTCTAAAATGACAAAAGCAAACTCTCAGATATCAAAAGCAAACTCTAAAAAGCGAAAAAAACAAAAGCTCAGTTATGAAACAATAGCAAACTTAATAAGAACAAAAAAGAACTCTAAAATAACAAAAGCAAACTCTCAGATATCAAAAGCAAACTCTAAAAAGCAAAAAACAAAAGCTCAGTTATGAAACAATAGAAAACTCTATAAAAACAAAAAAGAACTCTAAAATGACAAAATCAAACTCTCAGATATCAAAAGCAAACTCTAAAAAGCAAAAAAAACAAAAGCTCAGTTATGAAACAATAGCAAACTTTATAAGAACAAAAAAGAACTCTAAAATAACAAAAGCAAACTCTCAGATATCAAAAGCAAACTCTAAAAAGCAAAAAAAACAAAAGCTCAGTTATGAAACAATAGCAAACTTAATAAGAACAAAAAAGAACTCTAAAATAACAAAAGCAAACTCTCAGATATCAAAAGCAAACTCTAAAAAGCAAAAAAAAACAAAAGCACAGTTATAAAACAATAGCAAATTTTATAAGAATAAAAAAGAACTCTAAAATGACAAAAGCAAACTCTCAGATATCAAAAGCAAACTCTAAAAAGCAATTGAAGTTTAAAATAACCAAAAAGAACTCTACAAAAGCAGACTATAAGAACAGAATAGCAAACTCTAAAAGCATAAGCAAAGTGTAAGAAAACAGAAAGACACACAAAACAAACTTTTAGAAAATAAAAGCAAGCTCTCAGAAAACAAAGATCAACCCTGATAAAATGTTTGGAATGTCTAAGAATCAAAAAGCTAAGAACGAACTCTAAGAAGGCAAGAACCAGCCCTGTTTCTTTCATTTTTAAGATTAGGACTTTTGGCAAAGGTTTATGTACTTGTTTCCAAATTTTAGAACCACAAAAGAGGTGCACGGAATGATAGCTTGTACAGTCTATAAAGTGTATACAGAAATAGAAGTGAAGTTGAATCACAATCTATTATGAAAAACAGTAAAAGTACATTCGTATTGTATAGATTATAGGTTTTAATCACAGTTATAATACTAATAAATTGCTTCGATTTATAATTGCTTCGAAAAGGAAATACTAGATAAAGGGCAAGGGATGACAATATTCCAGGCGAGAAAATGTGCACTGGGCAAATTAACACTTTTGCAGCCTGCTGACCCCTTAGACGATTTCAGTGTAAGACAGAAAGTGTTAGACTGCAACGTAAAGAAAAATTGTAGTTTATTTGGCACTGGTAAGTGTGGGTGTCATCCCTTTACGAGCAAATCTGTTCAATTGATAGTGTATGAGATAATAAGGAATATCGAGCAATATCAGGCAGTCCATGAAACTCATTAGACCTTTTCAAATCTGGCTCGACAAAATTATGTTCTTTATACTTAATGATATTTCAAAACTATTACGACTTTATCTGCGTCCTTTGCATAAAGCGAATCATTAAGGAATTTCTAGGGAATATCATATTGGATGCCTTGCCACAATCTAATCTTTTCAAATTTTACCCCTTTTTCACGTCTGTGTCACATGTGGTAATATAGCTGTAACAGCTACACAACTCAATCACTTTTCCATGGATAATAAAAATATTTTGAATCATGTCCCAATACATTTTTCAAATAAGATGAAGTTTGAGATAATGGAACCTAATGAGCAAGATAATTCTATAGGTAAATGCTGAAGTCCAAAAACTGTTGAATACTTCGTAATGAAACTATTAGGGTTGTAAGAAGTATAATTGACTTTGCCAAAAAAATTGATGGAAAAAGACATTGGCTTATGGGCTGTATAAATATCTATGAAAAGCAGTATTTAAACAATTTTTGTCATAAATTTCTCTTCTTTTAAGGCATAAGTAAACAAAACAAATTTTTAGATGAATTTACTTTATTCCGGCCAAAGATAGTAATTTATTTTCGCATTCTTTGTCATCGGCGTATAGTTAAATTTAGAATTTTAACATTTTGACCAAATTCTGAAAGAACAGCATAAAATATCCTCCCAAAATATTCGAAGTGTGTTCTGATTTTGATCACATTTGATGCAAGAACTTCGGGACCAAGTTACAGTGGTGTGGGGGGAAATATAATAACTTATAACAAATTTAACTGTCCTTGAACATTTAGAGGTATTTCATGATGCTCTTTCAGGTTGTGGGATCCAAATTTAAGAATCCCAAAACAAGATTGTTAAGACGAATCATTCTTCAGGTTCCTGTTTGGGATTATTACCGGAACAATACTGATGCAAATTGATACCTGGAATGGCATCTTTAAAAACAATGCTGCTACTTAACTTGAACAAGTTTTGATAGCAAATTTCAAGTCAACCTCTTGTTTCTTTGGTGACCTTTTGATGAAGCATCTAAATCGTGGCCAATGGCCCGAAGAGATCTTTGCATGGAGACTCCTCTTCGTTGTGCATGTAGTCATTGAAAGCAAATAAGAATTCGCCTCTGTTTATCTTCCGGTCTTTATCAAGGTCCAATGTTGCGAAGATTTCTCGCGCAAAGGACTCTTTCACATCAATGCATTTGAAAAACAGGACCAGTTCCTGCAGACTCAAGGTGCCGTCTTCATCTGCATCTATTGAGTAAAACATCAACGTGGCGGCATCTTCAAGATTCTTCTTCACCTTTTCCATATCAATCTCTTTTCCAGATGGTACCCTAGACTGAAAGATTTTTTATTCTCAAAAGATAGGTACGTTATTGCACAATCCCGCGAAAAGATGACTTGTGTCTGCTTTTCTGTCACGTTTTGTCAATTCTGTCTCATAGAAGAATTAGCTTATTCTGATACTTTTTCAGGCAATTCCTTCATATAATGATGCTCGAAATATTCAATTTAATATGAGCATTAAAGTCTAGGTCGTTTATAGCTGGCTGCAGCTGCACTTAGCCATCCTCCCTCCATCCCCTCAAATCAATTAAAATTGCCAAAACTGTATTCTATTACCTTTTCTAGCAAAAAATTGGATTGAAAGAAACTGATACCTCTCTAATTCTTCTCACTTCTCCTCTCTCTCAGTTCTTCTCTTCTCTTTTTTCTCTACCTTTCACTTCTTTTCTCTTTGTTTCTCTTCTCTTCCCCTATCTCATCTAATTCCCTTTTTCTCATACTTTCTCTTTTCTTCGCCTTTCTCTCTTCTCCTTCTCACTCTGCCTCTCCCTTCTCTTGCCTCTTCTATTCTCCTCTCTCTTCCTTCTTCTCTTCTCCTCTCTTTTCCTCTCTTTTCTCTTCTATTTTCTATTCTGATCTCTTTCTTCTCCTTCTCTTCATTTCTTCCCTTCTTTTCCCTTCTTTTCCTTTCTCTTTCCTTTGCTTTCCATTTCTCTTCTCCCGTCTGTCTTCTGCCTTCTCTCTTCTCTTCTCTTCTCTTCTCTTCTCTTCTCTTCTCTTCTCTTCTCTTCTCTTCTTTTCTCTTCCCTTCCCTTCCCTTCCCTTCCCTTCTCTTCTCTTCTCCCGTCTGTCTTCTGTCTTCTCTCTTCTCTTCTCTTCTCTTCCCTTCTCTTCTCCCGTCTGTCTTCACTCTTCTCTTCTCTTCCCTTCCATTCTCTTCTCCCTTCTGTCTTCTTGCTTCTCTCTGCTCTTGTCTCTTCTATTCTCTCTTCTCATCTCTTCTTTTCCCTTCTATTTCCTCTTCTCTTCTCCTTTCTTCTCCTCTCTTCTCCTCTCTTCTCCTCTCTTCTCCTCTCTTCTCCTCTCTTCTCCTCTCTTCTCCTCTCTTCTCCTCTCTTCTCCTCTCTTCTCCTCTCTTCTCCTCTCTTCTCCTCTCTTCTCCTCTCTTCTCCTCTCTTCTCCTCTCTTCTCCTCTCTTCTCCTCTCTTCTCCTCTCTTCTCCTCTCTTCTCCTGTCTGTCTTCTCTCTTCTCTTCTCTTCTCTCTTCCCCCTTCTATTCTCTCTTCTGAAGGTGATGTCTTCAAAGCTCAATGAATTACAAGCTTATGCTTGATTACAATGAATGACAAGCTGAATTACAAGTATCTAAAGCTTTTAAGGCGGTTTTCCACTAGGCAGAACATTCCGGGCTGGATTAGAGCTGCTTCTATTGTTGGAAAAATTTTACGCCCTGCACACAGAAAGTCGGACTGATTTTAATTGCGCACCGCGCACAGTGGCGCCAGCCAATAAAATCGTAGAACAGCACCCAGTCAAGAAACAAGCTCGGTGTATTCCGGCTAGTGAGAAACCGTCATCACCTTAACAAAATCAGCCAGTGCCACTTCTTTTGCACCATTGTTCAGGAGCTTCCAGAAACTGAGCGTCTTGTCCCGCATCCGGTTTGCTCTTTCCCTTGTCAAACAACCGTGTTTAGTAAAAGCATTGACGTAGATGGTTATGTCTTTACTACTAAGGTAACCATCCCCATCTCGATCAAACCGACTGAACAGAGTCACCGCTTTCTGAATCCAGAGATCGGACGGCTTTGGAGAAATGTCTGTTACCCATTTGTACTTCTGAAAAAAGTAGATTCCTCCTTTAAAGCCTAATCATGCATTGGCTTCTCATATATTTGCATATAAAGGGCCGAGATAGTGGGGGCTAGAAGGTTTAAACCCCCCTTTTCACAAAATACTGATGCCAGCAAGTGCTTAGATTTTAACCTCATAATACGTAATTGAAGGACATTACTTTAAGCTGAAGTATTTACTTTATCTAAGAAAACAGAAGCCCTCTTCCCCACATTTCGAAACATATCTTGGCCCTTGTTGCATACTTTAAATGAAAAGCGCCATAATTCAGAAGGGGAAAGAGGGGAAAGAAGGGGTCAAATTTGGAAGGATAAATATAGGGAAGGAAAAATATATACCTAAAAAGGGTAAGGGTGGATGCTTGTCTAGACCATAAACGTTTACCCCTCTCCCCCCCCGGACATACGTATAGTGACAGAATGATATCTGGCATATATTGAATATTGTAATGGTCCTTCCAAGCACTAGTTACGTTACCCTGGTTTCAACAGTAGCTTAGTGCCATTTTCATTATATAGATCTGCATTATCCCAGTTGCATTTATTCCAGGGAAAGAGAACCTGTTAGCAACACTCGTTTACAAGGGTTGTTAAAATCGGCTGACCTCTTGGATAGCTGTCTCTTCGCTTTCCTCTGAAGATTCCTTGGCCTCTCCTAAGATTCATTATAAAAATATATTATCATCTTGTCAACTTTGTTTCAGGATGAGATATAGTGCAGAGCTTGTCTTTACACTGTTTACAGACAATATTTATCAAGCAAGAAATGTTTGAAAATCAACTGAATTTGTATTTGTTTGTTCACAGAAAGATTTTGACTGCAAAAACGGACAAAACCTCACTTACAATATCACTGATTAAAATATTTTCTACATTAATACATATCTGATGGATGATGACAGACAGTTAATTGTAAAAATTTGAAAGCTGAAAGCCAATTGGTCAAGCATGGAGTGCCACAGGGTTGAATTCTGGGGATGCTGTTGTTTCTTTCGTAAATCAATGATCTAACCACTGTCATCAAAAATGAAGAACATGATGACACTGATTTACGCACGTCTTGCTAAAATAGCTTTGACATTGTTAGAGAACAGGAAGCTTGTCGTTTATTTGGAGGTGGATGGAAAGTCATGTTGCTTGGTATTGTCTAAGACCTTGCTCTAAAAATTATATGAAGTAAATAAACTAAGGGACTATAGTGCTACGAAAAGAGCGCTTCCTCAAATGAAAAATTGTTAAAAAACACCAGCAATTCTAGGCATTCAAATCCACCAGCTTCAAATCCTTGGATGAATGACCACCTAGAACACTTGCAACACCTGGAGCACAAGCCTGGAATTTGCTGTTATAAAAAGTGCTGCAGCCTGAACAATAAGCTACTGCTATCGTCGCCTGTAATCAAGAATGCGACTTTACTGTGATATTAAAAACACGAGAAGCAAAAGACAAACATAGAAATTTCATATGCTTGCAAGGAATCTCAAAAGGGGTCACAAAAAGAAATCGAGTTAAGAACAAACATAGACAACACGTTTTTTAAACTATTGATAAAAATGTACTGGATTGGAGGAGGAGGTCATATTTTTTCGTCTTCACCTAGAAAAAAAACACTATTACAATTAAATATTATTGAAATCAATGGCTGAAAATGGTTTCAAAATATGGGGGGGGCTTGATTTCCACCATTTTATAGAAAAGATGGATTATCAAAAGTACTTTTTGAAAATACAGTAAGTGTTTCTTTAAAAATTTATAGAGGGGCTCAAGCACCTTAGCCCCCCGCTATCTCGCCTCTTGATTGGAATGATTTAAAAATGAAGAATCATCCATAGGCTCCAGCAGGTTCCTCCACTATGTGGGGCTAATGCATATATTTAAGAGAATCAAAATTGTTGAAACATCTTTTGCTGGGCTTCCTTGCCTTGCTCTGCCTCGCTCTATGTAATTAGTAGCATCTTACATATGTATCATATTTCAGATAAGTTGCATGATTTTCGGTGATTTACTCAAGGTGTAAAAGCAAAGATATCAAGGTAAGAGTGTTAGTGGAATTCGTAGGATTTTCAATTAATATCTTCAATTCTACTAATGGATGTTTAGATTTGAAGCATGTCCTGTGAGAGACCACGTCATAAGGCAGTTGTGTAAGTAGATTTTTGGTAATAATCTAGTTATCCGTGAGGATTTTCAGTGCTGTTGGAATGAATTAAAGCAATCTTGTTTGCAAAAGGTTCTTTGGCTTTTTTAATACCACCAAGCTGTAATTCATGAAACTCAACTACTCACTGACGCATTTTTACGTATTTTGTGGTCTCAGACGTGCAAAATGGTGCAGTGATCTAGAGAATAACGCAGTACAGGGTTACAAGGTGTAAACGTCTCGAGTATAACAGATTCAAAACAAAGGAATCAAAACAAAGGAAAAATGAGACAACGAAATAAGTCTGTTTCTGACGACTCAGCGCAAAGAGGCAACACCAAAATCAAAAGTTTGCTTCACACAGAGTTGATCAGTATGAGCATTAAAATCTAGCTTGGAATCTAATGTTACACCAAGTAATTTTTCAATTTCAGATTCTAATATTTGCGAGGCACCAATATTTAGTGTACTTCCACAATTTTTTGCTCCGAAAATCATAAGGTGACTCTTTTCTTCATTTAGTTTCATGAAATTGTCAAAGAACCATTCTGAGAGTAGAAGTGTGTTTTTCTAATTTTTAAAGGCACTATCCTAAGGTTCTTATCTCCAAAATATTACGTGGTATCGTCTGCGTAATTGCATACTTTAGCATCATTCACTAGATAAAAATATCGTTGATAAAGATATTGAAGAGGATGGGCCCTAATACTGATCCCTATGGTACTCCTATTTTTTTTTTGAGTAACACAAGGTGCTGGATGTACCATTTACATTCACTCTTTGTCTCCTATCAGAAAGGTAGCTACATATCAAATTTAGAGCATTCCGACTAAATCCATAGGCATCTAGTTTTGCTAAGATTAGATCGTGATCTGCACTGTATCTTTATCAAGATATCCGGACAAAGAAAGAATGCAGGAAGACATTTGACTGGAGCTATAAACTTGAATTACCAAATACTGTCTGAGTTGCTTGTATTGCCTTTCGAGTTGAGATATTTTGGAAAAAGAGACTGTATAATCACATTAACCTTTTTAGATTTTCTTCGTTCCTCCATTTGTTCTCTCGATAACCCTCTCTCTCATATGTATGTCTTGCTGCAACAAAGTTCCACTTAATTTCTTCAGGCTTATTGCTCCTGTTCACTTCGGCTGGTTAGGTTTTTATCATATCTAAAAATGCACTTCAGGGGCCAACAAAACTTCGTTTGGCACTCCGTAGAATGTAGACGTCGGAAGAAAAACGTAAGCAGAAAATGTATAGCCAGATGTGGATAGAAAGGAACATAAAAATTTAAAGATACCTTTGTTTGGATCCTTGAGTTTGACCTATAAGCAACCAGGCTAGCCCCTTACGTAGCTTTAAGATTCTAGGAGAAAAAATGAGGGCGCAGAAGAAAACACACTCCGGCCCCCTTCCATACCTTATCAGTTGCTTTGGGGCTCAATCAGAATCGTTTGTTCCAGATTTCAGGGCGATCAAATTGTTTTTCTTCTTGAAAATGGCGATAAAGAAACGCAAAATAATCACCTGCATGTGTATTTTTGCAAAACTCGGTGAATTCAGCATTGCTAACACTCTGATTTAATTAGCCACACTGCCACAAACTCAATATCAGTGATGCAAACTCAAAATACAAATTCCATGCTCGTATCGAATAGTTTTGCAAACCATTTTCCATCGCACCAGCGTTTGATCTGTCAGTCATAAACGAGTAGACACGCCTATTTCTAAATCTTCTCGGTATCAAGAATATTTCACAGTTAAATAAGTTCTTATCTCTACGATTCGTGATTACAGAAAGGCATCCAAAGCTGTATTTTATCATCTCAATATCTTTAGCTGTGGATGTTATCGTTTCCTGTTTTTGAACGATTTATTATTGTTCATTTGCATTAAATTTTGGACAATCGAAGAATTCATAAAGATTCTCCTAAGCGTACGGGCAGGGAAATGAATAACAGTCCCTAGAATCGTTTGAATTAACCGCCAGTCAGACAAAACTCTGGCGCAAGTCATGAAGACACAGTAGGCCAGCGCGACCTCTTTGTTGCTCGTACACCAGTGCTTGCTTCAGTATCTAGACATTTAAGAGTACGCAGTTGGGGAAACAACTGAGAAAAACAGCAAACTAAACTTAATTCATCACTTGCAAAAGCTTAACAATTGCAAAAGCAATACCTGATGCAGCCCTTTCTTCAAATTCAGACTGCGAGTATTTCAAGACAAGGCGAAAGGAAACAAAATCTCCTAAAGTTGATGACATTTTATGAACCTCGAAATATTTGTAAGCTTTGCAATATCTGGTACCATGACATAAACGAAGATTCCTGCTATTCCAGCACAAATGCAGCTTTCTACACGTCTTTACTTCAACAAAACACAGCTAGATTAGAAAATGCAGGCTGCATTTCTACGAGTGTAATTTGCGTCTAAAATGCACTTTTGGCACTTGCAATAATTATTTCACATCGCATTTGTTGTGCATCGTCCTTATCACAAATCAACAGAGCCAATTGGCCTGAATTTCCACGATAAACAAAACACTGGTTAGGTTAACAAAAATAATTTCACACCAACGTAAAATCAATAGTGAAAATAGCAAACCTTTCCTTGTGCTATGAAAACACAATAGTTTGGACATGTTTCTCATCTCAAAGAGCAATCGTTGCAAAATTGAACGTTGAAGACCAAATCGTCATCAGACAAGCCCAAGTTTTAAGCATATATGTTGAAGAGTGTTTGCCTGCCTCCAAATATACTATCTTTGAGAACAGCTGACTGTGGTGACACAGATTAATTGACCAATAATCAGGATTTTACGGCTTTAAGCTGGGGGATTCATTCAAGCATAATTTAGAATAACTGACCGCATATATTTAAATGTACCTTAAAGCTTAAGAAATGATTATCAGACAATTTTTTATAATGCGACGCAAGATTGAATTAGGCTAACAATGGTGTCAAGTGCATCCATGATCGAGAAGCCCTTTGTGACATGCAAAATCTTTTTTAAAGACAAACCTTTGAGGATTCCCAGATATGATGATTATGATACATCAATCATGGCCAAATAATGACAGGGTTGATATCCCTTGAGTTTGATATCCCTCGAGGTTAATATCCCTAGAGGTTAATATCCCTAGAAGTTAATATCCCTAGAGGTTGATATCCCTGGAAGTTGATATCCCAGGAGGTTAATATCCCTCTAAGTGAATATCGTTAGAGGTTGATATCCCTAGAAGTTAATATCCCTAGAGGTTGATATCCCTGGAAGTTGATATCCCTGGAAGTTGATAATCCTCCAAGTGAATATCGTTAGAGGTTGACATCCGTAGAGGTTGATATCCCTGGAGGTTAATATCCCTAGAAGTTAATATCCCTAGAAGTTAATATCCCTGGAAGTTGATATCCCTGGAGGTTGATATCCCTGGAAGTTGATATCCCTGGAGGTTAATATCCCTAGAAGTTGATATCCCTGGAGGTTGATATCCCTGGAAGTTGATATCCCTCTAAGTGAATATCGTTAGAGGTTGACATCCGTAGAGGTTGATATCCCTGGAGGTTAATATCCCTAGAAGTTAATATCCCTGGAGGTTGATATCCCTGGAAGTTGATATCCAAGGAGGTTAATATCCCTCTAAGTGAATATCGTTAGAGGTTGATATCCCTAGAAGTTAATATCCCTAGAGGTTGATATCCCTGGAAGTTGATATCCCTGGAAGTTGATATCCCTCTAAGTGAATATCGTTAGAGGTTGACATCCGTAGAGGTTGATATCCCTGGAGGTAAATATCTCTAGAAGTTAAATTCCCTAGAAGTTAATATCCCTGGAAGTTGATATCCCTGGAGGTTGATATCCCTGGAAGTTGATATCCCTGGAGGTTGATATCCCTGGAAGTTGATATCCCTGGAGGTTAATATCCCTAGAAGTTGATATCCCTGGAGGTTGATATCCCTGGAAGTTGATATCCCAGGAGGTTGATATCCCTCTAAGTGAATATCGTTAGAGGTTGACATCCGTAGAGGTTGATATCCCTGGAGGTTAATATCCCTAGAAGTTAATATCCCTGGAGGTTGATATCCCTGGAAGTTGATATCCCAGGAGGTTGACATCCCTCTAAGTGAATATCGTTATAGGTTGATATCCCTGGAGGTTAATATCCGTAGAGGTTAATATCCCTGGAAGTTGATATCCCTGGAGGTTGATATCCCTGGAGGTTGATATCCCTGGAAGTTGATATCCCAGGAGGTTGATATCCCTCTAAGTGAATATCGTTAGAGGTTGACATCCGTAGAGGTTGATATCCCTGGAGGTTAATATCCCTAGAAGTTAATATCCCTGGAAGTTGATATCCCTGGAAGTTGATATCCCTGGAAGTTGATATCCCTGGAGGTTGATATCCCTCTAAGTGAATATCGTTATAGGTTGACATCCGTAGAGGTTGATATCCTTCATACTGTTATACTTTCCTTGTCCATTTATAAGAAACCAAGCAGGCTGTTCTTACAAACCACTTCGCCTTTTATCAGAATTAAAGCCAAAAAAACAACCTTGCATATTTGTTGAACTAATTAACTAAAAAATATTACAAGAATTATGAGATTACAATACGTCACACAATTGTAAATATATACAAACAGTTCACAGGTACAAAAATATTTGATAAAACACCGAGTATTTTTGTTTATAAATGTTCATATCAATTAGAGAACAAAATGACAGGGTGTGTCTTTGAGAACCAAATTATGGGGACATATAGGCTGGTGTTAGAGAACAACAAGACCCATATGGTTATCATTCAAGATTTTTTCCATTAAACTGCCATCTCCATTTTAATTTTTGGATGTGGTTTGTATCCCTCGAGATCAAAGTCTTCAAATTTGAAATCATCAATGTCTGTAATATTCCGCTTAAACTTCAAAGTAGGGAACGGTCTCGGCTCACGCTCGATCTAAGTAACAAAAGAGATGAACTAATTAACAAGTCAATTAAATAAACAAAAAAAATCTCGTAGGTAAAAAAATACATCTTCACAATTCATTGAAAAAATTGAGGTTAATAAAGATGAGGACGTTTTAACTGTTATCATTTATTTGGGAAGAAAGATCATATCTAAAGATAATGTTCTACGTGCCTACTGCTAATGAATTTTACATTTCTGGTTATACACCAATTCGACTTACATCTTCGTTTTGGAAATTTCTCCAAACTTGATTATACGACTTTTTTAAGCTAAGATTTGGTTTTATCGTCACAATTTTAGGCGGGATACCATTTTTCATATTGTTTGAGCTTGTATTTTGGTTTTTACGGAGAGATGAAGTTTGAAAACCTGTAAGAGATTTGACTGCAAAAATCGTTTCGGGGGGAACTTTACCCCCCTAGTTGCCAATCACGGTCAAATCCCATATAAAATTTTCATCTTTATGTCGTCATAAAATCAACATTGTGAGCAATATCATAATGAAAACTTACAAGTAGACTAAAATCATTGCTGTCAATCCGAATCTGAGGTCAAAAATTTTGTACAAAAGAATTCGAAGAATTTTTTAAAATGAGGCCGTAGGTCGAATTGGTGTATTGTAATCACTATTAGAGATTTCCCCCAAGGCATTGCAGGTTGAGTAAATCCGGAGATTGCCGCGCAAGTAATTGACAGGTCAGATAATCCCTGTACTCTGCCTTTGGGCATTTGCAGCCAACTGAAGAAACATGTGCAAGAATCTTCAACTACAGGTGTAGAATATTCTGTTAGGCTTACCAAAATCTCTATGACCTAATGAAGATTTCAACTCGAAACGTTGAACCAAATATTCATTTATTGTACAAAGTCGTTATTCTATTTTACTAAAATCTCGCAAGGAAGGAATACACTTTGTAAGTTCTAAGGGTCAGACGAGGCAAAACATTCAGACGAACTAAATTTCAAATGGCGTTCGATTCTCTCTTCACTTCTAAAAGGACACTTCTTCACGCCGCGCAATGAACAATACCAGAAGTTGGCTGGATAAATTTTGGGGGTGTCAGTGACTTTTAGTGAGCTGCTGTATTCTAAAGTTTATTGAACGTTGGATTAGCTTGCTAGTCTAGCACAATAAAGCAATTTTTCGTCTCTTCAAGCAGCGTACGAAGATATCAAAAAACTTAGCTGATCTGTAAAAGATCGCAAAACAAAATAAAAAAACAATCAACAATGTATGATGCGTAGATATTAGTAAAACATAGATTGTTGTTTTAACCCTCTTTTTAGTTTTATACAGCGTAAATCGACACAGCGTCTTCAAATCAAAAAGCCAAGTTTGAAACATAGCTATCTATCACAATTTTGCCAAAATGGTCCCAACGACAGTGCCCTCTATTGAAATAATAAATAAAAACTGGCCTAAGTAGACAAAAATTGGCAAAGAGATTACACCCGAGAGATAAAATACTCCTTTGAGGGGGCTGCAATGGTAGAATGTGCTTTGGGGAACCAAGTATTTTTGTGATGCAGTGGCTCGAATCGGTAAGTGTCGGCCCACTGCGGTGAAAGGCAACAGTGTTATCCAACTACACCAAAGAGACGGCAAAGTCAAAATGATCTAATCGTGAGAAGTATGTAGTGACCTGTTTACGTTAATTTTTCCCTACCATTCATCCCATCATTTCCCCATATAGCAGCACAGGCATCCTACAAGTCACTCTCATTTCACGCATTTGCTAATCCGTATTGTTTACTTAATCTTTGCCACGCTATTCAATTTCACAGCATTCGTATTAATTTTAGATATTCATTTCTGTATATAAGTATTTCTGTTTATAAGTATGTTAATTTTTAAGTAATTCTAGTTCAGAGTTCAGTTCAGCTATACAGGCAACCTACTGTCTCTCTTCTCTGGCTCCGTGTTCTCTGCACGTAAAATGAGACACGACACTGGTTGGAAATGACACGTAACCGATGGATGGATTTACTAGTGAACAAACGGCATCAAATAACAACACAACAATGCGCAATTCTCGTTACACTAAAAGTATAAAGAAGAACTTGCCAGTCACCAGTCTACGAGTAACTTAAGTGGTTTTCAAAACACTTCTTCAAAACGAAAGGAAAATAGAGACATAAAATAATATGATTTCAATAAAAATACTAAAAGCTGAGAAATACCTGAATTTTCAATGCATCGACATGATTTGCGTAAACATGAGCATCGCCAATTGTGTGTACAAAATCGCCAGGCTAAAATTCATAACCATTAACTCAGTAAACTGTTTTTGCCGCAGCAAGATTAAAAACCAAAACATGACGATTTAAAATAAAATAAATGGTTGTAATACAGGGTAAAGCTTATGAAGGAAGATCATATTCTGAGAGAAATGTGCGGAATTTAGTGAAACTATTATTTGACAAAATTTCGTGTTGGCATGAAAGCATTGAAATGGACTTCTAGAGTGACGATAATTTCATCAATCAAAAACTGAATCCCATAACGAATCGTTCGTCAGACTGGACCAGTCGTCACTCCGAATGCTCCACATTTGTCAGACTGTCTCATTGTTTATCAGGCTAATCTATTGTCTGTCAGGTCAGATTGGCCCTTCGTTTGCCAAGCTGGCTCATCGCTTGTCAAAGTGGCACATCGACCGTCCAAGTAGTTATTTCTTAAGTGAAAATACCCAAAGAAGGTACGAGGTACATTAAGGTGTGCAAAGAGTTGCGCACATAAATTTTTTGATCTACCATATATATTTTCAATTTTGTAGCGGAGATTTGCAAAAAGCCTTTATTGTTAAAAACAAGGTCCCTGGATGTACAATTTTATCAAACCAAAAAGAAACTCACGAAAAAACCTGGAATCGCAACCTCAGGGATACAGACTTATACCCCAGAGGTCGCCAAGCTTTCAACAACTATTGCACACAATCTTAATTTGAAGTTCTCTTAGAGGACATCTAGACTAAATTAAATATCAACATAAACTTTAAAAATTCGCATTTATGGGAGTTCAGCTTAATGAATTTAATTTATTGACAGTATTCAGTAATTGACATCAAAAGAAATCTGGCAATTTCCAATGGAAACATGCACGTGCCTCATAAAAAGCTCTCTTAGAGTTAAGCCAGACTAAATGAGATTAGACTCCAAGAACATTTTTCAAAGCAAAAAAAGATCGTTAAAACATTCAGCTGCCTTCGGTTAGCATCAAACACGAGATAGAATAAATAACTTCGTGACCTCCATTCAGGGGTTTTATGTTGCAGCATTCACGATTTGGCAACCATTCATGATATATTTAAAGTTGACTAGGTAAAGAAGAAGTCTTAAGTTCTTAACACGGCTGTCGTGGAAATACTTGTTCAGTAAAAACCCCATCAGTGTTTGATATGCGTTTCTCCCATATCAATAAATTGAGGTTACTAAAAGCTATTTAGTCAACCCCAGGTGAATCATGCTCATAGCTTGTGGGAAGGAGAAATACCATGGCAACGCAGCCATTGACTTTTGGGTCAAGCTTACTTTACCAAATAATGACCATATGCTTTATTCATGTTTTTAATCCATAAAATCAATCCTTTAGCTTAGAAACAGATTTGGAATCTAGTGTTAGAGAACTCAAAGAAACAGGACACTTTTTACTGTCTGGGTGCGTCCTTTTTCAAAGCAGAGCGCCATAGTCTTTTAAGGGGTCACTAGACCAGTTGCAAGCTGGAATAGGATAAGAGCAAAAATGCTATATATGATGTTATATTTGCATTATTGAATAAATAAATGTTACATACTGTTATTGTATAACATTATAATCCTTTGGTGTAGAAAAAATTTATGATTCTTATCTATGCTAATTTTTGCTAATTTCATTCGGCCATCATTTTTTCAGTAAAGTAAAGATAATTCCTTTATTGTTAAAGATTCCTTTATAGGCATTGCAATTTGAAAAAATATCTATTAAAAACACTGTTTCCATGGAAACAGCTGCCATCTTTGCTTAGATTAAAAAAGGCTCAATCTAAATTTAAGAACGTCGTTATGTTCACATGCACACCAAATTTCAAGATGATGGGTCACACTGTCGAAGAGCTGTTCTGTGCCAAAATTGATGTCCTGAGAAAATGGGCTTTAAAGTTGAAGACATAAATCTACAATGTTATTTGATGATAAGAATTGATTAATTAAATTTCGAAGCTGCTAGCAAAGTTTTTTCAGAACATTTGTATCACATTTTTACAACAAAAATGGTCAATGTCATTTTTAAAACACTTCTTGCTTCAAGTTTTTAATAAGTCCCCTCTCTTATAAGCCTGCAGAGCAAAGCAAAATCTTTAGGCAGAAGTAGAAAGAACTGTGGCAGGGGCGGCGCCAAGAAATTCAAAGTGAGGGGGCTCGAGTTGATAACATTATTAGACTAAAAAACCAACTTTTGAAAAACGCATTGAAATGCTTCACGATATTTTATGCCTATGATTTTATGGAGCACTCGTTATGCTAGCGATACATTGGAAGGCCGGCGAGAGGTTGTCGGGGACCTTAGGTATATCCAAAGAGGAGGCTTCTTTGCGAGCAGAAAATCTTTGCAACCACACCCTCTAGACTAGCTTTAGACTAGCTAGAAATACATTTCAGAATATTCCTTTGCGGTCCTCTTTTGCAAACATTCTTCTTTTTTTAAGGCATGGCTTTTTACGTTTGATTAATTCCAGTCTTAAAATGGAATTCCTTACTTTATGGAGAACCATAAACCCCTGCTTATTCCTTTGAAATAAAGCAATACTGTAAAAGGATTTATAGCACTATTTTTTCCTTCTATTTCTATTTCTTTTCTATTCTTCAAAAGCACTTTTTTTGCAAGAAAGTGGGGGGCCCCCCACCTGGCGCCACCCTACCATTCTGTGAGTTATTCTGCTTAATATCTCTTTAAATAGGCCCTTAGCTTACGTTTCGTTGCTATGTCTTTATCATTTAAATGTCTAGAAGACTAGAACAAGGGAGTTTGATCGAAAACCAAATCATTGTCCAAGGTGTGCGTTACAAGTTGCAATGTACAAGCAGCACTTTTTAAAAAGTGATCGCTAAAACCATTGTAGACTTTGAAAAAGTGTATACTTTGAGTAGACTTTGAATAACAACTCTATATTGATCTGGCAAGAAAGATGCCTCTAGCTACTTAATTCTAAATTTTCATGCAAAATAATGTAGCATTCTTTGATGCTATTGGTCTGGGAGTATAAACGTCGGACAGTGACCAAAATTAAAGGCAATCTGTCTCGTTGTGGATTGGTTAACAAGAACAATAGCTGGAACAATTGCCTAAACACGATTCCAGCGCTCCGCCATATTTTTTACAATGCGCTAAATTAAAGGAGGACTGGAAACAATAAAAATCCCTTTGTTCTTATAACCAATCAACGTCGTGACAGATTGCCTTTAAGCAGAAAATATTTATCCAGATGCGTAAGAGAAAGATTGGCGTGTTTGATTGGTTGCTCGGGAACAAAAAGAAATCCTTCAGTTTGTTGGGCAGAAATATCTTTTCTTCAGAAGAGGGAGGTTTTGTTTATCACAATGAAATTTTTAGCAACATTCTCTAAAGCTTCAAAAAATCTCAACTATTAGCAACAATATCTTAACTTTTAGGTTAACTGCAAAATTATTGCAAAACAAGCCATTTGTCTAATAATTTTCAAAAGCGAGGCAAAAAGTCTAAATTAAACCAAGTATATTCAATTTAAAGGTTTCAAAGTTTAGTAAAACCTTTTACTCCTTATATAAGCTAGGTGTCTTCTTAAGGTAATTTTAGGGTAATTTTAGGTTCTTAGGGTAATTTTGTAGGTGTTTTCTGACCACTTTATGCTTTGCTAAAAAGTAAAGGTGAATTTGGACCAGTGCCAGCATCAAAGAAGGTTAAATATCTTTAAATGCTTGCAGGAAATACATCTACTGAATGTACCTCTACAAAGATAAGAAAAGCAGGCAAGGCCCAGCGCCAATAGCACTATTGGGTAATGTCTTTAGTCACAGTTTTTGCAACCGGTACCAATTAACTGCTAAGTGCACAAGAAGAACATGTTATCATAGGTCAAATCATATGTATTTCAGCACTGCACTCTACAAACTTTGCAATGTCAAATTCATATGCTTTTAAAATTACAAACATACCTTTAAGTTGCAGACATGAGCAATCATGCAGGTGAGCAGAGAATAGCTGGCAATGTTGAATGGCACTCCAAGTCCCTAAAATAAAGTGATTCGTCTCAATTTGGTGGATGACCTTTTCAAATATTCCGCTCATCGATAAAATAATAGTATGAAGAATCAAATCCATTTAAAGGCTAGGAGATAATTGGCATTCTCAGCTGGAGAAGAAGCAATGAGGCATTTCCTAATACAGAGAAAACGAATATGTTTTTATTCCATGAAATCTAGTCTTTTGTGGACTGTACCAAAATGGAAAGAAGAATCCATACAAACAGACAAAACCAGCAAAAGATAATATATATAGAATAATAAAGAATTAAGGAAATCTTTATTTGTTTGCAAAACTCTTTGTTTCTGTCTGTATTTTACAGATCATAATCCCTCTGTATTTTCAAAATTATAAATGATAACAATAAATGATGTAAATATATCATGATGCAGTTGGTCCATGTTTTTGCCTTTTGTTCTCAGAGACTTTTTTAAACTACCAAATTAACATCCTCATTTTTGCAAATTCCCAAAAAAACTTGCTGGTACAGAAGCTATCTTTCATCAAAGAATGAATTTATAATAAGGATGCATTGTGCAGGGCCTCTTATGTGTGTTCATATGTTCATTGAATAGTTAATGTTCTTGCCTGCTGGATGAATAGCAAAACACAGCATTTCTAATATACTTAATTTTGTTATTGGGAAACTTGAATGCAAAAAGTATATAAATGACAATTTTTCTCCTTTTTCAATATTAGAAGATTTGATCTTCAAAAATAAACTGTACTGCAGTTGCTATGAAGTAGAAGGTCATAGCTAGGTTTTGTTAAGTAAAGAGCTGAATAAACAAAGGAAACTTACAATATCACCAGATCTCTGGTACATTTGACAAGAAAGTTCACCATCGCAAACATAAAATTGGACAAATGAATGGCATGGAGGTAAAGCCATTTTTGGTAAATCTAAGAGAAAAGCATGAAATATTAATTTAAGTCAGTTAAGCTTGATTATTGTGTCAGTTAAATGAGGGAGACGACTTTAAGTAAAATCCACTGCCCTTGCCCTACCACTCAATTAAAGCTTAATGTACAACAATGGAATCTGGTCATGGAGCAAATAATGCAATAACTACACAAAAAATTACAGTTTTACTTTACAAATTAAGTACAGGCAAGGATTCTAACACTGTACAGATTATATGAAGCTTGTTAAGAATACAAGATGCCAAAGTTGCTATGGATACATTTAGAAAAACACAGAACTTACCAACAGGGTTCCAAGCTGACATGATGATTCTCCTATCATCTGGATTGTTTTTTATCAATTTGATTACTTCTGCTAACTGATCAATTCCTTTGTTTTTATAATTTGCGTGCATGTCAGAGTATTCGGCACCAAAATGTCTCCACTGAAAGCCATAAACTGGGCCTAAGTCTCCTTCCTCTCTATGCCCAAGACCTAAATTAAATATTTGCCTAATTCACTCGCCTTTACTAGAAAAGACTCAATGCTTACTAATGTACTCGCAAGGAAAGAAATTATAGAATGGTACCCTTTTAACTTTACACAAAGAGTTGAAGTTTTCTTTTTGCAAACAGAACATTGCGCACATAATTAAACGAATGCTTGAATGTTGTAGAACCATTAACAAATAATGAATAGATTGATATGTTACAGCCCCGAATTCTGAACAATTAACAGTTACAAGGGGGAATGGGTTGAATGAATTGATTGCCTATTTCAAGTTTTCAAGGTGGAGGCATGATTAATCCAACTCTCTAAAGTTTGTGTGTAATTGTTTGATTCAAAGAATGTTCTGGTAACTGTCAAGTAATGTGTCATTGGTGTGATTATGTACCAACTGTTAAGTATAAAACTATAATCATAATCAGAACTTCTTTTTGTTATAAGGACTGGTACTACTAAGCTTTTACCACTGTGTTAATTGTCACCTTGCCATCTGTTTTCATTCTTGTGTGTTATTATAAAAATGCTATAAAATTTAGCCTATCTATACTCGTTTTATGCACTATTGTGGCTAGTGCAACACCAACCTCTTGCACAGCAAGTCTGAAAATACCAACTCAATTTGGAAAGCCTATGAAATAGATCAGGCTGGGTTAATGTAGATGGATTAGGGCTGGGTAAAGATGGATTACAGTCAGCACAGATGGATGTAGGCCCATTGCTGTTTTATTTCTAATGGTTGATGAGCAAATCTTTTTAGTTTTTTGTAAAAGGGAATTCTCTGTGCAATCTTCTTTTCTTAAATTCTTATGGAACTGAGAAGACAGTTTGTTTCATTTCAAGGATTGTGACATTTGTAAAAATGGTGTATGGCCAATTGTGTTTGATTAACTTAATTAACTAAAGAGAACAAAAAATATCTAACCTCGTCCTTCCAGAAACTCTTTTGATCCATTCGCATCCCAGATATGGACACCCTTTTCTGAAAGCTCTTTTGCATTTGTACTGCCTTTGATGAACCACAACAACTCCTCAGCTACTCCACGCCAAAAAACTCTCTTTGTTGTTAACAATGGGAAATTTTCTCGCAAACTGAATCGCATTTGGGTCCCAAAAACAGATATAGTACCAGTCCCTAGGAAATTATTGATCCATATAATATTAAGTAATGATATTTATCAGTAATGATTCCTAGCCCTAGTTCTTGCCTCTAAAATAAGTCCCCAATTTAGAATAATAATAACATTCTTTATAGTCTAGAGATGATAAATGACATTCCTTTAGGTGTATTGCAATGGGTTCAAGCAATCAAGAATTTATTAGCACTAAAATGAGTTAGATTCAGAAAACAATAAGTGCTTCAATTAATGATTACATTAAGTCTTTTTAATAGACTTTTTATGGATTTGGAATATCTTGTTTGTTCTACACACCAAAGAGTTTACATCATTGTATATAGATTATTGAGAACTATATCGCAGAGGAACAAGCAGTTAGCTCCGATGATAAACATTTACAAGATTATCAGTTATCATATAGTATACAGGGCCAGCGCCATTGATCTGAAACTGAAGAAGCCTGCAATGTAAAGGAGGTTTCCACTCACTCTTTTGAGCCCTAATAGTGACAAAGATGTTGCTGTCACTGTCCTACTTGTGGATTTTGATTCAATGTATTTATTCAGATTTACCCAACTATAACAATTCAAGCTGATTTTCAACTCTGATTCCACAGCCTGTGGTACGGGCCTTGGTATAAATAGAACTTTATTTATATAATAAATGATCTGCAAACAAGTTACCAAAGACATTACCGGTTCTATCATTCTTCTTCTTTCCATGACTTAAAACATGCTTTATCAAGTTGAGATATTGATGTTCATCATGATTGCTGGTTGTTTTAATTTCTGTTTTTGTGTTTGGCATTCCAGTCTTGCTACTTTTCAAGGAATTAGCAGTCAGCATTTTAATGCTTTGAATTTTCGTTTCTATAAAAGGAAAATGAATCGAAAACGTTCATTCATAAGTGATTTAGATAAGACATTTTGATTTATATATGTCCTCTCTTGGAAAGTTATAGATAGATAAGATGAGTTAGAGAAAATGACGGTACTCCAGCTTTCTGTGTATGAATCAAGAAAATAACACTCCAATTGCAACGCGTATGAACAGTGGAAGAGTGTTCCAAAGTTTCGAACCAAAGTATTCAACTTCTCAACGTGAACTTAACGACAACAGCAGAAGTGTTGCGAATCTATATCGTGTGATTCAAAATACTGTGCCTACAGATTAAAAAGAAATTTAAGGAATTCCTGCAAAATTAGCATCCTTTCCCGAAGCACGATCACTAGGAAGACCAGCATTATATGTAATTTAATCTTTACTTTTTCTTTTTTAACTTAGTAGCTGATAGAGTTTCTGTGTATAAATATGATAAAATGAAAATGAATGGCGATTGTATTGATTGCGATAACAAGTTGCTGTGATGCTAAGTTTCACAGCAAACGTGATCAACAGTTTGAACTATGAACAGAATAAAAGTACTTTCAATATTTCCAATTAACATCCATCAATATTTCCAATTTCTAATATAATTTCTGCAAAAAACGTTCAACCTACCTGTTTATCTAACACGATTACAAGGAGGTCTGTGAGTTGTGTGACGGAAAGCAACAATCTTGGCGCCAAAATTGTTACCGTCTTTCCCGCCAAAATATGTACATGCGCAGAAACAGCCAGGCAGGGATCGCGGGCGCAAGATAAAAAACTTCGTCAGTTAAATTTTCGGCTGATAAACTTCGTCGAAAAAAATTTCGGACAACTTTCTAGAATTTCGTCGTGACAGATTTTTAACACAGATATAGCAACAAATCTTAACAGGCAAAACCATACAGGTTGCTTTATATTCAATCTCATAGCAGGTACGGACCTCGTGGATATTTGGGGGCCTGAGCATCCGCTTGGAACTTGGCCCAACAGGCAGTTTTTTTACACAGAACTGCATGTTAGGAAAACCAAGTTAAAGCGGAATATAGACTAAGGTGGGGTCAAAAAAGATGCTTTTAGTACTCTAAGAGTAGCTACTATATAGTCATTATCTAGGCCTTTATGGTAAGGAAGTTTTTAAAAAGTATGATTAAAAATAAAAGTGAATATAGATATAAGATTCGGAAAATTTATCTGGAAATTTTGCTCTCTGTGAATTTCAAAATTTGGGTTGAAAGGTGCAAATACTTTGAACGAATGAAATAAATAGTACAGTTGAGTATAAAAATACAGAGGTGGGATCGTTTGCACCGGCAACAAAAGACAGTTGATAGTTAGAACAGTAGCGAATCCAGGGTTGTAAGATTGGGTGGGGGGAGGGGCAATGGCGAGTCGAGCAAAGGAAAGATTGGGGTCCATGCTCTTTTGAACACCAGTGAGACTTTTTCAAAGAGATGTTTTGTCTTTTTGGGGGGTAAGCGTCGCCTCCTTTTTCTTGTCACCCCCTTGCTACGCCACTGAGTTAGAACTATTTTTATCGAAAGATGGTGAAAACGAAGTTAGTTTAAGAAATGATGATGCCTACGATAAATATAATTATGAAGATGATGTAAATGAGGAAAATGACGCATAGACTAAAAGGATACATAAATTTGATTTATGACCTAACGTGATAGATTTTCTATGCGAATTCACAACAATCTTAAATGCAAAAAAAATTCTTAGTGACCAAATTTCGTCTCATTTTGAATTTAGTATAAGAAAATTTCGTCAAAATATTTGTCCGAAATTTTGTCACGACGAAATTGTTTCTCATCAAATTTTTCTCATCAAACTTATCATCATCAAACTTATCATCATCAAACTTATCATCATCAAATTATGGCTGGGGCGGCTTTGCTTTGAATGGTTTTAGGTTGTATCTCAATGTAGCGTAGTGTTTATTGGTAAGGCGTGTTGTAGTGTTATGTTGTGTTCTTTTGTTAGTTGATTAAGAGATCATTGTTAAAATTCATTGTAAGAGCCATTCATAGTAGGGTCTTTTGACTATGTGTCTTTTCCCGCTATGATTGGCTCAGCGTATTGTATTGTAGTTTCTTTTAATATCATATATATATGTAAAAAAAATTTTCTAGTTAATGTATATTTATTAATTGATATCGTTACAAGAATCTATTTTTATAACTTTACAAAGTGCATCATAACAAATTTTGCATCGCTAGAGGTATTTCATAATGTTCTTTCCGTGTATGTGGTCAAAAGTTAAAACTTATAAAAATATATTTTTGTGAGCAATTATGACTGTCATGTGACTCTACTTGACACTAATGGGGTGTCATAGATTCTAGAGGTGAGACAACGTTGCTTTGACATGCAGAAGTTTGAAAATTTTTGGAAACTTCATGGGCTCCGACAAAAGTTGAAAATTTGAGGGCCAAGGGAAAATTTAACACCCATAACAAAAGATCTTGAAAACAACTCTATTGTTTTGCAAAAAAGTGGGGGGGGCAAGGCCCCCCTTCGTCGGAGATCCCGAGCTTTAGAGAAAAACTTTCGATTTGCAATCCTCCTAGCATCAATAATTTGGCCATTGTTCAATTCTCTCCTCGTGTCATTGTTCAAAGAGTTAGAAGAATAACATTCGGTTAGGTTTCCACTATCGTACTAAATTTTCTCAGGTCAACGGACGTAGCTCACTCTTTTATCGGAAATGCAGCTATGTTTACCCAAAGATCGTACCTAAATGTAGACTACAGCTATGTACGCCTGTTCTACAAGATAAAAGTTTCAAGGGTGGCAACTTTCCCCGGCAGATTCCAATTAAAATGCAGTCTCTGATCCTATACACAGTGATTAGTTGGTGTGGTAGGATTGTCCCACCACACCCCATAATGGGTCCTCAGTGGCGTACCCAAGGGGAGGAATAGGGGGGTCTGGACCCCCCCCCCCACATTTCTAAAATATGGTCCTCGAGGGTTGTCCAGAAACGATGTAAAACTCATTGGGGGAGGGGGGGGGGTAGTATACTGTATGCTTGTGTCAATAACAATTGTAAAATACTTTGCTATTTACTGTAGCTAACATGAATCAAATAATGGGGGAAATTTTTCAAAAAGGGCGTTTACCCGCATTTGCAAGTGTTTGAAGGGCGTGGTTCAAAAAGATTTGATGGGGGCTGCGCCCCAGACCCCCCACTGCTACAGCCCTGGGTACGCCACTGTGTCCTTGTTTCCGAATATCTGCCCCACAATAGTGGCTTCAGAACTATCTATCATCCAGCTTTCTTTTTTGGGACCCAGGGTACACAAAACTGTTTATCATTTCTTCGGATGATTGTTCGGAAAAAGTAAGAAAACAAGGCAAACTTGGTTGTTGCATTTCAGTTTCTTTTGTTTTTTTGGCCCGCCTCGCGGCCGTTGACCGTGTGACCTCCACGTTTAAGGGCTATGTGAGGACCACGCCCCTTTGCCTAATTTCAGCGCTTTATACCAAATTTTATCTTTCCCAGGCAGACCTTCATTTGTACGAGTTTTCAGAAGAATTATCTGGACCGTCTTTTGACAAGAGTCATTTTGACACCCCCTGCCTGTGAAAATACGATATTACACCATTCAAAGGCAACTCTGTTCTAGCCTACAGCCGAAATTCCACTCATTTCTGCACTCAAAAAAAGAAAGTTTTACATTGTTTGTTAGGATTTCCATAGGTTTTGATCTGAACTGCCTTTCATCACACAAAGCAAATTAAACTTTAATGTTTCTCAAAACTTCTAGGGTCAAATACCCCTTCTGTTTCCTGTTCCAGCAAATATGACAATAAGAAAACATCTAAAAAGCTAACAATAGTCTGAAAAGGGACAGCTGCTGTTACCAACAATGACTGGTAGCAAAGCTATGGGGCTCTTGTTGTTATTGTTTTGGAAATGTTTGTTATTGTTTGAAAGATCTAAGCTGAAGAGACATGATAAAAGTCACTCTGATAACAAAGTAGAGGCCATAATAAAAGGATCGTGTGAATGAAATGAGGACAGCAAAGAGACAATTTCTATGTTACTATATTTAGCAATTTGAAAGGAATGTTGTTTGCAGTGTATAAATTCAAGGAAGCATGTGTGGTAATGTAACTGGACTGCAGTCTGCCCTTCCTTGCCCCCCCCCCAGTGACATCTTTCTATCATTTACTAGAACCTGAGACTACCATTTGAAGTCAAAGTCTCCTGACCCCCTTGCCCCACCCCCAGTGACATGTTTCCTTTATTTATTATAACCTAAGACTTCCATTTGAAAATCTATTAGCACTCAAGACTACCACTATTTATGCAAACTTGAAAGGAAACAAAATTAAATGGGCCAATGACATGGTCACATAATTAAGCTGGTTTAATAGGAAAAAAATTACAGCATATGATTTCAAGCAAGCATGGAGCGTATTTTAAATTTTGAGGAAATAAAAAGAAGCGTTTTCATTGATGCGAGTCCAGCAGTCCTTACTCAACCTTCAAGTCTGACATTGCCTTGTTGTTCAGAATTTCAATCAGGTATCCATCTGGATCTTTTATAAATGCAAGTCCCTTCATTCTCCCTGCATCTGGCTTTTTTGCAAAAGCAACCCCAAGCGATTCAAACCGTTCACAAGCCTTGTATACATCGGGAACCATCAACCCGATGTGACCAAATCCTCGAGGGTCCGAGTTCCCATTGTGGTATCCACTGAAGTTTGGATCCGATTCAGTACCCCAGTTATGAGTAAGCTCCAGCGTAGCTTTCCTGGAAAAAGCCCATTCTGTTCTCGCCTTTTTGTCCTCTGGAATATCTGCCTTATTTTCGAACCCCATAAAATACACCGTGAACTTCATCGACGGGACATCAAGTCTATGTAACAGCCTCATACCAAGCACCTTACTATAAAAGTTTAAAGATACTTCTGGGTCTTTGATTCGATACATGGTCTGTTGGAAAATATATTCTTGAGTACATGCGTCTGGCTCAACCAGGGCCGTAGACATTTTCTCTTCGTCAAGAGGAGCGTTGGCAGCCATCTTTTCTTCCTGATTGCTTCAACAACACTATCGTGTTGCAGCCTCGTTCAAGGTTTGCGGGCGACTACCGTTAGCGGTTCTCACCCTCGCCCGCCTCTCGAAACTCTACCAACAATGGGACTTCCTGTAGAATGGACCAAGATGGATGGTTGGAAAGAAGAAAACGACACTTATACAAATCAAGAAGGTAATACCCTAAAATAGCCCCGCCCCCACACTTTGGTATGTAAATCTGTTTCCGGATGTAAACCCTCCCAATATTAGACCAGGGCTTATATTTTTGAATTAAACATAAAATCACTGTTTTCTTACGAACACTAAAAATAAGAATGGCACATCGTTAAACAATTTATGTTTAACAGCAACACTGGCATAATGCCGTCGCAAGCCAGAACCGCAATGCACAGGCAGTAACGCAAATGTTCTGCGCATTCCTACAAAAGTACACTTGCTCAATCGCTTGCAAAAGGATGTCGCTAAAAGAGAAACCAAGAAGCTACAGACAATAAACATGTCCTTTCATTACACTTTCGATAATTAATACAAAACATGACAGTACAGGTACAAAAAATCTATTTACAGGGTAATGCGTAACTATCGTTTGCTTTAAAATAATCAATCACATTAACGTTTGTGCCAAAAACACTGTCGAAGCAAACGTATTGTTGGACAAGAAACATGATGTTTGGACAGAGAGAACTGGGTTATTTTCAGACAAGGTGAACAATTACGTCACATTTTTAACGTATACATGATTTGGAATAATTCAATCCTAGTCCGGGGGCCTTCGGGTATCTTCGCTTCATTGCTTCTAAGTTTTTCGACCAATTACCAAAAGAGCACTGACGTTTTTATAGGAAATGCAATACTTGATTTACGTTTGTAAGGCTTTGAAGAATGGCTTTAATCACCAGTCTGTTTCAAATGCTCGGAGGATTCTCTTAGACCGGTTCAGGTTTACTCAAGCCGGTGCTACAGGAATTGAAACTTTATAAAATGTCATAAATGGTGTCGGGGGTTATTTTTTAAACGAAACCCTAAATAGAATGGGGCAGTTAATTGAAAAAGCAAATGTGTATGATTGGTTACGGATACTGCGAAGTCAGGTGGACACAACGGAAGGCCGGGTGGATGGATCGGAAGGCCGGACCGGTACAGTGGAAAGCGTGATCAGGAGGGGACACTTCACTAGAAGAGTGGAAAACAGAGGGCCGGATTTAAACACTGAAAGGCTGAGCCGGGTCAGCGCCATAATCTCTTCATCAGAAAACTTCCATAAAATAAGGGAAAGAACGAAGGAGACAAACTAAACAGTCTCTCTTCAAAAACCTAAACCGGCCTCGCAATCACCCCCAGTTTTGACACTATATACATTGCTTTTAGATACATTATATACACGGTAATATTAGGCTTGATAAATCATTTGAAACAAAGAATTAAGTTCTTGAAATTTAATACTAAAAACCAATTGGTTTTATTTTATGCTGTTATCGAAACCGTTTTCATTTCAAGCAAAACCATTAATCTACAAATCGCAATGCCAAATATTTCTTTAGTCTGCTTCGGACAAGAGAAAGGGGAAGAATAGGGGATAGGGTACGTTTGAAACTATCAACAGAAAGGCTGGTATGAATAACATGAAAAAGATAGATAAGTTGATAATTGCAAACAGATATCAACCATTTACATGTAACTGACAGATCCACAGCTGAATCAATCAATCTTAATCACCAAAAAGCCTTTCTTGACATCTGTGCTTACGACGAGGGGTTGGACGGCTGCCTTTTGAGGAAAGTCAGGAGATGGTCACAAAAGAGGTCCATTTCTCAATGAAACCTGCTCTAGGCCTGCTTCAGTATCTCAAGGGGGGTCAAGAGGAAAACATCTATCGAGAATTTCTCCAGTGCATTCTTGGGTACAATAACATTTAGGGTACAACAAATTTTCACTAGAGATTATGACAACACATGAAACAAGGGTTTTTCTCTTGATTTTTCTCTGATTATCAATTTCGCTTCCTACTGCACTCTGTAATTAACACGTGATAGTAGACAAAAACCCACTGCGCAGTGCAATATCCTATCCAAATTGTGGAGCAAAAGCATGCAATAGCAAGACTTATAGCACGTGGAGTATGGAGCACGTGACAAATTACACGACCAAAAGAGAGGCATTCGAGCATATTTGATCCAAGCTCTGTTGATGATTATCCCCATTGAGTAGTCAAATCTCGGCCGAATCTCCTTGGTCTGCATCCAATAGTCTGGTCCACACGATCTGACCATATTCCAAGTAGGGATGGTATCCCACACGATATGTTCCACGCAATTCACATCTGACTTGTCGGAGATGGCGGAGGCGGGTACTGCTGTACACTTCTAACGGTACCTGCCGGGGAAGGCGGACGGGTATCATTCTCTGAAAGCGCGGCCCCCTCTGACAGATACATTGTACAAGGGGTGGGGGGCGGAGCAAATTGATCATACTCAGTGTCTACGAACAGCTCATTAAAATCTGATGCGAGACTATTCTGCCTCTGAGTTAACTGCGACTTGGGCAAAAGTTCTGCACCCTCTGCAAAGTCTGTTGAAACTGGCGAGGAAAGTCGCGGCATCCTTCGGTGATGGCGCTTTGAGCGACTCCGATGAGACCGATGCGAATGTCTGTGCGCCCTGTGGCGTTCTATCTCCCACTCTGAATAATACAAATAGTCTGAGTCTTTCCCCGTATCCGAGTAGGTCGGGGTGGGAGGAGGTGGACCGTTCTCCATATAATTGTAACTCGGGTTTGGCATTGTTCCCAATGACGTCATAGAACAATGACTGCAAGAAAAGCAAGTTGCCACAGACGGGGCAGGGGCCCTGGTTGGCTCTGCTTTGTTTTCACTTATAGTCGACAGTACTCTTTCTGTTAATAAAGAGGGGGGTGGGTTTGCTGGCAAGGGTGTAAAATTCGTGGTCAATGTCGCATTGGAAGTGCCAGTCAAGTTACGGTTGTAAAGCTCACTTCTTTGTGACACGTGTACATCAGATACGTATGTAGACACCGACGACTTGCTACCTTCGAAGTCATCAATACTCATTTCTGGACTATTTTTGGCGATTCGCGGCACAGGAACACGGCCAAGATCTATGTGCTGCTGCATTTTTGGCTTAGATTTCTGATACCGCCACCAAAACACCAGCCCAACTACCAACAGAAGAATACTGACTATTATCCCCGATACGATTCCAGCCAAGACTTTCATGTGACTTGTCTTCTTCTCAGCTGTTTCTATCCCAGTTGCATTCCCTAAAAATGGCCAAAGGAACATTGAAAAACCAGAGACTTCCATGTAATAATAGGAGTAATGAGTTTCATCCTTAAAAGGTTATTTACATACAACGAAAGATGTAGATAAATGGGATAAAGATAAATGGGGGTCTAGCTCTGGGCTCTAAAACTTCGGGTACAGATATTCGTGAACTCAAGGCTGTGATTACGTCAAAGAAGAATAAAATATTGGAACTAGCCTGGTATTGATGCACAAAGTGTCGGGTTCTCGTCAGTATTGTCTCCACAGTCGTTGATACGGTCGCACTTTTTGCCAATTTTTATGCATTTTTTATTGGCGCAAGAAAAATGTGTCATCTTTGGACATACTAGAAAATAAAACAGGAAAAAATGAAAAAAGTGAAACATGCCTTTCTATTAAACAGCTGCTTTAAAAAAGGTTTCAGCGAAACGATTTAAAAACTTCTGTTTAGAAATGTGGTTCATCAAAAAGACATAAATTTTGAAAATGAATTTTAAGACCTTAAATCTCGGGGGGGGGGGGGGGGGTACCTTAACATGTTTGAAGGTACAGGGACGTGCCATTATTTAGGGGTACCTTTTCTTCTGAAAAGTGCGGAATTATCGGTACTAATTTTTGCAATTTGTGCGAAACTATGGGTACCATTTGAAGAAATGTGCAGAATTATGGGTACCATTTTGTGGAAATATTGCAAAATTATTAGGAGGGAGATTCAGCATTAACAAAATGAATGTCCAGTTAGAAATTAAAGTATGAAATATGTGTAATACTGAGATTTTGGGGCATACGACATGCAAAATTTGGTTGATGAGTTTTCATGTGCTTTAAACACTTTCTTTGCTCTGCAGAATAATGGGTATAGTTTTCATCATGTTTGCGGAATTATGGGTCACATTTTTTCAAATATTTGCGGAATTATGGGTCCAAAATTCTAACCAAAATGGCATGTCCCCGTCCAAAACTAGGCATAGTTTACCCCCCGAGCCTTAAATAAAATGATTTAAGAAACCATCAAATTAAAAACATTAAAATTGAGAGGCTCTAAAAGTGGTACAAAAATTATCATAATTTTTCTAGTGTGATTTAAGGCAATAAAAAGAAGCTTAACGATATTGCTATTATGATAGAAACCTTGTTGTGGACTTATTAGTACAAAATGACAGAAAAATAAAACATTTACCATAACGACAGAACTAAACGACAGTAACAAGTAACTAAACGACTGAAAGCAACTGAAAACTGCTGGATGTAAAGATAGCTCATCAGATGTTAACTTACAGCATCCGTCTTCGTCCCTGCCATCGGGGCAGTCTTGGACGCCATCGCATTCACGTTCCTTTTCAATGCAGCCACTCTGGCAGTCAAAGTGGATCAGCAAATCACAAGTTGGCGGCTTACCTAGAAAGATAAATACCAAAGATCAGAATAGCAAATAGATCAAGCATAAAAATATTTAGAAGAGAATTGCATCGGGCGAGGTTTGACACGCAGTCACTTGTAAAGCAGTCCCCTCGATTGATGAGTCTACCGTGTATAATAAATAAAAAATGATACGAATGAAGCCGTTCTCCCGTGCTCCCTAGATCAAAGTTATCATATCATTTCAGCAGCTATCTGCTACTCACTTAGACCCATGACACTAACTGCCAAACGCCAAATGCTACATTACTACACTTCACAATAACAAGATACAAGAAACATATAGCAATATTGAAAATATTTCAAGACTGTGTTGATACATAGTACAATATTAGCATGTTGCAATATCATTAAAAGGACGCGGAATAACACAGGCTCAAAAAGAGAGAGGGTGTCCTGGGACATCATCTCTGCAGCTAATAAAAAAAGCGCATAAAAATAAACCCAATTAAAGTGAACATGATGCGAACACTTATATATTGAACAAGAAAACATGTCTAATAAAAACACAAATATAAAATCAGCGCTTTAAATTAATCACGCTTACTAGTCAAATACTAACATTGACATGAAAAAAATTATAAATCGCAGTTGCAGAAAATTAATTTCATAAAGCAAGTAGCGAAACTACAGTATTGTTTTGTAACAAATGGAAAGTATAATATGAATTTTATCTTTTTACAGGTTTTGTGTGACAGAGCCCTGTCCTTTTTTCGCTTCAATGAATGGTTGTTTCCTGAGCCGTTTGTAGGTATGATGAGAATAATTGGTAAACGTTGCTCGGTTTGGGAACGTTCCTTTACTTTTGTGAATTCTACTGGCTCAGATCAGAAATTAAAGCATCCTTACATTGTATTCTCAAACGGATCTAACTTTCTAAAATACACCCAGATGTATGAACTAGTATTTCAGAGGCCCAACAAGCGGAATCCTTCGTTTGAGCTGTGATATTTAACAAGGCGTGGGTGCTAATCTAGAAATTCTGTGATGTCCTGTTGCTGTATAATTCGTTGCCCCAACCCCATTTTTCTGGTGGAAAAATACGAAACATGAATGCGAAATTTGTTGGACTCACATGTATCTTTGCTTTCGTCTGATTTATCCTTGCAGTCGGGTTTTTTATCACACTTTTTGCTCTCTGGAATACACGCATCGTCAGACTCGCACCGGAACTCGTCATTCTTGCACTTTTTGGTGTCTGCAAAAAATAATATAAGTCTGTAAAAGGTATGCCCTTTATAGTGACAAAAAAATTCAAATACATTCCGATTTCAATCTCTTGAGGTTGATTGAGAAGAAGTATGGTCTCTCCACTTAGGCCTAGTACACAATACAGATCGTTACTGAGCAGGGCGACTCGTATGCAAAGAAAACAAATATATATATAATTCTGACCAGCTGTTTCTGCACTACAGTTCTGTACAACAAATCTGTGGTCACACAAAAGAAATTTAAAGCTGCTTGAATCAGTTGTATAAAACGGTTAATAATCAGATTATTATTCCATCGTCAACCTTCCCCCCTTCCCCGTCCCCCCTTCCCTTTTCCTCTTTCTCCTTCCTCTCCTCTTCCGACGGAACCGTTAGAAAAAAAGAAACAGCAAGGTAATAAATATGCTTCCTTACTTTTGCATGTCCGTTTGTCAGCTGGATCAAGAAGATAATCCACTGGGCAGGCGCATTTTCTCTCGTACGTTACAAGTTCAGTGGATTGGCTCTTCTTCCGCGACGCGAAACAAATATGACTGCAGTCACCGTTGTTATTCGAACAGGGATGATCTAAAAGGGTGAAAGATATAGATTACTTTGCATAATCACAACAAGACGCAAGTATAATAACCACCTTGGGAAAAATCGGGATAGATGTTTTCAAATGACTAGGCCCATAAATATGTCAACAGCGAAGGAGCATTCTATACCGGGTCAGCCTGTTTGTGTGATGTTTATATTTTCTGGGTTAGTTCGTCTGTGGTAGTGTTAATTTAGATGGGAATTTTTATGACTACGCTTAGCGATAAAATAAACTAAAATTCATTTGAAAAAACATGGATGAGATTAAAAGCATCTTGATAATTTTGTCACCACCATATATCATCTTCCTGGCCTTGGAACGACGTTAGGATGCAACTAACGAACTGGGAACATCGGTACAAAAAACATACCGCTACTTCGGGTTTTATCAATTGCTTCCACATCTGCCAAATTGCTGAATTTTCCATGAATTTCTACAACAGGACCACTCTTCTTCTTGTTGGCCCTATACATCATCTCTGTATCGCTGTCCACGCAATACACGAAATCACCATGCACTGTAAGTGCTTGAGGCTTTAACAGTCCGTCCAAGACGACAGAAAAACGGCCCTGGCCTACAATGTGAAAAAAATTAATAAGATGTTAAGCCAACGGGTATTTCAATAAGGGGCTGCGTTAAGAATATCACAGTTTACAGACCGCTTGACACTTGGTATTTTGTTCCTGTTAATGGGCTTGTTGTTCCTGTTCTGTCGCACTTAAGACGGGCCTGTTGCTCCTTTCGGGAAGGTAAAATGATAAGAGGAACTATGGCGTAGTTTCGACAGCGCGTTATGGGCGCAGCGAATTAAATTCAATTAGATGCGCTCAAAATGCGCCCGTAGAGCGCTTCAATTCATTGTTTGCTTTTAGACAGCGAAGTGAATTGAATTGATTCATATTTTGATTCATAACGCGCTGATAATGCGCCCAAATGAGCGCATTATGAGCGGATTCAATTATTTGATTCGCTCTCGGATTTAGTCAGCGAATTAAGAGCGCATTAAATTGACACTCACAATATTTTATGGTCAATAATTTAATTCGCTGCGTCCATAAAGCGCTGTCTAAACTACGCCTATGATATGTTTCTATTATAAACAACGATGAAGTACACTTGCTGCTATAAAATGCTGTTCTATATATTTAACAAATGGATATACCTGAAAACAGCACTGACTCAATCTTGCGCTTGTATGTGTCAATCCAATATAGTCTTCGTTCAACGTGATCAATAGCCAAGTCACCTGGCTTGCCATCTCTGAAACTTACAAGGGTCAGGAAATTTGTGCCATCCATCGTCGACTTCTCGATTGTCGGGCTATCCACCATGTTTGTCCAAAACAAACAACTAAAGGGAAAACATTTTTTTCAAATAAAGAGTAACATGGAAATAATGTTTTGGAACAAGAAACTGCACTCATATTGATGATTTTGGCATTGGCTTGGCATTACATCAAATCTGAATTCAAATTGTCTTTCTTTCGTATTGTGACACATCTCTTACGTCCACTGCGGGCATGTGTCTCGACAGCTTGCAAGATTTCCTTTCACGTGTCAAATAGCTTACCTCATTTTGCAACGGTTATCGTTAGGTTTGTTATTTTGAACGTAAAAACTCTCCGCCTAGTAATTCTAGATAATTTCACATTTTTGTATAAATAAATTTTGTGAAGGAAAAGGAAATAAAATTAGAATTGTACACATGCGAGAAACAGTCTATACGAAAATCGACTCTTGAGATGGCACAAAAATTAAGAAATCATAGAACTGATCCTCCGTAATCTTAGGAAACTGCTCAAAAATAATTCTATCAAAGAAAAAGTGGAAATGACTATGTTAGACGATTAGGTACCAAGTTTCTGTTCAATTGACATATGTTGGTAATGACATATATATATGAAGAGAAGGACTCCTTGGGACTCATTCGGTGTTCTATTCTATGCTATCTTATGTTGCACGTTTTTTGGGACTTTGTAAAGTAGCTATTTAGCATTTAGTACTTGAAAACCCTTTTAGAGACTTTAAGTATGAAAAATCTTAATATCCTACAAAAAGTAACCGTATACTGGTCTTCAAATTCACGATTTTGGTATATAGAAAGAAGTATTATGCAACGATTCACAGTTAAAAACATAATGAAAAAATGCTAGCAACCACTAATCTTATCAAAAACAGAATTGCGGAGTAAAATGAGGATGACGGTAATAGTTAATGGAGAAAAATATTTAAACTGGTTAATTAATTTCAAAATTAAAATGGAAGATGCATGCACCATGTTACCCCTTCCCCAAACTAAATTACTTCTACGTACCCTTCCTCCGAAGAAACCACAATGTTCCTTGGCCGATAACCTTTCTTTTTCTCAAATATAACAGTTGGTATTTTGTCTCCTTTGAAAAGAAGAAAGTTGATATTGTCAGCCTCACTGTCTGTCCAATACATGCTACCGGCATATGAATCCACTGTCAGATCATATGGATTACCGCGATTTTCTCGTCCGTCATATATCTTATGGTAATTACTTCCGTCTTCCATTGCAGATTCAATAGATTTCGTCTCAGATTCGATCCAATAAATCGATCCAGATCTGAAGTCGAAATCTATTTTTGTGACGTCTTCATAACTGGGTATTGGCAGAACTAAATCGGGATTATCTTTAGTGGCGAATGACACCCGACGAATGTTATTTTTCTGACTAAACAGCAAGAACGTCGTTGGAGCTGTAAAATAGAGGTATCGATGTTAAAAAATGAACAGCAAAAATATTATCTAGTTTGAAGAGTAATTAATTAGAAGCAAGAACCGACTGCTGCTTTCAAGAAACCATTCTAGATTCTGCGAGCGCCATATATAAAAGGGCCTTCACCGCAAGGGTACAGGACAGTTACAATTCTGTAAAATATTTATAGAATGCACTCTGCACATCAACGATAGGCCACACATCACTTAAACTGTATGGCTGATTCATTTGATAATGCAAAACACTAAATATCACAATAAGTTTGTGTCTCGGCATAAACGTACAATATCCAGTCTGTGGGCTCTACATATCTACGATAGGCCACGCATCATGTCAAGGATACGGAAACCGGAGCACCGAACTCCAAATGGAACGTTAGCAAGAGACTGTTGTATAACTCATTAAATGAAAATTCAGGGGATCGCTGTAATTCATCGGGAAAAAAAGACTTGCTTGTATACACCCCCCCCCCAGTTGTTTTTCTCTTTTCTCTGACGCAAGCAATTTGAAATTGTCCAAAGACAAAAAGACGATGGGACGAAATGGCTTATGAAAACGAATGCAACTTACCTCGACAAGACTTAGCATCGTCATTAAGTATGTAATGAGTTGGGCATCCACACGTGTAATTCTGTTTGTCCAGCGCAAAGCACAGATGACTACAGCCATGCTTGTTACTTGCGCATGCGTTAGTGCCTGAAGGGGATATAACATTACATATTAAAACACACAATAGTAGCATAACAAATACTCACTATCAGACGGTTAGATTAGGGTTGCACAGACGTTCAGATCAGGTGTTTTCAGGTGTTTATTTTAGGGGGTGAACCAGACACTAGTTTAGGGGTGTCCAGATTCTTGAATTAGATGTGTCTAGACATTTAGATTAGGGTTGTACTTAGATTTGGGGGTAATCCAAACACAAGATTAGAGGTGTACAGATTCTTCGATTTATGGTATCTAGACATTTAGATTAGTTTAAATGCGTTCTGAAACTCCACAATAGACCACCCAAAACCCATAGAGTTTCTCTAATTCATTTCAAATAGCCTTTAAAACATAGCTTAGAGAAGAAACAGCTTAGAGAGGAAACGAACTTGAGTAGCTAGCGGCCTAACAGACTAATCTGAGTAGCTTGTGACATAACGTTCTAATGAGTAGCTAGTGGCCTAATGAACTAATTTCCTGATTGCTGTTTGAGCATGCAAGCAGGATAAACCAATGAAAGATAAAAAACACAAGCAAAAACATACCAGTCTGCCTGCTTTTATGATAAGTCAGCAGATCCATGACAAACTCAAGATTATTCAGTATTCTGGTTCTGTTCTGGCCAGTGTCTTTGTCGGCTCGCCCCACAGACTTGGTTTTCCAGTCACCAAAATAAATCGACCTGTTATACAGGGTAAGAGCTTGTGGATTGGCAACATTCGTTAGCAACTTTTTCCTATTCTTGCCATTGAAATCAATACGCTCAATTGTGTGGACTAGACTGTCGGCGAAGTACAGCCAGTTGTTCTCGTAATCAAGTGTCATTGATGTCACGTGTCCTAGATCATCAATAACCGTTCTGCGTTCTTTCCCATCCAGTCTGGCTTCTTCGATTCTATAGCCCCCATTCCAGGCAGAACACCAATAAATATGGCTGCAACATAGAAAAGCAAAGAAATGAGCGAAGAAAATAATTTAATTTGCCTGCCTGCATGTTAATGATTGTACATATTGTGTTGAACACCAGAAACGCTTAATCAAAGGCATAATTTTGTATCATTACCAACCAAATATTTTTTGGATATCGCTGAACTACTTCGTGTAAGCAACATTATGCATAGCGAATGTCGATATTACACTGTTTTCGAGATAAAAAGGACTTGATAGAGAGTAGTACTCACAACACCGTTGTTATACAAACTTACACTAACTACCATCGTTATTACGTTGTCATTACGTTTCCTTAACTCTACTGCACATATCAAATAAGCGTGCAGCTTACCCATTATGTGGATTGACAGCAAGATCTTTGGGGCTGTCAATATTCTCCCACAACAAAACACGGCGATTACGTCCATCAAGACGAGAAACCTCTATCCTATGGGCGGCTGCATCGCTCCAATATATGTTCTTTGCAATCCAGTCTACAGATATAGAGATTGGCATTTCTAGCCCATGCCTTATTACTGTCTTCAAACCAGAACCGTTTATATGTGCACTTTTTATCTCTTTAAAGCGGCCAGTGCCAGAAAGATACATCCTCTCCTCGCTCCTCTTAATGTCCCTAAAGCGTCCAGTATCGGACCAGTAAATTCTTTCTTCGCTGAGGTCAAAATCCAATGCATTGGCCTCTTGCACTCCAGCCAATGGTATCTTGATGTCCTGCTTATAAATATCAAGAGTGATTCTACGGATGTCGTCTCGCTGCATGATTAGGAGAAAACCAGCCGGAACTACAAAAACGAAATAAGAATGATAAATGATTAGAATTGGAAAAGAATGGGGACGCTAAGGCAGAGGCGCTGTTCAGTCCCTGAGCGAAAAATCGCAGGGAGGTAGAATCGAAAAAGGAAACCAGGAACACAGCAATGTGAATTTTCTTTTCTTCCAGTGTAAAAATGCATTAAAACAAAATAGTTGTTGCAATCAGCTCGGGGCTTTGGAAACTAATTCTTTTAGGATATTGCAAGAGTGGTTCTTCCAACGAAGGCATTTACACAGTGCCCTTCTGTCTGTCCTATTTAAAAAGTTAAAAAGGCGCGGTGTAACCTATTTATTCTTAAATATGGTGGGGTTCTTTAAGAGACAGTGTCCCCTTAATGGCTGTTCCCTTTAAAATACTTGATGATTGTGAGTGCTCGTAACTGTAAGGCCGCTCTCAGCTTAAGGTACTACATCTGCGTGTCCTATACGCCCATACAAACCAACCTGAATTTTAGCTCTACAGTTCGCGCGCGGTACGTACATTAAAGAAGGAAAGAAACAGGTATTGGCAACCAATGGTATCTTAAGAAAGTGCGTGTGTATGAATTGTCTTAACATGCGAGTTCAAGCGGAGTTTTACCTTATGGGTCAACAAACGTCCTAACGTAGCACCCGTTATACAAAAGAAGTCTAATGTATTATAAGCAATTCATGTAAATCTTACCAATACACGTCTTCTCGTCTTTATCAAGCTCCATTCCCAGAGGACAGGAGCATTTAGCTTTAGACAAAGTGAAAAAGCACAGGTGACTGCAGTGGTTGTTGTTGTACTGGCAAGGGTTGTTTCCATAAATTAAGCCTCTTTCTGTTGCCTTGATACCCATCAGATCAGGCTGGTCTTTCAATATCTGTAAGTATAACGAATTTTTTTACATTTAGCAACTGAAGCGAAAACTATAACAAAAATGCATAAGGTCATTTTATAACATTTTCTATATTGAATTATCAATAAGCCCTTTCTCTAATAAGCCCCTCTCTTTTAAGCCTCCCACTCCAGGACTAAAATAAGAAAGCACCCTCTTAGGTTGCATAGAGCTGTTGCGGGAAATATAGAGACATTATCCTGGTCAACTCTTGTTTTGTAACCCCAGCCCTTCACACATTGCTGCGTTCTATCTTGACGGGGATAAAGAATCACTGAATAGAACATGAATCGCTTGAATCACTGAATGAATCGCTTGAACACATATTCAGGTATTTGATACTTCTCCGGCATACAGAAATACTATAAACATCACAATGCATGACCATATATTTCAGTAAAACGTTACCTCAACTTCCTTTAAAATATGTTTATTCGCTTTGGATAGCTTTCTGTATTGCCAATCCGTCCAAAATATATCTTCCCCAAGTATCGAGACACCAAAGACGTGTGGCAGTTTCTTTATCAAAACTTTCTTGTTGGTACCATCAAGATTAACTGAAGATATTTCGTCTGTTCCAGCATCCCCCCAATACAACTTCCTTTCGACGTAGTCAATAGCGATGCCATTAGGCCATTTTATACTTGTGTTCACGAGCACCTTTCTGTTCATTCCATCTAGATCAGCACGCTCAATTTTCGGATACACGCCCCAGTCTGACCAGTATAGATACCTGAAGTTCAATAAAATTTTCACGATTATAAGCTAATAACACATATAGTAAAAAACATTTGTGAAGATGTGTTAAGATGATTATTTAAAAAACCAATTAACTGAGAAACCCTTTAGAAGATTCAGAGCTAAATATATAGGCATACCGAGCGACAGGGTTTTCCAATTTTTCTTAAAAAATATTACGGGCGGTCCCACGTCCGTTGATACTAATCCTCTAATGTCTATTTTGATAACACGCGCGTAGGCTGCAAGCACGCTCTGATGACACTCTACAAATGCTTCTAAGTATAATAACAAAAAGCACTCTCACCCTTCAGCTGGGTCTACCACTATTGCCCGTGGCTCGTCGATGTCAGTTTCAATCAAAATTTTTCTCGACGTTCCATTGGCTCTTGCAACTTCGATCCTCGCCGGTGCGAGCTGGTGCTCACCGGCATCTGTCCAATAGAGATTGCGCGCGATCCAATCAAACGCCAAACCATCAGGCGTCTGTACATCGTAATCCGCAATGACCTGAGTGTTAGTGCCGTTCGGGTGCGCTCTCATGATGCACTTCTTGTCGTTATCAGCCCAATACACGTAATCTTCGACTATGTCATAATCTACAGTAAACGCATTCCAGATGCCCCTTAGTGGCAGGACGACATCTGCATACTGATCAACATCAAGTGAGACGATACGGATGTCAGCCTTCCTTGCAACGACAATGAACTTCTCCAGCGCTTCAAAAAACAAAAGGCAAAGTCAATGCGGCCATGAACAGTTTCTACCGAAACACCCCCGTCACTACAATCAAAGACCGTGTGAAATGAACTGGGAAATCACTATTGCACAAGTTCTTAAACTGCATGGACGGGGGATGCCTCAATAATAAATGATTTGCCAATGATTGTCTTCTCAACCAACCTCATTTGAATAGCAAATACATAATTTCTTTGCAGGAGTCCATAAAGGACGTGTACCTTATACCCTTAACCATTATGAAGGGAAGAATATTTAGCAAGAAGTAGGCTTACCTTTCTCGCAAGTCTTGCCATCGCTTCGTAGCCGAATACCAGTAGGGCAAGCACAAGAGTACCCATTTGGTCGAAGCAGACAAAGATGGCTGCAACCTCCGTTGTTTTTGTGACAATCAGTGGTAACTAGAAGATATAGAGAGATCATCATCATCAGGTTCCATCTTCTATCAGAAGGATGACCCTCCAACTATCCCAAAATCTGAGTTTTGGTTTGGTGTCATGGTCATAGATAAAACTAAGGGGCTAGTAGTAAAGATGGGCCCCCAGAACCACCTCTACAGTGTTTTTAAAGGGACACTATCCCTCTTTCCAGGAGTTAATTTGTAAAAAAAAGAAAGATAATGTAGATTTCCAAACCTAGCTTCGGGGCAAAACAGTAATCTAAGTAAAAACAGTAATTACAGCATCTGATATCGGGTTGAAAGAAAATTATTACAATTATGACAAAATTTCTATTCAGAAAAACCATTTAAATAAAAACTGCTTGTCGGTGCCTCCACGAACACAAGCAAGCAACTGGGGTACTCTTTCGACTATCAAGGTGCAGAACACCTCTTTCGCCTCTATCCTATAAACATCCATGTTATGTCTTATCATCTTTCTTCAGTTTTAAATGTGAGTTTAAGTTAATGTTGTATTTAATGTATTTAGTTGTATAATTATTCTTTATAATTGAAATAAGGTTAGCTTAATAATCTTCTAAAACAACTGAAACTAAACCATATTAATCTACGTTCACATTTCAGTGAAAATCAGTACCTATTGACAAAATACGGGACAAAAAGTGTCGAGATTTTGCAACCCAACGTCTCCCAGAAAAATACTGATTTAAAGAGAGAGACACTGAGAGGTTCCAATATGTATATAACTTCAAGTTACACATTTAGGGGTTTGCCCTAACAGCTGTGTCCAGTGTGGGGAATTCTTAAGTCGTCTCGGAGGAGGGGGAGGGGGGGGGGGCTAATAAAAGATGTTAAATTCATCCTTTGAAAAACATTGTAAAGTGCCTCGCTTGTCCATTCTCGTTGACCTTGTGAATTATAATGTCCAAAAATCATGTAATTTTGTAGTGTGTGGTAGATCGATTAAATTGCCAAAGTTGTCAGGATGACTGCGTATTCGAGGTGGGGATTAAAAATTCTACTTCAAGGATGAGGGCTAATTAGAGGGGGCTATAAGAGAATGGGGTTATTTGAGTGGGGGATATATGTATGAATGGGGGCCAATTTTGGGGTTTATGGTATATACTGTAGTGCACAACTACAATCTTGATATTTTCTTACCACTTGGTTGACGTTCCTCTGACAGGGCGACAAGTCCCATTGGCGAATGAATATTTCCAAGCACGCTTTCAAAAGTGCCATTGCTCTTGTTGCACGAATTGATTTGTGGGGCTTTCCAATCAGCCCAATACAACATGTCCCCAGAAATGGTCAATGAAAACGGGTGTCGTAGATTAACGTGTCGAAGAACGGTTTTACGGTCCTTTCCATTATAATCCATACTGTAAATTCCCGCATACTCCGACCTCGCATCAACCCAGTACACTGTGTATGTCGTCATATCGATAGCCAGAGAGTTAGGCCACGAAATGTCTTTGTTTATCAGTACTTTATGATCAGTGCCGTCCATATTGGCACGCTTGATCATTGGTCTGCCACCCCAATCACTCCAGTACATGTACCTTTAAAAACAAAATACATACGTCAGTTTTCATTCTATTTTGTGTTATTCCTAAATATTCACACAGGCTGCATATTTCAGAAAAATTTAATGACTTTTCAAAATTACTTTTTTACAAAAGCCTAGATTTCAGCAAACGATACAAGGCAGAATGAGTAAATTACCATTGATTCCAAGGGAGTGTCCGCAACGGCTAAATTGATAATTTACAACATACAAAATCAATCCTGGGATCTCAGAAAGTGGAGGAAAGGGTAAGGCCATGGTGAGTTTATCAACAACCTATTGAATTCAATGAAAGCAGTATAATAGTTTGCTATAAAACGTTTAAATGATTAAATAAAGCATTTCCTATTTTCGTACTCCTTTTCGGACCAATTACTGGTCAACGGGACGCACATTTTCTTTTACTGCAGAGGAAGAAAAATATCAGAGCAATCCAAAAGCAAAACTTATACGAATTCAAAATTTTTAAAGTGGAAGCAAAAAAAATTGTTGAGATAAAGCGCCCCGCGGGCCGGATAAAAACTTGCTGCGGACCGAAGTTGGCCCGCGGGCCGGAGTTTAAGAATGGCTGGTCTAGAGCTTGAACGCTCATCGAGCATAGCAAAAAGGACATTAGGTATGGTGGGACAACGTCGCTTTTTAGATCAGTTAAGACAGACAAAGTCTTAATCCCAAGTTTATCCACTGAACCAGCAAAAGGAGCCATGACTAGCCAAGTTTTCCTACATATGCCATGGCTACATGTAGGATTTCTGGGTAATGATTGCAAACACGATTTGGGCCTAAATGCAGTCTTGATTGACGAGAGAATATTTTAGACAACACATGTAACGTCTTAAGTGCGGAATACATTTAATACCATGATAAACAGACGGAATTGAAGACATCCCATTGTCACTTAGGGAGCCAACCCCCAAGAGTGAATTTTTGTAATACTTTTAAATCTAGCATTTGACGATATTTTGCTCTCCGGGTATAGTGAAACGGTTGCTAAAATCTTGTCCCACAACAGGATCAATTAATCTAAAACAGGGAGTATATAATCACAATACCAACCCAAAGGAGGGTAACGCTTCAAATTTGCACCAGGCAAAAAAAAATTTATACGAGCAACTTTGCAGACCCGAGTAGGCTATCAAAATAAAAAGTGATCAAACAGAAATCTCGTGACCCCGACTCAATCACAAAAGGTAACTCAATGCTTTCGTTTATCAGTTGTTAAGAAATCAAATTGGATTACCTCAATAAATATGCTAGATAAAAAGGGATGAAAATTCGCTTATAGACTGCTTGTTAGGAACTCGCACCGAAGTGCACTATTGTTGAAGACACAGTGTGGCTAGTCAGTGCTTAATTCACGGAATGATAAGGAAAGGACTTGACGCCAATCGAAAACTTGGCATAAAAATTGATAAACAAATAAATAACTTGCTAAAATGAGAAGTTCTCACCTCAGCCTCGAATTCAAGCAAATTAACGCCTTAATCTTTCAGGAATGAACAAGTTACATAAGAATCATTGCTCCTTTTCACACGATACTGGAATTGGTTACATATTTGGACTCGTGTAAAGGCGCGAATACAATATGCCGTCGCTACAGATCTCTTCCTTAGTCTTCGGTTAAACAAAAATCTTTAGGAATCCTTAAAGACACATTGCTAACAATGAGCCTTTGCGAGGGTGGCAAATTATCCAGGCGACGATCCAAACAATGGCAGTAAACTTCTATGGATTGATTTCAGACTGTCTGAAAATGCATTATGGGATGCTTGCGTAGCGCAATGGCTCATTGTTAGCAATGAGTCTTTAAAGGCAATTGACAAAATGAAAAATACTGGGGCCCAGCTCTTTCAAGATTGAGCCTTAAAGGCAATCGACAGGTACTAAAGGGGCTTATGGCATCTGCCAATCAATATTAGCCAATCAATAACCGTGTGAGTGGAATCACACTCGCTGATTGGTCAAAGAGAAACATTTAAAACATAAACTTGGCTTTTGCGGTTGTACTTATCCAAGTTTATATATAATCAAGATAAAAAAATATTGATATTACTGAGGCTGAAAATTGTAAGAAAAGCTCAGATAACATTGAGCATTAATGTATTCTAGAATTGTGTACATTTTGAGCCGAATTATTCTCATAAACTACATTCTTACAGAAAGTGCGTATACCCTAAGTTAAGAACCACGGCGAAGGTGTACAATTACAAACATTACCGCGAAGAAGGAGGTGAAAGAAAACGTTCCAAATTTCTGTCTGGGTGTCAAAACGACCTTGGTACTATGTGTGACCAAACACAAATTATAAATGATCTTTATCACTGGATATTGGTTTTAAAATCTCTTCTTGCTGGTAATAAACCGCGTGTCAGTATTAATATTTAAATCGAGGCTCTTGCTAATTGAAAAACGTATTCTCCAGAAAATACAAAACAGTGCGATTCCATTCGCCGTTAAATACGGTCGCCCGTCCCATTTAAGGGAATTAGATGCCCTGCTGGCTTAACATTGGCCAATGAAAAGAAAGGCAAGACATATTCAGGAGACATACCAAAAACCTGTTTTCACGATTGTTGTGCTTTAACGATCTTAACTAGTTGATGATTTTGGTTAAGACAATAACTGATGGCAATGAGAGGATGGTGATAGATTAAGGCGCTTGCGGCGTTTATGATTAATGATAATGATAATAATAATGTTCGATTATGGTGATAGTGATAGTGATAATGATTAATAGCGATGGGATGATTTGGGTACGGTGATGAAAATGATTGCGTTTATGATTAATGCTAATGATCATGATTGACGATGGTGATAATTAAAATGATTAATAGCGATTAAATGATTTGGGTACGGTGATGGCAATAAATGATGAAGGTGATTGCGTTTATTATTGATGATAATGATCGATTGTGGTGATAACGATTTTGATAAATAGCGATGAGATGATTGGGGTCGGCGATAGCGATAAATGATGAAGGTGATTGCGTTTATTATTGATGATAATGATCGATTGTGATGCTAATGATAATGATAGATGGCGATTATGATGATGACGACGATTGATTATGATGCTAAGAATTATGATAAATGGTGAATAGTAAAACAATATGAAAGACGACTTGTCGTGCAAAACAGGGACCAAAGGCTGACGGCCGACAGTAAGCCGTCGAAAATCACCCGCTGAATGAAACAAAGGAACATCTGAATTGAATAATATTCACTGTTTATCAAAATAGGTAGTCTTTGGTTTCAGGATGAATGGCTGGAACAACTTGCTTTCTTTCTATTATTGTTTTTAAAGGAATAATACTTAGCTAAAACACGATTTTGAAAACAAAATCAATAAATCAACAAAGATGGGAAGCTGCAAAATATCTTTAAACATAATTGCATTTGATGTCAAGCGTCTTAGGCCAACCCGAAGACAGTGGAGAAGGAAGAATTTTTCATATTTCTTCATGTCCTAAACCAATATTGTGAATGCCACAAGTTTGAACACGAACAAGTTGACCTCCTAAGATAGGAATTCTCCTCTTTTATACTCTGATATCCGGAATATGTTATCGAAAAATAAAACGGGAAATTTAAATATTGCTGTTATCAAAACAAGAAAACAACAGCCAAGAAGAGAGGACATAAGAAATGCATATTAGGACAATAAACTTTCTTTCATCTTAATAAAAACCATAGGAAAGGCAATCGTGGGAACTGATATTCATTTGGGAAAAATAGAATCATCAATTTCTGTTATGAATATTTCGTTTTTTAGTCGAAATTCCAGAAAGCGGGTTAGAGGCCTAAAGCAGGGCCATAACAAGGGAAGGGAGTGAGAGGCTAAGAAGAGAGGGATTTGAGATTAAGATTTTTACACTGATCTTTTCATAAGAAACTCACTGTGAGAAACGAGTAACGGACAGGAAAAAGAAAGAAACTCTAGTACTCGAAGAAAAAATTAGAAACAATCAGACTTTGAATAAACCCCAGGACTTCGAAATTTTGCGAAAGTTAATCAACATATGGATTGACTTATCACAATTAGGTACTTATGTCAAGGAAACGAACAAACAAGCATATAACAGCGAGTACGGGGGGGGGGTGAAAATGGGGGTAGCCTCCTACACAACTTAAGATTTTTGACGAGGAGAATGATTTTTGTTTGGAAAGTTTCTTAATATTCTCTTTAATACCAAATGTCAAACAGCCACCTTTTATAAATCGTAACATGAGATAAGGTAAAATAGAATTAAACAGGAAATAATTTACTAATCGTCGAACAAATCATTGCCACTACCATATTTTGAAGAAGGAATTTCGAAAAGCTTCTGAAAATTGAGGGTGCTTGGTACTATGGTTACTTAATTTTTTGGTCTTCTTAGGACTCCGTTTCTAATAGACGGTTTCGTATAAAAAACGAGTGTAATGTGGACTTCTTAAAACGTTGAAATGCTGCTTGCTTTCTAAAATTGATCCCATTTTACCATTATCACTTGCCACAATCTGACCACCAGATGTCTTCGCGCTGTTTTTCACTAAACCGAATGACTCCTTAAAGTTTTCAAAACACCGCATGAAACACGATTATCACCCGAGATCCGCACGTAAAGACGACAAAATAAGACCATCCAATAAAATAAGACCATCCACGAATCAATGTCATCGCCAGTGCAAGTACTACCAGATGAAAGCTAAATTTCCGATCAAGTGGAATTTTTGGTATAGATCAATATAAATTTTGAAAATAGAAATTTTGGTATATATCAGTTTAACCAGAACTCGTGATCAAAATTTTTATAGGGGACGTAATTGTGATCAACGAATGGAGTTGGACATTCTCATTCAGCACGGTAATTGCGGTTTTATCACTTATATAAATATATATATATATGTATGTTTTAATCTTTATATCATCATAAATCTGTAAAATATGCACACAAGAAATGAAATATTGCAATTAGACAAAAAATGGCGCTAAACCTGATTGTTTGGAGCTATTTCCAAAACGAGACCGTAAACTGAACTCTTATTGTTGGGGCTGCGAAAAAACCAGTCTTGGTCGTCAAAGCGCATGTGATTCAAATGGTCAATGCGCATGCGTAAAAAAAGACTAATTCAATGCAAATACTCTCTGACCCTAAGAAGTGAGTTGCGTCACTCATTGAAGTCACTGTCCTGTCCTTATCCCCAACAATTTAACTGCGCGGATGCATTGTGATCTGGCTGTACTAAGGCTACACTAAAAACTCACCCTTTCTGTGGCAGCAATGCGAGTGCTCTAGGCTGGTCGAGGTTTGTGTCGATGAGTAGTTTTCTGTGCGAACCATCGAAATTTGCTAGCTCGATCCTCTTTCTATGATCGTCAGTCCAATACAACTTTTTCGTCACCCAATCGACCGCGATCACGGTTGGGCGGCCTGTTCGTGCATCGATAACAACCTTCGGGGATTTCTTTTTCTTTCGCAAACTGAAACTCCTTATTTCATTAACATCAGCAATTTCTGTGAAGAAAACTTTCTGCGACCGCCAGTCGAAGTCGACGGACACAACGCCCTGTAGTCCTCCAAGCAGCGTCGTCTCATTTTCTGGAACTCCAATCTCGAATTTGCGAATGTCAAGTTTATTTGCATAAATGATGCTTGGCTGCTCCCCTGTATAATAAAAGGTTCTATATTATACACAGCTATTAGGCAAAGAATAATAAATGAACTGATACAGCTGAAAAGGTTTGTCAACGGTTTTAACATTGATCATCAAAAAGTAAAATCAGGCGTTAATTAGCGTTAATTAATCATGCAAATTAACGCATCCATCTCAACTTCGAAACAAGAAAGATTGTGTGAAGAATCACGTTATAGTCCGTATTAACAGATCTGATCGTTGAGTGATGATGGCTAGTGATGATTGATGATCAAAGTGATTATGATAATGACGATTATATAAAAACAATAGTGATTAGGATGATGACAATGCTAATAGAATTTATGACGATAATGACGATAATGATTATCCTGACGAGGACGATAATTGATGATAGCGATGACGGCTCACAAAAGTCATTATCCTAATGATTGATAATAATAACGGTACTAATGATTGTGACTGCGATAATGTCTCTTACAATGTTAATTAATTTTACGATGCCGATGATTGTGACTGGGAAAATGACGATTAGAATGTTGATTGATGATTACGATGTCAATGATTGGCACTGCGATAATGACAATTAGAATGTTGATTGATTATTACGTTGTCAATGATTGGCACTGCGATAATGACGATTAGAATGTTGATTGATGATTACGATGTCAATGATTGGCACTGCAATAATGACGATTAGAATGTTGATTGATTATTACGTTGTCAATGATTGGCACTGCGATAATGACGATTAGAATGTTGATTGATGATTACGATGTCAATGATTGGCACTGCGATAATGACGATTAGAATGTTGATTGATTATTACGTTGTCAATGATTGGCACTGCGATAATGACGATTAGAATGTTGATTGATTATTACGTTGTCAATGATTGGCACTGCGATAATGACGATTAGAATGTTGATTGATGATTATGATGTCAATGATTGGCACTACGATAATGACGATTAGAATGTTGATTGATTATTACGTTGTCAATGATTGGCACTGCGATAATGACGATTAGAATGTTGATTGATGATTACGATGTCAATGATTGGCACTGCGATAATGACGATTAGAATGTTGATTGATGATTATGATGTCAATGATTGGCACTGCGATAATGACGATTAGAATGTTGATTGATTATTACGATGTCAATGATTGGCACTGCGATAATGACGATTAGAATGTTGATTGATTATTACGATGTCAATGATTGACACTGCGATAATGACGATTAGAATGTTGATTGATGATTACGTTGTCAATGATTGTGACTCCGATAAAGATGATTAGAATGTTGATTGATGATTACGATGTCAATGATTGGCACTGCGATAATGACGATTAGAATGTTGATTGATGATTATGATGTCAATGATTGGCACTGCGATAATGACGATTAGAATGTTGATTGATTATTACGATGTCAATGATTGGCACTGCGATAATGACGATTAGAATGTTGATTGATTATTACGATGTCAATGATTGACACTGCGATAATGACGATTAGAATGTTGATTGATGATTACGTTGTCAATGATTGTGACTCCGATAAAGATGATTAGAATGTTGATTGATGATTACGATGTCAATGATTGGCACTGCGATAATGACGATTAGAATGTTGATTGATGATTATGATGTCAATGATTGGCACTGCGATAATGACGATTAGAATGTTGATTGATTATTACGATGTCAATGATTGGCACTGCGATAATGACGATTAGAATGTTGATTGATGATTATGATGTCAATGATTGGCACTGCGATAATGACGATTAGAATGTTGATTGATTATTACGATGTCAATGATTGACACTGCGATAATGACGATTAGAATGTTGATTGATTATTACGATGTCAATGATTGGCACTGCGATAATGACGATTAGAATGTTGATTGATGATTACGATGTCAATGATTGTGACTCCGATAAAGATGATTAGAATGTTGATTGATGATTACGATGTCAATGATTGTGACTCCGATAAAGATGATTAGAATGTTGATTGATGATTACGATGCCAATGATTGCAGATGTTTTGTACAATGACTTTGATGATGATTGGACGGTAATTGATGCTGATAGTAACGGTGAATGAAAACGATTATGTTAATGATGTTAAAGGCCAAGATGACGTGGTCAGCTACAGTTTGGACTTAATAAAATATTTTCAATAAACCATAATCATCGTTATGCTATGTTCCTAAGCGAACTTACGACGGCTGAAGGTCATGTCCAATGCCCTTTCGTTTACTAAAGACATTACATTTCAACCATATTCTATGAAAATCTCTTAAAAAGCATAAACGCGTAAAAATAAATAACCACAGAATAAAACAAATTCAAAGCGAGCGAAAACAATCGGGTTCTAAGTAGAACACAATGCACTGGAAGTATTTATTATCGTACTGTGATGGTAAATATGGCCTGTGAATGTATCCTTCATGTGACAAGACAAAACCATTGGCTTTTAACCGCAAAGAATAACGAAATGAGATGAGCGAAATAAGCGTAAGCACCATCTGATCAAGAATGCCTTTGACTGTGATATCCAAACCACAATCTATGTAGTTTTGCACAAACAGTCTAAAATTCTTAACGCGATAAATTGGATTGGGCTAAGGAGGGCATTTTTCGAACGACAATCTCAAGTTTAGTGAATTAACTTAGCCAAACCTTTCGGCATCGCCTGACACTCAATGGATGTGGGGCTATGGGCAAAAAAGGCGGCAAGCAACCTCAAAATCGGTCAGCACCCAGTAAAACCTCTGTACTCGGCACTCAACGCTTTACGGCAACTTGTAATAACTCAAAAACCCAACTTGAATAACAATGTAGGAATATAATTGTTTATAATAGCGAAAAGGTCTACACATCTAACTATCACAAAAACATCCCGATGAAAATACACTATGAAAAAATATTGCAAAATTTGAGCTTCACAATGATTAGGCTATGTAGGGAAAACAAGATTTGGTCTCCCTGTATGGTGTATACTGGAAGTGAAAAATAGGGGAGTGCATGGGCCATGGCTTTCGCTTAATACGAGCCCGCACCGAGCTCAGAAGGCGTGCATTTATTAAGAATGACGTCTGCAGTGGTTCAGACCTCACCACCAACACATAATAAAAATGTAACAAGAGACAAAACGAGCAAAAAAACTTCAAAATATGCCTTGATGGTTGTAGTGTCACAGGATAATTTAAATCTGAAATGAATTCAAATAAACCCATATTTCGGTTGACGCAACTTCCCTTTTGCTCTCCTTTACTTGCACAAACTTGGAAGACTGCCTTCGAAATTTGTAAACATTTTTGTAAAAGTCTCACTATTAATACCCTTTTTACAAAACACACTTAATTAGGACATTGAGGCTCGATTTGCTGAAAAACGAAGAACAGCGTAAGGACAGCCTCAGATGGAAAATCAAAAGAAAAAATAAAACTGACAAATGTTTCTAGTGTTTACAGGACAGAAAGATGATACCAGTTTATCATCTGAGCTACTAACAATATGTTGCAAAACGGCTATTTTGTGAACTCAGAAACATTAAATTCTATTTAGTAAATTTGTAGTAATCAAATGGAGAAAAATCAAAGTTCTGCTGTCAGTGGCGTCGCTTGATCTTCCAGACTAAGGGGGTGGAGGGGCATCAATAGAAAAATTTACCGACAAAGACATAAATCGAGAAGAGTTCTAACAGAAAAACTAAGGATTTTGCAGACAAACTGAATTTTGGGGGTGTTACACCCCCTACATCCCCCGGCTAGCTACGCCCGTCTGCTGCTCCAAACCAAAAAGGTCCTCAAAGTTCTGCTGTAGTAAGCTGTCGACCTCCGCTTTGATATTCCTACCTATGCCTCAATTCTTTCTATTCCAATAGAATACTGAAAGTTAAAACGGGGAAAAGGTTGAAACTCGTCTAGATGTCACTTCGCCGAATGACGTCCACTGTAATATCGTTTGAAGCCACCCAAGTCCATGCTCAATAATATGTCAATAAAAACTGAATACGCTCCACGTAATTTACAAAATCTGATTTCAAGATGCGATGGATGAATGCTAGCATACTGCTTAACTGGAAGTTTGCATAGAAAACTGACTAGATCGAAGTAAAGAAAGGTCCAATTTATGCATTTAACACACACGCATTTTTTATTCGATACAAAGGTCGACGTGTTCAATTTTTAAACGCTTTCGGAATTTCAAAACTTAAGCCACATTACCTTTATAACAGACAGACATTGGAATAATTTCAAGAGCCACAAGAACGGGCCTTAGAAATAACGAAAAACCTATGTAAGTAGACCGTTTGGGATCCCCATCGCTTAGAAACTTTAAATGATTGCAACAGATTTATTGCAACAGTCTGTGAACTATTGCATAAAGTGAATTCACTTCACAGCCATAAGAACGCGGTAAGATGTCCAGATCTAATGAATGGAGTTACTTAAAGAGACATCAAAGTCAATTATGGAAATGGGAACAGGTCTTGACCCTGGTTATGTTGGACAAAGTTAAGCCAAACCAAAATTTCAATTCTAGGAATGGGTCATTCAATGAGCTCGTTTATTTATCCAGGTTTAGCTGTAACTTGCGGTAGGCACTGGCCACTGGTGCTCATAAAAAGGATTGCCTAGCCCACTTTTGCCAATGACTGGGTTACCTAATGCACAAGCCAAAAATTATGTTTGTCTGTGCGGGACAAAGAAGGTTCTACTGGCTACTAAGCACACTCAACATTGCTTGTCTTGATCATAAACGTCTGGATCATAAAACGCCTGGTATAAGGCTGTGGACCTTTGTGTCTTGCGTGACATGGCATTTTGAAGCACAAACTCATCCACTGCAGAAAACCATATTTGCCTTTGCGACCTTAGAAAGGTTTCAATTGGTGCTGAGCATGCTCTGACTCATAAAATGTCTGGCATGAGGTTGTGGTGTATTGCGTCTTCGTGTTTTGTGACAAAAGCTTTTCTATGGCAGAAAATTTAAATAGGCACTGAAGGTTCAAATAGGTAGTGAGCACGCTCAATATTGCCTGCCTTTGATAATGATAATGATAATAATAAAAATAATAATAATAATAATAATAATATAAAATAATAACAAGAACAATAATAACCTCTTTTATTTACAGTTGGTTTGAGCAATAGTTAATATACATAGATAATTATGCAAAACTAATTAATACCAACTATTTATATACATGTGAAAAAAGTACAATGTTAATCTACCTATTTTCATATTTTACAGCTACATTTGTCTCCATACCAGGCATGTATGCCTTTCTTATTTTTTAAATTTGGCTACGTTTTCCACATTCTTTATCGTATCAGGCAAGGTGTCCGAGAGAATGCTCCTCCAGAATGACAATGAGTTTATCCCAAATGATATCGTTTTGGTAGGCGGAAGTTGCAGCGTATATTCTTATTCCTAAATTAAATTGATCAAAAAGGTTTGGCTCATAAAACCTCTGGCATGAGGTTGTGGTACTGTGTCTTTTTACACCTTGTGATTTGTGGCAGAAAACATATCCATGGAATCCTAAACCTGGCAAAAAATGACTTGCTAAGTAATCAGGTAGATAACAGAAAGGTCAGATGAGGACTCGCTAACCTCAGGCAAATGTACACATGTAAGTTAAAGAACCACAAGAATTTAAATGAGTTTGCTCAAAATTGAAGGAGAAGAAATCTATCAAATCTAGAACCGATCTAGTATTCTTGAATAAACATTGCCTGATTTCATTTTTATTGAGGACAAAGGAAAACTGATGTCACCATACTTAAATTTCAAATTAAGCTAAATATTTGATGCTATCAATAAATAAAATAATAGAAAACAATACCTTAAAACTTAAAAGCAGAGTCATTTTTCAATTGGACAAATTTGTAACAATGAAAAGTAAATGTATTTGTGAGCCCATTTCCAAAGCAAATTTGAATCATAACTACAGGAAATGGCATGTCTTTGTGAAATAAAGAGCAGTTTACCTACATTAAGTGAAATGTGTGACCTGCAATTAAATTAAATTCAGGTCTTGAGCAGAATTAATGTACTACTGGTAGTTACTTTGAAACAGCTTTAAAGGATTATCATTTTCATTTAATTAAAAATTCATTTGTATCTTTACTATCCATTTATTTGCGAGCTTTTAATATAATTAACCTAAGTAAAAACAGACATGTCGTAGGACAAAAAACCATGTTGATTGAAAACCAGAGCTGTGCACAACTTTGAACAAGGTTCCATTATCTTTGAGAGGACAAAGCTCTGAACAGTGGTTATTAAGTGACTATATGGTCTACAAGAGGACATAAACATGTTTTGGTCTATATATTCAAAAACTATTTTTAGATAAAACAATAAAACAAAATGCCAACATGCTTATTACTTGGGTAATTATAAGTTGATGATACTGTAAATGATTTGAAAAATACTGGTTGGTTTGTTCTTAAATCAATAGCTGGTGTTCAAGGAACTTTGATAAAGATACAGATAACCTGGCCAAACTGTTAGATCTTACAAGATTCAACAAACAGACGGTAATCGGAACATCATGGACTTTTCACAGCTCATGCAAGAAATGAAGTAACTATGGAAGACATAACTCAAGTTATGATTTGCAGGTGAAAGCATGATTCTGATGCAGCAGTTGCTAATTACTGTTGACAATTGAGCAAGTGTATTTTGCAGCAGCATTTTAGTAGGTGCTAACTTTATAGCCCAGTTGAAAATAGTGCATTATCACATTTGGTGACCTCGTTTTAGGCTGAAGGTCTCTGAAAGATGACAAATATTTAGCAGAGAGTTGACCATGTTTGGACTTATTCATCAATAAATTCTAAAGAAGTGGTTTTGCCAAACAGGTGCCATGGTTTGCCTTCAGTATTAACATGGTTTGTCAGTTGAGTATCAATAGTGGTAGAATGAACAGAATTTCTTTCTTTTAGGATGCAAAGCAATGCATACAATCAAAATGTCAAAGAACTAAAAAACTTTTTTTAATGTTCCTTCATAGCATAGATTCAAAAAACTGTTTATCAATGACAGACAACATTTTATTTACTTTTTTGTTTCTGAATGGTTCACCATCTGCCTTTACACTTGTTCTATTGTTCTTATCTATTGTATTTATTCTGCTTTTCTCACCTCAAGCTGGGCCTAGAAACTTTATTTATGCCGTTTAAATAGCTATTTTTTCCTTGCTTGAAAATGTGTTATCTTTTCTTCTTTTCTTTTGCATTCCTTATTTTTCCCCAAATGTATGTAATAGTTATTATAAAAGGCTTACAGTTAAACATCAAAGAAACTGTTTTTTAATTGAGAATCTAGTATTCGATATTTTAAAAAACTTAGGTGCTGTTGAATATATATAAAATATATGTATATATGAGTGGCTAGGAGCAATTTAGCCAGATGCACAATAAACTCTAGTTCTTACTTTCTGAGAAATAAAAAAAAATTCTAGCCTGCATGATGAAGCAATTTAGTACTCAATTTTCTTAAATATAAAAAAGGTGCTAAATACGTCTCCATGTTCATTTCAAACATGGAACACCTTGCCTTGATATTATGAATGCATTTTTAAATTTTAAACACACACAGGTATCAACAGCCATGGTTATAAGTTTTGCTTTTGACAGTAATAGCTTAAATGGTTTACCCCTGTGGAGAGTCAACTTAAGGGGTACTTAGGCACTAGGAAAGTATATAAAAGTAACTTTTAGATAATAATTAACCCCGAAATATTTAGAGAAGAATTCTTAATTCACTTGTGCATCTTCTTTTCTAGCAATTTTTTCCGAACATTCCAGAAAAATAAAAATCAATGATATTAAAGATTTACAATGAATTTTTGCCAGCCCTGCATTTAGGCATCACAGTCTACAATCCCTGTCATTGTCTACAATATCAAGAGATATTTTCTCTTGGTTCATGTTTTTTTAGTCATATAAATACCTTCAATTTTATATATAAATATGTAAACATGTGTGTAAAACGGCACCAGGCCTGCCCATAACACTTTTAACAGAAGAGCAGTAAACAGCTCTCCTATTTGTAGATAAATAAGAATAGAAACAAATGAAAAATTGATTTCAAGGAGAGCAATTTCCTTCTAAGAGCAATTTTGGAGAGCAATTTGTTGCTTCCCTCCAACATTTGAGGAGAGTCTGGGATGGAGCAAGAGCTATGGCTCTCCTCGTATGACCAGCCTGAACAGGATTGGTATTCAAAAGAGTATTTTAAACTCCTTCTTAAGTTGCTATCGAATAAGCTTATTGACATACGAATGGTAATAAATAAGGGGTTTAGAGAATAATTGTCCAAAACTGATATAACATAAGATAAATCTTCAAAAAAGGTCTTCTTACCAAGCCCTAGGCCAGAAAAAACTTTCTAATGGGGCTAAAACCACAAACAGTAACACAATGTATATATATGCAAACCCAACAATAACACTTTCACAAATTGAGAGACTATGGGAATGAGGATGTTACTTGTTTGTACCGGTATTCCTATTAGCTCAGAAGAATAACTGTTTTGAAAAATTTTGCAGACGCTAATGTTTAAAGATTATAACCTTTGCATTAGTTAATATATATTGCAAATGTGTGGTTCATACAAAATTTTCTGGCATGACAATTTTTTGGATAACTCTGAATTTTGCAGTAATATTTTTTCAGACAAAGTTTTGTCCCAATGTTTGTCGTGCTGGAAATGTTTGTAATTAATGTACTTACAAAATAAGGACTTACTATTCCTTGCTGATTTGAATCCTCTCTTATGGTCAGAATGAAAAAGGAAATAATCTAAGTTAGGTTCTAAAAGTTATAAAAAGTTTGAGTTTCCTTCGTGTTTTAATAGCACTTGACATTCACAAGATCCTCCGAAAATAAATTGTAAACAATGTTTAGTTTGGTTGAGAAAAACATTCCTCTTCTGAGACAATTCCCATTACTGTGTACATGAGACTTACATTTTTGAAGGGATACTGACTTTAGGATAAAACCACAAAAATGAAATTGTTATCTTTCATTGTCTCGACTGAAAGGTTTCAATGCAGTTGGCATAATAATGCCAAAACCCTTTCGAAACAGTACTTTATCTGGAAAATCTCTTCGCATGATTACACATTAACGCAAAATCATGCCACGGCTCTCAAAATTCATAAAACCTTACTTAACTTGGGGTTGAAACAAATTTCGATTTTGAGTTTTACAGCATAAAAAACTGAATTTCATAAAGATTGGACAAGGATGGTCCGCATGGATGTTTCATGCTAGCCCCTGAATGGGTAAATCAATCTCTGATCTGGTTTATAATGGGGTTTTACACAATTTTAAACGGCCTTCACTAAGTTTAACATGGGTTAAGCAAGTGGCTTAAAGACTGAACTTTTGAGCCTTCTTAAGAGGATGTGAAGAGAAGGACTGTTGGTAAATGCAATCAAAACAGAACTTGTATACTTGAGGATCTCTGTTGGTCATGTAAATAAATAAGTTCAGCTTGGAAGTTTTCAGAATTAAGCGCAAATATTCAGCTTTTAGTTGTAAAGGTCATAAGAAGTGCATACGAAAGATCTAGCCTAATTATGAATCAAAGCGACAGATCCTGGAGTCCAGTGGCTTGGATTGGAAGTACACGATGCGGTTCTGGAAAAGATTTCCACAGCGACACTTTTAAAAATTATACACTTTTTTCGCAAACAGTAATTCGCGCTAACTGACTAGCTTTCAGTTTTTATTCAAGTGAACGCTTGACATATGCCATCTTTAAACAAAACCAACGAAATTTCACATTTGGCAAGCTTGGAGGACAATCGCTTTGCAACCCAACATCAACATGCGAACACTAAGTCAACATTCCGCCAGCTAGGCACGAAAATCATCCAGACTTCAAACTGAAACACATAAATTCAATCTCAACATATACAGGTGAACAGGATGCAACAAAACCTATACTTTTCCAAACTCAGCTTGGAAAGGAAGACAAAGAGACGTTGAGCGCAATTGCTTCGACTTGATCGATAGACATTTCGTGATGTCATCTTGTTCAAGTTGTGTTGACAACGGACGAAGACGTTTTCCTTTCTGTTTTTAAGAAATCGAGACAACAGTTGAGCGAGTATCAGTATAAACCAATGAAAGAATCAATAAATGTTCCAAGTTCTTATCCCTAGGTGCTGCAATTTATCTGAATTTTACGATAAGCAAAAGCGTTTCTCCTACAGTTTCGACTGGCCGAAAACTGCTTTCCTACTCGAAAACCTGATAGGGAAACAGTTGACTCGAGCCATTTCGGTTAAAGATAACCAAATTTCAGCATAAATTGGTTGCAAATCTGTTGCAAAAGCTGATATGTAACGGATTATCGTAAGATACAGGAATGCCGAAAGTAACAAAGTTCCGGTGTGCCTTCTTCGGCGCCATGACATAAATGATTTAACTTACCGTAGGCCAGTGATGGAAGCCAGATGATAGTGGACAAGAATAAAACATAATTCATGCCGGACAGTGTTGTTGGATACCTCGATAAAATACCATTTCACTGCTTCATTCGATGGGCAGTAGAGCCAGCAAAGTCTCCACAACGTGTGAACCACAAGACTATGAGAAACTATTTGAAAAAACAGCCGAATAATGTCTTGAGCATGGTAATTACTTACACTCAAATCCGAATTCGCTTGATCGCGCAAGCACGCTATTAAATTACACCTGGGGAAGATAGAGCCCCTGCGCAGTAGCCGTGAGGCCCTTGGCCCTTCTAAACGTGATTGTATTAGACTGGACAATTTTAACCTAAATATAAACACTTTTTTAAAAGAATACCCATTTTTTGCCAAATCTCGATATTCTTGAAAACAATTGATTTTTAGCCTAAGATCGTTCTTAAATCATTCTTGTACGAGGTGTATTTTCGCTCAAACGAAAACAATTCAAATCTTTTTTATGTGTTGCTTCATCATAAAATTAAAGAACAGCAGAACAGAACGACAAATGTGGTATTAAAATACAAAATCTAGTCGCTGAGTAACATTATAGAGTTAATCACAGAATGAATGAGTGCATTTCAAAGTGTAATGTATAAACAGTGTGAATGTTACAGCTCTTTGCTTTTCGAGAAAACTGAGATAAATTAACAAATTAAATCTTGATGAAGCTTGAGCCTGGTATTTTTCTTGAATTATTTTTGAATCTTTGCGATTTTGAGCCTCAATATTTCCAAGACTATATTTTTATAAAAAATGTGTATATTTAAAATGTGTGTATATTCTCGTTTTTTTTAAATGAACATTCAAACTTAGTGCTATCAAATTTTTTAGAATATTATTGCTCAACTTCAGCTGGCACATTCTCACTTTTCAGGAGTTCAAAGCCAGAGAATCGTTTGACTGACAGAGCTCGTTTTGTTAAACAGGGTCTTTTCCATTCGGGCGGACGATGTTCCCCTGAAAACAGAAAACATACCAGATTTGAAAAAAGAATACTTTGAAGAATGAAGTTTTTTTAAGAATATAAAGAATGGGCAAATTTCATAGTGTTCTTATAAAAATAAGTGTATATTTTGATTATAAAGAACTCAAAAACAACCCCTGCTAGAGAAGTACCATATTTTTATTGTTCTGTCAGTTTATTTAGTGCCGTCAGAACGAAATTCACACAAGAGAAGGGGCTGTCCATCGAATTGTTCCTATCCATTACACTGGTATTAAGAAAATAAAGTACTGTTTTGCGATTATTGGGGGGGGGGGGGGGTTGCAGCCAAACCGTTTGGGGGTGTCTAAACATGCTAAGAGCAGGCAAAACTTTTCATGATTTCCGCTTTTTATATGCTGAAGTCCGCAAAAAGAATTCGGCAACAAAATTTCCGTCTCCTGCCTATTTTCTTCGAAACATTCTCGAAAACATGGTAAAATGGCTGTCTTTGTCAATGAACTACTGATATGAACTACCCATAACTAGCTATATAATATAAAGTTATTTGTTTCCATCCAGTCCACAATATTGTTGCGCCATCAAAAACAATGACAAAGGGTAGCATTCTAAGAATGGAGGATTTAGATAAAGCAATATGAGGACACTTTCGCAATATTCCTATCAAACAGGAATTAATCAAAGATCTGTGACCAATAAACATCATGTAAAACCCACTTAAAGGGGGCTTTCACCAACGTTGTAAGCAGAAATGCTAAAAAATACGGCAACGGCTGATAAAGTTAAAATTCTTCTTTTTGCAGCAATTGTTCGACTAACGACTGAAAACAACAAGTTTGACAAATAACGGCTAGCGACAGAGCTTCTAGCCAAGGATTAATTAAAGGTGCAGTGATGACCAATTTGTGCAGTGAAAAATCAAAAATGTGCAATGATGAATTGAAAAATGTGCAGTGATGAACTACTTCACTTTTCTGTTTGAAATACTCCAAATACTACTGATTTGGATGTTTTTAGAATAAAGACAAATGAATACAAACTATAATCAAGAGTCAAATAAGATAATAGAATCAACCTACGTGTGAAACTCAACTAAAACCAGCTTTAACAATAAAAATAATATACAGTTAATCACAAACGCACGAAGCTGCAGGGGTGCAAGCTCTCAATTTACCGACTGGTGTTCCTGGGTTTTGGGAGTGACCTTTCATTGTTGTACATACCTCATGTTGAGGGGCTCAATTTCCTCTCTGTAGAGAAACGCTTCGATTTTTGCTTTCCCTTACCTTTGACATGATAGAGCCTTAACATGATTCCCGAGAAGCCAACATGTTTCTCTGATAGAAAACCCCTTGTTTGCTTTAACGATTTCAAACACAAATGTTAACGATTTTGACGTACTTTAGTAAAACTGCTCATATGGTCATTTCAGGTACTCCTTAGAATTTACTGACTGAATGTGACTTTTCTAAATTTGCCGACTGAGATTTGTCCAAAAGCACCCCAAATGTTGCTACGGCCCGGCGTCCGAAATGTAGCTACTGCCCTACCCAAGGTACTACTGCCCCGGCGCCCCCAATGTAAGTATTGCAAAAAATTCATACCAGTATTTGCGAAAAAGCTATTACCTATTTAGATTTTTACTGTTTACGAAGATGAGATTTTTAAGTATACCGCTTCCTCAGACATATTCTTTTTAGGAGGGGGGATGGTTGGGAGACATATCAGTAGTGTATAAAAGCAGTTTAGGGGATTCTGAAAGAAATTCTTAGGAAGCAATATATTGTTTTTTAGATTAAATTATATTAGACTTGGACCTTTTTTCTTCCCTTTTGGACGACTTTTGGGCCCAAAAATTGATCTATTACTAATTTTTAAAGCATTTCGAATTGTGCATTGTTCTAACATGTTTAATAAATATTTGAAAATTAAAGTGTTTGTTAAAGAGGTAGACATTTATGTACCGTAGAAGTTACTTGAAAATGCCTGACTTTGAAAGATTGAATGCCCCAACTACTACATACATTTTTATACAAATGTCTGAACATTTTTATACAAATGTCTGAATTTTTGTTGGGCATCAGTTTTCCGTAGTTCAAAAATTAGATATTGCCCTTCTTCATTACGATAACATTATAGAAAACAAAGTCTTTCTAGCAGATTACAAGCTTGGCCTGGGTTTCTCGAAATATTTGCATGAATTCTCTGCTCAAAAACTCATGTTGATAAAACATGAAGACTCATTCTTGATTAAATTTGAGCCTAGCGTTTACTCTTAATGCATTTTTTGATGATCTGTTCTTGACACTCTTCTGGTAATGCTCGGGACCCCTCCCTGTCCCCTTCCACGACGCCAAATAATCACAAATTCGAAATTTTCATTCACAAATAAAATTTGTCTTAGCAATATCATCAAAGAAATACATTGTATAGATAAATCACAGTCGCTCTGTTAATTGTTGACCCGGCTTCAAGGCAAATGAGGTCCCGTGCTTGCAAAGTTGTGAAGCCCTTCTAGAATTTACATAATACCTGATAAATCATTATCTTAAATTTAATGAAAGTTTAAGAAGAACAGGACTTAGATTTGGAGAATTGGAAGATTGTTTTTGGAAAATCAAGACAGACTGTATGTGCTATAGAACAGAAATGTACATTAAAACAAACTAAAAACAGTTACTAGAAAATGATTTTCAAATGAGATATAACGAAATTGTGTTGGCAACAAGATGATCAACGTGCTTATGCAAACACTGCACCAACATGCATCCACACACACATAAAGAACAGAATACGCATATAGAAAAGGAGGAGAGAAAGGCATGCGCACCACACACAAACTTGCTGAGAAAACCGCTGGCGTTTGCAATCAAGTTGCACAGGCATTGCGAAGCGTTGAGAAAAGTGGGAGTCTTAAAAAATCTGGGGGGGGGGGGGTAGAACCGAATGAAAAGAGGCATTAAGTGGGGGGCTTAAAAAACAGGAGGGGGAGGGGGTGAAACTGAATAAAAAGAGGCATTTATGGCGGCTCATTTCTTAATATTTTGCGTTTGTTGCTAAAGCCCCCTTCCAAGCCCTCCTGCTCTGTGGTACCCACAAAACATAGAACAGCTTTTAAATTGGTAAAATCTACACAGGTTTATGTAGATCAGCGTGTCTTTAGGTCAATAATATGCGAAAAGCTTATTGAATCGATTGAACTATATTTTAATGCATTTAAACAGTAATTTTAAAAATTTCAGAATAAAGATGAGGCCCAAGGCCAATGGGGCCCTGAGCTTAGGCACACCTTGATGGTAGATCCGGCACTGATGCTTATATTACAATAAATAATTCTTAAAAGTTTCTGTATCGTGAATTCTTACGGGTCTCTTCAATATCGCAACTTCACAGCAGAATATCAGGCACACGGCCTCTAACTGCCCCAGGGCCGCATGAGAGGGAACAGCCTATACACAAAAGGTAATGCAGAATATTTGTGTTTAATAATTATATTTGATAATAAGGAAAGTTTACACTCTGGTAGGAAAGCAACAGGTCAAGCCCTCATATAACTTTTAAAATGTACACTCATTAGAGACAAACAACTGATCTAATAGACGCATTTTCATAACAAACTAAGCTTGGGATACGTACTCGGCAACAGAAGTGCCTCATGGGGACTGGGGGCACATCCCCCAGTTTTCGGCAGGACCAGTTTTGCCTCCCTCCCAGTTTCTGAAGGGCTTGATAAATGCCAGAGCTTCGTTTTAGAAAGGACCAGGACGTAACGCGAAATAACCTTATTATCAATTTCAAGGAGCTCCTGTTTTTCTTTTTCAGGTGAACTGAAAATAAATTTCGACAATATTCATTTCCACTTAATCTTTAAAAGAAAGATTTTGAGCAGATTCTTATAATAAAGGCAATCACTACTACTTGCATTTGGAGGCTCGATTTTTGTAGAGCGTTTTGTCATAAAAAAATGTTTCCAGGCCCAGGGAACATGTGGCTTGTAAGAATACTTTCAGTTTCTACATTTTCTTCCAACGATTTCTGTTGAGATAACACACGCAAGTGGCACAAAACGAAACTAACATCTTTAAAAGGGAGGGGTAGGGGTGCTTATACTAAGGATCCTCACTTAAGAATGGATGTTTCTTATTGTAGGAGCACATCACACTTTGCCCTTAGGTGTAAAAACCTTACACGTTAGAGAAACAAGGAAAATGAGATGGCTCTTCCGGGGCTTTTGCTCTTTGGCTATGTGCACTTAAATTCATTTACTTTGCTTCGTCAACGCGTTAGTCGAGAAAGGAACTCACTTTAAATTGAAAGGTGTCGACAATACAATAAATTAGAACTTGCCGGGCCTATTTGAAGAAAATAATAAAGGAGCAATCATTTGTAAAACTAACATTCAATTACATATCTTAACATAAAATATTGGACGTTCTTTCAATAGGTAATTAACACTTCCAAAAAACTGACGTTTAAGTAAATTGATTTTCAATATGGTGTAGGAAGCTTCAAAATCGAATTCAAGTATGATATCACCGGAACATTTGCAGACCCCAGTCAGGGCTGTCACTACGGGGGAGGGGGTTGTAGAGTGGTGTGACACCTCCTTTGAAAGTGAAGGATAACGTCTTTTGTTGGCAAATAGCGTGAATTCTCGAATTGGCCCCCCTCAAAAAGTCCCCCTCCCTCGAATAAGCCCCCACCCTAGAACTACAAATCGTCAATAAGCCACCCTCGAATTAGCCCCCACTGCCCCGTAAATTCTCGAATGGGCATCCCTCAATTTGATGATTTTTGCCATCTGGGGTTGCCTTCGGCGTTTTATTGATCTACTGCAAAAATTTATAATTTGGTGATAATTAATTAAATGCTCATAAAAAAATTCCTACTAAAATAAACAGGGTATTTTAATAGTGTCTTCTTAGTGTCTACAATAATTTAATAAGCCTCCCCCCTCGAAAAAGCTATTATCAAAAAATCTCAAAAATAACTAAGCCCAAGGGGGCTAATTCGAGGATTTACGGTAAAGGATGGCTCACCCACATTTTCGGCAAACTAGATTTGGGCACATCCTCGTAGATTAAAGCTAGCGACGGCCGGCCCGGGTCCAAATATCTGTAATTACCCAAACCCCATGGATGCCCGTTCTGTTTAAGACCATGGGAAAATGAAATACGTTTTTACAAAATGTTCATACACGCCGGAGATGGATTGGAAATAACAGAATCAAATCCAAATGTTTCAAGAAAGAACAAAAATACTTAATCTACTTATTTATGGGAGCAGGATCCCGAGTTTCTCACTTTTCTTCCTACTCTGGGTGCCAGAACCTGAGAGAGTCAAAAGATAAAGAACGGGGGAAAGGAATTGCGAAGGAGAATGTAGAGGAAAGGAGAGAGAGAGGGTTTGTTCTTGCGTGAAAACTTCATTTCCCTATTTACGGCCTCATTAAAATATTACCCCGAACTTCATTGAAAGACATTTATAGTTCTTGCTAAAATAAATCCGAGCGAAACGGTTTACAATCGATCACTAACTACTCTCAGATCTATAATAAAACGTTAGCTTTATATCGTCATAAAACCAACATAAGGAGCAATAGTTGAACGAATAAGGTACATGTAGATCCAGATTCTAGTCGAAATCTAAGCAAATTTCCAAGAGCAGACTTGTCTTCTTTTTTCCCAGCCAATTCATCTGACGTTTGGGATTTTTCATGGAGGTCTCGTGAAACTAAAAGTCTGCTGTGTTTCTGATTGGCACACTGTGATGATTCGCAAAGTAGCCGGTTTACAAGGTAGCAAAGACCCAGATACAACGTTTTGTTTGGGGGGGGGGGGGCACAGCCCTGATAAATAAGTGTAGCAAGAGCTATATTTTACTAAATAAAAGTACTTTACTTTTAAAGCCATTTATGCCAGTTTTTGATGGTCTGTGACGCAGGCTAGGCTTGAGGGACAGATGCCCCATTTAATTATAATTCAAAAGGTTATGTATATGCTAGTTTTTTTGCATTTCGTGGGAGTGCAAATTACAAAAACAGCTTTTGCATCTTATATTAATTTTCTCTTAAAAAATGCACGTTGCTTATATGCCCTGGCACTACCAACATGACAAAATACCACAAACGCTTTATATTGAAAACAAACGGCTTTCGACAGCCGGAAAGGGAGGCTGGAATCAGGATTTCCTGGGTTGTGCACTTCAAGAGCCCAGAACAACCAAAGACTCTCGTCAAAGTCTTTAAGGCCCGAGTTACACGAAGTCGGATTGGGTTCACTTCCGATAAGGGGTTTCATTCAGTTACACGATCCTGAAGCTATCCGAAGTACTTTGGTGGGACACCGTAATTGGAGTAACAGTGACTCCGCTCTGGAGGTGAACTGAAAATCAATCCGAAGTACATCTTCGCATTCCTTCTCGTGTAATCACTAATTACGAAGTGATTTTCACTCCAAAACCTCGTTCCAGATCACGATGCCTCATTTCGAGGCTGAATGTGCAAAATGTGCGCGCTTTTTTAAGAAGGAAATACTCAGCATAAACACGGCTGACATCAAATTGTTAATCAAAATTTTTCTTGGCATGCTTCCGGGTTTCACCACTTTAATGCAGCAGAACATCATGTTATTTGAGTTCATTGCTAACAACAATCTGGCACGAAGAAAATTTTTAATGAAACAAACAGCTGCTTGTAGCTATTGCATTAGGTAAAGGAGAAAAAGGCCCAGCGTCGCTTCTGGCTTAAGCCCGGTCGCTGCAGTGGCTGGTGGTCAAACCTAAAAAGAACGGGCTTATAGAAAATGATGAAGAGTGGCGACTAAGAAATATATTTAATTTGTTGTGTTATGAACTGCGTCCATACATTGAAACATAGCAATCTGACATCGTGTAAGAGCGAAGCAAAAGTCAATCCGAAGTCGTGTAATCACTTGGAAAAGCAAAGTGCAACTGCTTCGGATTGGAGTGGGCAATCCGAAGCGAAAACCACTTCGACGTCGTGTAACTCGGGCCCCAACTCAAGTGTTTTTTCATGGAATCAATACATTAACCAGGTCAGCGACATAAGTTGCCTGTATCTATACGCACACATAACCCCCGCACACGTTATACTGTCTTCTGTTGCCTGTAAAATGTTTTGTTTTAGCTCGTCTATACCAGTGGCGTCGCCAGCCCAAAAATAAGGGGTGGACAAAAATGCGCTGAAACACCTTTTTTATCTACTGTGTTTCGAAATTTTTGGAAAAGCAATCTGAAATAGTATTTCGAGAAGCAGCAATCGAATAGTTTTAAACGGATTTTGAGAAATTAGAAAATCGACCTCTGGGAAGACTGGGGTGGGCATGTCCATCTCGGCCCACCCCTTTGTGGCGCCAGTGGTCTATACATAATGGAAACGCTCCAATTACCTTCGGTTTTTTGTGTTGTCTTTTTCTATCCGAAAAAAGATTTTTAGCTCTTTCCTAATAACGAAACCTTTAAGACGCTCGCAGTACTAAAATCATTTATCAAGAACAGATTATTGTTTTAGTTACGTATACATTAAAATGTAAGAACGGAGTATAAACCCCGAGCATACTTTCTTATAAAAATGTGTTTGTAAAGACGAAGAACAATTTCCAAGATCATGTATTTCTGAGCCACACGAAAATCTTTTTTTTATGAAACTAAATCTACTAACGTATGGAGGACACCGTCTTTCTCAGTTGCTCGATCGAGAATTTTTGCGACAGATGGCATAATTAACATAAAGCTTTAAACGAGTTATTTGAGATCTTGTTTGATTTTTTTAATCAGTTTATTATGATCTTCCACTCAACATTCAATATGCCTTTCCAAAATTACAATGGCAAAATCGCAATATGTGGAAATCTCAACACGCTTAGACCTCATCTCATCCCGGGCTTAGACATCAACGCGGGTTGAACAATACCGGCAAAAAATTTAAGATTTGGGGTGCTAAAAAAGAAGAGGTGAAATGTGGGGCATCGAAGGTATTTGATAATTAGTCATAATCATAATCATATAGCGTGGTCTGATTTGCCAAGTTACGCGTAGAAAAGAAAGGGGCGAATTGAAATACAAGCCCGTGTGGAACGCAGCCTCGGCTGGAATTTATCTTGTAAATGGCCTTTTCACGACCGCTCGATAAAAAACTCATGCCTGAATTACAGATGTGTTACGATCTTTCAAAACCTTTATTTACAGGTAGACTAGAAATCAAATGTACTTTCGAATGAGTCAGCTTTTGCTGTCAATGAGCATGCGCACTGAACATGGTTATTATTGCACAAACTCGATGCGCAAAATAAAGGGGGCTAGGTCACTCATGACAAAACTTTCGCCCTTTTGTTTCCCAATTAGATATTTGTTATAAAAACCGATTTTAAATGCGCGTGTACAACTTATTACAACTTAAGTATAAACAGTCATGGGGTTTTGAAAGCGCGTGTACAACTTATTACAACTTAAGCATAAACAGTCATGGGGAGATATCAAGTCTAAATGCCTTTCTACAACACTGGTATCAATTTTGCAATATCAATATCAAATACTGCTTGAATGTATTATTAAAAGAGTCCGTTGAAAAGAGTCTGAGAAGGACTGACTTTGCATCATAAGCAAGCATTTTTTAGTGAAAACAGTTCAAAGATATCTATAGCACCAAAATGATGCTGGAAAAAGAAATTATGTCAAATAAAACTGTCAGTTGCTTGCCAAAGGATTTATCATTCTCTGTTTGTCAACAGACTGAGGAGTTCCTCGCTTGACTAGCCATATAAGATAAAGCTAGGGTCTATAGCTCAAGCTTGTTGACAATAGCCGAGTCAACGTCTTCTTCTGTCTCTTGAGCGGGATCGCCCTCTTGGAGAGTAAGAGCGTCTTCTATCTCTACTTCTGGAACGAGATCGTGATCTGTGCCTCCTCTTGTGTCGTCTCTCCCTGTAATCATCAGACGGACTGCGTGCTCTGTCATCTCTGTCTCTATCACGATCAGTTTTTCCTTTGGTCATAAGTCGTGCTTCCAAGCTATGCAGACAATCCTGTAAGGATTGGACCAATACTTGGCTCGACTCAGTATTAGCCGTTGATGACTGTTTGATCAATGAAATGGCTGTCACAAGAGTTTCGATACCACTTTCATAATCACCTTCATTGGCATCAGCCATAGCCCTTTGTATAGCTGTGCTTGCCACTGCCTGGTTCCGCCTCATTGATTCTAAGTCTACGTCTCCCATTCCAGGCCCAGCCATAGACATTCGTATCCCTGCGCCAGCACCAAATGGATCAGCAGATCCATCTTGCGGCAGGAAAGCTGGATTCACGTGGGGTGCAACACCTGGTTTCGGCATTTGCTGTACTGCATTTACTTCCGGTCTCTCGTTAACTTGTCCAGGAACCGTGGGCTGTCCTGTTGGATGCATTGATACAGGAACACCAGCCATCATGTGGTCTGTATGTGGAATTGGTCCAACACCAACATTGCCTGGCAAACCGCCAGCATTGGGGATCATCCCTGGAACCATGCCTGGAAAAGCCATACCGGGTGGACGCATCATATTTGCAGGATCCATTGGTGCCATGCCAAAATGTGGAATTCTTGGCATTGCATTATGCATGCCGATGAAGGGTTGATGCATTTCTCCATGCATACCAGGACGAACACCGGGCTGCATTCGCGGGGGGAATCTCACAGGAAACCGCATGTTGTTTGTAAATGTATTGCGTTGCTGGACTACTGGATTCTGTTGGTCCTGATCACCTCCTGGAGAATCTAAAAACAAGGATGACATTGTTACTTTTTGGTACTATTTTTTGGAAGAAACAAAACTGCTTGCTGTTGAGGCAGCGATTTCTAGCAAATGCAGCATCTAGCCCAGAGTATAAATAAACAAATTGTATAATCAACATAAAAGAGCAAAAAAATATCTTATGTTTATTCAAGAACGCAATAAATAATTTTTAAGAGTTTTATAAACTTTCTGGCCTAAAACGCCTCACACCATTCCCATAAATCTATATAACTTTGCATTTTGAAGGCAATCAACAGATACGAAAGGGCTTGCACCATCTTTCAATCAAGAATTGACCAATCATGAGATGTAATTCCACTCACACGCTTGGTGATTGGCTAATATTGATTGACATACTGCTTAAATAACTATTTTATCAATCGAATGCCTTTTGGGTATTTTCTATCTGTCGCATGGTCTGTAAGGTATGACTAAATTAAATATACTTTCAGAAGTTCATCCTAGCTACGATTATCGCACAAGCAATGAAGAGCTTCTTTGAAAACTTTCCAAAAACTCTCAATAAGACAAGCCTAGTTACTGCTTAGCGTAGAAACATTAAAACACATATCCCAAATTGGAATATCCTCTGTTGGTCACCATTCTGTAGTCAATGCATTCTAAGACGAGAAACAAATACAACGCATCTTGAATTTACCCACTTTTTTTTGACTGATTTTCAAACATAACCAGGTTGTGTTTGCTGACATGTGTTACAAGAGGCTTTTGACCATGTAGCTCTCTGAAAAAAGAAAGAAAACTTTCAACGATGACCTGTCAAGCGCCTTCTAAAGGCCAGTTTCCTTTGAATTCATCTCAATTGAAGCGAATGACAACTGCTACTAGTAAGGGGATTGAAGTGAACGACAACTGCTACTAGTCAGGGGATTGAAGCGAACGACAACTGCTACTAGTCAGGGGATTGAAGCGAACGACAACTGCTACTAGTAAGGGGATTGAAGTGAACGACAACTGCTACTAGTCAGGGGATTGAATTGAATGACAACTGCTACTAGTCAGGGGATTGAAGCGAACGACAACTGCTACTAGTAAGGGGATTGAAGTGAACGACAACTGCTACTAGTCAGGGGATTGAATTGAACGACAACTGCTACTAGTAAGGGGATTGAAGTGAACGACAACTGCTACTAGTCAGGGGATTGAATTGAATGACAACTGCTACTAGTCAGGGGATTGAAGCGAACGACAACTGCTACTAGTAAGGGGATTGAAGTGAACGACAACTGCTACTAGTCAGGGGGTTGAATTGAATGACAACTGCTACTAGTCAGGGGATTGAAGCGAACGACAACTGCTACTAGTCAGGGGATTGAAGCGAACGACAACTGCTACTAGTAAGGGGATTGAAGTGAACGACAACTGCTACTAGTCAGGGGATTGAATTGAATGACAACTGCTACTAGTCAGGGGATTGAAGTGAACGACAACTGCTACTAGTCAGGGGATTGAAGTGAACGACAACTGCTACTAGTCAGGGGATTGAAGCGAACGACAACTGCTACTAGTAAGGGGATTGAAGTGAACGACAACTGCTACTAGTCAGGGGATTGAATTGAATGACAACTGCTACTAGTCAGGGGATTGAAGTGAACGACAACTGCTACTAGTAAGGGGATTGAAGTGAACGACAACTGCTACTAGTCAGGGGGTTGAATTGAATGACAACTGCTACTAGTCAGGGGATTGAAGCGAACGACAACTGCTACTAGTCAGGGGATTGAATTGAATGACAACTGCTACTAGTCAGGGGATTGAAGCGAACGACAACTGCTACTAGTAAGGGGATTGAAGTGAACGACAACTGCTACTAGTCAGGGGATTGAAGTGAACGACAACTGCTACTAGTAAGGGGTTTGAAGTGAACGACAACTGCTACTAGTAAGGGGATTGAAGTGAACGACAACTGCTACTAGTAAGGGGATTGAAGCGAACGACAACTGCTAATAGTCAGGGGATTGAAGTGAACGACAACTGCTACTAGTCAGGGGATTGAAGCGAACGACAACTGCTACTAGTCAGGGGGTTGAATTGAATGACAACTGCTACTAGTCAGGGGATTGAAGCGAACGACAACTGCTACTAGTAAGGGGATTGAAGTGAACGACAACTGCTACTAGTCAGGGGATTGAAGCGAACGACAACTGCTACTAGTCAGGGGATTGAAGTGAACGACAACTGCTACTAGTCAGGGGATTGAAGCGAACGACAACTGCTACTAGTAAGGGGATTGAAGTGAACGACAACTGCTACTAGTCAGGGGATTGAATTGAATGACAACTGCTACTAGTCAGGGGATTGAAGTGAACGACAACTGCTACTAGTAAGGGGATTGAAGTGAACGACAACTGCTACTAGTCAGGGGGTTGAATTGAATGACAACTGCTACTAGTCAGGGGATTGAAGCGAACGACAACTGCTACTAGTCAGGGGATTGAATTGAATGACAACTGCTACTAGTCAGGGGATTGAAGCGAACGACAACTGCTACTAGTAAGGGGATTGAAGTGAACGACAACTGCTACTAGTCAGGGGATTGAAGTGAACGACAACTGCTACTAGTAAGGGGTTTGAAGTGAACGACAACTGCTACTAGTAAGGGGATTGAAGTGAACGACAACTGCTACTAGTCAGGGGATTGAAGCGAACGACAACTGCTACTAGTAAGGGGATTGAAGTGAACGACAACTGCTACTAGTCAGGGGATTGAAGCGAACGACAACTGCTACTAGTAAGGGGATTGAAGTGAACGACAACTGCTACTAGTCAGGGGATTGAAGCGAACGACAACTGCTACTAGTAAGGGGATTGAAGTGAACGACAACTGCTACTAGTCAGGGGATTGAAGCGAACGACAACTGCTAATAGTCAGGGGATTGAAGTGAACGACAACTGCTACTAGTAAGGGATTTGAAGTGAACGACAACTGCTACTAGTCAGGGGATTGAAGCGAACGACAACTGCTACTAGTAAGGGGATTGAAGTGAACGACAACTGCTACTAGTCAGGGGATTGAAGCGAACGACAACTGCTAATAGTCAGGGGATTGAAGTGAACGACAACTGCTACTAGTCAGGGGATTGAAGCGAACGACAACTGCTAATAGTCAGGGGATTGAAGTGAACGACAACTGCTACTAGTCAGGGGAATGAAGCAAACGACAACTGCTACTAGTCAGGGAATTGAAGTGAACGACAACTGCTACTAGTCAGGGGATTGAATTGAATGACAACTGCTACTAGTCAGGGGATTGAAGTGAACGACAACTGCTACTAGTCAGGGGATTGAAGTGAACGACAACTGCTACTAGTCAGGGGATTGAAGCGAACGACAACTGCTACTAGTAAGGGGATTGAAGTGAACGACAACTGCTACTAGTCAGGGGATTGAATTGAATGACAACTGCTACTAGTCAGGGGATTGAAGTGAACGACAACTGCTACTAGTAAGGGGATTGAAGTGAACGACAACTGCTACTAGTCAGGGGGTTGAATTGAATGACAACTGCTACTAGTCAGGGGATTGAAGCGAACGACAAATGCTACTAGTAAGGGGATTGAAGTGAACGACAACTGCTACTAGTCAGGGGATTGAAGCGAACGACAAATGCTACTAGTCAGGGAATTGAATTGAACAACAACTGCTACTAGTAAGGGGATTGAAGTGAACGACAACTGCTACTAGTCAGGGGATTGAAGCGAACGACAACTGCTACTAGTCAGGGGATTGAAGCGAACGACAACTGCTACTAGTAAGGGGATTGAAGTGAACGACAACTGCTACTAGTCAGGGGATTGAAGCGAACGACAACTACTACTAGTCAGGGGATTGAAGTGAACGACAACTGCTACTAGTAAGGGGTTTGAAGTGAACGACAACTGCTACTAGTAAGGGGATTGAAGTGAACGACAACTGCTACTAGTCAGGGGATTGAAGCGAACGACAACTGCTACTAGTCAGGGGAATGAAGCAAACGACAACTGCTACTAGTCAGGGGATTGAAGCGAACGACAACTGCTACTAGTCAGGGGATTGAAGCGAAAGACTGCTAATAGTCAGGGGATTGAAGCGAACGACAACTGCTACTAGTCAGGGGATTGAAGCGAACGACAACTGCTACTAGTCAGGGGAATGAAGCAAACAACAACTGCTACTAGTCAGGGGATTGAAGCGAACGACAACTGCTACTAGTCAGGGGATTGAAGCGAAAGACTGCTAATAGTCAGGGGATTGAAGCGAACGACAACTGCTACTAGTCAGGGGATTGAAGCGAACGACAACTGCTAATAGTCAGGGGATTGAATTGAATGACAACTGCTACTAGTCAGGGGATTGAAGTGAATGAGAAATGCTACTAGTCAGGGGATTGAAGCGAACGACAACTGCTACTAGTCAGGGGATTGAAGCGAACGACAACTGCTATTATTCAGGGGATTGAAGCGAACGACAACTGCTAATAGTCAGGGGATTGAAGCGAACGACAAATGCTACTAGTCAGGGAATTGAATTGAACAACAACTGCTACTAGTCAGGGGATTGAAGCGAACGACAACTGCTACTGGTCAGGGAATTGAATTGAACGACAACTGCTACTAGTCAGGGGATTGAAGCGAACGACAACTGCTACTAGTCAGGGAATTGAATTGAACGACAACTGCTACTAGTCAGGGGATTGAAGCGAACGACAACTGCTACTAGTCAGGGGATTGAAGTGAACGACAACTGCTACTAGTCAGGGGATTGAAGCGAACGACAACTGCTACTAGTCAGGGGATTGAAGCGAACGACAACTGCTACTAGTCAGGGAATTGAATTGAACGACAACTGCTACTAGTCAGGGGATTGAAGCGAACGACAACTGCTACTAGTAAGGGGATTGAAGTGAACGACAACTGCTACTAGTCAGGGGATTGAAGCGAACGCTACTGCTACTAGTAAGGGGATTGAAGTGAACGACAACTGCTACTAGTCAGGGGATTGAAGCGAACGACAACTGCTACTAGTCAGGGGATTGAAGCGAACGACAACTGCTACTAGTCAGGGAATTGAATTGAACGACAACTGCTACTAGTCAGGGGATTGAAGCGAACGACAACTGCTACTAGTCAGGGGATTGAAGCGAACGACAACTGCTACTAGTAAGGGGATTGAAGCGAACGACAAATGCTACTAGTAAGGGGATTGAAGTGAACGACAACTGCTACTAGTCAGGGGATTGAAGCGAACGACAAATGCTACTAGTCAGGGAATTGAATTGAACAACAACTGCTACTAGTAAGGGGATTGAAGTGAACGACAACTGCTACTAGTCAGGGGATTGAAGCGAACGACAAATGCTACTAGTCAGGGAATTGAATTGAACAACAACTGCTACTAGTCAGGGGATTGAAGCGAACGACAACTGCTACTAGTCAGGGGATTGAAGCGAACGACAACTGCTACTAGTAAGGGGATTGAAGCGAACGACAAATGCTACTAGTAAGGGGATTGAAGTGAACGACAACTGCTACTAGTCAGGGGATTGAAGCGAACGACAAATGCTACTAGTCAGGGAATTGAATTGAACAACAACTGCTACTAGTCAGGGGGTTGAATTGAATGACAACTGCTACTAGTAAGGGGATTGAAGTGAACGACAACTGCTACTAGTCAGGGGATTGAAGCGAACGACAACTGCTACTAGTCAGGGGATTGAAGCGAACGACAACTGCTACTAGTAAGGGGATTGAAGTGAACGACAACTGCTACTAGTCAGGGGATTGAAGCGAACGACAACTGCTACTAGTCAGGGGATTGAAGTGAACGACAACTGCTACTAGTCAGGGGATTGAAGCGAACGACAAATGCTACTAGTCAGGGGATTGAAGCGAACGACAACTGCTACTAGTCAGGGAATTGAATTGAACAACAACTGCTACTAGTCAGGGGATTGAAGCGAACGACAACTGCTACTAGTCAGGGGATTGAAGTGAACGACAACTGCTACTAGTCAGGGGATTGAAGTGAACGACAAATGCTACTAGTAAGGGGATTGAATTGAACAACAACTGCTACTAGTCAGGGGATTGAAGCGAACGACAAATGCTACTAGTAAGGGGATTGAAGTGAACGACAACTGCTACTAGTCAGGGGATTGAAGCGAACGACAACTGCTACTAGTCAGGGGATTGAAGCGAACGACAACTGCTACTAGTAAGGGGATTGAAGTGAACGACAACTGCTACTAGTCAGGGGATTGAAGCGAACGCTACTGCTACTAGTAAGGGGATTGAAGTGAACGACAACTGCTACTAGTCAGGGGATTGAAGCGAACGACAACTGCTACTAGTCAGGGGATTGAAGCGAACGACAACTGCTACTAGTCAGGGAATTGAATTGAACGACAACTGCTACTAGTCAGGGGATTGAAGCGAACGACAACTGCTACTAGTCAGGGGATTGAAGCGAACGACAACTGCTACTAGTAAGGGGATTGAAGCGAACGACAAATGCTACTAGTAAGGGGATTGAAGTGAACGACAACTGCTACTAGTCAGGGGATTGAAGCGAACGACAAATGCTACTAGTCAGGGAATTGAATTGAACAACAACTGCTACTAGTAAGGGGATTGAAGTGAACGACAACTGCTACTAGTCAGGGGATTGAAGCGAACGACAAATGCTACTAGTCAGGGAATTGAATTGAACAACAACTGCTACTAGTCAGGGGATTGAAGCGAACGACAACTGCTACTAGTCAGGGGATTGAAGCGAACGACAACTGCTACTAGTAAGGGGATTGAAGCGAACGACAAATGCTACTAGTAAGGGGATTGAAGTGAACGACAACTGCTACTAGTCAGGGGATTGAAGCGAACGACAAATGCTACTAGTCAGGGAATTGAATTGAACAACAACTGCTACTAGTCAGGGGATTGAAGCGAACGACAACTGCTACTAGTCAGGGGATTGAAGCGAACGACAACTGCTACTAGTAAGGGGATTGAAGCGAACGACAAATGCTACTAGTAAGGGGATTGAAGTGAACGACAACTGCTACTAGTCAGGGGATTGAAGCGAACGACAAATGCTACTAGTCAGGGAATTGAATTGAACAACAACTGCTACTAGTCAGGGGGTTGAATTGAATGACAACTGCTACTAGTAAGGGGATTGAAGTGAACGACAACTGCTACTAGTCAGGGGATTGAAGCGAACGACAACTGCTACTAGTCAGGGGATTGAAGCGAACGACAACTGCTACTAGTAAGGGGATTGAAGTGAACGACAACTGCTACTAGTCAGGGGATTGAAGCGAACGACAACTGCTACTAGTCAGGGGATTGAAGTGAACGACAACTGCTACTAGTCAGGGGATTGAAGCGAACGACAAATGCTACTAGTCAGGGGATTGAAGCGAACGACAACTGCTACTAGTCAGGGAATTGAATTGAACAACAACTGCTACTAGTCAGGGGATTGAAGCGAACGACAACTGCTACTAGTCAGGGGATTGAAGTGAACGACAACTGCTACTAGTCAGGGGATTGAAGTGAACGACAAATGCTACTAGTAAGGGGATTGAATTGAACAACAACTGCTACTAGTCAGGGGATTGAAGCGAACGACAAATGCTACTAGTAAGGGGATTGAAGTGAACGACAACTGCTACTAGTCAGGGGATTGAAGCGAACGACAACTGCTACTAGTCAGGGGATTGAAGCGAACGACAACTGCTACTAGTAAGGGGATTGAAGTGAACGACAACTGCTACTAGTCAGGGGATTGAAGCGAACGCTACTGCTACTAGTAAGGGGATTGAAGTGAACGACAACTGCTACTAGTCAGGGGATTGAAGCGAACGACAACTGCTACTAGTCAGGGGATTGAAGCGAACGACAACTGCTACTAGTCAGGGAATTGAATTGAACGACAACTGCTACTAGTCAGGGGATTGAAGCGAACGACAACTGCTACTAGTCAGGGGATTGAAGCGAACGACAACTGCTACTAGTAAGGGGATTGAAGTGAACGACAACTGCTACTAGTCAGGGGATTGAAGTGAACGACAACTGCTACTAGTAAGGGGTTTGAAGTGAACGACAACTGCTACTAGTAAGGGGATTGAAGTGAACGACAACTGCTACTAGTCAGGGGATTGAAGCGAACGACAACTGCTACTAGTAAGGGGATTGAAGTGAACGACAACTGCTACTAGTCAGGGGATTGAAGCGAACGACAACTGCTACTAGTAAGGGGATTGAAGTGAACGACAACTGCTACTAGTCAGGGGATTGAAGCGAACGACAACTGCTACTAGTAAGGGGATTGAAGTGAACGACAACTGCTACTAGTCAGGGGATTGAAGCGAACGACAACTGCTAATAGTCAGGGGATTGAAGTGAACGACAACTGCTACTAGTAAGGGATTTGAAGTGAACGACAACTGCTACTAGTCAGGGGATTGAAGCGAACGACAACTGCTACTAGTAAGGGGATTGAAGTGAACGACAACTGCTACTAGTCAGGGGATTGAAGCGAACGACAACTGCTAATAGTCAGGGGATTGAAGTGAACGACAACTGCTACTAGTCAGGGGATTGAAGCGAACGACAACTGCTAATAGTCAGGGGATTGAAGTGAACGACAACTGCTACTAGTCAGGGGAATGAAGCAAACGACAACTGCTACTAGTCAGGGAATTGAAGTGAACGACAACTGCTACTAGTCAGGGGATTGAATTGAATGACAACTGCTACTAGTCAGGGGATTGAAGTGAACGACAACTGCTACTAGTCAGGGGATTGAAGTGAACGACAACTGCTACTAGTCAGGGGATTGAAGCGAACGACAACTGCTACTAGTAAGGGGATTGAAGTGAACGACAACTGCTACTAGTCAGGGGATTGAATTGAATGACAACTGCTACTAGTCAGGGGATTGAAGTGAACGACAACTGCTACTAGTAAGGGGATTGAAGTGAACGACAACTGCTACTAGTCAGGGGGTTGAATTGAATGACAACTGCTACTAGTCAGGGGATTGAAGCGAACGACAAATGCTACTAGTAAGGGGATTGAAGTGAACGACAACTGCTACTAGTCAGGGGATTGAAGCGAACGACAAATGCTACTAGTCAGGGAATTGAATTGAACAACAACTGCTACTAGTAAGGGGATTGAAGTGAACGACAACTGCTACTAGTCAGGGGATTGAAGCGAACGACAACTGCTACTAGTCAGGGGATTGAAGCGAACGACAACTGCTACTAGTAAGGGGATTGAAGTGAACGACAACTGCTACTAGTCAGGGGATTGAAGCGAACGACAACTACTACTAGTCAGGGGATTGAAGTGAACGACAACTGCTACTAGTAAGGGGTTTGAAGTCAACGACAACTGCTACTAGTAAGGGGATTGAAGTGAACGACAACTGCTACTAGTCAGGGGATTGAAGCGAACGACAACTGCTACTAGTCAGGGGAATGAAGCAAACGACAACTGCTACTAGTCAGGGGATTGAAGCGAACGACAACTGCTACTAGTCAGGGGATTGAAGCGAAAGACTGCTAATAGTCAGGGGATTGAAGCGAACGACAACTGCTACTAGTCAGGGGATTGAAGCGAACGACAACTGCTACTAGTCAGGGGAATGAAGCAAACGACAACTGCTACTAGTCAGGGGATTGAAGCGAACGACAACTGCTACTAGTCAGGGGATTGAAGCGAAAGACTGCTAATAGTCAGGGGATTGAAGCGAACGACAACTGCTACTAGTCAGGGGATTGAAGCGAACGACAACTGCTAATAGTCAGGGGATTGAATTGAATGACAACTGCTACTAGTCAGGGGATTGAAGTGAATGAGAAATGCTACTAGTCAGGGGATTGAAGCGAACGACAACTGCTACTAGTCAGGGGATTGAAGCGAACGACAACTGCTATTATTCAGGGGATTGAAGCGAACGACAACTGCTAATAGTCAGGGGATTGAAGCGAACGACAAATGCTACTAGTCAGGGAATTGAATTGAACAACAACTGCTACTAGTCAGGGGATTGAAGCGAACGACAACTGCTACTGGTCAGGGAATTGAATTGAACGACAACTGCTACTAGTCAGGGGATTGAAGCGAACGACAACTGCTACTAGTCAGGGAATTGAATTGAACGACAACTGCTACTAGTCAGGGGATTGAAGCGAACGACAACTGCTACTAGTCAGGGGATTGAAGTGAACGACAACTGCTACTAGTCAGGGGATTGAAGCGAACGACAACTGCTACTAGTCAGGGGATTGAAGCGAACGACAACTGCTACTAGTCAGGGAATTGAATTGAACGACAACTGCTACTAGTCAGGGGATTGAAGCGAACGACAACTGCTACTAGTAAGGGGATTGAAGTGAACGACAACTGCTACTAGTCAGGGGATTGAAGCGAACGCTACTGCTACTAGTAAGGGGATTGAAGTGAACGACAACTGCTACTAGTCAGGGGATTGAAGCGAACGACAACTGCTACTAGTCAGGGGATTGAAGCGAACGACAACTGCTACTAGTCAGGGAATTGAATTGAACGACAACTGCTACTAGTCAGGGGATTGAAGCGAACGACAACTGCTACTAGTCAGGGGATTGAAGCGAACGACAACTGCTACTAGTAAGGGGATTGAAGCGAACGACAAATGCTACTAGTAAGGGGATTGAAGTGAACGACAACTGCTACTAGTCAGGGGATTGAAGCGAACGACAAATGCTACTAGTCAGGGAATTGAATTGAACAACAACTGCTACTAGTAAGGGGATTGAAGTGAACGACAACTGCTACTAGTCAGGGGATTGAAGCGAACGACAAATGCTACTAGTCAGGGAATTGAATTGAACAACAACTGCTACTAGTCAGGGGATTGAAGCGAACGACAACTGCTACTAGTCAGGGGATTGAAGCGAACGACAACTGCTACTAGTAAGGGGATTGAAGCGAACGACAAATGCTACTAGTAAGGGGATTGAAGTGAACGACAACTGCTACTAGTCAGGGGATTGAAGCGAACGACAAATGCTACTAGTCAGGGAATTGAATTGAACAACAACTGCTACTAGTCAGGGGGTTGAATTGAATGACAACTGCTACTAGTAAGGGGATTGAAGTGAACGACAACTGCTACTAGTCAGGGGATTGAAGCGAACGACAACTGCTACTAGTCAGGGGATTGAAGCGAACGACAACTGCTACTAGTAAGGGGATTGAAGTGAACGACAACTGCTACTAGTCAGGGGATTGAAGCGAACGACAACTGCTACTAGTCAGGGGATTGAAGTGAACGACAACTGCTACTAGTCAGGGGATTGAAGCGAACGACAAATGCTACTAGTCAGGGGATTGAAGCGAACGACAACTGCTACTAGTCAGGGAATTGAATTGAACAACAACTGCTACTAGTCAGGGGATTGAAGCGAACGACAACTGCTACTAGTCAGGGGATTGAAGTGAACGACAACTGCTACTAGTCAGGGGATTGAAGTGAACGACAAATGCTACTAGTAAGGGGATTGAATTGAACAACAACTGCTACTAGTCAGGGGATTGAAGCGAACGACAAATGCTACTAGTAAGGGGATTGAAGTGAACGACAACTGCTACTAGTCAGGGGATTGAAGCGAACGACAACTGCTACTAGTCAGGGGATTGAAGCGAACGACAACTGCTACTAGTAAGGGGATTGAAGTGAACGACAACTGCTACTAGTCAAGGGATTGAAGCGAACGCTACTGCTACTAGTAAGGGGATTGAAGTGAACGACAACTGCTACTAGTCAGGGGATTGAAGCGAACGACAACTGCTACTAGTCAGGGGATTGAAGCGAACGACAACTGCTACTAGTCAGGGAATTGAATTGAACGACAACTGCTACTAGTCAGGGGATTGAAGCGAACGACAACTGCTACTAGTCAGGGGATTGAAGCGAACGACAACTGCTACTAGTAAGGGGATTGAAGCGAACGACAAATGCTACTAGTAAGGGGATTGAAGTGAACGACAACTGCTACTAGTCAGGGGATTGAAGCGAACGACAAATGCTACTAGTCAGGGAATTGAATTGAACAACAACTGCTACTAGTAAGGGGATTGAAGTGAACGACAACTGCTACTAGTCAGGGGATTGAAGCGAACGACAAATGCTACTAGTCAGGGAATTGAATTGAACAACAACTGCTACTAGTCAGGGGATTGAAGCGAACGACAACTGCTACTAGTCAGGGGATTGAAGCGAACGACAACTGCTACTAGTAAGGGGATTGAAGCGAACGACAAATGCTACTAGTAAGGGGATTGAAGTGAACGACAACTGCTACTAGTCAGGGGATTGAAGCGAACGACAAATGCTACTAGTCAGGGAATTGAATTGAACAACAACTGCTACTAGTCAGGGGGTTGAATTGAATGACAACTGCTACTAGTAAGGGGATTGAAGTGAACGACAACTGCTACTAGTCAGGGGATTGAAGCGAACGACAACTGCTACTAGTCAGGGGATTGAAGCGAACGACAACTGCTACTAGTAAGGGGATTGAAGTGAACGACAACTGCTACTAGTCAGGGGATTGAAGCGAACGACAACTGCTACTAGTCAGGGGATTGAAGTGAACGACAACTGCTACTAGTCAGGGGATTGAAGCGAACGACAAATGCTACTAGTCAGGGGATTGAAGCGAACGACAACTGCTACTAGTCAGGGAATTGAATTGAACAACAACTGCTACTAGTCAGGGGATTGAAGCGAACGACAACTGCTACTAGTCAGGGGATTGAAGTGAACGACAACTGCTACTAGTCAGGGGATTGAAGTGAACGACAAATGCTACTAGTAAGGGGATTGAATTGAACAACAACTGCTACTAGTCAGGGGATTGAAGCGAACGACAAATGCTACTAGTAAGGGGATTGAAGTGAACGACAACTGCTACTAGTCAGGGGATTGAAGCGAACGACAACTGCTACTAGTCAGGGGATTGAAGCGAACGACAACTGCTACTAGTAAGGGGATTGAAGTGAACGACAACTGCTACTAGTCAGGGGATTGAAGCGAACGACAACTGCTACTAGTCAGGGGATTGAAGTGAACGACAACTGCTACTAGTCAGGGGATTGAAGCGAACGACAAATGCTACTAGTCAGGGGATTGAAGCGAACGACAACTGCTACTAGTCAGGGAATTGAATTGAACAACAACTGCTACTAGTCAGGGGATTGAAGCGAACGACAACTGCTACTAGTCAGGGGATTGAAGTGAACGACAACTGCTACTAGTCAGGGGATTGAAGTGAACGACAAATGCTACTAGTAAGGGGATTGAATTGAACAACAACTGCTACTAGTCAGGGGATTGAAGCGAACGACAAATGCTACTAGTAAGGGGATTGAAGTGAACGACAACTGCTACTAGTCAGGGGATTGAAGCGAACGACAAATGCTACTAGTCAGGGAATTGAATTGAACAACAACTGCTACTAGTAAGGGGATTGAAGTGAACGACAACTGCTACTAGTCAGGGGATTGAAGCGAACGACAAATGCTACTAGTCAGGGAATTGAATTGAACAACAACTGCTACTAGTCAGGGGATTGAAGCGAACGACAACTGCTACTAGTCAGGGGATTGAAGCGAACGACAACTGCTACTAGTAAGGGGATTGAAACGAACGACAAATGCTACTAGTAAGGGGATTGAAGTGAACGACAACTGCTACTAGTCAGGGGATTGAAGCGAACGACAAATGCTACTAGTCAGGGAATTGAATTGAACAACAACTGCTACTAGTCAGGGGGTTGAATTGAATGACAACTGCTACTAGTAAGGGGATTGAAGTGAACGACAACTGCTACTAGTCAGGGGATTGAAGCGAACGACAACTGCTACTAGTCAGGGGATTGAAGCGAACGACAACTGCTACTAGTAAGGGGATTGAAGTGAACGACAACTGCTACTAGTCAGGGGATTGAAGCGAACGACAACCGCTACTAGTCAGGGGATTGAAGTGAACGACAACTGCTACTAGTCAGGGGATTGAAGCGAACGACAACTGCTACTAGTAAGGGGATTGAAGTGAACGACAACTGCTACTAGTCAGGGGATTGAAGCGAACGACAACTGCTACTAGTAAGGGGATTGAAGTGAACGACAACTGCTACTAGTCAGGGGATTGAAGCGAACGACAAATGCTACTAGTCAGGGAATTGAATTGAACAACAACTGCTACTAGTCAGGGGATTGAAGTGAACTACAACTGCTACTAGTCAGGGGATTGAAGCGAACGACAACTGCTAATAGTCAGGGGATTGAAGTGAACGACAACTGCTACTAGTCAGGGGATTAAAGTGAACAACAACTGCCACCAGTCAGGGGATTGAAGTGAACGACAACTGCTACTAGTCAGGGGATTGAAGCGAACGACAACTGCTACTAGTCAGGGGATTGAAGCGAACAACAAATGCTACTAGTCAGGGGATAGTTCTTTTGCAAAAGCGAAAGTATTATTTTCATGTGCTTAGAATTGCGTTTTATGTATTTAATTGGACGCCAAACCATTTTCATTTCATATTGTATTCGTTGTACAGAAATCCCCTTAGCTTACAAACCTAATACGAGGAATGCATTGCCAGCCCCCTGAGCCCCCCCCTTGTTAATGATGAAGAGTAGCCAATTTCTACTTTTGCTCCTATCTGGCAACATTTTCCACAAGACAGCATGCCTTGTTATTTTGAGATCACTGCACCTTTGCTTAATATTTAAGAAGATTCAAGTTAAAGCAGAAATTATGAATAGTAACTCATCTACACAGCAGCTACAAATAGAGTTATGCTTTAAGCTGTTTCGAGCTCATAATATAACATTAAGTTGCTTTTTGAATTCATTAAAGGGTCATTCGATGTCAGTTCACCAGATAAAAAAGAATACACCAATTTGACTTACGACCTCGTTTTAGAATTTTCTTCAGACTTAATTATACGACTTTTTTAAGCGGAATACAATTTTCATATGGTTTGAGCCTATATTTTAGATTTTACGGAGAAATGAAGTTTGAAAACTTGCAAGAGATTTGACTGGAAAAATAGTTTAGGGGGAAAACTTAACCCCCCCCCCTAGTTGCCAATCACGGTCAAATCCCTTATAAAGATTTTCATCTTTATGTCGTTAGAAAATCAATATCATGGGCAATACCATAATGAAAACTTCCAAATATATTTAAATCATTGCTCTCAATCCGAATCTGAGGTCAAAAATTTTGTACAAAAGAATTTGAAGAACTTTTTAAAATGAGGCCGTAAGTCGAATTGGTGTATTGACACCCACCATCTCAGATTATCTTCGTTTTCATTTTGCAAATAAATCCTGTCTAGAAATATGGTTTCCCAAAGTTTCACGTCACCATCTTTTACAATGGCTGAAATTTCTTAATTTCAAATTTAGTCATGACAGACAGAAGATGGTTTTTCTTGAAAGGGATGCTAAAACATGTCGGGTTTCCTATCGTGTGCTACTTATAGCTGGTTAAAAGTTAAAGTTCTTTTGCAAAATTCAGAAAAATCTGCAAGACACTTATAGGCTTTAAACCGAACAATCATTCGAAAGTCAGTCACTCACTGTTTATCAAGTCTTTCCATTATTAGCCTCTGCGATGTTTCACTACCGACCTCAACAACAGCAAATCTGAAATGGAATTAATAAACAAATAACTTGATGTTACATGACAATATTATCTTTAGATACAACCTGTGCCTATCAAATAACTCAAGCAAGCAGCAAAATATTAGAACTGCAGCTTTAAAATAAAGGAAGGCTTTGGTACTACAATATATCTTTTATATTGAACAAAGTATATTCTGCATTTGCAAACATATCATGCACTTATAACTGAGTAAACAAATTTGATGACTTTGCTAGGTATATGCAATAAAATAACAAGCTACATATTAGCGTAAATGATAGAAAAACAGGCCCTTTGTTACTTATTACCAGCATCAATAATAGGTTATGATCGCCTAGCGTAGCGATGCAATACAGCAAACACAAAAATGGATACCAACAGCATGAAACTTTTTTAGAGTAATCCTTCGCCACGATACATATCTTTAATGGAAAAATACAATCTTTTGATTCCACTGGCATGAAAGATTGAAACCTTGTTATATTGTTCTTTTTTGTGTTGTGTAGTGTTTCAATGCCTTTCCTTAAAATTCTTACTAAGTTTGGATAACATCGGCCTAAACATATTTTTGTGTGTCTTTAACACTGGTCAGGGTTAGTTATAAGGAGGGTATACATGCATACAAATGCAGTAACTATATAAAAAGTTCAGAATACCGTAATAAAAAACTGCATCAACTGACAGACTGCAGTTGATCAGAAGCACCAGTAAATGAACATGCATTGAACAGTGATTACACAACAACTGCAAATGACTTCACTGAACACAAATATGTAATTTTCTCCAAAGCGAAGCAGTATGCTTACAAACTAGTCATTGTCTTAGGGACTTTACTAAGAACAATCACACATTATACAGATTCAGCTTTTATAGAAACCTCTCACTGCCTCGATAACTGTTACAAGGAAATCTTAATTTGCAAGCAATGGGCTAAAACATATAATTGCTCCATCCACATAAGTTTATACAAGTATCTGCTATAGGCGTGAGAACTAAAATATGAAATCTGTTTACATATGGAATAAATCATCAAATTTACAGCCAACACTAAAATGCTAAACTACAATAAAATATTTAGCCAAATACAACGCCAGACCACCCGAAGGTTAAAATTTACAACCTTTCACAATTAATACTTTCACAATTATGAAACCAAATGGTTTTTACAAATAATAATACTATACAGAAAAAAACTCTATAGATTTCTGCTACAGGAAATAACAAAAAAAAATAAATTTAAACTTATCTTTAAAATTCAAGTTGCTACAAAGGGAGATAGCAAAACAAGCTTAAAATATATCTGAATAAAAATAAATTTATAATACATTTCTATAAAAAAATTTTCTTATAAGAATTACGAAGAGTGTAACAAAACGTTTTGAGAAGAAACAAATTATCAACATGCAGGCAAAGTATTAAAACTTTTGAGATTTTTACAGGAATCTGAAAACTGGCCTTTGTTGTTATATGTTTTAGTAACAATTTCTTCTTATCTTCGTAGTTAGGTAAGCTGAAAGGGTAGCTGTTTTAGAATTAGTTTTAACCAGAACGTATTTGTTACACTCTTCTCCTTCTTCACATTGATAAAAAAGATGATCCAATGTATTGCGGAGCATCCCTGAGAACCATACGAAGGAGACCATCTCCTTACCTTCAATCTGTTCAACAAGTCAAAAACAACAAATGAATAAAAACACAAAACATCTTAAACAGAATTGGTGCAATTTTAAACGAACAGAATGATAGAAAAGACATGTTGTATAATTAAGAAGAGCGTGCAAGTCTATGTTGTATAATGTTTAGAGGTTTGTAAGCCTTACAATTTTGTTGGGTCTCCAGGAATGTCAAACTAATAAAAGTTTTAAAGGGACCTATTTAAATACTATTAATACTTCATTTTAATGAAAAAGATAACTAGTAAGTGTTTAGAAAGGTAAAGAATTTATGGCAGAAGAAGAATTGAACTTCACTGCAATTAAATTGCTCCAAAATTTCTAATCAGAATCCTAAACCTGGCCACACATCTTTAAAGGTAAATAAACAGAAACAATTCCCACTTCTGGATAAATTCTTGATCTAGTCAATGAATGTCAAGACAATAACAAAGTAAATGCAAGCTCGATAATGATACTAACTAAAATTAAATTTGGTACTCACCCTTTTGACTGTCCATTGGCCCTATTTTCAAAAAATTTTATATTGACCAGATCTGTAACACCACATTCCTGTATTGAACTTGCCAGCTCCTCATCTGTTGTCCACTTTTGGTGAAAATTACAAAGTAAACAAGCCATGGGTTATTTGCATTAATGACCAAGTTGTAAAATGGATAGCAACATGAATGCTGTGATTTTTGAAGGGGATAATCTTTAAATATTGTTTTCTTTTGAGTTTTGAGGAAATTTAACACAATTAACGGCATCTGTGGCAACTATGGGAAACACATCAGCCTTTGTTGCAACACTGTGTTGGAAGCATAAAGATGTTATTTCATTTGTCTTTATTTTGTTTGGCCTAGCACCTGTGACTAGATCCACTAGCAGTCTTTGTAGAAAATTAAGGGAAACAGTCTCACTTAAACCTTGAGCACAATTGAAAAAATTTGAGCAGTGACAGAACAGAGACAGAGAAATGACTATAAAGAAATCAAAATAATGACTTAACAACTGGCTGTGAGTTGAAAACACTGAGAGTCAAGAAAAAGCTTCAATGGCAACTAATTCTTATTGCATAACATCGATTTGAAAAAGCCAGCTTATTAAACTGTCAAGTAACCAATTTGAAGACAAATAATGAAAAACTTATTTTTTCCTATGGAGGAAGTTTGCATTGGATAAATGTACTTTGCTGTTATTAAGAATCAACAAATGGAGGAATGAGTTTGGCAACTTTGTTCAACAGCGTTTGTCACACATTGACGATGAAAGCAAATTTCTCCAAACTTTACTGTACAGCTCTATTAAGCTCAGATTTGGTTATATCACCATAATTTTAGGCCGGATACAACTTTTCACATTGTTTGTGCTTGTACTTTAGATTTTAGGGAGAAATAAAGTTTGAAAACTTGTAAGGGATCTGACCGCAAAAATCTTTCCAGGTGAAACTTTACCCCATTAGTCACCAATCACAATCAAACTCCTTATAAAATTTTTATCATTATGTCATAGCAAAATCAATATCGTGATTAATAACATAACCAAAACTTCCAAGTAAACTGAAAATCTTGCTGTCAATCTGAATCTAAGGTCAAAAATTTTATACAAAAAAAATTAAAGAATTTCTCAAAATGAGGCTGTAAGTTGAATTGGTGTATAGCAAAGAAAGTGGAAATTTTCACTGTCATCCCAATACACCTAATGGTCCTTCTGTATAAGAGAGATCTTTAAAAAAAACCCAGGAAAACAATATTTTTACACTTCAAAAAAGTGCTAAAAATATGCCAACAAAGTTTGCTAAATAGATGGGTTTATGCATGGATTTTCATTAAGGATAGCTAAAATTTGACTTTGAAACTTTGACAAGCGAATCAAGACGGTAATAAAATACAAGCCATGACAAAAATTGGAATTCAAGTTTATGGTACTATTTTTTAAAATACGTTATCCAAATGCTCTGCACTTGATGGTTGTTTAAAGGGCTGTATCATGGCTTTGTAAACATTGCAAAAACATGATACATTGTTCATTTTCTACCTAATTTACTAATGGTTGAAACTTTTTGATAAACATTATCAACTGAGGTTAGTTACTGCACAAAATAATTGAAATAGCATTTTGTTGAAGCAAGTTTGGAAGTTCATGACTAACATAACTATTTACTAAATTTATTCATTATAAACCACAACTACAGCAAGGGCTTTTTTGAAAACATGTACTTACAGAAAACTAAGCTTGGCAAATAACAATGATGCCCAAATAAAAACTATTGACCAGAAAGTTTGGTTTGAAAACTCAGTGGGCAGTAGACAACTGACAATGTGACGTAAAATTGAACCACCTAACAGTACTATTCGTATTCTTTAGTATAACAAAACTAATAAAGGTTGAGTAGAATTGTGAATAAAAGTGAACTCACCCAAGTTAAATTGCCAACATAGAGAGCTTTTCCTTTGTCATTAGACTTTGAGTAAAGACTGGCAGCAATTTTTGCTTCTTTTTCCTGCTGAAGGGCTGACTTTGGGTGCAGCGTTGTGTATGATTTGTACTCTTTCCCACCTTCAAATATCAATCAATTTTTACATAGAAACTAACTCAACTGAGCTAATAATTAGCAAAGCACACAGCATTAATAAATTGTAAAGGAACTTTCTCAATTTAAAATGTGGATTCAAATTACAATTAGATAAAAGATTTTCTTAAGCAAGGGCTTTTAAGTATTTCAGTGTCTTATATCTTATTTGATATACAAAAAATGACAGTACATAAAAAAGTACAAGATATAATTATTTAGCTATTAATTTATAAATTCCTTTCTTGTCAAATTGGAGATTTCATTCATAAGGGAAACTCTAACAGTATCTCTTTTACAGTGGGTGCAGAAAATATCGGGTCACTGATATAAAGAGATGATAAGGATATTATTTTTAGGGAATGTCGTCTTTAAAATAGTTTATATGTTCAGGCCTAAAAAACCTTTAAATAAAATATGTTCAACAACAGTTAAATTCAAACTTACTGGAAACGGACTCTTCCGGAAAGGTCTAAAATGAAATATGACAATGTGAAAACAGCAAAGATTTAAAATAAAATCTATAATCACATTTAAAAGCATGCTCTTGAATGGATAAAATATATTCCTCTTTCAAAGGATAATGCATATTACTGGAATCATCCTGATCATATAACCTACTTTTTAACTTTTGAAAACATGGAACAGAATGAAGCATATATGAGCACTGAGCATTTTTATGTAATGTAATTTTTTGGTTTTGACTGTTCATAATGCTCCATTTTTGTAAATTTGTTTGGGGCCTTTTCAAAAACCCCTGGTTTTTATGCAGTCACATTGTTGACAGAAACAGAGTAAAAATGCTGTTTTGTGGTTATTACAATTCACACTGCCTTCGTTTTTTTGTAAATCTGTTTGAGGCATTTTCAAAAACCCTTGCTTTTGTATGTTCACCGTGATCTAGCGTGTTTTCAAAAAACCTCCAAAAGCCTCCATTTTAAGAATGGAATTAACAGAGGGGAAGCCAAAACTATATTTTCGGAGTGGTACAGAAATGGTTTTTGCCAACAAACTTATCTCACTCTTCAAGGGTGTGGACATCAGATGAATAATCTTATATGCTGCTTTTATGTGTTTCTATTATAAAATTCATACGTTAATGCCATTCAACTACTACAGAAATCTTAATAAAATACAATTGTTGCAAAAAGCTTACAGGTTGACAAAAAAATTCTTCTTTTGCCAGTCAAAAATCTTTTCTTTGCCGACAAAGTGTTGATGAGGGGAGGGGGGGGTGTACAGTACAGCATACTTTATTTCAGAACATTTTTGTATCCTAGGGTGTGGCTCTTAGAATAAAGGGTGTATTTAAAATGCCCTTAAACTCCTGTGATCAGGCCTTGCTCTAAGCAAAATGAAGATGCTACAGAAAAAGAGCCCCTTAGAAACTCTAGGGGCTCTACGCATCTCTAAATAAAATGTCCTTGAGAGCATCCTTTGAGAGCTTTGGAAGATTGAGAGCTTCATATCGAAAGCTTGGGAAGAGTGTTAAATAAGAAATTCAACTGTAATCTTCTGCAAATAATTATATTGCGGTCTGTTGTGAAAATTGTTTATGCTTGATCAAGTCTATTCAACAAAGGCCAAAAAATTATTTTGCTCCGTGGTAATATTGTTTTTACATTTAGAGGGGCTCTATAAATCGCTCTCCAAGGCTACTTTTGGGCGCGCTCTAGGCATGCGCGCTCGATCAAGCGCTGTTCCGGGCAAGGCCTGTGTGCCTCCTCCTTCCAAATGCTTCCTACATCCTTGGTCTAGTGAAAGACGTATCTGATCAATCTTACAATCATCTTTATTCCCAGGTAACATGTTTGAAAGCAAAAATTTCTGAGTATTCTCAAAAAGACAGTTTACAGTAAAAAATTTAAACAATGCAAAATGACACAAAAAATTCAAAATCACCACAAAATGATACAGAAAAGTCGAAGTATTTAATAACAACCTGTGGAGTACTATTCGAGCCCTGCTGCTGATTCATGACATCATCATAAAGATCTGGCGCATATGCACCTTCTGGTCCCTCAGCCTGAAAAAAATAAAAGTTTCTGAGCATAATGTGTGCAATAGAGTTCTAAAGTGTGACTTCACCAAACACCTTAAGCATTTTTGAATTTTAACCAAATAACATAAATATTCAAAATTAGTGTTGAGTATTCAATACTCAAAATGGTTGAGATATTGCCAATGAAAATTTTGAAATTTGCCAACAAATCACTGTTATGTTAAAGTTATGAACAGAGACCAAAATACAAAGGTTTGACAGGGAAAGAGGCAAAACACATGTGACTATATCTCAGTCAATTCGTAACACATTTGGCTGATTTTGCACATTTAGAGGTATTGCATTATGCACTTTCAGGCCATGGGATCCAAATCAAAAAATTCACAAAATTGATTTTTTGTGATTTTATCATTTTACAACTCTATATATATATAGAGCTATTCATGACAACTGAATAATCTCATACAACAAAGAAATCTAATTCCATTCAATTTCAATAAGCACTGAGCTGTGATCAAGGACATAATTGCATAGAATGGGTGGCAACAAACGGAAATTCTTCCATGACTGGGTGTCTCTTTATTGACTTTCATTCTCTTTAATGTTACTGCATTAAATATGTTATGGACTGGCAACAAACATTATTTTTGGGAATCAATCTTTCCCTCCTGTCTAGTAAAGGCAGGAGGACAGAATTCTTTCATCACATTTGGAATATTTGATGAACAGCCTTAATGTAAAAACAAATAAGAAAAACTTGAAAAATAAGGGTTAAGGTTCGATATTTCTGTTCAAAACAAGAAAAATTGGAAATTCACTACACTTACTCTACCAATCAAAAAGTTCAATTTCCTGATGGAAAATATCAGTGCCATCAAACCATGCTCTTATTGTAATCTTCTGATCAAAAGCTGTTGATTAGGATGTAATCAAAAGCTATCAGTACCACCATTCTTATTTGTTCTTAACCATTCTCTATCATCAAAGGCTTAACACGTATAAGACACAGGGGGCTCTCAAGTAGTAATACTTCTTCACAGCCATATTTGTGGCAGTGAGTAAAGTCAGTAGAGTCAGTAGAATCAATGTTGATTAGTTTGATTGATAATCTGATCCAGAGAAAAATTTCGTTTTTTTGTCAAATGCTCTCCATTGATGTTGATTGGAAGGTCATTTAATGTTGCAGCTATTGTGTTTAGCGTGAAGCCTATTAAAGACTTTGCTGTCACATTTGAGAAGAAGAAAAACACTTTTGATGAAATATTGCTAGAATAACTCACCAATTTGGAGTAACTGAGCATGAAAGTTTTTTAATTGAGTGTAAATTCTTAGAACTTTTTTGCTCCTGAAAATTAACAACTATTATGATGTCAAATGTGATCACTGGATCAGACACCTCATCGGAAAACAGTATGGAAAGCCCGTTTGTAATATTGTAATTTATATCTTTTTAGCTTCAGTCTGGCAAGTTTAACAATACATTAACTGCAATGCCAAGGACTGCTCATCATTTATTTAGGTAATGAAATGTAGGCTACAAAGCAATAGCTGAAATGCTGATACCTTTGCAAAAAAATGTTGACAAAGAATAAGCCACATGAGGTTCCCATTGGCACAAGGTTAGGGTAATTGTTTTTGGTTTTCTCTCCCCAAAAGCCAAACTTTTAACGGAATTAAACTATACATCATTTGACGTACAATAACGTGGTGATTGCCACCATATCAAAATAATTGGCAAATATTGAAAATTATACTTTCCAAGTATATTTAATGCTTAAATGAGTGTAACACCTTCAAAAGCTATTTTGTACCCTTGCGTTTTGAGGTAACAAAATCTGACTTATATCACCAGAAAGCGCAGATCTTAAGCTACCAAAGTATGTCTCAGATTTTTCAATTTCCTTCTCCTCTTGAATCTATACCCTGTCAAAAATTTATATTCAATTTTTCTACCCTCCTGTAGTTGTATTTGGCTAAAAAAGATGGACCAGAGCAATTATGCAAAAAATTTTGATACACCCATTACTTAACAGACATTGGTCTTAGCCTTAACTGCAGGCCTTGAAAACAATTTTTCTTCCTGGCAGCAATTCAAGATTTCCTGCGAAGCTTCGAGAAAGTTTCCAGCCACTGAAATTGATATTTCAAGTTGCTTGATTTGTTTAAAAATTTGTCCTAAAAACAAACTGTCACACTAAAAAAAGCTAATTGTTAGTCCTGCAGTCTTGATTATAGCTATTCGAACAGGAATCAGTTTGTTTATACTGTATTAGATGATCAAGGAGAATGTGATCAAGCAAGATACTCATAGTTTGTTTTCAAGGTTAAAGAAAGTAGATCTGAAAATCTTTAACAACTTTGATTAAATTTCATATCAGTACTAGCAAACTAGATACTTTATAAGTATTGATATATCTATACATCCTGCCCTGGGTGGGTTCATCATCAAAGCTAGTAGTTCATACAACATGTAAGAAAACTATTCTATTTTTCAATGGTTAAAATAAATGTTTTAAATCAGGGGTGGTGCTAGAGGCAAAGCTTTGAGACCAAAACGCTTACATTCTATAAAGCAAGTGATGAAAAATATATGTGAATGCCAGTAGAATGTCTTTAAGTGGTTTTACATATTTAGAATGGCTAATAATGTCAAAAAAGGAATGAACTTTGTTTTAGCTTGCTGGAATTAAATTAGTAGCTGAAAATAATGCACAGAAATTCGGCATAACAGACGCTTATAATACCAGATTATTGAAAGCTAATCTTCGTTTTTTATTAGTAGTGCAGTACAAAAATTATACAGTATGTATGTATGCATTCCATAGAAATATTGTAACATGAATTTCCTGACAAACACCAACAATTTCTTGCAATGAATTTGCACCAAGAATTTCCTGGCAGCACCGCTGCCAGCGCTGCCAGACATTTTCCAGCCCTGCTTAACTGGTCAAGAGATTTTCAGACCTCAACTTAAAACTGCCATAAAGAAATTATGGAAACCTTTGTTTCCATTGAAATTCTTTCTTTTTCAAAATTTCTGCTATTCAAATACGGTTTCATTGTGTTCCTTGAGAGTTTGGCTAGTAGAGTGTGAAGAAATAAAAAAAAGATGTTTTCGCCCAGAAAAAGTTTACCCTAACCTTAAGCTGTGAATGTTTTGAAAGTTGGTTGAAAAAACTAAATTGCAATAACCAAAAGTAACTTCTTGTTTATGAGAGATGGAATTTGAAATGGATCCTCTTCACCTAGGCACAAAGCAATTCTGTATCCATTACCCCCAATGTTTTGTTAAAAAATGAAGGTGTTTCCATAACTCTATTTTTATCAGTTCTCATTTCCTTTCATTTGAGCTCTTTTTGCAACTGAGAATGAATGCTTGTGATTACCAGCATGCCTACAATTGTCATATTACCAAAACTGCACACACATTATTTTTTTAATGCATGCAACTCGCATACTTACATATCTGGCTATTTTAGACCCCTTTACACTGTGTCTATGATATATTTTTATTGGATCTACGTTTTGATATTTTAACCTCCGAAGAATGTCAAAGGAAAAGCATTAGTAACATGTTTCAAAATGTTTGCATTTTTAAAAGCCATAATCAAATTTTTACCACAAAAAGATTGTTTGCAATTGATTTCTGTTTAATTGACTGGGCGGGTTTCATATCACACTGTAATTCAATAATAAAAAAACCAATAAAGACAAAATCTGAAATGATAGTTGGCTAAAATTAAAGCATATCTTCCAGATTATAGACTAATGGCATTGATTTTTGACTCGAGAAATGTATGTCGACCAAGCATTTTTGTTAATAGGGTTTCACCAAACAGCAAATTCAAGAAGTCAGAAGTTGCGATTTGGCCTTACTCTACTTATCTTTGAGGAGCGAGCTGCAAAATAATTGGGTTTCTGCCATTATAGCTGCGAGTTGGGACCCTAAACGTTGAATGCAACTGCGAGTTTTGCCAGTTGGCCAACCTGGACCCAAATTCAATTCAATTCAAATATTTAATTTCACAACAATTCGTTACATATGATTTAAACATCGAGAAAATATAAAGCTACTGCTAGATATAAATGACTAAATAACAGGAAATATATATATTTACATATTAATTTCATAACAGTAACTATTACAAAATGAAAGCTATCGTGTAGGACAAGAAGAAAAAACTCAAATTTACAAACTTCAAAGCAAACTTACTTGGTTTGCAGGGTTGCCGAATTCATCAACACCAGCATACAGGTCTACATCTCCTTGCTGTGTAACATCAGATGATTGAGGCGGTACAACAGCAGCCATGTCTTTTTAAATATATTTATATAAATATATGTATATCGAATTCTCCTTCGAACGAAATTCAGTCGAAGCAATGCCTTTCAAAGAACAACCACAGCTAAGCATGCGCAGCGCATATGTATCATGATATCATGATTACGAGGCAACGCTAGCAGTCTGCAATTCAAACTATTGTTATGTACGAAGAATGAGGAGCGTCTAGTTTCCATTCCATACTGCTCGACCTGATGAAGTTATTAGTTTACCCTAAACCTAACCCTAACCCTTTACTTGAAATAATTAAGCATACTAATTTATGACTATTGATCATGCAATCTTTTGGTGGTACAAAACTTGAAAATGGCTTTGAAAAAAGCAAACATTTAGTAAACTAAAGCTTTTCGTCTGACACTCTTCAGAGTTTAAAACGTCAGAACATAGATCAAAACTCTACGCTAGGAAATATATATACCCAAACCCAGTTGTGGATAGAAATAGGCCAATCAGAAAACACGAGCACATGACTGTTGAGGTTGACCAATCAGTGCTGCTTGCCTATTAAGAATGTTACCAATAGAGTCCTACAGTGAAAACGAACTCCTTTTGTCTACACAGTACGAGCTCCAGTCCTAAGGTGAAAACGAACTCCAGTTTTGGAATCTATCTACATAAGCACAAAAACCGCTACTGTGTAGACAAAAGGAGTTCGTTTTTCGATGACAATAAACGATAAATAATAGAAATATACCTAAATAACTATACCGAAACTTTAATAATAAGAAATATACCGAAACTTTATATTGTAGTAATAAGTCAAACAAATTTTTGTCACTAGCAAAATGGAAGAGGGCTCAAGGGGCGCCTACCCTGTAGGTGCTGCAGGGGCAAGCAGTGACTTAAAATAAAAACTCCTAAGAAACGATTATAAAATCTCATAGGTAACTAGTTTATCCCCTCTTCTTATGGTAATTTCCATTAGAAATTCAAAGAAAATAAAAAAATCCCTCCTTTTTGCTGTCGGCCTTTCATATTGGAAAATGTCCCCCCCCTTCATATAAAATTGATTTTGGTAGTGAAAAAAAAATTCTACGTTTTGCCTCTCGATTAAAATCTTCACAGCTAGAGCAGGTCGCAGAGCCTTAAAACTTTCGAATGGCGGCCTCTGATTGGCTGGATCACAGAGCTGAAAGATCCGCATCATGAGCTAGAGTACATTTCACCAGAATCTGAGGAAAGAAGGATCTGAAAGAAGGAAAGAAGGGTGCGATGGCAAACTTCACAGACACAAGTGTAGATTTTTTGAAATGGTATATTAGAACAGACCTATAAAAAAATTCCTGAAAGCAGGAGGTTTGCTTGAAAGCAAGAGACCGAAAGAAGAACTCTTAAATTGGGAGACTCCCGCCCAAGTCGGGAGACCCCGCCCGAATCGGAGGAATTGGAACCTTTGCCTGAGGCGAGTAAGAAAAGATCTGTTGAAAATCCACAACAATCTTCAATACGATCCTGAATATTAATTGAACTTCAGATGCTGGGCTCTTCACGTTTGAGAGCTGAAAACAAGATCTCGTCATCGTGCAGTCATAGCCTTTACTCGTAACTTCAAGTCGCCCTTATGGGGAGGGGGTCTTTGAGGGGTATCAAATGCCGTGTTTCCGCAAGAAAATTTTCCTATTACCGTAATTCCCCAAAAATATTTTCATATTACCGTAATACCGAGTCTTCAAAATGAAAATTACATTATCTCATTTAAGATTCGAGTAATTTCTAGGAAAATCGCCAGGAATCAAGCACGTAATATAAACAGGGAAATAGCTGCGAAAAACTAACAAATTGCCTGATCTCAATTTTTCTTCGGATTTCTACATTTCAATGGCTAAAGATCGATTTTCCGAGATGGGCCATCGCGAAACGTCTTATAACAAAAATAATTGCATATTCGGATAGCTCTAAGAAGGAGCTTTATTTTGATGTATAACAAATTCTATTTTGCTGATATAAAAAAGTTGACTGATGACGTCATCAAACCAAAAAAGGCCTTTTACCAGCACTGTTTCGCAGAGTTCTCATTCTTGGACTGTTAATTGTCCTTTCTTAAGATATTCTATCACTCTCTGATAGAGAAACACGTCCATTGAGTAGGTAAACCAAAAATTTATTCAATATCTCATTGATTGACGTTTCTTTGATGACGTCATATACATTAATTTCTCAAAACGGTAATAATAGTACTTCGGTAGGAGGCGTTTTTAAATCACTCTATTGCCCCTGAAGGTCTTCTAAAGAATATTCACTGCTCCTCTCAATCAGGATGTAGCAGTTGTCGGTGCTCTTGCTTCAAGGGTAGTTTTTAAATGTTCATCAGTTTGTGGTTGCACTAACTGTAAAAATTGTGAGAGGGAAACCGAATGCAGCGAAGATAGCGATGATGACCATAATGACAAAAGTGGGAAAGACAGCGATAGTGTTGATGGACTTTTTGCTTCCTAAATACAAATATTATGTAGAGACCATTTCCTTTCAGATTTTTGCAGTTTTAATTACTTCTACAAATCAATTATTATATAATTTCCAAAATTAATTTTGACAAGTGTGTTCGCGATTTCTAAAAATATTTCAAATTTTGATAGTGACCATACCGTTTCCCACCCTAGCCAGTGTGTAAATAAACTGAAATCACTCCGCTTGCCAAGATAAAACATTGCAATTGTAATTATACCAGTAGGTCTCCTGTCCTTTTTAACTGTTGCAGTACTTTGTCAAATTGCGCCCACGCAGGGGCTTCACTTTTTATTTAGCGTAATCAAACCATATCGGAATTTTTTGTGTGCTTTTAAAGCTATGTTACGACCCGATGTGTATCGATCATGTTAATAGGAGTATGGAACACCTGTTCTACTTGGCCAAAAGCAATTGTGTCGCGATTATAATTTTTTGATGACGTCATCGTAGTATCGCATTTCATGCAAAAATTGCTTAGTTCCATGATTTGTGCAACGGAATTGGTTTTTAAACAAGATAGAGTTTCTCATCCTATGGCCTAGAAGTAGAAATTGCCAGCGTGATCTTGGGCTGGATGGAATATATTTCTGAATTAATTCTGATTTCCTTTCATTTTAAGTGGTACACCAATTTCTATAGTTACACCCTTGGTTGATATTTGTGCCTCATCTAAAAACCCTACTAAAAAGACAAGTAGCGCTTGCCAGAAAACTAAGACACTGTGAACGTGGCTATTTGGGTCAAAATTTGATGGAATAGTTTTGCATATTTGGGTCTAAATTTGCTTTGACTGTAACCGGAAGCGTGACTTTAAGAAGGGAGACGACTATATACGGTTTAAATATCTATTATTTGTGGATGATATAAGGTGCATTGTATAAATTCCTGTAGGTTTTCAAGCTTGTGTTTGCCAGATGAAGATTATGTCATTGATGACTCTTTTCCAAAATATTCGACTACGCCCCATCGGGGCATTGCTCAACATATGTTGCTCTATTGTTGTCATGAATATTTTGGCATAATTTAGGGCAAAGGGATTCCCCATTGCGGTGCCTTAAGGGAGGTTAATAAAATTTACAATTAGACTCCTTTTTTATAAGAACCAGTAAATTGAGATTCAGGCGGGTTGTTCTTAATTTTTTTCGAAAAACTGAGGCTGAATTGTTCTTAATTTGCTCATAAATTTATAGGGTATAAGCAGTGCCATCGCTAGCTTTTCGCTCTAGGGAGGTGTCCAGGCCTCATTTGTCAAAAAAGTGTATGAGAAAACCTTCATTTGTGGCCATGTTTGAATATTAAATATGTACGTTGCGTGTGGTACTTTATCCAGAATAACGATAATATAGTTAGCAAATAAATTTAGTACCAGAATGAAAATATAATAGTTTGATTGTTAAAAACACGACTTTTCGAGCATGTATTCGTTATCAAGTTTGAACATTCACCGAAAAAGCATCCCAAGGTAGCAAAAAACTCCTCGTTTTTGAGATGAAATTTTACTGGAAATTACATTTTACAGTAGCTCAGCCTTAGTTTGTTCTTAATTTGTTCTCAACTTTTGTCTAATTTTGAAGTTAGTGTTCTTCAAAAATTGTTCTTATAAAAAGAGAGTGTAAAGGCAATGTAATTATGTTTAAGAATGAAAATCACCATCTGTTGTATTTTAGATGAAGAAGGCCAGTTTCCCCCTGATGATTTTTGATGGCATTGAGGGAAGCTTTGATACCCTCATCTTGTGAAATGCTGGTGTATATATCGAAAGTGTGTTGTAAAAAATGAGCTCATACTCTTTGAATCCAGGATTAGGGGGGTTGCCTCACTCATTAAAAAACTTTATCTTTCTCGTCTCCTCAAGGTTAGGCAAACACATCGGTGAACTAAGGGACACACTGAGCAACTTACCTTAAGAATAATTTTAATGCTACGGGAACTTGGGGCCAGCTCTCAACATTTCCAACTTTTGCTAGGGCAAAGTGTTTTATGCAGAGCAAATATGCAGCCATCCCCCCTCAGCCCCCCAATCCCCAACAAAAAGTATGAAGTGACGCCCTTAGCTCCAGCGAATCTGGTTACAGTGATTTTGGATTGTGAGGAAAACGAACAGGAAAAACTAATTATAAAGAATCCAAAATTGAAACCTTGCACATTTGTAGTTGCAGTTGCTCCGAATTTTTCAACCAGGGGGAACGCCATTTGAAGTGGTGAGAATAAAGAAATTTGGTGTTTATCGGCAAAAGATCACAACATGGATACAACAAGATATCACCGCCAGCATTTCGCTCCCATTTCTAATTTAAATGCTGCATGGTTTAATTCAGAACTGGCAAATACCACACACTGGGCATTGAGTTTACAAAAACCGTTCACCGCCGATTTTTCTCATTACCGAAATACCGCCCAATTTGAAGAAGATTACCGAATTACCGACCGATAAAAAGGCAAATACCGCAATACCGTCAGCCCCAAACATTCCCCCTTATGAAAACTAGCCTGTGCTCCAGACCCCTAATTTCAAAGTAGAGGTCTGGGACACAGGCTAATGAAAACAGGACACATGCATGGTCAGCGGTTTAAATAAGGTCCAATGAATTCGTGAGTTGGGTTCCAAAAGGGTTCTTTTGTTTGTGCTGAAAACAATTGAAGATAATCGATTGCTCCAGGGCCGCCGAGAAGGGGCAAGGGGAGGGGGGAATTGTCCCAGGGCCTCGAGGTGCAGGGGACCTCGTTAAGTAATTAATTATGTTTGAAAAAAGTTAACGAAATTATGCCCGTAAACAGTGAAAGATTTTGAGCGAATGAACGAATTTAAGCTAATTTTAAGGGCGTTGTTGAAACGTAGGGGGCATCGTTTTTCGCTTTTCCCCCAGGGCCTCCAAATTCTCTCGGCGTCTTTGGCTATGGCTACGACAGAGTTCCTTTCTTTACAAAATATAATAAGTTACAAAAGATTACCATGTCTACGAAAGGGTTACTTGCTTCAAAATACCATACCTAAAGAGCGCCAAAGGTTGTGGTATTTTAGAGCCCATTTGCCGTTAGGACTAGTAGCCATTTATACGGAAGTAAAGGAAAAATTGATGTTACATGTCTTAGTAAAATTTGATAGGGTTCCAGAACCCTTGAAACCCGGTCTGAATCGGCCAGTGCTGAGACAAACCCAGAGTTTTTCGGGCCCAGTGTGTTCTTTGCATTGAAAAGTAGATACAATGAATACAGGAACGCTAAAATTTGAATAAAATGTGATATATAATTGTAAATGAACAATATCAAGACTATGTGCTTAATTTTACAAAGTTTGATTTCCAATTTTTTCTAAACAGCAACAGAACAAAAAGAACAAAATAAAAAGATGTGATGCAATTAGGATTAATTGCACCCAGAAAAAGTTGACTAATCTTAGCAGTCAATTTTTGTTACTAGGAAAGGTTTTTACCTAATTTCTTTGTCCAAGTTTCTATTTCTTGTGTACTCTGAAAAATGCCTGCATTTTTAGTAACTGTATTGGTCAACTTTCACTAAAAATTCTCTTCTATGTGCCTTGTGCCTCTTAAGTTTCATCATTAATTTGGTTGTCCACAAAATAACACTTCTTTTTTATAAAATTCCACACCTTGATCCATTAGAAATACACACACAGTTTGCCACATACAAAATTTATCTTTGTGCTATTTTTGTCTGCATTACCCAATGTCAATTACTAGTGTTGCTATGCGAGAAATGTTTTAAAGCACCTCTCCAGTAAAAAAAAATTTTTTTTATTGACTAAAAAGTTAGCATCTGGTGCGTGTATTATGGCAAAGTCGTTGTTTTTGCAAAATTCCAATTATTTTAGAAGTTATAAGGCTTTAAAGTTGCACCTTTCCGAGAAAAAAACGACAAGAGCCGAATCAGTTTGGTGACATTCTGACGTCACAGTGGGCGGCTCTCGTTCGCCATGAATTTCGTACATCTTCCACCGAATCGTGAAGGAGTCATGGTCACGCGTTGATAACTGCATCTAAATCTACAGCAGGAGCTTTTTAGGATCGAAAAATACTAAATGTTTACAATCATTCTAAGTTTGCTGGTCGGCATGTGTCCATGCTGTGTCACGACTTTGTTTTGATCACCTGTGTAGGCCCACAAAGCTACGGCTTCTTGTTCCAGCTCTTCCCTCGCGTATAATTAATCGAAATTGACACTTCAGTTGTTCTCCAGAAACCATGAACAACTAAAGGCTTCAGAATTGATATCTGAAATGCTCAAACTAAAAGCCGGTCCAGAACTGAGAGTACCATCACTTGCAGTGTTCAATTTGCGAATCGCCGTCGTTCGATTCGGTTTGAGGCGAGACTAACGAAACACACTGTGACTTCAAAAGTGCGTCACAGTGTCACCAAACCGAACAATTTTTGTCGGTTAAATCAATTCAATTATCGAATTGCAAGAGCTTATATCGTACAAACTGTGAAAAATATCGAAAATCAAATAACGAATTCTTGTCAGCAGGTTCATCTCCTTTAGATTAGCCAATAAAATGCAAGTGCAAAATTTGGCTGGAGAGGCCTTTAAAGTTGCATCATTGCTGTTTTTATTCAGTGGTGGACATTTTGGCAATATTATGAGAAGAGACAATCCTATCGTTTTGATAAGATGACATCACATTTGTCCATTTTTGTAATAAAAGACTATTGTCTTCTCAAAATATTGGGGGCAACTGCCTTCCTTCACCCCCCTGGGTATCTACCACTTTTTTTGTTTCTATGCCCCTCTTAAACTTACGATAGTTTTTTAATCATTACACCTCTTAAACACCGAAATCAATTTGTTGGATGTTTCCGGGAAATGGGCGTGACCCGTTAGTCATAATGGGTTTTGAGAATGTAATATTTTTGTCTGGATTCTATAGGTCGGGAGTCAAAAATGACTTTGGGAACCATTTGGATCAGGGTTTCCAATGTTTTTCATAGGAAGCTGACCCTGGAAATACTTCAATTGTTTTTGGTGGCCATATATCTCTGTGAAAGTTGTGTCCTTTTACTCAGGTAGCTTTTCCTTTTGCATTTAAGACAACATTGGCTATGAAATACGCATATTTTATCAAATTGTGCTGATATTTAGAACAATGTGGTGTAATACTTTGATAGTGCAGTGTAGGCAAAGAGTTAAAATAATTATATGTTCGATATATCTAGTAAAATCCTGTTAAATTAAATTAAAGTATCGTTATTTTGTATGGAATCTCAGAAAATCTAATGTTCGAAAGTCACTACCGCACAACAGAAACAGAACAGCCATAGCCTTAGGGAAATCAAGTGATAATTCCTGCATTGCCTCTTAATATTCATTCGAAGTTTAATCTAAGGATCTTTTTACGTAGATGTGAACTTTCTGAATTAGAATAGAAGACACTTTTTAGATTTCTAAGATTTTTATTCTGTAAAGCTCTATTCTTGGACCTTGTGTAGAAAATCTGCTTTGTTGTATTATTTAAATCATTTGTTCTATAATGTTATTAGGTTTGAGCGAGCCTTGAAACAACATAGTTACAAAGGAAATAAGAAAACTCACAGGAACATCGGCTTCAAAATAGTTTTATAATTATTTGAATCAACTTTCTTTTCAAATGAAGCACAATCAATTTTCGTAGGCAGATTGAGCATGAATCAAAAGGATAGAAGATCATTATTTTTGCAAATTTCATGCAATGAAAGTTACTTAAGCAGCTTTGCTTCTTTTTGCCTTTTTCTTTAGGCTTCTAAGCGTTTTCTTTTTCTTCTTTTTGTTGGAACCATTTGCGACACAGAGTGTAATTCCAACTTTCAATTTGAAATCGCTGGCCAATTGTGGAACTGCATCTGATTCATAACCAGAGATAGACACTTTCCAGTCGGCATAGACAGAGGGATACAAAGCTGTTTTCTCCAAGAGATCCAGACATCTATCTTCCTCCATATTCACCGGACAGATTTCGGGCTTTGATGTATCATAAGGATTTTGAAACGTTTCTTGTCGGCAACCTTCATTGCTAGCACCCTCGAGGTATTCAAACTTCAAATTCTTGCTTGGGATGATCGTATATGTTTTGCCATTCGGCACCAGTTGGTTCCTCCCCTCTGATTTTGCTTCAACATTGACTCTCTTTCGTATTCCACTCATAGTTGGCAAGAAAATTTCAAACTTCTTTACCGTGATAACAGAATTCTTATCCCCTCTGTCAATCCACTGATTCTCCACCAACCAGTCGCTATTTGGGATTTTGAACCTTACTTGCTTGGCAGCATACAAATTAGATATGCTGAGGTAAGCTTTGTCAGCTTCTGTTGCTGCACTGATTGGTACTTCCCTAAATCCTACTTTTTCCTGGCAAGGTCTTACTTGACGAGAGACAAGAGTAGCAATATTCGTGTTTAACCCTTGACAAAGATTGGGCCTTGTTCCGCCTTCTTTATACTCCAAAATGTCGCAGTATGCCTCTGTAGCCTGCCAAATGTTGATCTTATACGATATATAGGAAGTCAAGCCCACAACTCTCAATTTGTTGACAGCATTGTTGCTTGAATTCTGCCCAGCAGGGAGCTGCTCGTACCCGGCTGTTATGCTTGAAGCGGCATCAATGGATGTAGCAGCCCTCATATAAGTCGCTAGTGCCTCAATGAGCTCAAACTGAAAATCGTATATCTCTGCATAGGTTTCGATCATTCTCTCTGCAAGCAACTTTGTTTTGGGACATAAGTCAGACGCCCTTACAGTTAACTTGTCTGTTCCAGCAATCAGCGCTTCCGTATTCATAATAACATCACAGGTGGCTTCAATAAGGTCAGTCCAGGTTGCTGTCATGGCTGTCAACTCTGGCCTAGTAACCTTCGGATCATAGGCCGTATAGTCTCTAATGAATTTTTGCTTCTCTGATTGAAAAATGGAGGATGACTCTTCATTTCCAATATTATCGACGATTTTTTTTACAGACTCAAGAAATTTGGCATTATCTTGAAACTTGCCTGATATTTCAACGGTCTTTTTTGTTAGTCGATCAAAAGAGCGTTTCACATGGACAAGCTCGCCTGCTTTAGTCATTGAATCGAGCAGTTTGGCACTGCGATCCATAAGATCACCCGCGCTTGTCCCTTCGAAGAGCTTCTCAAGAGGATTTAATGCCACAGCAGTAGCTAGACCAACTTGAACGGTATCTTCAGCTATCTCCAGGGTGATAGCCGTGATTGCTCCATTTATGAGGTCATCAGTGTTTGTCCCTAATTCTTTACTCAGTGTCGAAACACTTTTCCTAAACAATTCTAACCTTCCATTAACGAAATCTACATCAGCACGTGCTTTATCTCTGTTGAAGCTTTCAACCTTTTGGAAATACGTTCTGACGCCTTTAAATCTGTCGTTGATTGTTTTAGTGACTTCGCTGTTAAGCCAACTAAACAGTGGGGGAAGGGAATTTTCTTTGTCTTCGACAATATGCAATATTCTGTCAACTTCAGTTAGCTCTAAAAATGTTTTATAATCAATCCTGGTATTAAGGATTTTTGTCACGTGTCCATGATCAGACGCAACTCGAGACTTGAGGAAAAGCCTTATCTGAGCAACTACTCTGAAGAGGGTGCAGAGGTTCTTTGTTTGGTCAGACTGGTTGCCGACATTAGCTCCACAACCTTCTTTTATCGTTGTTAAATCTGGTGACAGAGATATGAGCTCTGTCAGTGGCTTCATTTGTTCGTTTCTAACACATCTAAAGAATGTTTTCAAATTATCAAAGACCAGTTTCTGAATACTTTTGTCGATTCCTGGCGCTGCTGCCCTGAATAGTTCGGGGTCGTTGTATCCCAGGACGACAAAGTGGATCCAATAAGCGTTCCATTTCTCAGTGCTTCTTCTATCATCTTTTACCTTCATATATGTGTCAGCCATGTTCATCAGTTCTGGTAAATGTTCACAGAATATTTCATCTCGTGGTTGACTCATGCAGTCTCGTTCGATTTTGTTTCGAAGACCTTCTGCCGCTGGTCCTATCAAAACGTCTTCAATTCCAGGCTCCCCATTAACCAAAAGAAAAGAAAAGTATCTTTTGGCATTTTGATCGGGATGGGACAAATGGCGCATTGAAGGATGAAATTTGAGAATTTCATTCCGTATAGCTTCGGGATTATATTTCTTAACCTCTGTTTTCGATTGACGTGTTTGACCACGGCACAGATGTTCTATAGCATTGTCACCAGAATCATCGGCAGAAAGAAACCTGTTGTCAATGAGCTTCTTTCTAAATTCCACAAACTTCTCATCACCTTTTATTTGATGGCTGTTTATGAAATCTTTACAGATGGTTTTAATGTTAACATCACTACTTGCTGAATCCTTTCCAAGAACTTGAGATGCTTGAAACAACAGAGATGCAAGTGCCAGCAGCAACAGCGTCTTCATGACTGTCGCCTAGAAATAATCGAGAAATTGTTTACTCTGCTAAGATTTAACAAGCGCAAAAATGTGAGCAGAAAAACACTAAATAGATTTGTAAATGAAAAATGAATGAAATACTTTTGTTATGCACCAGTTTAGCTATTTTCCACTTATCTGGATGTTTCATGACAGGTCGGTTAATAAGAAAATAAACCAAATCCACGAGAGAGCCCTGAGAATCGCATACAAGAATAGTTAATCTAGTTTCGAAAATTAATTGAATAAAGCAGAATCGGTTTCTATTCACCAGAAAAATTTAGAGTTGCTTGCTACCGAAATCTTTAAAACTCAAAGCAATCTCAATCCTAGTTTCATGAAACAAATTTTCGTTCTGAAAGATGTACCTTACCACCTTCGAAGCTGCAGAAATATTTTGCACCGAAAACAAAAACAACAGGGTATGGTATTGAGAGTGCATGTTTTCTTGGATCTAGGATATGGCATGCTATGCCGCCATCTTCTATAAAAGAGTCCCAGACACTTAGCAACTTCAAGGAACAAATAAAAGCTACGATTTTGATTGCAGTTCTAGATTGTGCAGATTGTATATAGGTAATTTAGGGTTTCGTTTGTAATTCAGATTTAATTTATTATAGTATCTTTCGGTTACCAAAAAAGTTTCAAAATCATACAATTCCGTCCATTACGAACAGTATTTTGCCATAGTAAATCCCGACCCTCCAGCGACATTTTCTTGTTGAATTTAGAAGAACTACCTGCCGAGAAATGGAAGGACGGTTAAACTATTTTGTTAATTCTGCACTTGCTACTGTGGATGTTTTGCACATGCACAGTTCCTCCTCCACATAGGCATAGAAACAGCCTTTATGATTCAAATCACACGATAGAAGTCCTTGAATTACACCTCTTTGGGGATATTCAATTTGATACGTTTCTTTATAGGAGCTTAAAGATGGGGTTGTTTCACGATATATCTAAAAATTGCTATACAAGTAGGTAGCTTTCAAAGCTTTTTAACTTTTATCAAGTTCACTTTGAGAAATGAAGCATTTTGCAAATCGATTTTAACAACGATAACACTGTGAAGATGTTTTTTGTGCTGCATGAGTTCCAACAAACACACCCTCTTCGTTTAAAACATTGATAAATCCTTTCTATTTCTAAATGATTCTGATAATCGGTGCTTATAAACCTTTCAGATATTAAAGGGCATGTGTCGTGAAAATGATTGGTTAATGTGATACAATTTTTCTTTTGTTTAGTACAAAGCATGGAATCTAGGGTAAATGTTTACGGCAGTAAAAATTAATTTAGAAGAAATGAAAATTACGAAACAATGAAATTCCACCCCAAACGTATTTGTTTTATTAGCCAACTGCTAATGTGACATATGCCCTTTAACAATTTGGAGATAAAACAGCCAACTCATTGATGCATTTCTGTTTTTCGAATCGACTACACCCTTTTTCCATAAGAACCAAAACATTTTCCCGAGCCTCAATGTTCTTGTTTGCTAGATAATTCGAGGCTCGGATGTTCTCAATGTTGCTCTAATTTCAACAATGACTTTTTACATGTATGACTTCACTCACCACATTGAATTCAACCCATAAATTGTGTTCAAAATCACTGAATAACTGTCTTGCGTTACATTTTAAGAAACTGTCTTTATTAGTAAATAAGTAATTAGGGCCGGCGAAATGTATTTGAAAACACCAAAAATTTAAAAGGTTTAGGAAAGGCCACCACCATGGTTGGCGGCAAGAACAACTTTAAAGATATGGTATCCCAGGGATGGCCAGAAACTGTATCTAAAATTCATTTTGAGCGAAGGAAATCTGAGGCAATATTTTCACCCTTTGTTTTATTAATGGGGTCACATCGCCTTGATTGAGTATGTATCTGGAAACGTGACATTTACATCGCTTCGACTATTGCGAAAAAATGGGAGATTGGGGCTGGACTATAACCAAGAAAGCGCAAAATCACGTGTATACGCCATTTATCAAAAATAAGAAGACATTTTGCCTACAGACGCTCAGTTTTCAATTTGTTTTGCCACAGAGAGGAGTGAAATAAAGCTGACTGACGTGGCCTAAGTTTGCCCTGACTAAAACATTAAGAAGGCTGTTCAGTTCGGTAATTGTTTCGCATTAATTCTAAAAAAACCTGTAAATTTTAAATTTTCAAATATCTTTAAACAAAAACACTCTAGAGAAAATTTGATACATTTTGAATATAATTTTCTGCTAAAATATTGCACTTTGTCAAAGCGCTAAATTTCCCCCTTGTTTTGACTCTTGCAAAAGCAAAAATAATGCATGCGCCAGATCGGCAGATAAAAAAATTCAATAAAGGTGTTTGCAAGAGTTTAATCACTTATTTTCTTTTCGATGTTTTATTAGTGCGTGCTTATATTTACATACCGTAAACATACCCAATCAGGGCGACGCCAGAAATTTAGGCCGTCAAGACAACTAAGAAGTATCGCAGCTTTTTCAAAATCTTTGTAGAACCAATTACCTGATCTTTTGAAATATACATCTCTTAAGAGCCTGAAGGATTTTTTCAGTGCCAAGTTTTATATCTAAGTCTACGCGAAATAGAAAAATTTTAATTTGTATCTAGGTATACTCAATCAGGGTGACGTGACCCTATGCTCCATAGTTTCCGTCTATTGTAATTTTGATATGAAATAGGAATGTCTTGCAAGTTTTAGAATTACCTTTTAATGTAGCTTGTAATGAAACTTTTTATATAATTAGATTTACAAAGTAGCAAAAATAAGATAGAGAAAAAGAATAAATGAAGCACGGTTTATTAAAAACATTGAAATATCAACCGAAGAACTATAAAAAAAAAGTTTAATCAATTTTGTATCTTTGGGATAGATTTCTGTAAAATCTGATCTTTAATTATTTTGGAACAAAGTGCTGTTAACAAAAGGCTCTGGATTTGAAAAACTTTTTAAACTGTGCTGCTTAAAATGAGTTTTAATAGAATTTATAGCAACGTTTAAATTTTCTCTTTGATAATCAAACTTTGAAGCTTTCTTGATGATACTTTCAAAGAACAAATCTGCCGATTCTTTATTTCTTATATCCTTAAAAATTTTTCTTTCTAGCATTTTCTTTTCTTCCAACAGTTGATTTAATCTGTGACGTTTTTGAAAAGTTTTCTGTTAAAAAATAGATCTTGTAAGCTAAGTTAAGGCGATAAAAATGAAACTCCGTCATTTTTTTCTGCAATCAAGGTATTCTGGATCAGGTCAGGTTTCTCGATCTATTTCCTCGTGTTACAACATAGACAATGGCCGTTTTCTTCGATCAAGTTCCCATGTTCAATTTTATAATCTTCTATAGTAAAGACATAGTAACCCAGCTAAAGCTAAAAGGCATATCTAAAGGAATGCTAGGCACATTTCTTTCTTCTCTTGCATAAAAAAATCATTTTGTAAATTTAGGTAACGCAGATGATTAGCTGAGGTGGAGAGGGAGAAAGGAGATCAGAGCTCAAGCACTATTCAGTACTTGTCATTGTCTAAAAATGATAACTAGCATGTTTGTACTTGAAAATCCTTTTTATGAAATGGAAGGCACGACCACTGCTGACAAACTTGTCGTCAAGCCAAGGCCAGCCTTAGGCAATGCGGAACCCAGGACAAATTGTTGTCTAGCATAAGATTTTAGCACACTGTTGAAGCATGAACGATGCCTCCTGAAGTCTGGTTTTCATATAGCTTCAAAACATTGGCTACACGTCGGCGATGCATCGCCGATGAATCTCTTCAACCTTGTTTATGAAAACTTTCTCAGTATGTAAAAATTTTAATTCTGTAGATAAAGAAGTGCTGAATAATCATGTACCTCTGAAACAAAAAAATTACGCGCAAATGATGCACCTTTCATGACGAAAACTTTAAAAAAGGTTCATAACAGATTAAACAGGCATCATACATCTGAAAACTGGAACCCTTTCAAAAAAGGCAAGAAACAGTTATGTGAAAATTTTGCGTCAAGCAAAATTACCATTTTATGGCATACTGGTTTCTTGTTGGACAGCCGACTCTCTCTTTGAGTGGAAACTACTTAGATAATTTCGCCTTATCTAAGATTGTTAATTAAACTTTCACAAAATACTTTCTTCTGATGCCTATATTGTGGAAGTTTACTTTGAAATAATTATATTCAGATTAACTTATTTCGAATTACAATTAGGTTAATTTTTTATACTGTAAAAGATCATGTAAGTTTTTTTTAAGTGGAGGGCATCTTGGCAATCAGCATTGCTGAGGAGCTACCCTCCTTAAACACATGAAATGAAATCAAATGCTTCCTGGCAGCAATTCTTGAATTGAAAATTACAGTTATATAGTAATTAGTAATCAGAAAGGTAATGGGAACAGAAATCTGAAATTTTAAAGGTTTTTCAAAGAAAAACTTTTTATCTGATATTCGACCGTCACTTGATTTGCACTCTAAAGACTGCTAATTAGGGAAGACGTGAAACGTGTTTTACGCAAAATTGATCAACGAAATATGAAGTAATACTATTTAATCATCCAGTAACCAGAAAACAGCTAATCATCAGGGTATGTGACCCGTAAAAAGTTATGGTTGACTGTGTAACTCTTGTTTCATCGCGATGAATCGATATTATTTACAAACGCAGGTTCGACAGAGACAAGACAAACGTAACCGAATATAACGATACATCTCACTCAAAAGTTACATGACCTCGACTTGAATGTTGTAAAAGAATAATCTGAATACTGTCCAAAACACAGGGGTATCAAATTAACTTAGGTTAAAAGCCCTACAACTGGCGATTTTTTATTGAAAATTCCAAGATTCAGAAAACGTAATGTTAGTGGATCCAAATATGCCAATCAAAAATGCAGGATAATAACATGTAGGGTTGTCGCTAGCCTATATTGTCTTTAACATCAATTTTAAGCATACCTTGTTTATTTTTAAAGGAGAATTATCCCTTTTGAGCCGAAGGGGCCCCTGTTTGGACCCCCAAATATAAATTATCAAACGAGCTTCATTTCCATCCTACCATGCGACTGCGACGTAATAGTCGACGTCGCAGCGTCGATCTGACCACGTTCGAATGGCATCACTTTTTTAAGGTCCCTTTTTCAGGCTTTCGGGCGCCATATCTAGATAAGTTCAAGTCGTAGAAAGAAACGGAAAACGGCATCTTGACAAGCAGAAAAAGCTCTACAAAATATGTGTAAATCGTTTTTCGCTTCATACGACCTTTAAACCGAGAGATAACGTTTTTTAGGTCCTTTCGCACTTCACGCCATAAAAGTCTGGGGTTGGCTTGTTAAGGTTTTCTCCAAACTTTTTTCACCATTAACTAAAAAAACCAAGCTGAATTCAAATTATACAACTGGCTGGACATTGAAATATGAAATTCTTAATGTTCCTCTTATTATTTGAAACCAAGAGATAGGCAAAGCTGGAATCACTTCACTCCTTAGTTGGTGCCTGAATGACGTTTTCGATTACTTCACATTCTTATTAGTCTTCTTCTACTTCTCCATCGGGGTTTCTCAATAAAATTTACCACCAGATTAAGTGATAAATCAATACCAAAATAAATAAATATATATAACAGATGAAACATTTATGAAAAGTTCGTTATATCTTAAATCGAGGGTAATTATGACGAAGGGACCGAAAAATTGGTTCGTAATAACGAGAGTTCGCTATATCCGGGGTTCGTTAAACCGACAGAATTTGTAAGGAGCTTGTTAGGCAGAATCCAAGGGACCAGAAATTTAGTCCGGTAAGTTCGTTATATCTGGGGCTTGCTATACCGGGATTCCACTGTACTATAAACTTTAAAATGGTTTTTCTGGCCGATTTTAAGGATATTTTGCAAAAAAGGTTGGAAATAGAGTGCCTTTGAGAAATCTCCAATTTCACCTTTAGCGGTCTAAAAAAGAGGGCTTGGTTTAACACTGAGGTAATAAAAATATTTTGCATTATTTGAAAATTATCTTAATATGATTGATTTGATAGCTATTCAAAATGTTGATTTGATAGCTGCTCAGTTCCTAACTATAACGATAAAAAATTTAACCAATTGAAAACAGCAAAAATGAATAAAAAGATACTTCAAGCTTATCTTTAGCAAATTTTGCCTTGGTAGGATGAAGATGAAGCTCGTTTGATAATTTATATTTGGGGGTCCAAACAGGGGCCCCTTCGGCTCAAAAGGGATAATTCTCCTTTAAAAATAAACAAGGTATGCTTAAAATTGATGTTAAAGACAATATAGGCTAGCGACAACCCTACATGTTATTATCCTGCATTTTTGATTGGCATATTTGGATCCACTAACATTACGTTTTCTGAATCTTGGAATTTTCAATAAAAAATTGCCAGTTGTAGGGCTTTTAACCTAAGTTAATTTGATACCCCTGTGTTTTGGACAGTATTCAGATTATTCTTTTACAACATTCAAGTCGAGGTCATGTAACTTTTGAGTGAGATGTATCGTTATATTCGGTTACGTTTGTCTTGTCTCTGTCGAACCTGCGTTTGTAAATAATATCGATTCATCGCGATGAAACAAGAGTTACACAGTCAACCATAACTTTTTACGGGTCACATACCCTGATGATTAGCTGTTTTCTGGTTACTGGATGATTAAATAGTATTACTTCATATTTCGTTGATCAATTTTGCGTAAAACACGTTTCACGTCTTCCCTAATTAGCAGTCTTTAGAGTGCAAATCAAGTGACGGTCGAATATCAGGTAAGAAGTTTTTCTTTGAAAAACCTTTAAAATTTCAGATTTCTGTTCCCATTACCTTTCTGATTACTAATTACTATATAACTGTAATTTTCAATTCAAGAATTGCTGCCAGGAAGCATTTGATTTCATTTCATGTGTTTAAGGAGGGTAGCTCCTCAGCAATGCTGATTGCCAAGATGCCCTCCACTTAAAAAAAACTTACAAGATCTTTTACAGTATAAAAAATTAACCTAATTGTAATTCGAAATAAGTTAATCTGAATATAATTATTTCAAAGTAAACTTCCACAATATAGGCATCAGAAGAAAGTATTTTGTGAAAGTTTAATTAACAATCTTAGATAAGGCGAAATCATCTAAGTAGTTTCCACTCAAAGAGAGAGTCGGCTGTCCAACAAGAAACCAGTATGCCATAAAATGGTAATTTTGCTTGACGCAAAATTTTCACATAACTGTTTCTTGCCTTTTTTGAAAGGGTTCCAGTTTTCAGATGTATGATGCCTGTTTAATCTGTTATGAACCTTTTTTAAAGTTTTCGTCATGAAAGGTGCATCATTTGCGCGTAATTTTTTTGTTTCAGAGGTACATGATTATTCAGCACTTCTTTATCTACAGAATTAAAATTTTTACATACTGAGAAAGTTTTCATAAACAAGGTTGAAGAGATTCATCGGCGATGCATCGCCGACGTGTAGCCAATGTTTTGAAGCTATATGAAAACCAGACTTCAGGAGGCATCGTTCATGCTTCAACAGTGTGCTAAAATCTTATGCTAGACAACAATTTGTCCTGGGTTCCGCATTGCCTAAGGCTGGCCTTGGCTTGACGACAAGTTTGTCAGCAGTGGTCGTGCCTTCCATTTCATAAAAAGGATTTTCAAGTACAAACATGCTAGTTATCATTTTTAGACAATGACAAGTACTGAATAGTGCTTGAGCTCTGATCTCCTTTCTCCCTCTCCACCTCAGCTAATCATCTGCGTTACCTAAATTTACAAAATGATTTTTTTATGCAAGAGAAGAAAGAAATGTGCCTAGCATTCCTTTAGATATGCCTTTTAGCTTTAGCTGGGTTACTATGTCTTTACTATAGAAGATTATAAAATTGAACATGGGAACTTGATCGAAGAAAACGGCCATTGTCTATGTTGTAACACGAGGAAATAGATCGAGAAACCTGACCTGATCCAGAATACCTTGATTGCAGAAAAAAATGACGGAGTTTCATTTTTATCGCCTTAACTTAGCTTACAAGATCTATTTTTTAACAGAAAACTTTTCAAAAACGTCACAGATTAAATCAACTGTTGGAAGAAAAGAAAATGCTAGAAAGAAAAATTTTTAAGGATATAAGAAATAAAGAATCGGCAGATTTGTTCTTTGAAAGTATCATCAAGAAAGCTTCAAAGTTTGATTATCAAAGAGAAAATTTAAACGTTGCTATAAATTCTATTAAAACTCATTTTAAGCAGCACAGTTTAAAAAGTTTTTCAAATCCAGAGCCTTTTGTTAACAGCACTTTGTTCCAAAATAATTAAAGATCAGATTTTACAGAAATCTATCCCAAAGATACAAAATTGATTAAACTTTTTTTTTATAGTTCTTCGGTTGATATTTCAATGTTTTTAATAAACCGTGCTTCATTTATTCTTTTTCTCTATCTTATTTTTGCTACTTTGTAAATCTAATTATATAAAAAGTTTCATTACAAGCTACATTAAAAGGTAATTCTAAAACTTGCAAGACATTCCTATTTCATATCAAAATTACAATAGACGGAAACTATGGAGCATAGGGTCACGTCACCCTGATTGAGTATACCTAGATACAAATTAAAATTTTTCTATTTCGCGTAGACTTAGATATAAAACTTGGCACTGAAAAAATCCTTCAGGCTCTTAAGAGATGTATATTTCAAAAGATCAGGTAATTGGTTCTACAAAGATTTTGAAAAAGCTGCGATACTTCTTAGTTGTCTTGACGGCCTAAATTTCTGGCGTCGCCCTGATTGGGTATGTTTACGGTATGTAAATATAAGCACGCACTAATAAAACATCGAAAAGAAAATAAGTGATTAAACTCTTGCAAACACCTTTATTGAATTTTTTTATCTGCCGATCTGGCGCATGCATTATTTTTGCTTTTGCAAGAGTCAAAACAAGGGGGAAATTTAGCGCTTTGACAAAGTGCAATATTTTAGCAGAAAATTATATTCAAAATGTATCAAATTTTCTCTAGAGTGTTTTTGTTTAAAGATATTTGAAAATTTAAAATTTACAGGTTTTTTTAGAATTAATGCGAAACAATTACCGAACTGAACAGCCTTCTTAATGTTTTAGTCAGGGCAAACTTAGGCCACGTCAGTCAGCTTTATTTCACTCCTCTCTGTGGCAAAACAAATTGAAAACTGAGCGTCTGTAGGCAAAATGTCTTCTTATTTTTGATAAATGGCGTATACACGTGATTTTGCGCTTTCTTGGTTATAGTCCAGCCCCAATCTCCCATTTTTTCGCAATAGTCGAAGCGATGTAAATGTCACGTTTCCAGATACATACTCAATCAAGGCGATGTGACCCCATTAATAAAACAAAGGGTGAAAATATTGCCTCAGATTTCCTTCGCTCAAAATGAATTTTAGATACAGTTTCTGGCCATCCCTGGGATACCATATCTTTAAAGTTGTTCTTGCCGCCAACCATGGTGGTGGCCTTTCCTAAACCTTTTAAATTTTTGGTGTTTTCAAATACATTTCGCCGGCCCTAATTACTTATTTACTAATAAAGACAGTTTCTTAAAATGTAACGCAAGACAGTTATTCAGTGATTTTGAACACAATTTATGGGTTGAATTCAATGTGGTGAGTGAAGTCATACATGTAAAAAGTCATTGTTGAAATTAGAGCAACATTGAGAACATCCGAGCCTCGAATTATCTAGCAAACAAGAACATTGAGGCTCGGGAAAATGTTTTGGTTCTTATGGAAAAAGGGTGTAGTCGATTCGAAAAACAGAAATGCATCAATGAGTTGGCTGTTTTATCTCCAAATTGTTAAAGGGCATATGTCACATTAGCAGTTGGCTAATAAAACAAATACGTTTGGGGTGGAATTTCATTGTTTCGTAATTTTCATTTCTTCTAAATTAATTTTTACTGCCGTAAACATTTACCCTAGATTCCATGCTTTGTACTAAACAAAAGAAAAATTGTATCACATTAACCAATCATTTTCACGACACATGCCCTTTAATATCTGAAAGGTTTATAAGCACCGATTATCAGAATCATTTAGAAATAGAAAGGATTTATCAATGTTTTAAACGAAGAGGGTGTGTTTGTTGGAACTCATGCAGCACAAAAAACATCTTCACAGTGTTATCGTTGTTAAAATCGATTTGCAAAATGCTTCATTTCTCAAAGTGAACTTGATAAAAGTTAAAAAGCTTTGAAAGCTACCTACTTGTATAGCAATTTTTAGATATATCGTGAAACAACCCCATCTTTAAGCTCCTATAAAGAAACGTATCAAATTGAATATCCCCAAAGAGGTGTAATTCAAGGACTTCTATCGTGTGATTTGAATCATAAAGGCTGTTTCTATGCCTATGTGGAGGAGGAACTGTGCATGTGCAAAACATCCACAGTAGCAAGTGCAGAATTAACAAAATAGTTTAACCGTCCTTCCATTTCTCGGCAGGTAGTTCTTCTAAATTCAACAAGAAAATGTCGCTGGAGGGTCGGGATTTACTATGGCAAAATACTGTTCGTAATGGACGGAATTGTATGATTTTGAAACTTTTTTGGTAACCGAAAGATACTATAATAAATTAAATCTGAATTACAAACGAAACCCTAAATTACCTATATACAATCTGCACAATCTAGAACTGCAATCAAAATCGTAGCTTTTATTTGTTCCTTGAAGTTGCTAAGTGTCTGGGACTCTTTTATAGAAGATGGCGGCATAGCATGCCATATCCTAGATCCAAGAAAACATGCACTCTCAATACCATACCCTGTTGTTTTTGTTTTCGGTGCAAAATATTTCTGCAGCTTCGAAGGTGGTAAGGTACATCTTTCAGAACGAAAATTTGTTTCATGAAACTAGGATTGAGATTGCTTTGAGTTTTAAAGATTTCGGTAGCAAGCAACTCTAAATTTTTCTGGTGAATAGAAACCGATTCTGCTTTATTCAATTAATTTTCGAAACTAGATTAACTATTCTTGTATGCGATTCTCAGGGCTCTCTCGTGGATTTGGTTTATTTTCTTATTAACCGACCTGTCATGAAACATCCAGATAAGTGGAAAATAGCTAAACTGGTGCATAACAAAAGTATTTCATTCATTTTTCATTTACAAATCTATTTAGTGTTTTTCTGCTCACATTTTTGCGCTTGTTAAATCTTAGCAGAGTAAACAATTTCTCGATTATTTCTAGGCGACAGTCATGAAGACGCTGTTGCTGCTGGCACTTGCATCTCTGTTGTTTCAAGCATCTCAAGTTCTTGGAAAGGATTCAGCAAGTAGTGATGTTAACATTAAAACCATCTGTAAAGATTTCATAAACAGCCATCAAATAAAAGGTGATGAGAAGTTTGTGGAATTTAGAAAGAAACTCATTGACAACAGGTTTCTTTCTGCCGATGATTCTGGTGACAATGCTATAGAACATCTGTGCCGTGGTCAAACACGTCAATCGAAAACAGAGGTTAAGAAATATAATCCCGAAGCTATACGGAATGAAATTCTCAAATTACATCCTTCAATGCGCCATTTGTCCCATCCCGATCAAAATGCCAAAATATACTTTTCTTTTCTTTTGGTTAATGGAGAGCCTGGAATTGAAGACGTTTTGATAGGACCGGCGGCAGAAGGTCTTCGAAACAAAATCGAACGAGACTGCATGAGTCAACCACGAGATGAAATATTCTGTGAACATTTACCAGAACTGATGAACATGGCTGACACATATATGAAGGTAAAAGATGATAGAAGAAGCACTGAGAAATGGAACGCTTATTGGATCCACTTTGTCGTCCTGGGATACAACGACCCCGAACTATTCAGGGCAGCAGCGCCAGGAATCGACAAAAGTATTCAGAAACTGGTCTTTGATAATTTGAAAACATTCTTTAGATGTGTTAGAAACGAACAAATGAAGCCACTGACAGAGCTCATATCTCTGTCACCAGATTTAACAACGATAAAAGAAGGTTGTGGAGCTAATGTCGGCAACCAGTCTGACCAAACAAAGAACCTCTGCACCCTCTTCAGAGTAGTTGCTCAGATAAGGCTTTTCCTCAAGTCTCGAGTTGCGTCTGATCATGGACACGTGACAAAAATCCTTAATACCAGGATTGATTATAAAACATTTTTAGAGCTAACTGAAGTTGACAGAATATTGCATATTGTCGAAGACAAAGAAAATTCCCTTCCCCCACTGTTTAGTTGGCTTAACAGCGAAGTCACTAAAACAATCAACGACAGATTTAAAGGCGTCAGAACGTATTTCCAAAAGGTTGAAAGCTTCAACAGAGATAAAGCACGTGCTGATGTAGATTTCGTTAATGGAAGGTTAGAATTGTTTAGGAAAAGTGTTTCGACACTGAGTAAAGAATTAGGGACAAACACTGATGACCTCATAAATGGAGCAATCACGGCTATCACCCTGGAGATAGCTGAAGATACCGTTCAAGTTGGTCTAGCTACTGCTGTGGCATTAAATCCTCTTGAGAAGCTCTTCGAAGGGACAAGCGCGGGTGATCTTATGGATCGCAGTGCCAAACTGCTCGATTCAATGACTAAAGCAGGCGAGCTTGTCCATGTGAAACGCTCTTTTGATCGACTAACAAAAAAGACCGTTGAAATATCAGGCAAGTTTCAAGATAATGCCAAATTTCTTGAGTCTGTAAAAAAAATCGTCGATAATATTGGAAATGAAGAGTCATCCTCCATTTTTCAATCAGAGAAGCAAAAATTCATTAGAGACTATACGGCCTATGATCCGAAGGTTACTAGGCCAGAGTTGACAGCCATGACAGCAACCTGGACTGACCTTATTGAAGCCACCTGTGATGTTATTATGAATACGGAAGCGCTGATTGCTGGAACAGACAAGTTAACTGTAAGGGCGTCTGACTTATGTCCCAAAACAAAGTTGCTTGCAGAGAGAATGATCGAAACCTATGCAGAGATATACGATTTTCAGTTTGAGCTCATTGAGGCACTAGCGACTTATATGAGGGCTGCTACATCCATTGATGCCGCTTCAAGCATAACAGCCGGGTACGAGCAGCTCCCTGCTGGGCAGAATTCAAGCAACAATGCTGTCAACAAATTGAGAGTTGTGGGCTTGACTTCCTATATATCGTATAAGATCAACATTTGGCAGGCTACAGAGGCATACTGCGACATTTTGGAGTATAAAGAAGGCGGAACAAGGCCCAATCTTTGTCAAGGGTTAAACACGAATATTGCTACTCTTGTCTCTCGTCAAGTAAGACCTTGCCAGGAAAAAGTAGGATTTAGGGAAGTACCAATCAGTGCAGCAACAGAAGCTGACAAAGCTTACCTCAACATATCTAATTTGTATGCTGCCAAGCAAGTAAGGTTCAAAATCCCAAATAGCGACTGGTTGGTGGAGAATCAGTGGATTGACAGAGGGGATAAGAATTCTGTTATCACGGTAAAGAAGTTTGAAATTTTCTTGCCAACTATGAGTGGAATACGAAAGAGAGTCAATGTTGAAGCAAAATCAGAGGGGAGGAACCAACTGGTGCCGAATGGCAAAACATATACGATCATCCCAAGCAAGAATTTGAAGTTTGAATACCTCGAGGGTGGTAGCAATGAAGGTTGCCGACAAGAAACGTTTCAAAATCCTTATGATACATCAAAGCCCGAAATCTGTCCGGTGAATATGGAGGAAGATAGATGTCTGGATCTCTTGGAGAAAACAGCTTTGTATCCCTCTGTCTATGCCGACTGGAAAGTGTCTATCTCTGGTTATGAATCAGATGCAGTTCCACAATTGGCCAGCGATTTCAAATTGAAAGTTGGAATTACACTCTGTGTCGCAAATGGTTCCAACAAAAAGAAGAAAAAGAAAACGCTTAGAAGCCTAAAGAAAAAGGCAAAAAGAAGCAAAGCTGCTTAAGTAACTTTCATTGCATGAAATTTGCAAAAATAATGATCTTCTATCCTTTTGATTCATGCTCAATCTGCCTACGAAAATTGATTGTGCTTCATTTGAAAAGAAAGTTGATTCAAATAATTATAAAACTATTTTGAAGCCGATGTTCCTGTGAGTTTTCTTATTTCCTTTGTAACTATGTTGTTTCAAGGCTCGCTCAAACCTAATAACATTATAGAACAAATGATTTAAATAATACAACAAAGCAGATTTTCTACACAAGGTCCAAGAATAGAGCTTTACAGAATAAAAATCTTAGAAATCTAAAAAGTGTCTTCTATTCTAATTCAGAAAGTTCACATCTACGTAAAAAGATCCTTAGATTAAACTTCGAATGAATATTAAGAGGCAATGCAGGAATTATCACTTGATTTCCCTAAGGCTATGGCTGTTCTGTTTCTGTTGTGCGGTAGTGACTTTCGAACATTAGATTTTCTGAGATTCCATACAAAATAACGATACTTTAATTTAATTTAACAGGATTTTACTAGATATATCGAACATATAATTATTTTAACTCTTTGCCTACACTGCACTATCAAAGTATTACACCACATTGTTCTAAATATCAGCACAATTTGATAAAATATGCGTATTTCATAGCCAATGTTGTCTTAAATGCAAAAGGAAAAGCTACCTGAGTAAAAGGACACAACTTTCACAGAGATATATGGCCACCAAAAACAATTGAAGTATTTCCAGGGTCAGCTTCCTATGAAAAACATTGGAAACCCTGATCCAAATGGTTCCCAAAGTCATTTTTGACTCCCGACCTATAGAATCCAGACAAAAATATTACATTCTCAAAACCCATTATGACTAACGGGTCACGCCCATTTCCCGGAAACATCCAACAAATTGATTTCGGTGTTTAAGAGGTGTAATGATTAAAAAACTATCGTAAGTTTAAGAGGGGCATAGAAACAAAAAAAGTGGTAGATACCCAGGGGGGTGAAGGAAGGCAGTTGCCCCCAATATTTTGAGAAGACAATAGTCTTTTATTACAAAAATGGACAAATGTGATGTCATCTTATCAAAACGATAGGATTGTCTCTTCTCATAATATTGCCAAAATGTCCACCACTGAATAAAAACAGCAATGATGCAACTTTAAAGGCCTCTCCAGCCAAATTTTGCACTTGCATTTTATTGGCTAATCTAAAGGAGATGAACCTGCTGACAAGAATTCGTTATTTGATTTTCGATATTTTTCACAGTTTGTACGATATAAGCTCTTGCAATTCGATAATTGAATTGATTTAACCGACAAAAATTGTTCGGTTTGGTGACACTGTGACGCACTTTTGAAGTCACAGTGTGTTTCGTTAGTCTCGCCTCAAACCGAATCGAACGACGGCGATTCGCAAATTGAACACTGCAAGTGATGGTACTCTCAGTTCTGGACCGGCTTTTAGTTTGAGCATTTCAGATATCAATTCTGAAGCCTTTAGTTGTTCATCGTTTCTGGAGAACAACTGAAGTGTCAATTTCGATTAATTATACGCGAGGGAAGAGCTGGAACAAGAAGCCGTAGCTTTGTGGGCCTACACAGGTGATCAAAACAAAGTCGTGACACAGCATGGACACATGCCGACCAGCAAACTTAGAATGATTGTAAACATTTAGTATTTTTCGATCCTAAAAAGCTCCTGCTGTAGATTTAGATGCAGTTATCAACGCGTGACCATGACTCCTTCACGATTCGGTGGAAGATGTACGAAATTCATGGCGAACGAGAGCCGCCCACTGTGACGTCAGAATGTCACCAAACTGATTCGGCTCTTGTCGTTTTTTTCTCGGAAAGGTGCAATTTTAAAGCCTTATAACTTCTAAAATAATTGGAATTTTGCAAAAACAACAACTTTGCCATAATACACGCACCAGATGCTAACTTTTTAGTCAATAAAAAAAATTTTTTTTTACTGGAGAGGTGCTTTAAAACATTTCTCGCATAGCAACACTAGTAATTGACATTGGGTAATGCAGACAAAAATAGCACAAAGATAAATTTTGTATGTGGCAAACTGTGTGTGTATTTCTAATGGATCAAGGTGTGGAATTTTATAAAAAAGAAGTGTTATTTTGTGGACAACCAAATTAATGATGAAACTTAAGAGGCACAAGGCACATAGAAGAGAATTTTTAGTGAAAGTTGACCAATACAGTTACTAAAAATGCAGGCATTTTTCAGAGTACACAAGAAATAGAAACTTGGACAAAGAAATTAGGTAAAAACCTTTCCTAGTAACAAAAATTGACTGCTAAGATTAGTCAACTTTTTCTGGGTGCAATTAATCCTAATTGCATCACATCTTTTTATTTTGTTCTTTTTGTTCTGTTGCTGTTTAGAAAAAATTGGAAATCAAACTTTGTAAAATTAAGCACATAGTCTTGATATTGTTCATTTACAATTATATATCACATTTTATTCAAATTTTAGCGTTCCTGTATTCATTGTATCTACTTTTCAATGCAAAGAACACACTGGGCCCGAAAAACTCTGGGTTTGTCTCAGCACTGGCCGATTCAGACCGGGTTTCAAGGGTTCTGGAACCCTATCAAATTTTACTAAGACATGTAACATCAATTTTTCCTTTACTTCCGTATAAATGGCTACTAGTCCTAACGGCAAATGGGCTCTAAAATACCACAACCTTTGGCGCTCTTTAGGTATGGTATTTTGAAGCAAGTAACCCTGTCGTAGACATGGTAATCTTTTGTAACTTATTATATTTTGTAAAGAAAGGAACTCTGTCGTAGCCATAGCCAAAGACGCCGAGAGAATTTGGAGACCCTGGGGGAAAAGCGAAGAACGATGCCCCCTACGTTTCAACAACGCCCTTAAAATTAGCTTAAATTCGTTCATTCGCTCAAAATCTTTCACTGTTTACGGGCATAATTTCGTTAACTTTTTTCGAACATAATTAATTACTTAACGAGGTCCCCTGCACCTCGAGGCCCTGGGACAATTCCCCCCTCCCCTTGCCCCTTCTCGGCGGCCCTGGAGCAATCGATTATCTTCAATTGTTTTCAGCACAAACAAAAGAACCCTTTTGGAACCCAACTCACGAATTCATTGGACCTTATTTAAACCGCTGACCATGCATGTGTCCTGTTTTCATTAGCCTGTGTCCCAGACCTCTACTTTGAAATTAGGGGTCTGGAGCACAGGCTAGTTTTCATAACGGGGAATGTTTGGGGCTGACGGTATTGCGATATTTGCCTTTTTATCGGTCGGTAATTCGGTAATCTTCTTCAAATTGGGCGGTATTTCGGTAATGAGAAAAATCGGCGGTGAACGGTTTTTGTAAACTCAATGCCCAGTGTGTGGTATTTGCCAGTTCTGAATTAAACCATGCAGCATTTAAATTAGAAATGGGAGCGAAATGCTGGCGGTGATATCTTGTTGTATCCATGTTGTGATCTTTTGCCGATAAACACCAAATTTCTTTATTCTCACCACTTCAAATGGCGTTCCCCCTGGTTGAAAAATTCGGAGCAACTGCAACTACAAATGTGCAAGGTTTCAATTTTGGATTCTTTATAATTAGTTTTTCCTCTTCGTTTTCCTCACAATCCAAAATCACTGTAACCAGATTTGCTGGAGCCAAGGGCGTCACTTCATACTTTTTGTTGGGGATTGGGGGGCTGAGGGGGGGGGGGGGGGGGGTGGCTGCATATTTGCTCTGCATAAAACACTTTGCCCTAGCAAAAGTTGGAAATGTTGAGAGCTGGCCCCAAGTTCCCGTAGCATTAAAATTATTCTTAAGGTAAGTTGCTCCCGGTTAGGTCCTTGCTCAGTGTGTCCACAAGTTCACCGATGTGTTTGCCTAACCTTGAGGAGACGAGAAAGATAAAGTTTTTTAATGAGTGAGGCAACCCCCCTAATCCTGGATTCAAAGAGTATGAGCTCATTTTTTACAACACACTTTCGATATATACACCAGCATTTCACAAGATGAGGGTATCAAAGCTTCCCTCAATGCCATCAAAAATCATCAGGGGGAAACTAGCCTTCTTCATATAAAATACAACAGATGGTGATTTTCATTCTTAAACATAATTACATTGCCTTTACACTCTCTTTTTATAAGAACAATTTTTAAAGAACACTAACTTCAAAATTAGTCAAAAGTTGAGAACAAATTAAGAACAAACTAAGGCTGAGCTACTGTAAAATGTAATTTCCAGTAAAATTTCATCTCAAAAACGAGGAGTTTTTTGCTACCTTGGGATGCTTTTTCGGTGAATGTTCAAACTTGATAACGAATACATGCTCGAAAAGTCGTATTTTTAACAATCAAACTATTATATTTTCGTTCTGGTACTAAATTTATTTGCTAACTATATTATCGTTATTCTGGATAAAGTACCACACGCAACGTACATATTTAATATTCAAACATGGTGACAAATAAAGGTTTTCTCATGCACTTTATTGACAAATGAGGCCTGGACACCTCTCTAGAGCGAAAAGCTAACAATGGCACTGCTTATACCCTATAAATTTAAGAACAAATTAAGAACAACAGTTTTTCGAAAAAATTAAGAACAACCCGCCTGAACTTCAATTTACTGGTTCTTATAAAAAAGGAGTCTAATTGTAAATTTTATTAACCTCCCTTAAGGCACCGCGTGGGGAATCCCTTTGCCCTAAATTATGCCAACATATTCATGACAACAATAGAGCAACATATGTTGAGCAATGCCCCGATGGGGCGTAGTCGAATATTTTGGAAAAGAATCATCAATGACATAATCTTCATCTGGCAAACACAAGCTTGAAAACCTACAGGAATTTATACAATGCACCCTATATCATCCACAAATAATAGATATTTAGTAAATGTTGTTGCTTAGTTGTGTTTACTAATTTAGTGAAAAACGAAAGAGAAACTCTCCATGTGTGTCTCTGTGAAACTTTTTCACCAACTCAATTAAAAAATAGCTTTGTACAAACTCAAAAGTTGATAACAGAGAGTTATTGAATTAAATACAAAAGGAAGAGAAAAGAGCTAGATGAAAACAATAGGGATAAAGAATTACTACGCAAGTTGAAAACAAAAGGTGTTCTCTGCTATTGTTTTGTGAGTTTGTTTGTTTTGCAAGTTTGTGAGTTCACTACAATAGCCCCCTCCTTAGAATGTGAGCGGAGCAAAACAGGCGATTCAAACTCGTTGAGTACTAATAACCAAAGCGGTCCGGGAAATGTACTCGCCTTCCGGAACGAGTGGTTCGAGGCTGACTGACAGTTGAATTTTGTGGTGTCAATGAAGTCGTGGTATCAACTGGCAGGGGCGTGGCAATGTCAGATTCAGTATGGGCAACTTTGATACTGTCGAGACTGACAGTTTTTGGTTTGCCTGCGATTTCGAGACGAAAGTATTTGTCATGACGCTCCAGCACTTTGAAAGGACCGTCATATGGTGGCTGCAATGGCTTTTTAACTGCATCGTTTCGTACGAAAACGAATTTAGATGTTGATAATCCTGGTGGACGATAAGACTGTGGAGTCTGGGGTCGAGGCGGTGTAGGACAAAGGTCACGCATGGCAAATTGAAGCCGATTAGCATAGACAGACGGGTCAAGCTCGGAATGTTCTGTAGAAGATGTAAAAAATTCACCAGGTAAGCGAAGATTGCAACCGAATACGAGTTGAGCAGGAGTGCAACCGATATCTTCTTTGACGATTTTCCGCAGGTGAAGCAGGATAAGTGGAAGAGATTCGCACCACCGGGTAGGATCAGGAGAAGCTTTTATTGAAGACTTGAGTTGACGGTGAAATCTTTCTACCATTCCGTTATCACAAGGATGGTATGCTGTTGTACTGATCCGTTTTATACCAAGAAGCAATGTCAGAGAGTGGAAAAGATCAGATTGGAATTGAGTGCCGCGATCAGTAGTGATGGTGGTAGGGACTCCAAACTGGGAAATCCAGTGGGTGACAAACGAACGAGCAACTGTGTCGGCAGTAATATCAGCAAGCGGGATGGCTTCAGGCCAACGAGTAAAACGATCGACACAAGTTAGTAAATATTTGTTGCCTCGAGATGGTGGCAGAGGTCCGACGATATCATGATAACTCTGGATCATCCTGCTGAGCCTTGGCAAGGACTGCAAAATCGAGAGTTGATGAAACGTTTAGAGCATTGATTTCCACCCGAGGTAGGGTATCTGCAACAATGTTCTCTGTTCCCGGAAAGCGACAAATATCGGAAGTGAATTGCGAGATGTCATCCAAATGACGTGTCTCGCGTGGAGAGTATCGGTCCGGAGAAACAGATAAAGCATGGGTAAGTGGCTTATGATCAGTAAAGACAGTGAAATGACGTCCCTCCAAATTGTGGCGGAAATGGCGTATGGCGAGGTAAACAGCAAGCAGTTCACGTCCAAAAGTACTGTACTTTCGTTCTGCAGGTTGTAAACGCGTTGAAAAGAAAGCAATGGGTTTCCAAACGCTATTGATACATTGTTGAAGGACTCCACCAACAGCAACATTAAAGGCGTCTACCATGAGGCAATACGGTGCAATTTGAGATGGATGTACAAGAAGAGTGGCTTTGGCGAGGGCAGCTTTGATGTTGATGAAAGCAGATTCAGTACCACCAGTCAGCGGGAAATGATCGTCAATGTTGCATTTAGGTGACAAGAGATCAGTGAGCGGCGTTAAAATTGTTGCACAGTGAGGAACAAATCGGCGATAAAAGTTGATCAAACCAAGGAATTCACGAAGCTTCCGAAGAGATGTTGGAAGTGAAAATTCCTGGATGGCTTTTACTTTGGTAGGCAGGGGTGAAATACCGTCTGCAGAAATTCTATGACCCAAAAAGTCCAACGAAGGGACACCAAAAACACATTTAACAGGGTTAATAATGACACCATACTCTGATAAACCAGGCGAGGAAGGGGGGGGTATCGTCACCCATCGAGGGAATTTGCAAGACCAACTCTATTTGGTCAATTTCGACACGCTGATTACGAAAATCGATGTTATACGGAGAAATTCGGTACCAGGAAGCCTCTATTTCACGTTCAAACCTCGTTTTCGTCCAAACTTGAACGTTGAACGAAAGTTTGTAAATAAATCGATTTTTATAAATTTTGATGTGCTGATTTCAAAAAATTATTTTATAAATGTAAATTCAGTACCAGGAAGCCTCTATTTCATGTCCAAACCTCGTTTTCATGAAAAAAAATGAATTTTGAGCAAAAGTTTATAGATTATTGATTCTCATCAATTTCGATATACTGATTTCGAAGGTTGATCTTATACGGCGGAATTCTGAATGCATTGCTTTCTTTCTCATCATTGAACACCGTTTTCATGATTTCCAGCAAAGTATCTAAGACCTGTTTAACCTATTCCTTCTCCGTGTTGCTTCCGGAAATTCATGTCATCAGTTGATGATCCGTTTTTCTCAAGATGTTTTATCTGCTGGTCGGAAATACTTTCACAGCACCCTTCACACTTAATAAGGATTTATTGAAACTTAAAAAAAACTGGGCTTTTTTAAAACAACCTTTCAATAAACGACCTTTAAATAGCCAACCTTTAAATAGAAAACCTTTGAATACACTAAACAATGGTTTCCTAATTTAAATATTCCTAATAATATCTAGCAATATATTTATAACAGCCCCCACATATTCTGCACTGCATGCATTCAAAGACTGGCATGGTAAAAGATGGATGACGCTTCATGCTTCATCCATTATAAATCCATTAAATTTTCCGATAAACTCACTCTTATTAGTGAAACATCTTTCGGTTCACTTTCTGAATGCAAAGCGATTCGACAGAAGCTCGGTGGTGGTAATGGTCATGATGAGCAGTGTAATAATATTCCAGAAAATTGGGTTGAAGGTAAGAAGATGTATTACCATAGAGAATGTTACCAAAAATTTGTTGACGCCAGAACGCTTCTTAAAAGAAAGACAAGCGAAGAAACTGAACTTGAAAATGGCAAGCCCAAATCTCGTAGAAGACGCAGTGATGCTTTGACTACAGAAGAAATACAGGAAGGTGCCAATGCAAGAGGTCTTTTTCCAAGCATTTGCATGATTTGTAAGAAGAAAGGAATAATTCAAATAAATAGAAAGCGAGAAGGACTTTCTAAAATTCTTACGAAGTCTGCTGAATACACTATCAAAGAAGCTGCATCAGTAAGAAATGACCAAAAAATGCTAACGGCTGTCAATGATATTGATTTAATTGCTAAAGAATTTCAAAAACATCGCAGCTGTTATAAAGATTACACGCGCTGTGTTTCCAAGATGGAGCTTGATTCAACAAGCAATGATAAAGAGGATGTCACTGGTGATTTCAATGCGGTATGCAGCTTGGTCGAGGAGAGCGTTTTGGAAGACTTGCAGTGTCTTTCAATGGATACCTTGCTAATGAGCTATGGAATCGGAGTAGGAGATCGGCAAAGAAGGTTAGCATTAAAGGAGAGGCTGAAAAAGAAATACCAAGAGAAACTAATTTTTGTCTCCCCAGAATACCATTCTCCGCAAGTTGTTTTCAGTAAGGACTGTATAGAAACACAATCAATGGCAAAAGCATTGCAGTTTAGCGATGAATATATTGTGAAAAAAGCTGCTTTCAAATTACGCCACGCTTTACTTGAATTTATGAACGATGCAGTCCCTCTACCTTGGCCTCCCACAGTTGAAAGCCTTCAGTCAAAAGAAAGACAGCCTCCTTCTTTACTAACATTGTTTTTCAAGAAGCTTTTGACGAGTGAAAATTATCATCAGGCTGGAGAGCATCTTGAACGTTTGATAATGTCACTCAGTGAAGATGTTATCAATGCACTTTCAAGAGGAGATTTTTTAACTCTGAAACACACAGCGCTTGGCCTTGGCCTTCATAGTCTAACAGGACAGAAGCTCCCAATAAAGATTTTGTCAAGACTTGGCCATTGTATCCGCTACGACAAAGTCATGGAAATAGAAACGGCACAAGCCGAGCTTGCACAGCATTTCCAATCAATGTCGCTCAATTTGCCTCTGCGTCCTGCTGAAGAAGGCAGCAAGGTAAAATATTCCTTAATATTCCTCTATTAACGATATATAATATGTCATATTTGCTGTTATTTTCAGTCAAGCGTTTATACTATCTCGCAGTATGGTCCTAAAACTTACATCTTGAAGTTTCAAGTATGCCACTTGATGATCTAAAATGATTTTCCCATTAATTTTCATAGGTTTCTACTGTTTTTTGGTGGGATAACTTCGACAAGAATGTTGAGACGTGTTCTGGGAGTGGATCGATCCATAACACACCAGGAATTGTCTTTCAAGAGGTTTCTGATGCTTGTATCGAACGAGATGATCAAATTAGCATCCCGATGTCTAGGAGACGTTCACTACCAGTTCAGGCAGCGACAGAAGTTGAAAGTATCAGAATTAACCCAAAAATAGAGCCACCATCATTTGCAAATAAAGAAGTAAGTTCATTCAGAGCTGCTACTGAGGGCGTCGCTGCCAAACTTTTGACAACGTGGAAGCTGACAAGGTATCTAAATTCCGAAGATCAAAATACTCCACGTTTTGTTGGATGGATTATCAACAATTTCAGAAAAAACGAAAGTCAGCCAACAACAATAACTTACATGTCGCCGATAGAGACACCGATTACTGATTATGTTACATTTGTAAAAATGTTTAAGATTTCCCGAAAACTGGCTGAACAATCAAATATGCTGTATACTCATATTACACTCGACGTTGGTGCGGCAATAAAGGCCTACCATGTGATTTGGAATAACCCTACTGCTTGGTCAGATATAGTTATACACCTCGGTGACTTTCATGCCATGATGGCTTTTTTTGGTGTTATTGGAAAGTTTGTCGAGGGAAGTGGTTTTGAAGAAATTGCGTTTCAAACAGGCATATGCAGCTCTGGAAGTTTGTCCAAAGTATTGTCGGGGAAACATTACAATCGCTGTTGGAAGATTCATGAGGCTTTTGCAGAGGCACTGGAAAGAATTTTCATTGAAACATACATTACAGATGTCCCTAATGTAATCAGAGAGTTTTCTCAAGGTCCACCCGATAGCACAGAAGTTATTGCTGTTATGGATCGCCCAGAGGTACAAGCGTTCATGAAGACCTACAACGATCTCAAAGCAGACTGTTTAAATGGCGAGTTTGGGAAAACTGCACAATTTTGGATGAAGTATGTATCACTTGTTGATAGGCAACATATGTTTCATTACGCTGTTAACACAAATGATGCCTGCCTCCGACTTCAGATGTGGAAAGAGTCCATACCAATGTGCTTCTCCACTAACAGAATCCATTATGCACGTTATGGTTCGTTCTATCTGAAATCTTTGGAGTCTCTGGATATCACACACCCAGGTAGTAAGGACGAGATGAAAGCAATTGTATCTGTTCGACGCAACACTCAGGCAATCGGCCAAGCAATTGATATGGCAGGGGAACAATCTTACATGAAATCAGCAAAAACTACAGGTAAGCATAAAGAAGTAAATCTGGAAGCGTACACGTCATTTGCAGTGTTAATAGTGTAAGTTTCTTTAGATTCTCTAATGCCAACTTAATGTAAAACTTCATATCATTTCCAGGTGGCATTACCAAGTTTGCAGCAAAGCCACAGACGATTAAGAAATGGGTGCTGAGCAGGCCATTTCAGTCAACCTTTGTAGAAGCACTCAGAGATATTTCAGGAACAGGCGACAGCATTTCCTGCCCGCGCAAGTGTTTACGTCCAAGAGAAATATTAAGGACAAATAAAATGGTGCAGAAAATTCAAGATTCTCTAAAGAATCAATTCATAAATCCATTCGACGAGCAGCTGGATAAAGAAAAGCTGTACAACATCGTTTCCGGCTGCCCTACAAATGATGAAATCAGCAAAAGCCTACTAAACCTGGAGAAACAAGGAGAAGAAATGATGAGCGAATTTATTGCCCGTTTCACGGCAAATGAGCAGTCGGAAAGTGGACAGAAGGAGAAATTTTTCAGCCCAATCAAGAAGTCGAAGATAAAAACATTTCAGGATGCAGCTGTCAAAATTACCGTACAGAAGGGGAACAAATGCAAAGAAATGGCTTTTCAAAGAGATGTTTTGGGAATGCTTGTCGCTCACTCTAACAAGGAAAACGCAGGTATTTTTCTGCAGCAGTCGTTATCAAGTTATGAACAATTTTCTTATTACAGTTATCAACAATAGGTACTATTAAAGAACCTATTGAATTTTTAACGATATTCCCTTGTCTATGAATGTCGAAATTTCTGCTTCAGCGATTATTGCTTATGATCCTTTATTTCACCCTTGCAGGTATTGATCTAGATGCTGTTCTCTGCTATCCGCTCGCTCCAGTTTCTGTTCCTCTCAGCACTTCCGACGGTTCACTACGTAAAACGGTTAAAAGTAAGTTATATGATGCAGCAATGTCTGACCTCGAAGAATTGACCTATGATGACCTCCCAGACGCAACTGACATGAATTGTTATTTCTTGGACCTTGCTGCTGCAGTCAGAACTGTCGTAGGAAATATCGGAACAATCAGAGATCTTGCAGCAAGAGTAATGACAACTATTCCACAGCAATATATTTACATTTATATAGCCTGCGATGCCTATTTTGAAAACAGCATTAAAAATCGAGAACGTGCAGCAAGAGGTGTCAGCAAGCGATATGTTCTCCGAAGTCCAGACATGAAAGTACCAGCTGATTTTGCGAAGTTCTTGAAGAATGGGGAGAACAAGAAAATGCTGTTTGATTTGATTCAGCAGTCGATCGAGGATAGCCGACACACTCTGAATGATCGGGTTGTATATTTTTCAAACGTAAGTCGATGCACGAGAATTAGCCAGCATGAAGCAAGACCTTGTCCTGAACTGGCATGCAATCATGAAGAAGCTGACACTAAGTTATTAGCACTTGTGAAAGCCGCAATTCACCAAGCTGGAAAAACAGTGATGGTACGATCTCCTTCAGGGGACATTGATATCACTGCATTGTTCATTGCGCATGATTTTATGGGAGTAAGAGTTTTTCTTGACAGTGGTGTTGGAAAAAGCAGGAAAATTGTCGATTTGACATCTTCAACATTGTCTTCAATTAAAAGGCGAGCAGTTGTTGGTCTTCATGCATTCTCCGGCAACGATTATGTGTCCGCGTTTTTCAAAAAAGGGAAAAAATCATTCTGGAAAGCAATGTTGAAGCGCAACGAATTCGTGAGCACCTTTGCAAGGCTTGGAACAGATGTCCAGCCTCATCCAAACGATATCGAGATCCTGGAGAAGTTCACATGCTGTCTATACGGTTTTTCAACTGTCAGCAAGGTCAATGACGCCCGTTCAAAGGGTTTCTGGAAGATTTTTGGAACTAAAGGGAAGGTTGTTGACCTTAGTTTAATTCCACCGTGTGCTGCCAATCTACATTTGCACATAGCTAGATCAGCTTATGTTGCAAGCATTTACAGAAATGCTGACCAGTTGCAGTTAAACATTGGCAGTCCAGTTGATCATTGTTGGGATGCAGCTGGTAACGCATTGTGGAGTAAAAAAATATACCCAGATAATGTTGCGGAGCTGCTTCTAAATGTCAATCAAGATGCCGAAGAAGACAACATTGACTCAATGAATGACCTTTGCTCCGAGGATGAGTATAGCGATGACTCTGACGACAACGAAAGCTAGAATGCTTATGCCAAATAACTTTAAATTTATATTAGCCGTATTATATCCCCTATGGCATAATCTTTTTTAAGTTTTTAAAGCAAATATGTGTGCAGCAGGTTTTTCTTTAGAAATAATAAGAAAGCGATGCATTCAGAATTCCGCCGTATAAGATCAACCTTCGAAATCAGTATATCGAAATTGATGAGAATCAATAATCTATAAACTTTTGCTCAAAATTCATTTTTTTTATGAAAACGAGGTTTAAACATGAAAAAGAGGCTTTCCTGGTACTGAATTTACATTTAAAAAATAATTTTTTGCAATCAGCACATCGTAATTGATAAAAATCGATCCATTTACAAAACTTTTGTTCAACATTCAAATTTGGACGAAAACGAGGTTTAAACGTGAAATAGAGGCTTCCTGGTACCGAATTTCCCCGTATAACATCGATATTCGTAATCAGCGTATCAAAATTGACCAAATGGAGTAGGTCTTGCAAATTCCCTCGATGGGTGACGATACCCCCCCTTCCTCGCCTGGTCTATGATAGTCGGCTCAATAGAATTTCTAAATGCTGTAAGTGATCAGATTCTGTGGAACTAGCAATTAGTAGGTCGTCGATATATGCGTAGACAAAATTAAGACCGCGAAGTACCTCATCCATGAAACGCTGAAACGTTTGAGCTGCATTTCGAAGTCCAAAAGGCATTCGTACAAATTCAAACAAACCGAATGGCGTGCTGATTGCAGTCTTTGGGACATCATTTGGATCCACAGGAATTTGATGATAGGCACGGACGAGGTCGATCTTGGAAAAAATGGTTGCACCATTTAGATTGGCAAGAAGTCATGAATGTACGGAATAGGGTAGCGATCAGGAACTGTTATGTTATTAAGAGCTCGGTAGTTACCGCAGGGGCGCCAGTCACCAGGTGAAGGTTTTGGGATCATGTGGAGTGTAGAGCTCCAGCGACTTTCGGAAGGACGGATGATTCCAAGTTGTAGCATGTGCTCAAACTCAGCTTTTGCAACAGGCAAGCGATCAGGAGCAAGACGGCGTGGACGACAGAAAACAGGTGGGCCTTGTGTTCGGATGTGATGAGTGACATTGTGGTTTATGGCTGACTCTTTGTAACAGGGACGAGCAAGGTCTGGAAACGTCTTGATCAGAGCTTTAAAAGGAGAAGATGTAGTTGGGAGGCAAAACATCGGACGTGGTGAAAATAACGAATAGTGTATACCGTTAACAGACAATGTTGTATTTGTGTCAATGAGTTTCCGATGGCGCATATCCACTTTCAATAATAATAATAATAATAATAATAATAATAATAATCAATTTATTTAAAGTTGGCGCTACATAGCTATTTACAAAGAAATGAGCTAATCCAAGCCAACTGTTAAAACTACTACATCAACTAAATACATACGAGATTAAATACATAAAATTTTAAATACAAAATGATCCATTAAAAAACTATAAAAACCTGAGCTATTTAAAAGATAGAATTACAAAAAACCAAGCTGTGGCACGAACGTCCTACATAGTTTGCATGTACAGTCGGTGCCATTCCAGCTTTTAATTTCTTTCTTAAACTCATTAATAGATTGAGCATTCCTTATGTGCTGAGGTAAAGAGAGCCAAAGACGCTGCCCTCTATATTTGATAGTTTCGGTTCCATAAATGGTTGTTCTTACTCTTGGTGCCATAAATTCATTATTATTTCTCAAATTATAAACAGCATGACGCTCGCAGAAAATCTCCCTCATAAAAGGAGGGTTGATATTTCCCTTTGTTTTAAACATTTCAATCATAAGATTTCGCAGGTGTTTTACATGAATATTTACCGAGCCATCATTTTCTAGCAGAGTGTTGAAGCTAGAATCATAGTCTTTGTATGCAATTCTCAGAGCTCTTTCGTGTATTCTATTAATCTTACTATTCAAGTGCCTACTGTGGAACATCCAGACTAGTGGACAATATTCGAATTGGCTAATTACAAATGCTCTCATTAAGATTTTAAGTTTATTAGCGTCCATGTATCCAGATATGCGAGCGAGGGCGGTGAGTTTGCTACCAGCCTTCTTACATAACTTACTGATATGTGTCTCAAAACTGAGTTTTTTGTCTATCACAACACCTAGTAGCTTTTCCTCTTCCGAGTTTTCTATGATAGAATCTCCTACATTAACTTTAACCTGTTGATTAGAACTTTTGCCAAGAATAAGTAAATGACATTTGTTTGTATTCAACTTCATAAAGTTATCAGCGAACCATTGGATAGTTATACTTGAGTCATTCTCTAGCCTTGCAATTACATTATTGAGATTTTTATCGCACGCATATAGAGTTGTATCATCCGCGTAATTGCAGATATCCGTATCCATTAAGGAGAGAAGTAAGTCATTTATGTAGATGTTAAAGAAGAGGGGACCAAGAACTGATCCTTGCGGAACACCAAGGAGCAATTGTTTGTAGGTACTGAATGATCCATTAATCTTAACTCTCTGATGCCTATTTTCCAAGTAGCTGTTAACAAGACACAGTGCTTCATGGCTGAATCCGTAAGCATCTAGTTTTGCTATAAGGAGGTCATGTTTAATACAATCAAAGGCTTTCGAGAGATCCATAAGGATTGCGCCAACATTTTCTCCCCTGTCTAAGCTTGCTTTCCATTTTTCAAGCATTCGAGCTAATGCGTGCTGCACATTGTACCCTTTACGAAAACCACATAAAAGTGACGATAAATACGATTGCATATAATCAATAATCTGTTTATCCATAAGTCTCTCAAAAACCTTTGAAACAGTTGGTAGTACACTAACCGGTCTGTAATTTTTCTTATTGGTTTTCTCCTCCGATTTGTGGAGGGAAGTGACATCTGCTAGTTTTAATAGGTCGGGAAAGACACCATTTTGAATGCAGTTATTGAAAATAAGCTGCAACGATTCGGAACAAATGTCAGAGCTATTTTTCAGCACTCTCGCGGGTATATTTCCAAAGGTTGTTGCCTTTTTAGGATTAAGCCCCTCAATTTCAGAGTGTATCTGTTCCACAGTAACCTCTTGGAATTTAAAGTAGCCTTTAATCTAAAGTTTATTTCAAGCTAAAGTTGGCCAGAAAATCAGCACCAAGGATCCCTATTGGTACATCCGCAATGATGAAAATCCAACGGAAATCACGACAAAGTCCCAAATCCAGAGCTATGGACTTTTCAGCATAGGTTTTTATGGTTGACTCGTTTACTGCTTGCAACATTACAGGTGAAGGATGACATTTTTCAGAAAGAGAAGGAGGGATAACACTCACATCAGCGCCTGTGTCAACGAGAAATCGTGTACCAGTAGGACGATCGGTGACAAAAAATAGGCGACTTTGTGTGCTTCTGCCAGCGAGACTTGTCGCCTCTAGTCGCTGGCGGGGCAGTTTTCCTGGTGTTGAGTTGTGGAAGTGAAACTGCATGGCGGAGTGCAATTGCGAGCAGCTGAGCCAAAACGCCAGTGGTACCAACATTGAAGACCTGTATGACGACTTGCATTAGAGGACCGTGGACGAGAAGAGCGAGGTGGAGTTGGATATCGACTGCGAGAACGAGAACGAGGCTGTGAATTGAAATGGCTTGTCAGGGTTTGAACTTGAGAAGTCAATGTGCTAATTTGTTGTCGAAGATCAGCTATTTCATTGGACGGAGAGGAAGGTTGGCTGAAGAAATGGCAGCAATTGGCATTGAGGGTGTAGCAACTTCAAAGATTTGGTCAGCAATGGTGGCTAATTTTTCAATTGAAACGGTGTCTGGTGAGGAAGCTAAGACCTGTCGAACATTCGTTGGCAAACGTTGGAGGAATAACTGATGGAAAATCCTGTCTTCCAACCGGGTATCACCTAGTAGTTGTTGCATCTTGCGAAGAAGCTGTAAGGGTCGTTTATCACCAAGCTCTTCAGAAATTAACAACTGATGAAAACGCCTTTGTTCTGAAGCTGATGTGCGCCTTATGAGCTCCGCTTTAAGCTGGTCGTAAGGCTGGTTAACTGGAGGATTGATAATGACGTCGCGAACTTCCTGAGCAATTTCTGGTTGCAGTGAGGCTATAACATAATTATATTTTTTTGTCTGTGAATTAATGCTACGGGTTAAGAACTGAGCCTCTACTTGTGCGAACCAAACCATGGGGTCGTTAGGCCAATATGGAGGTAATTTCAAACTCACGGCAGCGACGGGAGCGGCCATGGCTGCTGTAGATAGAGCCGGAGTTGGAACGTCTAGTTGTGATTCGTCGTTCATGATAAAATAGCAGCAAGCGAATCAAGCGTAAAACAACGTTGGAAAACGGCGAGCGATGCAATGGTTAAAACGTCGTGGTCACCAATTTAGTAAATGTTGTTGTTTAGTTGTATTTACTAATTTAGTGAAAAACGAAAGAGAAACTCTCCACGTGTGTCTCTGTGAAACTTTTTCACCAACTCAATTAAAAAATAGCTTTGTACAAACTCAAAAGCTGATAACAGAGAGTTATTGAATTAAATACAAAAGGAAGAGAAAAGAGCTAGATGAAAACAATAGGGCTAAAGAATTACTACGCAAGTTGAAAACAAAAGGTGTTCTCTGCTATTGTTTTGTGAGTTTGTTTGTTTTGCAAGTTTGTGAGTTCACTACAGATATAAAAACCGTATATAGTCGACTCCCTTCTTTAAGTCACGCTTCTGGTTACAGTCAAAGCAAATTTAGACCCAAATATGCAAAACTATTCCATCAAATTTTGACCCAAATAGCCACGTTCACAGTGTCTTAGTTTTCTGGCAAGCGCTGCTTGTCTTTTTAGTAGGGTTTTTAAATGAGACACAAATATCAACCAAGGGTGTAACCATAGAAATTGGTGTACCACTTAAAATGAAAGGAAATCAGAATTAATTCAGAAATATATTCAATCCAGTCCAAGATCACGCTGGCAATTTCTACTTCTAGGCCATAGGATGAGAAACTCTATCTTGTTTAAAAACCAATTCCGTTGCACAAATCATGGAACTAAGCAATTTTTGCATGAAATGCGATACTACGATGACGTCATCAAAAAATTAAAATCGCGACACAATTGCTTTTGGCCAAGTAGAACAGGTGTTCATTACTTCTATTAACATGATCGATACACATTGGGTCGTAACATAGCTTTATAGTACAAAAAAATTTCTATATGGTTTCGATTTCGCTAAATAAAAAGAGAAGCCCCTGCGTGGACGCGATTTGACAAAGTACTGCAACAGTTAAAAAGGACAGGAGACCTACTGGTATAATTACAATTGCAATGTTTTATCTTGGCAAGCGGAGTTATTTCAGTTTATTTACACACTGGCTAGGGTGGGAAACGGTATGGTCACTATCAAAATTTGAAATATTTTTAGAAATCGCGAACACACTTGTCAAAATTAATTTTGGAAATTATTTAATAATTGATTTGTAGAAGTAATTAAAACTGCAAAAATCTGAAAGGAAATGGTCTTTACATAATATTTGTATTTAGGAAGCAAAAAGTCCATCAACACTATCGCTGTCTTTCCCACTTTTATCATTATGGTCATCATCGCTATCTTCGCTGCATTCGGTTTCCCTCTCACAATTTTTACAGTTAGTGCAACCACAAACTGATGAACATTTAAAAACTACCCTTGAAGCAAGAGCACCGACGACTGCTACATCCTGATTGACAGGAGCAGTGAATATAATATATACATATATATATATATATATAAATATATATATTGCACACAAATACATATGCATATATACATAAATATACACACACACACTCAGGTATATATGTTGTATTATGTAATTATGAGTCCTTGCTAGCTCCCCAGCTAATCTACCAGGTAGAGCATTTCGGGGCTTATGAACAGTGTGCTCCTTTACACCTGAGTGCTCCCTTACACCTGATATTGTAGTATTGTATTCTCGATTGTAGGCATAAGCTAGATCAATTTTAAAGGGCTCTATTTCCATTTATCTTTACCATTTTTTTTATTCCATTTAGCTTAGAGAATTATAGAGCGATATCACGTAGCTGCTTGAATATTCTATATGTTTTGATTAAAGCATGGAATTTGTTTACCACTTTCAGAATCATATTTCTATTAAAAATTATACTTGCATAGGCAGTGGGGCACAGTCAAGAAATTAACTTTTTTGCACGGCGTAATTGTGCCAAGATAAGATGAGAGATTTGAAAATAATGAGCAGTCGAGTATTACAATAATTATTTGGGGATAATCTAAGCTTTCACTAGCTCATTGCTCAGCTTCCCATAGCCCCCCTCCTTCCCCTAGCGTTAAACTCCTGGGATTCATAGGCAAAATGTGATTCTATATCCAGTAAGAAGATATGCTATCATAAATAGATTTAGTGAAACTGCAAAAACTAAACAAGTTTCAAAGCACTAAGGAAAAGCTAGTTGTATCCATCAAGAAGACTCTGAAAGGGTAAATTGTCAGAGGGGAAAGTCAGCTAAAATATGATGAAAGTTTCAGATAATTTATGTACGAAAGATTGAAGAAAAAGGGACCTGCATAAGCTTCATATTTCGTGGGCGCATGAGTTTTGAATATACTATAAACTTTCCGCCAATACATGGGCATATGTTACGTGCTTGAATCTTGGCGATTTTCCCAGAAATTACTCGAAACTTAAATGAGATAATGTAATTTTCATTTTGAAGACTCGGTATTACGGTAATATGAAAATATTTTTGGGGAATTACGGTAATAGGAAAATTTTCTTGCGGAAACACGGCATTTGATCCCCCTCAAAGACCCCCGCCCCATAAGGGCGACTTGAAGTTGCGAGTAAGGGCTATGACTGCACGATGACGAGATCTTGTTTTCAGCTCTCAAACGTGAAGAGCCCAGCATCTGAAGTTCAATTAATATTCAGGATCGTATTGAAGATTGTTGTGGATTTTCAACAGATCTTTTCTTACTCGCCTCAGGCAAAGGTTCCAATTCCTCCGATTCGGGCGGGGTCTCCCGACTTGGGCGGGAGTCTCCCGACTTGGGCGGGAGTCTCCAAAATTAAGAGTTCTTCTTTCGGTCTCTTGCTTTCAAGCAAATCTCCTGCTTTCAGGAAATTTTTTATAGGTCTGTTCTAATAAACCATTTCAAAAAATCTACACTGGTGTCTGTGAAGTTTGCCATCGCACTCTACTAGCCAAACTCTCAAGGCACACAATGAAACCGTATTTGAATAGCAGAAATTTTGAAAAAGAAAGAAATTCAATGGAAACGAAGGTTTCCATAATTTCTTTATGGCAGTTTTAAGTTGAGGTCTGAAAATCTCTTGACCAAATAAGCAGGGCTGGAAGATGTCCTGCAGCGTCGGCAGCGGTGCTGCCAGGAAATTCTTGGTGCAAATTCATTGCAGGAAATTGTTGGTGTTTGTCAAGAAATTTTTAGCGTGAAATCTCCATTGCTTGATTTTAATATGAACATTAAATTCATTTTACAATATTTCTATGGAATGCTGTTTTCTTGTGATATACATACATACTGTAAATACTGATATATACATACTGTATAATTTTTGTACTGCACTACTAACAAAAAAACGAAGATTAGCTTTCAATCATCTGGTATTATAAGCATCTGTTATGCCAAATTTCTGTGCATGATTTTCAGCTGCTAATTTAATTCCAGCAAGCTAAAACAAAGTTCATTCCTTTTTTGACATTATTAGCCATTCTAAATATGTAAAACCACTTAAAGACATTCTACTGGCATTCACATATATTTTTCATCACTTGCTTTATAGAATGTAAGCGTTTTGGTCTTAAATCTTTGCCTCTAGCACCACCCCTGATTTAAAACATTTATTTTAACCATTGAAAAATAGAATAGTTTTCTTACATGTTGTATGAACTACTAGCTTTGATGATGAACCCACCCAGGGCAGGATGTATAGATATATCAATACTTATAAAGTATCTAGTTTGCTAGTACTGATATGAAATTTAATCAAAGTTATTAAAGATTTTCAAATCTACTTCCTTTAACCTTGAAAACAAACTATGAGTATCTTGCTTGATCACATTCTCCTTGATCATCTAATACAGTATAAACAAACTGATTCCTGTTCGAATAGCTATAATCAAGACTGCAGGACCAACAATTAGCTTTTTTTAGTGTGACAGTTTGTTTTTAGGACAAATTTTTAAACAAATCAAGCAACTTGAAATATCAATTTCAGTGGCTGGAAGCTTTCTCGAAGCTTCGCAGGAAATCTTGAATTGCTGCCAGGAAGAAAATTTTTTTTCAAGGCCTGCAGTTAAGCCGATTATCCTTGCTTTGGGGTTGTGGCTGTATGTCTCATTTACAATAAAGTTACAATTGCATGGCACATCCATGTATCTCATGTATGCCAGTGTTTATTTAAACAGGCTTATTGATCTTTGAGCTTGATCTGGATTACACTAGTTTACGAGTGTACTTTTCAAGTGCCATCAGTAAAATCAAATTTTCTCTGGACTCACAATTCCTCTACATACAGGTAAGAAAAGCTATTTTGTACCCAAGGAATCAATCCAATTGCTCAAAAATTCAAACACGGCTAAGACCAATGTATATTAAGCAATGGGTGTATCAAAATTTTTTGCATAATTGCTCTGGTCCATCTTTTATAGCCAAATACAACTACAGGAGGGTTGAAAAATTGAATACAAATTTTTGACAAGGTATAGTTTCAAAAGGAGAAAAAAATTGAAAAATTTGAGACACCTTTTGGTAGCTTGAGATCTGCGCTTTCTGGTGATATAAGTCAGATTTTGTTACCTCAAAACGCAAGGGTACAAAATAGCTTTTGAAGGTGTTACACTCATTTAAGCATTAAATATACTTGGAAAGTACAATTTTCAATATTTGCCAATTATTTTGATATGGTGGAAATCACCACGTTATTGTACGTCAAATGATGTATAGTTTAATTCGGTTAAAAGTTTGGCTTTTGGGGAGAGAAAACCAAAAACAATTACCCTAACCTTATGCCAATGGGAACCTCATGTGGCTTATTCTTTGTCAACATTTTTTTGCAAAGGTATCAGCATTTCAGCTATTGCTTTGTAGCCTACATTTCATTACCTAAATAAATGATGAGCAGTCCTTGGCACTGCAGTTAATGTATTGCTAAACTTGCCAGACTGAAGCTAAAAAGATATAAATTACAATATTACAAACGGGCTTTCCATACTGTTTTCCGATGAGGTGTCTGATCCAGTGATCACATTTGACATCATAATAGTTGTTAATTTTCAGGAGCAAAAAAGTTCTAAGAATTTACACTCAATTAAAAAACTTTCATGCTCAGTTACTCCAAATTGGTGAGTTATTCTAGCAATATTTCATCAAAAGTGTTTTTCTTCTTCTCAAATGTGACAGCAAAGTCTTTAATATGCTTCACGCTAAACACAATAGCTGTGAAACGATAAGGGTTCTTGTCATGACGGTGAAGAACCAGTTAATAACCAAGCTCGTTAGTGGAGCGATGGGCTAGGCCAACGGGCCTAAGCCCCAAGTAGATAGCACACAAAAGATACTCCTTCTTTGATGTTATCTTTATCGTCAAAACAGTAAGACTAAATTATTCTAACTTGGATTACATTATATTAAAACACTGACAAAGGAACACTGTGAAACATCACATAATACGATGACAGTGACGCACATTTCCCGGAAAGGGAGTTACTAACACAACAGCGCGACAAACAAACATGTGACATTAACACGCAACAGAATCAAGGAATCTAGCTTAACATAACAATAACAGTAACTGAAGTTTACAAAACCTAAAACGTTACAGCTGCAACATTAAATGACCTTCCAATCAACATCAATGGAGAGCATTTGACAAGAAATTCGAAATTTTTCTCTGGATCAGATTATCAATCAAACTAATCAACATTGATTCTACTGACTCTACTGACTTTACTCACTGCCACAAATATGGCTGTGAAGAAGTATTACTACTTGAGAGCCCCCTGTGTCTTATACGTGTTAAGCCTTTGATGATAGAGAATGGTTAAGAACAAATAAGAATGGTGGTACTGATAGCTTTTGATTACATCCTAATCAACAGCTTTTGATCAGAGGATTACAATAAGAGCATGGTTTGATGGCACTGATATTTTCCATCAGGAAATTGAACTTTCTGATTGGTAGAGTAAGTGTAGTGAATTTCCAATTTTTCTTGTTTTGAACAGAAATATGGAACCTTAACCCTTATTTTTCAATTTTTTATTATTTGTTTTTACATTAAGGCTGTCCATCAAATATTCCAAATGTGATGAAAGAATTATAACGCACGCATTATAACGCACGAAACCAGAGCAGTTATAGTATATCAAATCGATAACTACACTTTGGATAAATAGAAAACTAGCTGACAGTAAAGCCCACTACGCGAACCCCCCTGCACAGCCTCCTACCACCCCAATAGATAATAGTAACATTAGCCTAGAAAAGACAAGAACAGCCCCCTACAACCAGAAAGATTAGCCTCGGAAAGACAAGAGATGTATCAACCTCGATTTAAAAATAATTAGCTCCGTATAGGTCACATGATAAAAAAATTACTTGCCCTCTTGTGACTATCACTAGGAAGGAAGGGGGCAGCCTCTACCCCATTTCTATCTCAGGCGACCCCGTTTCCACTCCGTTTCTTATTATTTCGTTTGCAAGAGCCATATAATTCCTGCTTTTGACGATCTTCCTTTTTGTTTTAGTAGCTACGTACACCCGCTGCTGCCCATTTTTTGGTTTTGCGATGGCTGCTGGCTGCTCCCCTTCTTCACTGGCATCAGAATCGATGGCATGCGAGTACAAGTAAGCGTTTTTGTTCTTACGTGTCTTTTCGATGTTGCTTATTTCAAATGATTTTGTGCGTATTTCGATGAAATTACATTAGAAACCGACCGCTAAGAACTGGTCGCTTACTGCGAACGGCGAATTTTTACCACTTTTCGTGATTTTTGTGCTAAAAAGAAACTGGATTGGCTCTATGGCAAAGAAGAATTATTGTAGATTTTGCCTGCTGTTTATTCTTGATGCATGAAAATTGATTTCATAGGCGAATCTGCTGTAATGCGAATTATGTAATGCCAGCCCCGAACTTTTTATTCTTAATTAGAATCCTTTGCAGCATCTTTCTCTAACCGCTTTTTTTGCTTCTTTGCAGATGAACGATCGGATTCACTGACATCTTGGTAAAACAAGTAAGTATTTTTCGATCAAGATTTCAGTTTTGTCTGCGATTTTCCCACTGAGACGTTGTTGTGAGGGTGGCGGACTTTGAAATAGAATTTGCCTGCCCACATGTTAAATCATTTTTCGCTCTGAGTGCATTTTAGGAATTGTAGGAATCATTCTAAAAATCATTTCAAATGGCTTTTTGCACTAAAAAATTATACTAAAAACTGGTTGCTGTTACCTCTTGCGTGGTTTCATGCTTAAAAGAATATGGATTGGCTGTATTGCCCTCCAATAATACTGTTTCAAATGATTTTGCGCTTATTTCAACGAAATTACAATAAAAACCAGCCGCTTAAAGAGGTGGCTAGACTCTCGGGGCGAACGTTTCTTTCTCAAATTTTTGGAAAGCATTGTGACTATTGATTTCTTTAACGTGTTTTGTTTAATCATGGAATAACTTCTTCATTATTTTTTGTTCTTCATCTAGATCAAAGAGCGTTTCAAGCAATAATTATGACGCAGACGTGATTCTCGGACCTTCTAAACGAAATTTATGGCATTTATGCTGGCGTTAAATCGAACAAAGAAACGAGAAAAAACCATGACTGTGAAGAAACGGACTAAAGTTATATAGGTTAGCTGTTGTCCATAAATTGCATTTTGTTAATTTGTTGTTGGAGTAAGAATCCTTTCTGATGCACCTATTGCATATTTTCTATTATATTGTACAGCAAACAATCTAGTATATCCTCGAAACGAGCAGAGGAAGCATGTAATAATGCATATAACTGGAAAACTTCCACATAAATGCCAGGAATTTCTTCCTCTTCAAGTGGAGAGATATGAGAAAGTTTGACTGACTGATTGACGAACGGACTGACTGATTTATTGAAAGTATTAGCAAACATTAAGTAAACAAGATAAAATAATATTATAGTTCTATTATTTAATCTTGACTAAACGTCGTCTATCACTTGCCGAGTGCAGTGTTTAAATCTAAGATAATCGATTTGCAAGGCCAGCCACGACCTTACCTATTCGAATGTAGCCAGAACTTTTTGTATGTGGAATGCGACGCTTTGGGGCTGACTGCTATTGTGGTTATCGTTTCTCTTAAAAACCTGGTTTTTAACATGATTTATGTGAAGGCTTACCAAGCAGCACGTCAACAACACACTCCTTTACTTATTTGTGGTTATGTGGAGTTCTGAAACTCGCTGAAGATAAGATGCCGTCCTTTGACCGTTTTCGGTTTCAACGCAGTCACTGTCATAAGTTCCCGTTTTAGTTTGAATAAGTCCCCTTTCTTGCCATGTGGAGAACGCAATCTATTCACCCTTTCCGCCAGAAACTAAAAATTGTCAAAAAGAAGTGGTCAACCCCCCGAAAATTGTATTTATAGGTTTTTGAACTCCCGCCACAAGTTTTGCTCCCCTCACTATGGCCACTGATTGGCTAGCTTTCTCTGACTGGAGCAAAATTTTCGTGAGTGGAGCGCACATGCATTTTCTGATTGGCCAGAGAAGGAACTTCGCATGATAATATACAGCCCACCCTGTCCTAATATCTGCAATTACGCGGATGATACAACCATATATGCATGCGTGCGATAAAAATCTCTCCGCCCTTGATCGCATATCTGGATAAATGTACTCTAATAAACTTAGGACATATTTTTTACTTAAGAACCAATAACTGCATTATTGAAAGCGTCCTCTTCTATAACCTATCCTTTCTCCCCTGTCATGTCATGTTCATATAAGAGTCCCAGGGGAGTCACTCAATTTTAATATACGGGAAGGTCCGTCCGCAGTTATCAAAATCCAACTAAAAGTATCAAAAACAGATTTTGCTGGTCTAAAATTATCAGCTAAAATGTGTTGACGAGACCCAAACATATCAAAATACAAAATCTTGTTGTTACGCACATAAGATACTCACTAGTCCCCACTAGATACCACTAGTCATAGTAATTTAGACTGTTTTCTATAATAATAAGTTTCTGCTCTTTTGTTCCTTTCTTTGCTGTTGTTTTGTGTTAGTTGAATCCATAAATATCAAAAAGGCATATTGTCTAATTAGGTACACAGTTGTATAAAATCTCAAGGGAAATTTGTACCAATAATTACCGGATGGACCCTTCTGTATACAAAAAGTTAAAGTGACCTTCAAGGATTGAAGTACAATTTCTGAACCAAAAATTAATCCCACATCTTTTATAATTATTTAATTTTGCCAAATTTATGAATATTTGATAAACCATTTCAAAACGAAATGGGCACCCTGACAAGGCAGAGCCCCGTAAGCCCCTGCACTGTCCCTATTTGAGTGTCCTTTCTCAAGTTTTGGCGCTAGGGTTGAAATGATTGAAAATAGTATTTACAATTTCACATTTTGCTTTTCTATAATCTAAACAATGACTTCTTCTAATCTTAATCTCAATGAATTGCGCCGAGATACATCAACATATACCTTGGGCATGCGTTGCCCTGGCTCTTTATTTCTCAGTAACTGCAAAGTGATTTGCCTTACTGAACAACTGCAAAGGAAGCAAGCTGAGATCAGTTGCTTTCCTTTCAAAGCTCGACCTCGATCTCTCATAGCCAAAAGTGGCAACAAAATTTCATTACTCTGACAGATTATTGGTTGATACGACCATTGAATTTATTATTTGGCGAAAGTTTGCATCAAAAGAGAGGAACACAGCTATTTAAGAATTCAAGATTGAGACGCATTTAAAAAATTTGATGATGAATGAAAAGAGAAGGAAAACTACCGAAATGTCGGAAATTCGTCAATGAAATCAATGACGTCAGTCTTCATTGACCTTTATTTGATGTTGAAAAGCTACCATAGGATCTTTATTTGATGTTGAGGCCCACATCACCTCTGAATTTAATACGATAACGTTCCTTCTGATTTATCGAAATTGTCGTATTATCCTGTGTCTATATCTTATGCTTTTGTGAAAAGATTCTGTGGAATTTGAATGTCCTTAAAGAGTATTTAAGAAAAGCAACCATTATATTGCAAATTTATTCGATAGATGCAAGAAATATAACGAATTAAGGAAACATGCTAAACACAGATTTTATATGTATGTAGTGCACCTTCAAAAGGCCAAGGTGAGCAACTGATGCGATCCCCAGGCTGCATACTGCGAAGGCGAATCAATCATGACATGTTGTTTCTTGGAAGTGGTTTTTCTTCAAGTTCCTCAATAACTAATCCTTTTATGCTACGAAATGCATGCATTTGTAGTTATTCAGAAGACCTGCGTGACACCAGCCAGAAAGAGCACAACATCTTCAAATAAACATTTCTAAGGTTCGGCTTTTTACTCGATTTCTTATGAATTTAATGCGGTTGTTGGTAGTTGAATCTCGCATCTTTTGCGTGGCGTGGTTGGAAGTTAGGCATTTTATCTTGACACTGAAGTTTCCGAACGAACAGCTTTTTTATTGCATGTCGTTGTATTTCATTGTTGCAATTTTGAATTGCACACAAAATTTTGAAAAGCGTTTTAATAGAATTCCCGGCGGGTTCACTTCTATAAGAATCTATATACCATGTGAGTTCCAATAATTTATGGCCCTTTCTCAGACATTTTTGGAACTAACATGGGTCAGGGCGGCGGTTGAAACATTTCTTGGTTGCCGGGAAGGAGAGGGAAGAGAAGGCATACTCTGGGGTTGATAATAGAATGGACCCTCTCCCCCGATTATTGATGTTCGAAAACCAACATTTGTGTGTCATTGAACGTCATTTTAGGCTCATTGTGCCTGTGATGCTTGAAAAAATTTACTACTGGCATGGCAGTGTAGATATAGTCTTGGTTTTTTAATTATTTGAAGGCCAGTCTGATTTTCAAAACCCCTCCGTTTACTCCTTAGAAAGTCTATACAGACACACACCCCTTAAATTTGAGAGCATTACTTTTACTACAAACTGGATCTCGCCCAGCATCTGTATGGTAACATCAAGTGCATTAAGGCTGCGGCCCCGGTTATGGTGGGTGATTCATCGAACCATCAGAGAGCCTAAATATTTCTAGATAAACATGTTAAAAACATTGAATTACACGGGGACCCAACATATGTTTTGTAGAAAGCGATTTTATTTTGGTTGAAATCTTGCTGTTTTTGATGTTACTTGCTCGTTGCTAGAATAGAGGGAATCCCCATATTTGAAGCCACCGTAAGATAACCTGCGTGCAGACTTTACGGAGTAGAAAAAGTCCAGAGGGTGAGGAAAGCCTCTTCAAAACTGTTGCTCTGCTCTAGAACTTTTTGAGGAGCAGTATCAGAAAAAGATTACAAAAAGATTAATACTTCAATATTTGGCCCATAATGGCAGCCTTAAATTGCTTGATAATTTCTTCCGGTAGTTAAAAAAAATCAAATTTTGAAAGGCCAGGGTTTAAACTCAGAAAATCTAGATGTAGGAAAGTTTTTTTTGTACATCCTTGTAAAGTGAATCGCTAACTTGGGAAGTTTGAATTTTATGGATTCAAAAAAGTGCTGAAGTTGGCAAATGTTTATAATTGAAAAATATTAAAATTTCTTGTCAGGAGCCCAGAATACCCAAATATGTAAGTATTAGAAGATTTAAAAATGATAAGGAAGTTAATTTTGAAAATAAACCTCTCAAAAATTGATTATTTGCTTGTACATGTAGGGAAAAATTCACACATTTTCCAACAGATTGTAGACCTGCCAACTCTCATGGTTTTGTTGTGTGTCCCATGGTTTTGGCCTCCATCTCACATGCACACAAGTTTTTAATTAATTTCATCCGGTTTTTCAAAAAACCTTTTTTTCAGTTTACCATAGCGGATTTTCACGATTTTTATATTTTGTTCAGCTCTTCTGCTTCTGAAAATTTTAGGCACTAGATAGATAATGTATAATTTCTCTGTTCTTTGAATCACATCACAGAAACAAGTAAGTCAAGTACTGATTTGGTGTGTCTGAAACTAATGTAATAAGAAATTTATGTATGAATGAATCTAGCTATTTTTGGGCCATGTAGAACGCAGCAAAAATCTCCACTTTTTAGCTAAATCTCCAGGTTTTAAAAAAGAAGAATTGCAAGTATCCTGGTTTTTGAGCTTGGGAGGTTGGCAGGTCTGAAATTGGCACAACTTTGGTTTGGTAAAGTAGCCATCAAAAGTTTAGTACTGTTCACTATTTTCGTTCCTTGAGTTTCACTTTTTGTTTGGGTCCTTTCTTAAAGGACCAATAGCGGCATTTCTTTTGAACACTTGACAAAAACGCAACTCAGAAACATTGTCCCAAGCTTTTGGGGCTAGCCCCAGACTGAAAGAGAACGCACATATCAAGTACTTCATATGCAGAGGCGCCGGAAGCTTCATGATGCCTCGGGGCAGGAATTGCAGAAAGGGCACTTCGGGGCTGTCAAAGTTTGCTGCTGAAACAGGTTCGGGAATCGTTGTTTAGCCAACGACGAAGCCTGGTTGTAGGTGAAGGACCTGTACATGGAGAGAAGGTTGGAAATCTGAGGGCGTAGTCCCCAGGGAAATTTTGTGCTTTTACGCTTTAAGTTTTGCGTTGTTACGTCTCAGAAAAGGGGACAACACCCATAAAAATACATTTGAATCAAGACTACAGTCAAACTTCATTCTCGAATTTTCTTTCATCCCAACATCAACCATCAATGGAGGCTGTATCCAATCCTACCCTGCATAAAAACAGAATTATGTTCTGATGACTATCTACATGGCTTGATATTACTTTCGGATATAACTCCTCTGAACATACTGTCTTTTTTTCTTTTTTTAAAGCTGGTATAATCTGGTAGCTATTTTCAAGCTAAATAAAGCCAACTAATTTTAATTACCAACACTAAATAAATTTTATATCAAATAAAACTGATGTTGCATACATTTTCCTTGGAAAGATCACAAGTATACGATTGCATGATGGATATTCTGAGATTTTTTCTTTAATTTTTGTTAAATTGGGGAGTACTTATCTCGTTTGAGACTGAGTTCCATATTTGGCTCAGTCTGTTTGACAAAGATAAGGAACCATATTATTCTATTATTGTTAAAAAGGCTGTCTACATAAAGCCTGGCTGCAATGATATAGATACAATCCAGCAGCCAACAGATTAACCTTGACATCGAGTACATATTATCGAATTTTTTCATATTATCTGAATATTAGGTACAAAGTGATCACAAAACCGTTTCTTGCCAGCTTGGAACCCTTGGGCAAATTATTTTATGGGGTCATTTTGATTTTACCCGTTTTCGCCTCTTATAACAGGGATCAGTTCTCAATACTGCACTAAGAAAAGCCACATAATACATCGTTTGATTTATTTTTTAATGCTGATTAGAAAGAGTGCACAGAAGTTGATAAAAGGGTCCTCCCAAGCTACTTCATGCTTATTCGATGCCCCCTTTGACCACGCCCTTGAACCCCTTTGAAGCTTTATAAGAAAAAGGGGATAAAAATTAACTTAAAGATTTTCTAGCTAATTATAAACACATCTTTTGAAATTTTTACCACAACCACTACCCACAATAGTCCCTTTTTAAAACCAAATTCTGGCCATGGCAAGCCAATTCTGGCCATGGCAAAAAATTCATTCTTCTTGTTTCAAAATTTTTAGAATTAGAATTTTCAAGAATTTCCCTGCAAAATTTGCTATAAAATAAGCCATTTACTCCCAATTCATATAATCCAAATTTTTTGTATAATTGAAAAGTTGAAAAAAGTGCCCCCATGGAGTAGTGCTTCTGATACAGTAGTGTATTTTAACAGAAATGGAGCATTGCTTAGCCAATAATAGAATGTGCTTTATAAGGAAAGTAATATACAATTTCATGGTGTCTGTATTTTCAGATTATCTATTCTACAATAGACAAAAATATTCACCTAGAAACTTGATTCTTTGTCATTGGGAATCAGCCACCTCTACATAGTAAACTGGAACAACTCTAAAAGATTTTTGAGTGTCTCATTTTTTTTGCTGGGTCCCTAAAAACAATGTCTGCATCACTTCTGTTATTCCTTTATTTACTTCATTTTTTCTTTGAGATAAACAGTAGGAATGATAAATGTTGTAAGTAGGAGTATTTATTTGCTTTAAATATAGTTTATTTCAATCTGTTGCGATGATCAAGAAAATGTATAAATATAGAATTAGTTCAATGACTTAATTGGAATTTCAAAATGCCATGGTTGTTAAAATGGCCCTAAAATGGTTACTGTCCCTTCTGCATTTTGTGTGGTAGATCCATTTCAACTATTTTTAAACATGATTGATAAACAAGAAGTAGGAACATGCATAGAAAGAATTTATTTGGGCCAATGAGTTTTTGATGTGTATTTAGATTGCGGTAGTTTGCTTGCTGACGAAATAAGTAGCCAATTTTATGCTTGCGATTTTGTGAAGGTCTTAACTTGAAGGAAAAACTAATATTTATCCAATATTGCACGCAGGATAAATTTGTGAAAGTTTAACAAAGGTGGGTCTATGAAATATATAAGTTGCTCTTGCCATGTAGTGACAGCAATTTGAACATGACAAGGGTTGATGTTTTTTCCAATCATTGGTTGACAGGCATTGATTTAAGAAATTTTCATCACTGCACAAATCAGCGTAAATCGCCGATTTTCGGGGCCAAATCGGGTGTGGCTAGGGGTGTGGCTAAGTTTTGACTGGACCTTTTTTGGACGGAACAAAAACGTTTTACATTATTTTCAGGGCCACTTTCAGTGTAATTCAGCCTAACTACTGATGATGTATACATCTTACCAGAAAGATCCTTTGTAACATAGTCTTTAGACACTTTTACTAACAGAAGAGATATTCTACATAAACGTTTACTTTGTTTGCCGATATGTAAGCATTCTATCAAGTTGCAGGTAAAGATTTGTTAGTTTATACGAAGGATAGGCTTAGGCTCGTTTTTTAGGAGAGTCTTGAAAGCCTACTTTCGGAGTATGAATCAACGGTATAACATTGGTAATACAGGGACGGCGCCACGAAATTGAACCTAGGGAGGGGGGAGGGGGCTAAGAATGAAGTATAGTGATATAGAAGGACCCACCATGGTTGGGTATGACGCGAAAGAAAATTTTTGAAATTGTGCCTTCTAGAACGGCTAAAATGCATCTCCTAGACTAAAATTTAACAATTTACTATACCGTTCAGATAAAACAATCTGACGATTCGCAGAAAAACATTGATTACTGGTTTTTAGGAAAAATTTGGGAGGGGAGGAGTGAGAGAATTGTATTGATTGAGAGAATTTTACTTCCTGAACAGAAATATGCACCTTCTTTGTCCCGAGTATTTTTAGTAGGCCATGTATACACATCCAAAATGCAGACATTGCAATGATATAGAATCTAGAAAGTTGTCTACTTAATTAATGCAAATAATAGAAAAATGATAGAAATATACCAAAACTGTAAGAATATCCGGTATATAACAACGAAAGAGCACCCAAATTCGAACTTCAATACTCCATTTCATATTCTCACGCATAACATAATATAACATAACATAACGAACCGGGCGCATGCCCAACATAACATAAATACGAGGTTAATAACGTCACACCTTTCCTCCAACAAAAGAATAAACGGAACAGTAAGATAATAAAAATAATTGTTTTTAAAGTTTGCTAATCAGAAGTTGTGGCCAGTGAGGTAATCCGGCCGAATTACTTTCCTGCCACTCCTTGTCGTTACTGGCTGGTAAAAGTTCAATTGCCTGTGATCAAATCTGGTCTCAGCAGGTCTGGCGGCTGCTGTCTTTTCTTCAGTAGGATCAGATTCTGTGATCAGGTCGTGAGTGAGGTGACTCTTGCGGATCAAATTGCTCCATTTCAGATTGGTGATCTTCATAAGGTCGAGCCACTGCTTCTCGTTCCTTTCTGGGGAAAATGATTGAATCTTCTTCATCTGCAAAGAAAGGCTCTTTGGTTTGACGTAGAAACTTTCGATTTCGTCTGAAGATTCTTCCATCTTCGGTTTTTACATTATAAGATCTTACACCAACTTGCTCTATGACACATCCTTTGGTCCAGCGGCCTGTTCTGTTGGAATTTCTTGGCTTTATCCGGACTACATCATCTTTCTTTAATGCACTTAGCTCCCTTGTGCCTCTGTTATAATACTTTGATTGTATCTCTTTCCTCTTTCGAAGTTTTTCTTGGACCAGTGACAACCTTTGGTTTAAGGAGCTTCTTCGATATAGGAAGCAGTGTTTTAGCTCGTCTGCTAAACATACGCTGGGAAGGAGAGCTTTCCATCCCCTCAGACGGCGTGTTTCGCCATTCTAGTAGCACAAGATAGAAGTCATTGCCAGATTCAGTCGCTTTTTTCATTAGCATCTTTGCAGTTTTGACGGCATTTTCTGCTTTGCCATTACTCTGTGCGTACTCTGGCGAGCTTAGCTCGGTGGTAAATTCATATTCCTTGGCAAAATCCTGAAATTCTTTAGAGAAGAAAGGTACGTTGTCACTCATGAGCGTATCTGGTATGCCATGAGTAGAGAAGTGTCGCTTGAGCTTCTTCTTAATTTCCCCAGCAGTTTTGTAAAATAGACGATCTATCTCAAAGTAGTTGGAGTAGCAATCCACAGTACAGAGGAAGTCTTTGTTGTTGACTGTGAAAATGTCAGCAGCAATTATTTGCCAGGGGCGGCTTGGGATTTCACGAGGAATAAGGGGCTCTCTGGTCTGGTTGTTTTGGAATGTGTTACAGATTTCACATTTCGAGATGAAGTCGATAAGATCTTTGTTCATGCCAGGCCAGTAAACTGCTTCTCTGGCTCTTCTGAGGCAGCTCTGTATTCCTGTGTGTGTTACATGCAGTTTATCCCGGATCTTTTTGCGCAGTGTTTCTGGAACAACTGCTCTCTGACCCTTGAATATTACGTCATCCTGTGTTGCTAGCTCGTCTCTAATTGAGAAGTATGGATGAATACATCGAGGAAGGGTATCTTTTCTTTCTGGCCACCCATTCAAAATTATTTCTTTCAGTGCTTGTAAAGTGTTGTCACATTTGGTTTCTCGCTGTATTTCCTTCAGCTGTGGCTCAGAGATGGGGAGATAATTTGACATGTGGATAGTTTCGACTTCTTCTTCAGTTGCGGACTTTTGTCTCTCACTTGTCGGCAGGTATGCACGAGAGAGTGTGTCTGCTAGAACAATTTCTTTGCCAGGTTTATAGCAGATTTTAACATCGTATGATTGCAATCTTAGTAGCAACCTTTGCAGTCTCTTTGGAGCAGAGGCGAGTGGTTTGCTGACGATTGAGACAAGTGGTTTGTGATCCGTCCAAAGTGTGATCTCTCTGCCATAGACATAGGTATGGTGATGTTCCACTCCAAATACTTGTGCAAGCAGCTCCTTCTCTATTTGGCTGTAATTTTGCTCTGCAGGGGTGAGGGCTCTGCTTGCATATGACACGGGACGTCCCTCTTGCATGAGCACGAAACCAAGCCCCTTTGATGATGCATCAGCCTGGCCTTCTGTTGCTGCCTTATGGTCAAAATACTTTAGAACTGGTGCCTCACAAATTGCTTTTTGTATGTCAGCAAAAGACTTGTCATGATCTTTTCCCCATACCCATGGTGCATCTTTGTGGGTCAAACTTCTCAGAGGTTCGCATACTTCAGATAGTCTGGGAAGAAACTTGGCCAGGTATTTTACCATGCCAATGAACCTTTGTACACCAGCGACATCTTTCGGCTTGCTTATCTTTGTGATGGCTTCAACTTTTGCGGGGTCTATTTTAAGACCATTCTGTGTTAGGGTATGACCAATGAAGGAAACTTCATCGCATTTGAACTTGAATTTGTCCTTGTTCAGCTTGATGTTTTTTTGTTGACAACGTTTCAAAAGTGCCACCATGTTCATGTCATGATTTTTGACAGCTTCTTCGTAAGTTTCTCCTCTTCCGGTAACAAGAGCATCGTCAGCGACTGCATACACCCCAGATAGGCCTTCAATGCACTGATCAAATTTGTGTTGAAAATGTTCTGAAGCTGGTTTAATTCCAAATGGCATCCTGAGGTACCTCCAACGCCCCCATGGTGTCTGGAACGTTGTGAGCATGCTTGATTCTTCATCGAGCTCTATTCGAAGGTACCCTTCCTTCAGGTCAATTTTGCTGAATACCTTGACACCTTCTAGCTTTGGTAGCACATCCTCAATGAGCGGTAAAGGATAATGACTTCTTTTCAATGCTTTGTTGAGGTGTTGTGGATCGATGCACAACCTCAGTTTCCCATTTGGTTTTTCTGCAATGACGAGATTTGATACCCAATCTGTTGGACTTGTAACTTTCTGAATGACATGAAGATTTTCCAGACTTTCCAATTCAGCCTTGAGTTTTGCTTTAAGAGCGATTGGTACTCTGCGAGGCGGCATGACAACAGGGGTTTGTGACTCATCAACATCTAAGTGCAATTTGCCTGGCATGTGACCCAGACCTTCAAAGACATCTCCAAAACGGTTCTCTATATCTGCAATACTGAGTGGAGCCACTGCGGTGGTCGATAAGACTGTTTCCATGACAACCGTTGGTTGTGCCTGTTGATGTGTGCTGTTTGAAGCAATACTGTTAGAGCTAACATTATCTACATTTGCGTTAAAGATATTAGCATAGTTAACAGTCAGAAGTCCCATCTTTTGTGCTGCATTAGCTCCTAATAATGGCACATAGTCACCTTTTACAACAACAAATCTGACAGTGTACTCAGTCTGGATCTTTAGGTTTAATACCTTAAGTTTACAAATACCATTTATCGGTAATAAGGCTTGGCTGTACAGGTGCAAAGAGTGATCCGATTTTTCAACTTTTGTGCCTGGAGGAACGAAGTGTTCTGGAAGGACATTACAGGTAGCACCTGAGTCAATTTGAAAACTAATTTGCCTGCCTTTTATAATCATGGAGGCAAAAATTTTGTTCTTAGGAGGGGACTGGGACACAGCATTTATTGCCAGATTATTTTTGGGTGAAATTTCAACAATGAGAATTTCATCATCACTTGAAGTGTTTTCTTCCTTCACTGCATGTATTTTGGCTTTAGAAAATGTATCTCTCATACCTGGTGGTTTCTTCAAGCTGCACTTCTCAACAAAATGGTTTCTCTTACCACAACCAGAACAATATCTGCCAAAGGCTGGGCAACTCTCTTTGTTTCTTTTATGGCTACGCCCAAAAAATTTGCAGTCGGAAATAAAACCTCTTGTGTCTCCAGTGGTCTTCCTCGGGCTGCTTTGCTTTCCAACATAATGGGCCATGAGGTCTTGATTATCATCTTGGCCAGCCATTATTTTTGCTTGAGCAGTAGTTGTTTCTGTGGCCCTGCATAAGTCAATGCATTTAGATAATGAGAGTTTTGGTTCTTGCAGTAGCTTACGTCGCACAGCATTGTTGTGAATGCCACAAACAATTCGGTCACGTATCAACTCATCATTAAGTGGTCCAAATGCACATGTGGCTGCGAGGGCACGCAAAGAAGCCGCATAAGTTTCAATTGACTCTGTAGGGCCCTGTGTACAATTATTGAATTTATACCGTTCGTAAATCACATTTGTTTCTCCAATACAGTAAGTATTCCATAATTCGAAGATTCGTTCAATGTTTTGACGTTCACCCTCCTCCTGGTACGGAAGTGAATTGTATATTCGAAGAGCTTCCGGTCCTATGCAAGTGATGAAAGCAGCCACTCGAAAATTGTCTGGTTTAGACTTCAAATTCGTAACAGTTTCGTACGCATCATAGATTTGCTTCCATTGCTTCCAATTCTCTGCCAAATTCCCTTCTAAGCTTAATCGTGGGGGTAATGGCACGTTAGATATGAACGCCGATGTTCCGCTATTTCCTTCAGAGGAAGCACTAGGCCAAGGCACGATTGGATCCGGATCTGTCATCGCGAAACAAGAACCAGCAAAGCAATCATTTACCTCCTAAACATCAAAGATGGGTGTTTCACCTGACACCATGTAAGAATATCCGGTATATAACAACGAAAGAGCACCCAAATTCGAACTTCAATACTCCATTTCATATTCTCACGCATAACATAATATAACATAACATAACGAACCGGGCGCATGCCCAACATAACATAAATACGAGGTTAATAACGTCACAAAAACAAGTTAGCAAAAAGATAAAAGAAAATCAAACAGTATATTAACAGTTTATTCTCTCTTTTTATTTCATACTTTGTTTTCAAAGATAAGAAAAAAAGAGGGTCAAAAAATCTCTGAAAAATTGCCCCCCCACCCCTCAATTGGCTTCGTGCCTGAGATACATGAAGATATAATTTATTTGGTTATCATAAAGAGTAGAAAATGGCCAATGAAACATAAGAGCAAGCATTGATGCCTGACTTGAAATATCGTATCACAAAGGGATGCGCAAACTCGTGCTGAGTTGGCTGAGTTTTGTCACGTCGTATAACTAGCATACAGATTTCCAAATTCAAAGGCATTATGAAGTGCGTTTGTGATTAACTGTATATTACACTTACGTTCAAAAAGTATTGGGACACACTTCGAAACTTCAAAGACATTTTATGCAACAAATTTGGAAAGACTTTTTTAAAATCCTTCTCATTAAAAAAGTACGGCAGCTATTTCCATGAAATTTTCACAAGACATTGTTGATATTTTGAAGCCTTTTATGTACGCCAAAAAATTAAAAAATCATCGACCATAAAATTTCTATAGGTCTCGAGACGAAAACATGGAAGCTCTGAAAACTCAAGAACTGAGTTAAGAGAAGCGTATACAAATTGCTTTCTACTCAAATAAAGCAAATGGATTTCACGATATTGCATCAATTGTCGGCTGCTCATTGAGTGCAGCTTTTCTGGTGTGTAAAAAGTTTTTCGGTACAAGAACAAGAAAAAAATTTACCAAGGGTTGGCAGACCGAAGAAGTTTACGACGCCGAGGGACGACAGTTCTTTACTGAGGGAACTGCGAAGTAATAGGTTTGAATCCTTACCAGACATCGTGTTGTCATGTAAAAAGAAGCTAAATAATGGAACATAAGCAAAAACATGGCTATAAAGTTATGAAAAATACAAATTTTCCAGCGTTATAAGGAAAACAAATGCTCTCTCAAAGTTAAAATTAATCATCGACGATGAGTTCAATGGTTTCTCTTTGAATGTTACGCAATTTTAAAAGTAGCTTGAATAAATGCAATAATTTAATAAATTTGTAGCATTTTCGTCGATGAAGTAAACTTTTTTTGAAGCTTAAAAGTTTGATTTTATAATTTCTTTGATAATTTTTTTTGTTATTCAAACGTGAAATTAAAAAGTTGTATTTGTTTGGACAGCTCTAAAATTTTTGGAAGGTCATGTGACTTTGCCATTGTTAGGCCATACAACCCTTCTGCATATTTTGTTGTTATAATCAGGAAAATCGCAAGAATCCTGTTTTTTCGTGGTTATGCTTCATAAGTTGAAGCATTTTCCTAACTTGTTATTCCATTTTGGGGAAACGTAGGCCTAGATTATTTGTAGAAAGACTGCCCAAATCTGAAAAAGTTTCCGTTGCAAAACCGAATCCAAGGGAACGCCATAATTTGTTTATCGAATTCGTCCCAATACTTTTTGAACGTAAGTGTATTTTTACTATCAACGTTGGTTTTAGTTAAGCTCCACTCGTAGCTTGATTCCATTATCTCATTTGATTCTCGGTAATAGTTTGTATTCATTTGTCTCTGTAGCGTGATCAGTAGTATTTGGAGTATTTCAAACTGAAAAGTGAAGAAATTCATCGCTGCACATTTTCGATTCATCACTGCACAAATTGGTCATCACTACACCTAAGGACGATGAATAGGTAAAATATGTTAAAGAAATTTGTTTTCTTCAAATCTGGGTTTCTGGTATAAAATTGTAGTTCAAATATCAGGTTTTAAGTTCTCGATATCTATTTTGCAAAAAAATATCTTTTCACCTATAAAACTATGTTTTATTATAACTAACCTGCCTAGCAACGCATGAAATGTGGTTGCTAAGGAAATGATTGGGGGTGTCAACCGACTTTCCAGGGCTAAATTTGTCGTTTTTTGGGTTTTATAAGTTTCTAAATTGAGTTGAATTATGTTTGTGCACCTACAACATGAAGTACTTGTCGAAAAGATTGCCGACTGCCTCGAGAGGACACTGACACGCTTCACTTTTTACGTTTCTACTATTCGCTGAAATAACATTTGTGCGTTTTTTGAAACTAGTTGAAATTCTTCAGCTTGTCATGCCTGGGAAAAAAAAGAATACTATCTACAGAAAAAAACGGAAAAGAGTGTTCAGTGGTAAACGGAAACAAGAACAGGAACATGAGTCAAATTCGGAAGATTTAGGCCCAGGGGCGGATCGAGACATTCTCAACATTCTCAATTGAGAATGTCAGATTTTCCCAGTTTGATTATTCTAAATAAAATGCTAAAAGTAATGAATGAGCTCAGATTTAAGATTCAAGATAAGCATACATCTTTTTATTATGTATTTTAGGTATTTATTTCTACACAATCGCCGTATTTGCTATATTTTACTCCGTTTTGCCTTTGCGAAACATGTTTAGATCTTCTCCGATGAAAAACCAAATTCTCCTTCATTGAACCTAGTACCCAGGAGAGTAGTAAGAGGCTGCGCCGCGTCCTGTATCTAGGCATGATTTTTAGAAAGTTTATCGACTGTTGCCATGCATTTTGAGAAGTTCCTTCACATTTTTAGAAAGTTGCACGCAGTTTCTGCATGCGCACGCAGAGAATTTCAATTCATTTTTGTCCCTTAGAAGAGGTCGACCTGAAAGATTTTAACGAGAGGAAAATTCGCCAGAATGACGTATTAAACCGATTCACTTTTAATAGGTATATCTGGCATATGTAGGTACGAATGCCTTACGGATTTCTCCTCCGCAGTTTAGATTTGCCCTCGCAGTAGTACGAATGCCTTACGGATTTCTCCTCCGCAGTTTAGATTTGCCCTCGCAGTAGTACGAATGCCTTACGGATTTCTCCTCCGCAGTTACGATTTGCCCTCGCAGTAGTACGAATGCCTTACGGATTTCTCCTCCGCAGTTTAGATTTGCCCTCGCAGTAGTATGTATGCCTTACGGATTTCTCCTCCGCAGTTTGGATTTGCCCTCGCAGTAGTACGAATGCCTTACGGATTTAACAAAAATAGACTTTTGGGAAGTCTAGGCAAAAAAGTTACCAATGCAGCCAGCAGTATAAATCAAAATCCAAATACCCAGCAAAGTAAACAAGCAACAACCCTCAGCAAATGATTTGATCTCTCAAGGCTTTGTTAATATATATTATTAGATATTAGATATATTTGCATACCCTCATATTATTCAAAGTATCCTTCTATGTTAAGTTTAAAAGCCTGACGATCAAAACCAATAGCAAAAATCTCTGGATTAACATTTTAAAATTTAATTCCGAAAAAAATGCTTGTCACCTCCGGTAAAACAAATTTTGTTGCATTTTTGTAATATTGTAATATATCAATAGAAATGGTCAAAAGTCTTGGATATTTAGGTATAGATATGGTAAATCTGCTAATGAATGAAATGTATATGAGAATGGAGATATTTCAGATGATCTATGTAAATCAATTTACATTGCCTTACATAAAAAACCAGGTACTACCGAATGTAAATTACATCGTACACCTGATGAGCCAAATTACGAAAATTATAAGCAGCTTTGCGAGTTGGAGGATAATTAAGTCCCTTCACTGACATTAAAAGAGGAGTTAGACAAGGATGTGTTATGTCTCCTGCACTATTCAATATTCACAGTGAATTGATTTTGAGGGAAATCATAGAAGGAATCCGAGCAGGGGGCTGCAACATGAAGAACTTAAAGTATGCAGACGATACAGTTTTGATAACTGACTCTCAAGAAGGGCTCTAAGCCCTGGTCAACCGAGTCGGAACAGGAAGTGAAAAGAAATGTCTTTCGTTTAATGTTAAAAAACTGTATGCATGCTAATTACCAAAAAGAGCAACAACACTATTATTGATCTAAGGTTCAAAGGAATGAGCATCAAACAAGTCCATAAATGTAAATATCTAGGATATGGAATAACATCAGATGATAGATGGAATACGGAAATCATATAACGAATAGCCAAGCACCTTCAGAAAGATGTATCCACTACGTGTTAAGGTGCTATGTGTGGCCATGTTCTTAAAAAATGCGGGGCTAAAATCGAATAAAAAGAGGTTTTACTGGTGGCTTACTTCTTAATAGATATTTTGCATTTTCGCAAAAAGTACCGCAGTGCCTGGGCTGGGGGAGTATTTTGACGAGGATACTGATTAACAATGTTATTCTTAGACTGCCCCTCTTTTCCTTGCACAAACCCTTTAATAGCTCTAGACGACCCAGAAACCGGATTCACTGCATATCGGATTCGCTGCACCGTATCAGATTGTGTTCATACCAGATAGGGCACAAGTTTACATGACATTGGTTACTTCGTAATGCAGGGTGCAATCTTTTGTTCCAGAGCCTTTGTGTTCCTATTTTAGGCACGCCCAAAATCTCCTGACACGCGATTGAACTGAAGCAGAGAAAATTGGTAGGGGTGGAAAAGAGTAAAGGAAGAGGTTTTGGCTCGAAAATTTCGTTTTATTTGATGAAAGTTTTTTTCCAAAGCCGCCCTCTTCTTAAAGTTTTGCAATAACTTGAAATCAGATCAATAAGATGGGTAGTAATCTGAAAAATGCGTGTAAGTGCTATCTTTGTGTTAAGGACAAACTTCATTTCATCAGCATCCCTTTTGTTTTCTTCTTTAATGAAACAAAAAGTTGCGGAAAAAGTGCGCTAAACATGGAGTCGAGACCACAGAGTTGTAACTGAAATTGCGGTTCAAGTTGATACCAAATTCAAGCGTTTACACGAGTGCTCTGCTCAATTCCAATGCATACCGGATTCGCTTGAAACCACTTTCGAAGCGGAGTGATTTCACTCTTAAAAAGTGGAAAGAAAGCAACTCGGCTTGGGTCCTTATCGTGTGAACAGAATGCTTATCTTGTATGAAACTAACCCGATATGAAGTGAATCCGGTATTGTGCAAACGGAGCCTAACAGTTGAAAAATAAATGTGGATCTGTCACAATCTCGACCTACCCCATGTAGCACCACCCTTGTATATACCCATTCCTTGATCTGAATGGATTATCGTACAAATAATTACGATGTTCACCGTTCATGTTGGAATGTATGTTTAACATGTGGTTGTTTGGTTGAAAGGTCTAGTTTGTTGTACTGTTGTCTTTTCAGGATGTCTGAGGATGATGAAAACCTTCCTGTTCAATCGGGTGCTGCAGTTCGAAGACAGACACCGCTTCCCAAGGCTAAAACCGCTGATATCCAAGGTATGTTGATGATTTCATCAAATAACAGGATTACCAATAATTCTCAGATCTAAAAGTTGAGATTTTATTCTACCTTCTCTTCTCCCGGTTTTTGTGTAGGCGCGCACGATGCCTAAAGACCGGTTTTGACTTGCTTCGCTCTGGTCGCGCGACTTGGCGAAAACGAATCAAAAAAGAAATACAACGTGTTTACTCCCAGTTGGGAAAAATGTTTGCATGGAGATGCCACCGATCGATTATAAAACATGGATGACATTTAGTAACATTTTACCAGATCAAAAACTTTCTAAGCAGACATATCATTCAGTGCAGGGCCATCGCTTCATGTCTTGCTGAAATCCCAACGGTATGAGGGTACATTTCCAATTCTTTACCATTTTCCTTGCATTTACCGACAGCTATTAAAAGTTCAATTGTTTGTGAACATTTAATGCAATTTTGCGTATTGATGCAAACCAGTTTTGTCGCAAATCGGTTAAGGCAGAATGTTCGGCCGTTGGTTTCGCGAAAACCCGATGTTATATCTGAACGTGAGAAATTTTTTATGCTTCTTGCCTTTCCATTTTTGCATATGTTGAAAGCAGCAGTCTTTATGCATTCATTCATGCTAGCAATTTAACGATAGCTTTTTACCATAATTGTGATAAAACATTTTTTCTAGACACTATTCATTCGTGAATTCTTTTGTTTTGGTCGCTCCCTTCGAATATAAGGAAAACAAAACTGCGTGATATTAAAACTTTTCGCACTTCTAGTAAACGATTTTTAGAAAGAATCCACTTATATCATTCGAAAGCTTAAGAAAAACTGTGCTTACCATATTTCGCTACCCTATGAGGCCAAGCTTTATTTTTGAGATACAACTCATTTAAAAAGTACCTGGTTCACTGCATCGTTATGGGCCAGTGATGTTGTTTTTCCAGCTTTAAGCAATAAGTATTTGAAGCTGCTAGTTTCCCACAAATATTGACTGGTGTTAAAAGATAAATTATTCTTGCTTCTGTTGATGTACTGAGAATTTTATTAATTTTGAACGTAAACCAAAGTAGAGCATTTTAGTTGTTAATATAATCTTGCATTTAGATTCTCGTCTCTACGCGTCGCAGACGCAGCGCAGCAGCACACTGCACATGAAAATTGGCCGCCATTTTTGCTTATTACAATTTTTCCCCGTGCTCCAATGATCTAATCCCTGAACCTCAATCCGAGGTTAGTACAAATTGTTTACATTAAATGCCAAAAAATTCAGTTCCAAAAATTTCAGTGGATTAATTTTTCGGTGGAATAAATGTCGGTTATATTTTTGAAATTCCAGTGTAAATTTCGATGAAAATTTCAAGATTTTCTTTTAAAAGAAAACATTTTGGCGAGTAAAGAAATGAAATACTTTCTGCAAGTTATTTCTATCTTCAACATTAAATTATCTGGAACGCAATCATGAAAGTTACAAAAATCGAATATTTTGATGCCAGCCCCATAAATAAAACTAAACTGAAGCCACCTAACTTGCAAGAATTTGAATTGTGAAGAAACATCTTAGTCATCATATCATTTGTTTAAGCTTGATATCGCCATAAGCATGTTCCCGTTACGTAATTATGTTCATTATCATTAACCATGGTCATCAACAGCAACCAAAATAACAAAAATAACGATCATAATTACTACTTCATCATTTCTACGTCACCATCGTGTTTGTCGTAGTCGTCATCACCTACATAATCATCATCATCATCATCATCATCATCATCATAATCATCTCGTGATTATTATAATTACTCGTACCTTGTAATCTTGCAGTTCGTACCTTGAAACAGCTGTGCTATTTTTTCCATTACAGTTGATGTGGAAAAGTGTCGACATTTGCTCTCAGACACAGGACATAACGAGCGTGTTAGCTTGGCCCTAAAACTTGACGGAGAGAAGTCGGCCATAAAATTAATGAGAAGTTGTCTAGAGTCAAATGACTTCCATAGCGTCTGGAAATCTTGTCATGGATACCAGAATGCTGCCCTTGGATTCCTGATGTACATTGCTTCAGCACAACAAAATGCTACTCTAAGGTATCTTAAATCTCTCACGAGTAATCGGTTTAAACAGCTGAGAGAAGAAATAGATAAAGCTGTAACAGCCGGGGTACAACTTGATACCAGATTATATGATATCCCATTCGAGTGGCTTGACAAGTTTGCGTCAGTTATCTCACGCGCTGAAATGCCGGAAAACCAATATTTGCAGCCGACTTGGCAATTTTTGGCAGGGAACGCTGGACTTGACCAAACAACAATTAACAATTTAGAAGCACCCGCCGTCGCACGTAAAGACTTGACGCTAGGACTGATAATATTCCTTACACAGTCCGCACCCAGCACTACTGTGGCTTGGCTTGCCATTCATCTAAAAGAGATTGGAATGAATAATGTCCTACTGAAAGAGAACATGTTCAATAAGTGCTTTGAAGAACACTGCATAAGAAGTGTGGAAAAAGAGAATACGGATGGGTTTGAAGAGTTTAATGGTGACTTGTGCTAGTTTCAGCCATAACTGTCTTTCTGTAGTTATTTTTTCCGATTTTTCCTGTTTTAAGCAACTTTAGTGTATGTATCACAATGACATTAAGTTTTATATTATTGATATTCTATTGACGTGGCTTTTTGAGACAGGTTTGACTGCAAAGATTTTCCCCACAATTGTTGCAAGTAACAGCTGTTTCTGTTTTTCGAAAATCATTGATAATTGCCTCGAAAAAGTTAGCACTACTTACAGACGAAGTCTGGTGGCTATCTAAATTCCTATTGGATGCATTTTACAGTAGGCTATTGTTAATTTTGCATCGGCAACTCGAAAGAACACGAGCCTCAAAGATTGGTTAAAAGTTAAGAACAAATTAAGAACAAGCTGAGGCTGAGCTACTGTGATATGAAATTTTTAGCAACGTTTTATCTCAAAAACGAAGATGCAAAATTGACACTCTTTAGAGTTTAAAGCGTCAGAACATACACTTACGTTCAAAAAATATTGGGACACACTTCGAAATTTCGAAGACATTTTATGCAACAAACTTGGAAAGACTTTTTTAAAATCTTTCTCATTAAATAAGTACAGCAGCTATTTCCATGAAACTTTTACAATACATTGTTGATGTTTTGACGCATTTTATGTACGCCAAACAATTAAAAAAACATCGACCATAAAATTTCTATAGGCCTTGAGACGAAAACCTGGAGGCTCTTGAAATTCAAGAACTGAGTTAAGAGAAGCGCTTACAAATTGCTTTCTACTAAAATAAAGCAAATGAATTTCGTTAAATTGCATCAATTGTCGGTTGCTCAATGAGTGCAGCTTTTCTGGTGTGTAAAAAGATTTTCCGTACAAGATCAGAAAAAAATTTACCAAGGGATGGCAGACCGAAGAAGTTTACGACGCCGTGGGACGAAAGATCTTTACTGATCTGGGAACTGCGAAGTAATAGGTTTGAATCCTTACTAGAAATTGTGTTGTCATGTAAAAAGAAGCTAAATGTTGGAACATAAGCAAAAATATGGCTATAAAAATCATGAAAAAATACAAATTTTTCAGCTTTATAGGAAAAAAATGCTCTCTCATAACAAAAATTAAACATCGCTGACGAATACAATGGATTCTCCTTGAATGTTACGCAGTTTCAAAATGGACTCGAGTAAATGCAATAATTTAATAAATTTGTAGCATTTTCGTTGATGTAGCAAACTTTATTTGAAGAATAAAATTTTGATTTTGTAATTTCTTTTATAAATTTCTTTGTTATGCAAACGTGAAATTAAAAAGTTGAATTTGTTTGGACATCTCTAAAATTTTGTGAAGGTCATGTGACTTTGCTGTTATTAGGCCATTCAACCCTTCTGAATATTTTGTTGTTATATTCAGGAAAATCTTAAGAATCCTATGTTTTCAAGGTTATAATTTATAAGTTGAAGCATTTTCTTAACTTTTTATTCCACTTTGGGGATACGTAGGCCTAGATTATTTGGAGAAAGACTACCCAAATCTGAAAAAGTTTCCGTTGCAAAACCGAATCCAACGCAACGCCATAATTCGTTTATCGAATTTGTCCCAATACTTTTTGAACGTAAGTGTAGATTGAAAACTCTACGCTAGAAAATACATATACCCACTTTCGATCCATAACTGGGTTTTTATATTTCCTAGCGTAGAATTTTCGACCTATGTACTGACGTTTTAAACTCTGAAGAGTGTCAGACGAAAAGCTTTAGTTTACTCAGATGCTTGCCTTTTCTCAAAGCCATTTTCAAGTTTTGTAACACCAAAAGATTGTTTCCAAAGTTTAGCTTCGAAAATGTTTAACTTCTGCCAGGCATTAATTTAAGGAATTTCATCACTGCACAAAAAAAACGTAAAACACCGATTTTCGGGGCCAATAGGGTGTGGCGAAGGGTGTGGCTAGGTTTTGATTTAACCTCTTTTTGACGGACCAACAATGTTTACATTGTTTTCAGGGACTTTTCAGTGTAATTTGGCCTAGCTACAGCTACCACTGATTATGTATAAATCTTACCAGAACATATCAAACCTGGCAAAAAGAAAACAGAGTAGCAAACCTAATAACAGGGAATTTTTTCTTCATTTCCACCCTATGGAGTCAATATAGTATTTATTTGTGAATGGTGGAAATGGAGTGGAATGCAATTACTGTGTTTGTAAGTTATTGATTGATCCTTAAAAGGCAAATCAACTGTTTCTCGCTGTTTCTTTTCATAAGATGCTGTTTTCAGACACTTGATCTCTAATCATGTTACATATTTCAATGTTCTAAGAACTGTCCAAAGCACAGCCTTACTGTATATTACTTACTTTTTATGTAATATGAGGTTCGTTTATATAATACAAATCCGTAACTGCTACTAATCTTTCAAAACTATACCTGGCTAGCTTTATGGATACCCAAACCAAAAAAAATGTTCATCCAAATATAAAACAAAGATAGAAATGGTATTCATTCCAATTATTGTGGCGTATTGTATTTCATACAAAAGAAGAGAAGCAGGCCATCATTTGATGGTGGTAGTGGTATTGGGTCTTTATGGCCATGCAATGCAAGAAATCCAAAGTTGTTGGAGGCCGTAGGATTATCTGACAGAAGAAGCTTAACAGCAGGAAATTTTGTGTCCACACCCGTTAGATTATCTTAAAATATATTTCAGAATATTTCTAGCAGGTATTTTCAAGGCATTGCAGGTATTTTTTTCACGGCATGCTTTTATTACATTTGATCAATTCCAGTCTTAAGATTTACATAATTTTTTTATAAGAACCCACAGACCTTGGCTTATTCCTTGGAGTCTTAGCAATAACAGGATTTATTGCACTATTCTTTTTATCTATTTCTTTTCCAGTATTCTTTCTATTTTCTTAAAAAACACTTTTTGCATTATGAAGTGTGTTTGTGATTAACTGTATATTATTTTTATTGTTAAAGCTGGTTTTATTTTAGTTGAGTTTCACACGTAGGTTGAATATATTATTTTAGTTGACTCTTGATTATAGTTTGTATTCATTTGTCTTTATTCTAAAAACATCCAAATCAGTAGTAGTTGGAGTATTTCAAAAGTGAAGAAATTCATCACTGCACATTTTTCAATTCATCACTTCACATTTTCGATTCATCACTGCACAAATTGGTCACCACTGCACCTTAAATTAATCCTTGACTTCTGCAGATATATAAGAGATCACTCACAACCTTGAGGAGGGCTAATCAACGGGAGCCGATAGCATTCCCTCAAAAGTTCTTTGAATAGCACTAAACGTTGTCTCTGCGCCACTAGCTGAAATATTTAATCGCTTTCATTTTAACTAAACTTTTCCACTTCATTTGAAAATGGCTAATATGTGCCGTTTTGAAAATAGTGGTAAAGGTAGAAAAGAGAACTATAGGCCAACAAGTGGGCTCCTTTCAGCTTCAAAAATATTTGAAGACCATGTTATATCTAAATTCTAATCAAATCCGCAAACTCATTAATGTAAAACTGTTCCCCCTTTCTTTGTGGGCCCATTAAAGATCATAACATTTAGCACGTCATATCAAGACTTATCGAAGGCCTGGAAAAGTGCCTGAATAAAAAAGATGTTGCTGGTGCAGTGCTAAGGGCAGGGAGTTACTCAAGGATCAATCTTTGGCCCGTTTCTTTTCAACTTTTATAAAAACGACATTTTATTCATTTAAACAAAATCAGCCTATGCAACTATGCAGAAGACAATATAATTTTGCTGTCATTTACTGATATAAATTAATTAACTGAACAACTTAAAATCGAAAGCAGCTATTCTTAATAAATGGTTTTATGAATTGTTTTGTTGCTTAACGGTGACAAAAGCAAGCTTATAATCTTGAACGCAACCGATCAAATTTTGAGGAATCTAAAATTGAAATCAATGGTTCTACTATTATAAAAGTAAGAGTGTAATGAAGTATGGGAAATAGGTGAACGCTTAACTAGGATTGCTTTGTATAATGATATTTCTAAGCGAATTCTTTCAGTGCAAAAGTTTATTTATCATATTTTAATTATTGTCCTCTTATTTGAATGGTTTGCAGTAGGAGAAGTAATAATAGCCATACAAACAGGATTCATGAAACGGCAATGAGAATAGCTTGTGATGATTATGAATCAACTTTTAAACAATTTTTAATAAAGAATAAAGCAACAACTTTTCATAAGAAAAATTTACAATATTTTGCGAGAGAAATTTATGAATCCATCTTTATAATACTTTATAAATACTTTCCATGAACGAACGCCTTGTAATTATTGAAACTTTACACTTAAAACAGCAGAACCACATTTCAAAATGTTTGGATTTAATACAGTGTCATGTAGATATAGCTCAAAATGGAACTCAATACCTTATGAGATAAACTATTCCCCAAAATCACAAAAATTCAGAAAGAAATCTCAGAGTTTTCTTCATTCAATTGTACTTGTGACCTTTGCAAGTAATACATAAGGAACATTGGTTAGGTTAGGTATGTTTGTTAGGGCTCCAATACAGCACTGTAAAAATAATTACTTTAATCAGAGGAAATTCACGTGCCATGCGTTCGTCCAGGACTGGGAGTGAAATAATGGGCAGAAACTAGATGTTGGGTGCCATAAGAATCGCCCTAGGACCAATCTGTACAGATCACGGCCATCTTTATCATAGAGATCATTTCGATAATGCATATACACTTCCAGCAAGAAAGAACATGTTTGTTTAACAATTGTTCTGCAATAAATTTTCCTAAAGAGGAATGGATAATGTTTATTGGCGCTAGTTATCAATCGAAATCAATCCGCAGCAAAAACATTTGTGCTAGTTTTTAAATACAGATTGCTTGACAATTGGACAGATAAAGCCCCTACATGAGCATTCGGAAGCAAAAGTTTTGTAAAGTGCTAAACATATACATTGTGCTAAACACTTTTACTGAAAATAATTTGAGATGTAAATTTAAAAGAATGAAGCTAGCTGAGAATTTTCAATAAAAATCTAAATGAAATTTCTGAAAAAAAGTTTTTTGTTATGACTATCGGAATTTTCCTCTAAGATTAGCAAACAATTTCCACCTCGATTAACAATCTAAAAGGTTAATTATCAATTATAGACCAGGTTTATTTTGAGGTTGGTGCCACCTGAATGCTAAGAAATTGCCGTGGTTATGCTCAAGTACCCAGATATGAAGGGGTTCAGAAAAGGAGAAGAATGATGGTGAATGGTGATCTGTTGGGACATTAAGGGTGAAAACGGGGGTGAAAACGGGGGTGAAACAGTTAGCACTCAGGCGGAGGAGAGAATGAAATATTTCCTTTCGGATACAACATTATTTGCTCCATAAAAGCAGGTAAAACCCTTTTCGAGCACATTTAGTTGAAAACCGATCCTTAGTTGTAATTAAAAAGGGTTACATGATCACACTTTACCTTTGACCTTATAAGGAAGTCTTGGCTCTATGTTACAATAAACCACAATAATACCTCTAATAGTATTTTAACAGCTTCAGTGACTATTACAAGTATAAAAAAAAATAGAAATTAAACCTGGTTTTTACTATTTCATGACATTCTTCGAATTTCTAGACCCTGATCTTTGATCTGTGATCTTTCTAAAACTTTGATCAAAACTGATATTGCAAATATGACAATGTATAATAAAAATTCAACGATTCACTTGATTAAATGATTAAATAATTATATTCTTGAATTAAAAATAATGTCAAAACGCTATACTTCTAGATTAGAAAACCGTTTGATTACAAATATTAAAAAAATTCCAAATTCATTATGATAGCAATTAAATACATTCCAAAAACATGTCAACGCAGTATAACGACACAGAAACTGACTAATGGGGAAAATGACTACCAAAAAACGGGAGATTCCTGCTCAAATAACGACTTTCTATAAAATAAGATATTAGTTGGCTTCGACAATTTTTTGTGGAATCGACAATCAAGTTATCAGCAAAGTCTGCTCATAAAATTTCAGATTTCCAGGCTAGTCAAATAAGGATCAGGCTTGCTCACGGAAATTTGAAAAATGTTAGAAATATCAAACATAAATCCTCTAAATATGGATCATAAAATTTTTCATTTTACGACATTTGCCAACTATTTTGATATAGTTTGAATGACTAAATTCTTGTGCTTTGAATGATACATAGGTTAATCCGATACCATGAATAGTCTGGCTTTTAGAAAAAGAAAACCAAATAATGTGACCCATACAAGGTACAATTACAAATCCAGAAAAGATGCTGAATAAACACCTGTCATAGAACTAAGCAATGGAACCTAGTAGCAACAAATCTATAGGCATTTTGATGTAGATATCGCAATGAATGTTTCGATTCATGGAGCGGTGATTAACAACAATCAGGTAGAGAAATATTTTGAGATTTGAGAAATTACATAACGCAATGCACGTTATTCACCTTTCTTGCCTAACATCTATGGTATCAGCCTGAAGGTGTCAATAATACAGGAACAAATGATAATCAGAATATGGCAAAGTTCATTACTCAGCGGAACGGAAATGTTAAATAGATTAAATAACAAAATATATAGAAATTCCTTGCTATGTTTCTGCAGTTGAGTTAAATTGTACTACTAAACAACCCGAGTCAATTGACAAATTTCTGCACGAAACGCAAAGGAAATGCTCCCGTTTCCCCACTTCTCTGGCATTTTCCAAAACCCCAATTTTCATCCACGTACTGTAAAACCTAGAAAATACAGAACAGATTCAAAGCTGTGATCTTGTTTGACAACATAGCAATAACTAAAGCCTATATTAATAGATTGTAGTAATCAAATGGAAGAATAATATTTGGAAGGTCTTTAACGACGTTAAAAATAGCCCTAAATGCTAGAAAACAGTCGTATCTATCAAAAATTGACTGAGAAATGACCCACGAACACCACCTTTTTGAACACAGCAAAACCAATTTTTAAGAAAATGATGAGGAAGTAAACACAAAACGATAGAAAACTTGCAATAAAATGTACACTTTTGATGCATTCTATAAAGGTTTTTAAGGCCTTATAATCAGGATTGAAATTTATAAAAATAGATTAAAGTGACGTCATCACTTAGCCAAATTATTCACAAAATGCAATACACCGATAAAAATTAATTTTAGTAATGGAAAAGATATGAAAAAGTCAGATACGAAGAAAAAACAGAAGGAAATAAAAAGATGCGAAATTCAATAAAGAAATTAGACAATGTAGAGGCAATAGCGACCAGAAGATGAAAAATGAAAGCAACCAACAAGATTTACCGAAGACTTAAAACAGTTCCGATGGTTTAAACTTAACCATCGGAACTGTTTTATACTGTGCATTCTTCTTCCTAAAAGTTATTCTATAAATGCCCAGAAGTTTTGCAATATCATTCTATAAAGATTAACGGGTGGAAAAATTTCTAGATACTTTTCAAATTCCTTGAAAGCTTCGAATTTGAAAGATCAACAGAAAGAATCAAACAATACTATGATCAACAACCTATCGACTGTGCCTCCATTAAATGCCTTATTTTGAGCAGACCACAACAGTTTTTCTACAATTGTAATCTTTTCTATCTAGATTATTTCAGTTGTGTCTCCGTATCTACCTGAAGTATATCTCCCTTTTTTAGGGTTAGTTCTTTCGGTGATTGGGCGTTGTAATCATAAGATGCTACCACAATAGATGGACTGCTCCTCTGTGTTATCACTTCCGGTCTGACCACAGAATACGCTGACTCTAAAAAGAAGAAACATTTTCTTGATCAACTTACACAATTCTCTGTTTGGAATGCAAAAGTTACAACCACAAGAGTGTCATTTAGCAAAATTGATCAAGAAAATCAAATACGAAGCCAAATCTTGAAAAACCAGAAAAAAATACTAAAGAGAAATCAACAACAGGTGTAGATGCCTGTTGAAAATCAGAGCCTCGACGAAAAAGGGGCATCATCCTGTATAACAGGGACGTGCAAAAGTTGTCATTTTCTGATAAAAGGTACGTCACGACAAAGCATTAAAATTTGTGCAGGTTAAAGTTGAGGGGGGGGGGGGGGGGAGTGATTGAGCCAATGGCCTCAGTTCTTTCCAGTTTCTGCTCTCTTTATGATACTGCTCCCTTCAAGGCATCTCGCCTACCAGTTATTACCCTGAATGCCAGAGAAAAAGAAACATGCTCAGTGAAAGAGTTAATTGGTGAAAGAATTGGTAACACCCTTGTTTGACCATCTGTTTCACTAAGGATCTGGTACCCAGGGTAACCTGTTATGAGCTTTCTTCGAAGTAATGAATACATACAGAAATAAATGAATGGAAAGATAAATTAATCATCGTACCTTCATCAGCATCCTCAGAGTCTACAAAAGCTGGAACTGAGGTTGTAGATGTCGAGAGCGAGACAGCCTTGGGCGTTATGTTTCTTCCCAATGAAAGAAACTTAGGCTTTATCTGATCAGAGCCTGCCACGTCTCTCTTCGATGGGTGGTAGTAGTTTTCATATTTAAGCGGAGCTTGAAAAATAAAACAGTTTTATTGATACTTAGTACACTGCCGTACAGCGTGATGCAGAACAGTAAACTCTCAATAACACAATAACTCAAAACCATATCTGTACTGGGAAAGTTGCTTTGCGAATATTACTTTGGGTAAGAAACAATGAGACCAGTTAGTCTTTTAAACGCTCTAGCAACGTGACCAGATAGTCTCTAAAACACTGTAACAATATGACCATTTAGTCTTTCAAGTGCTATAACAACCAGACCATATGGTCTCTCAAGTACTTTATCCACGTGTACTCTGTTACAATAAGAGTATTTCATGCGGGAAGCATTCCATAGCCTCTCTTCTGTGTGAGAATCTTTTTGGCTTTCTGGGGATCATTCTTAGGGTATGTGAACTAACTAGGACCCCAGTCCTTATTTGGTTTTGTGAGACCCCGCTTTGGCTTAATAGTACACTTATCAAACAAACAACCGTAAATTAAAAATAATTTAAGACTGCCTTGCAAAATCGTGTAGATCTACACATCCTAATTAGAAAGGAAACCTTTTGACCTCTATGTTGGTAGCAAGGAGGTCCATTTTTTGTCTGTGTGGCCCAGATCTGAATATGATACGTAAATAAATCAGAGATTACTAAAATCGCAGTTTTGCAATGTTTGTAGACTACCATATATTTGATATTTTCGCAGAATGCCAAATCTTAAACTTGATCTTAAATTGTAGCATTTTCAAATATGTATTCTACTTTTTCTATTGGGAATCCAATATTGTCAGCAGATTTTAAAAGTGACGTGAAAACAAACCAGACAAGAACAGTGTGAACATAGTTTCATGCAAAAATCTCAAGGCAAGACTGCTCTAGCAACAATGTATACCTTTCAAGGTTTGTTAAGATCTAATAGCAAAATTTTTACAAGCAAATGTATTAAAAAAGAAACAAAATCACCACAACTCGAACTTCCAATGAAAGGAAGAAAATTGTTTCATTAAGCAAATGTAAGATGTCAGAGTTGTCAGATGTTCAAACATCTAGAGGTAAGGTCAAAAGGAACGCAAAGATAATTCGGGTGATCAGGGGCTTAGGTGCGTTGGGGAAGGATAAAGTGGAATTTAGAAAAAGCTAAAGTTATTTTGCGTTTGATTTATCGGGAATTTGAGTTATCAAGGGTTCGAGGTATCGGGAGATCTAGGTATCGGGGATTCGGGTTATCGGGATCATACTTTCTCGAATAAAAATGATGTGAACTGCCAGACTTACATGGTATTTCAGAGCCAGTTTGCTTGCTATGAATAAACACGACTATGTCTTTGCTATCATCACATTTTTCCAACTGAAGGCGCATACTTTCATACATCTAAAAAAGCAGTGCAAACAGTTTACATCAGAAGTCTTTCATCAAATTTTTTTAACAAATAGAAAATCTCAAGAAACTTTTGCTGCAAATATGGCATTAAAGTCCTTTCAATTGATGTTTCCTCACAAAAAACCTCTTAAATAATTTTTTTTGCAACATTTAGCCATTTCTAAGAATAGTAAGTAAGAATAGCATTACATCAAAGATAACTGTCTTCCCGTGCGAATGTTTCTTAATTGTTTACCTTGTCCTCATCCACGTTCATCTGAGAGCTGACGTTACAATAAAGCCATAATTCATTTCTTAAAAACCTGATACGCTCCTCTTCCATTGCCTGGAACCTCTGCGATGAAAATAAAGCTATAGACATGATACGAGATGAATCAATGATCGAGAAGAAAGGAGCGAAGAAGATATGAGCAACAGTATCCAGGCAAACCCAAATGAGGATAACTATGAGTTTAAGTAAATTGTTCCAGCAATAAATAATATGTTATTAAAAAATAAACTATAAATTATAGATTATAAACAGATTATTATTAATCATTATTAGATTTATTCATAGTACAATTAACTTAAATTCATAGTTATTTTTTATTATGTTGTACGGCACGGGATCTAGTATATAAACCTAAATGAGCGCAGGTTTCTTCCCCATCAAATGACTATTATTTTGTCTGAGTTCGAAGCGTTATGAAAGAAACTAAAGCAACAGTTGTCCTCTAGCAAAATTCCCCTGTTCATTGCCCAGTTAGAAAATATTTCACTGCTATGAACTTTTATAGGTGTATATGGCATTTTTCAAAAACTTTGGTTCAAATTAAGATCTGTAAAAATATAAGTTCACCACTCGAAAATTCTTACTTAGGCTATAGCATAAAAAAATATTGAAACGGGCACGCACGTCACAAGAAACTTGCATTTCCTGCTCCCAGATATCATGAATCTGTTTGAGAAGAAGAACGCTGCTTTGATACTGCTGATCTGCAAGAAAAGACGACGCATCAAATAAGGAGATAGGTTTATGGACTTTAGGAAACATGAGCAAAGACTCTTTACTTCAAATCGCTGAAATTTTGACTTAGTAATCTAATCAAAACAACAATAATGCAAAAAAAACAACACACACACACTTTAGGCTTGACAGTTTTGTAGTTCTTTTGGTCGCTGCTTGATATGCAAACACGATAAAACACAACAGCAACATAAAGACAAAAATCAGCAAATTTAGTCTAACAAGAATACCTGCATTTTCCTGTGAACTTTTCGCCTTTGCCACTTTGCCTCTGTGCTACAAAAAGAGTTATGAATGGTTAGTTCCTCTTAAATAAAGTAACCTATAGCAGAAGTAAACGAACAAAAAGTATTCTAACAAAAAAATCATTTCTGTGCCAAACAGCGTATTATAACAACATTTTTATTCTCCTATTGAATAAGAGAAAAAGGGACTGTTCTCAAACATTGCATTTCAATTACAAGGCCACACATTCTAGTAATCTAACAAGAAAAAGCTTCAACACTGGGTTAGTCTAACCTTATCTAAATATAAACCTTACAGGTACTTATTGTAAAAACACTTCTTCAGGAATGTGCCAAACTGAGAATATGTCAGTGCCAGTCTAAAGAAAGGGCCAACCTTAATAAGCGCCAGTATTAGGGAAGCACAGGGTTTAAGAGAGAGCAAGTCTTCAGAAAGCACTAGGCTCAAGAAATAGCAAGCCTTGAGAAAGCTATAGATTTTGAAAAGACGACTCTTGAGAAAACTCAAGGCTCAAGAAGAAGCAAGCCTTGAGAAAGCAACGGACTTACAAAAAACCACCCTTGAGAAAGCGCCAGGCTTAAGAAAAAGCAAGCCTTGAGCAAGCAATAGACTTACAAAAAACCACCCTTAAGAAAGCACCAGGCATAAGAAAAAGCAATCCTTGAGAAAGCAATGGACTTAGAAAAGACCACCCTTGAGAAATCACCAGGCTTAAGAAAGAGCAAGCCTTCAGAAAGCAATGGACTTACAAAAAACCACCCTTGAGAAAGCGCCAGACATAAGAAAGAACAAACCTCGAGAAAGCAATGGACTTACAAAAAACCACCCTTGAGAAAGCGCCAGGCTTAAGAAAGAGCAAGCCTTGACAAAATCATAGACTTAGAAATAACAACTCTTGAGAAAGCGCAGGCTTAAGAAAGAGCAAGCATTGAGAAAGCAATAGACTTAAAAAAGACCACCCTTGAGAAAGCGCATGGCTTAAGAAGGAGCAAGCCTTCAGAAAGCAATGGACTTACAAAAAAACCCCCATGAGAAAGCACCAGGCTTAAAAAAGAGCCAGCCTTCAGTAAGCACCAGGCTTAAGAACCAGCCAGCCTTGAAAAAGCAGTATGCTTTAGAAAGAGCCTCAAAAAACACTAGGCTTACAAAAAAGAGCCAGCCTTGAGAAACCACAATATTAAAGAAAATCCATAAATAGAAAGTGTACGTCTAGGGAAAGCATCCACCCAGCTCGTAATGGACATTGTATTTGAGTAATATATGAGCAGCTTATTTTGTATTTTCCCATTGCTAATATTAAGTTGCCAATCGTTTATTTGAATATCAAGATGCAAAAGCACAATGCAAAGGTGTCTATAAAATCCGGCAGTGCATTTGCCTATCTGGTACACCCTTGAAGGGAAACTTTAAATATAATTTGACACAAACCACGGATAGCCTTGGAAGCAGAGGGGAGGTGCCAAGCAATTTCCCTCTCTTTTCTAAAACCCTTAAAACGTCTCTCTCCTATATGACCTTTTCCATTGCCTTTTGCTCCCGAGCATCACATACAGTGATTCTTATACAGTGATAAGGAAGTTACTCAAAAAGCAAGATCCTTCAATTGATGCTAACTGACTCGATTGATGCCAAAAAGTTTTGATGAAAGTAGAAGAACTTTTGTTCTAATACTGACCTTATCCTCCTCTTTTGGAGTATAGTTTGACAAGCTCTCAAGAGCCTCGTGTGCAATATCGAATTCCCTACACCTGTGCTCATATCGTCCTTTAGCCTGTAGAGGAAATAGCAAAGAGACATACAAACACATAAGAGACACAAGTCTCCTTAACAATCGATTTCTCAAACTATTTCAAAATGCCACACCCCTGTTTTGTACCTATTGAAGTTACCCCTAGGGACACAATAGTAAAGCAAACTATTATAGTTCATGATCAGCGGAAGAATGAAAAATTGCTGGGTATATACCCGAATCACTGGCATTTGTGGAAAGACCGCCGAAGACGAGAAAATATAAATTTTTTGACTAAGATAGCTTTTTGTGCTTTCATGTATTCCTTATGTTGTATGTTATAGAGAATTTTATTAAGGAAAAAATTGCAAATACAATCAGTAAGGCTTATCTATAATTATCAGCAAGGCTTAGCTGTTTGGAGATTTGTAACAGACACCTATAGCATTAGAGTTACCAACAATATATCATTTTATTGCACTACACCCTACGTAAAAACCCCTCACACCTGAATTCGTTCCATCCTTGAAGAGAGCTGTCAATAATACTTATCCCTTGAACAAACCTCATTCTAGCATGTCAATTTTCGGATTATCATAAAGTAAAATAAAGACATGAAATTAACAAAGGTTTTACAACATGCTTTTTACCAGGAAAAAGAGCTTTATGCATTCGACTTTCAATAAATATTCATAGACCTGCATCGTTCAAGCCCCCTCAAATAAGCCCCCATCTAAAACTTCCCCAATAGATAAGCTTCTAGGGGGCCAATTCAAGAATTTACGGTAATAGGAAAAGTTTGATTAAAAGAAGGATATTCAATAAAAGTAATTTAAATATGATGCAAACCCTAACAACACTTTCAAATGCATTTTTCTTTTCCTTCTGGACTCTCTTCATTTTCTCATCCATCTAAAAAGCAGCAAATTTTTTCATGGGTAATCAAGTAAATAGAGAGCTACGGGAGGACCAAAAAGCATAATAAGCATTCGAAAAAAAGGTTGACCCTTGTAGACTGAAATGTTTCAAGGCAATCTGTCCCCTCATTGATTGGCTTACATGAACATTGGTCTTCCCGCCTTGACAGAATACACAGCTCGCTTTGGCTGGCCTAGCTGCGGCAGTGGACGACATTTGAAACTGCAAGCAAAAAGCTATCGGAAATGGTAAGAAGATTTAATTACTGGAATTGGAATTCAATGGTGATAATGGAAGCATTTCCTTTCGCTGTTGATATATCTTCGGTCGCACAAACCAAACAGGGAAAACAATTTATTCTAGCCACAGCTTCACTACAACAGAACCACAGCCTTTTGATGCAAAGCTCTGCAATCAAAGTTGTCTCTGATTGGTTTAAATCGTTGTAAAATGATATGTTTAGAATTGACTGTAAGTAAAGACTGTAGGTACATTTGCATAAGACAGGCACGAACCTAAGTGACATGGCGCATTGGCTACACGATTATTAAAGTTTGGGCAGTGAGTGAGGTAGCCATGCCATTCGACCTTTGAAAGCTACAAAAGGCTATACTGTTATAAAATCAGACAAGAAATTCAGACTATAGCAAAATCAAAACAGCAGTGACCTATTCCTGAAACACATTATAAGCGAACTTACTTCTGACATGCGTGTACCAGTCAGTACTAAGAGATTTTTAACTGCTCGCTTTTTTTCTGTAGCCAGTTACTCACAAAACATTCCCCACAAAAACGCATACCGTTCCATGCATAATATAATTTTTCACCGTTGCATAGACCGTTAAACATCGGTATAGCTATGTCTTTAAAATAATTTATTTTCGAAATTGGTGCACAACTGCAACCGTACTGACGGAAGCAAGGTTATCAGCTGGCAGCAAGGCGACAGTTGAACCAGAATTGATACAGTAAAACACAAGGTTTCCTAGCATAGCACCACTAAGGGTTAGTGCAAAAAGGCTTCTTGTGTCATGCCAACAAAAATTACCTATATTGATAACACCTTTTAAGATACATAATGATCCAAACATAAAAAGTACTAAAAAACCAAGTAAAGTAAAAACTGTGCACTCGAGTTTTCGAGGGTACAAATAGGTACAAAAGCATTCGAGTGCATCGAAAGTAGATAGTAGCAAGCCAATATAATTTGTAATTAGCAAGAAGATTGGTTTTTTAAAAGTTGGAAAAGAACTCACAACCTTTGAAAAACAAAGGGCAGACACACAAGAGTCTTTGAACACACCTTTTCTATACCTGTCTGTGGTATTATGTTAAACTACCTCAAAACACTTCCACATTCATCTCCTACACCCACTCCGCCCTCTCCCCCATCCCACCCCCCTCTACTGCACCCATAGATTGGTAAGGACCATACCGAGCTCTTTGCTTCTTAACATCAAGCCTTCTTTGTGCGAAATAGGTTTTCAGGTACCTTTATTTGTTATCATTAAAGTCTTGATGCAAACTAACCCTGGTCCTCTCATTTTTCTGATCATCACGAAAAGTTGCTACTTTTTTACCAACATCTTCAATCCTCTTTGACAGTTCACAATGTGATAAACCAATGCTTTCAGTTTCTGAAGAATATAAAGAATGTAGGCACAGTAAGAAGGTTTAATCCCATTTGTAGCTAAAGGATTTTTTTCAGCTGCTTAATTTAGCCTGGCTTGGATTTTGGAAATGTAAATGAGCTAAAAATAGGATGAAAAAGCAAACAAAGAATGTGATATCCTCATGCTAAAACATCTTAATAAATTTTGTAAAGTTGAACCAACATGTTTGTCAAGAATAAACACCAATATACATTTGTCAAGAATAAACATGTTACCAATATCACCAAATCGTCTTTCTATTGCTATCCTCTATAATTTGTTCAATTTGAATCTTAAATGCTCTCAATGTTAACAGCAGTTTTACATTGGTAACATTACAAAATTAATTCAGTTTGCTTTTTCCTTGTCTCTTCACCATGGTACATTTTTAAAGTTCTTGCCTCAATTTATTATCTACTGTACCTTTCTTCAAAATCTCAATACAGTCCTTCAGAGTTCTATAGAATAAAGTAAGACACAATTGTTAAAAACTTATAATGATCAGGGGTATTCTTTAGATGATTTCAGGAATATTGAGAGGTGAGCGATAAAAAAATATAAGGTAGCAATTTTTTGATAATTTGAAGCAAATGTCACACAAATTACTAGTGTTGCAAATAGACTAAGGCTTTTATTGCTCCATATTAAGCTTTCTTCTGTATAGACAGTGTGCATACAATAGTTGGTGAGCGAATATGTCAGGTAAAAGTGAAACATACCCAATCTCATCACTTGCTCCTGCCTGTTGGGAAATTCTCATCAATGCTTTACCATATTCATCCTCTGCTTTTGCCCTAAAAAATTTCAGGAATCGGTGGACAAAGGGAATGAATGTAGTGAAAATTGCTTTATAAAAACCGATTGAAACGAATGATCAGCAAATTAATTTTGCATTTCAAAAATTATTTGAGCATATTCAAGAACTTTAATAAAATGAAAAAAGTTTTATTTTCAAGATTTTTTCTTCAGTTTCATTCAGTGCCAAATCATTATTGAGAAATGATATCACCTATAGGAAAATCGTTACCAGGAAAACATTTTTAAAGTGGCAATCCTTTTGCGATTTTGAACATTATAAAGGGTGGAAAATGAGAAAAAAAATTATACTTAAAAACTCGTCGGTTCGTCGGTGCAGTCAGTCATAGCAAAGGTAGATTGTTTGCCTGAATGGTGAATACTTTAGCAAAATAGGTTTATCAGCACAGTTTCTGAGCCAGGAGAAGTGGAAGGGGGTTTGTGTTGTACTTAGCCTAAATGGTTTTCAAAAATCGATTTTAACAGTACACTTGATATTCTGGGACTTAGCTCATTCATGATGCATTGCTGCTTCCCTTTTCCTTCCTGCTTCTTCCAGTATTTGACACTATTACCGGCAGAGGCATTCTTTTGTTGTATTTCAATTTACCCTTTCACACTTATCTCACCAGAAAAGGATCTAACTGGGATTATCATAAACAATGCGGGAGCATCTTTGATGTCAAACCCCTTTTTTTGTGTGGCAACTTTGTTTCCCCTTGTGTGCTTCTTTCATAGCCTTGCAACGAACCCAATACAAAATTTCCTTTGCATCAATACTTCTAACACAATACGGTAATCAATGCCTACCTCTCTGTATTTTCTCATATCATCACAACCACACTAGCTCTCTCTTGTATTTTTTGCTAATTTAAGACGGTAAACGTTTTCATGATGCATGTACACTTAGTATCTTAAATTAACCAGTGTTTGAAGATGAATTCAAGATCATAAATTCTTTATTCAATTCACAGTCTGTAAAAACTCAACATTTTTGAATGATCATTCAAGTAGTTTAGAAAATGGGAATATTTCAGTGGACACTTTTAAGAAGAAATTTACAAAATTTTCTATTCTATTGGTAAGGTTGAAACTGAATGTGACAAAAACCAGGATGATAGATTTATACTTATTTAACAGCTATGACCTCTTTTGATAAACCAGTAGAATAGATCAATAAGGAAAAGAGTAGTTAGGATTGCAACATGCTCTTACAGGCACCCAAAGCGTTAAGAAAAGTGGGGGGTCTAAAAAAGTGGGGGGGGGGGCTAAAACCGTATAAAAGAGGCTTTTCTGGTAGCTTGATACTTGATATTTGGCATTTTTTGGAAAAAGTGGGGGCTAAAGCCCCCTAGCCCCCCTGCTCCGCGGTGCCTGTCTTACCTATATATTCAATATGTGATTAGAAGCTATGTTGAAAAGACTAAATAGCAATATTCACAAAAGCTCTAAATCTTATACCAGGTTAAACATAAATTCAAACACAAGTGGGACAAACAAGATCAAAGAAAACCTCACCTTTGCTTAAGAAATTCTACGAGATCATCACAAACTTTTTTACCATCTTTAAGCCTTTTGATGATGGTATCATATCCTGCAGTACCAGTTGGGTCTTTATCCTTTGAAATGAAACAAGACACTAAAGCCAGGTAGACTAACTCCCTTGCACAAAAGAAACTGCTTTTAAAAAATTATGAATGAGTTAACTGCAAAAAATGCTTCATTCTACAAATGCCAATGAACCAAAATAAGCAGAAAGAGAGTCAGGAAAAAAGCAATATGACACCAAGAATCCAAGGTGGTGAGATACAATTTCAAATAAATTGTTCCATCTAGCAGTTTTTGAATCCATCTACATAGACATAAACAAAAGCATAGGTTTGTTTCAAAATGTTTGCTTTTTTTAAAGCCATTTTGTAAATTATGTACAAAAAAGATTGTTTGGTGAGAGAATTGTTATTTTTTGAGTTGTGCAAGCTTTACACGAACTAAAAAGTCTGTCCTTCTAAATCCTTTGTGCAAGGGGGGTGCCTGAGCCATGGTTAAGGCATTATTTATAAATTGAAAGACATAAAACAGGATATACCTTGATTCTAAGACTATTCAAAAGCAATCAACAGATACTATGGGGGCTTAAGCCACTTGTGACTGCCTTTAAAGTACATTCTATGCGTTACTGTGTTAGGAATAACTCAACAAAAGAGTCTGTATTGGTGTTTACACAACTAGTACTGTCATTGAATGACTTTGCAGTACAATGCTATAGAATATATTCCATTCTTAATATGGAATTCCTTTTTTATGAGGTTCCCTTAGATATCAAGGAACTTAGGCAATTTGCCCCCTTGTCCCCCTCTCTGGGGCCCTGTTTGTGAGATCATGTTTTTGGCCTTTTTAAACAATACTTTTTTAAATTATATCTTTATTTGCTAAATCTTTAGGAATTTGAATAACGGGTAGTGATAGGTAAGCATAGTCAACTCTAAATCTTGAATTTCCCAGAGATGTTAAATTGATGTAAACAGGAGGAAAAGTGCCGGACAAATTATGCACACAGTCAACAACCACTGAAAAATTTGATGTACACCCCACTCAAATGTGCACACTTATTACAAATGCAGCCTTGCACTGCCGGGTAATATCTTGTGCACTCTCGAGATCTTGTCGAAAGCTGCCATGAAATCCAGACCGGCCCCTGCCTGTGATGGCGTGGACCCTGGGGATGGTTGAAAGTTTCAACTCAGAGTTTCATGATCCATTTTATTAAAAGACAACGTGGTTCTACATACAAAAATGGATAGATATCTAGAATTTAGAGAAATTTTTCAAAAAAACAACGAAACAGAAACAGGAACAAAGAAACTTTTTTATCAATCTTTGTCCATATTTTCTTAGGGAACTCATGAACAATAAAGGCGGGATCTTAGCCTTGAATTTCACCCTAAAAGTACAAAAGACTTACAAAACTTACCCAAAAACTTTCAGCAAAACGGACCATTTTGTAAAAATCTCACAGGTTCCTTCTCAAAATTTGTAGGACTTGCACTTTGCTTCAAATACCTCGTTTCGATCTCGAGGCGACCATCATGGCTCGGACAATGATCAGTGGGCTCGGAGCGCAAGCAAATACCGGAGCAAGCAAATACCGGATTCCAATCAAAAAGCATAATTTTTTAACAGCAATTTTTAATCATTTAAAGAGGTGAATGAAGCCAAAAATGACATTTTGTCATATTTTTCGCTGTTTTATCGTGTTTGAGTGTTTAAGTGAATATAAAGAATAGTCATGGACTGAAAAGCTAAGAAAGGGCTGATGGCATTCAACCCCAAGGGCTTGAGAAAGCACTGGAGGTACCATTTCATTCACATATAAATAAATAATTTAATGGCATGGCAGTGCTTGTGAAAGACGGTTTAGTACCTGAGTATTGATATTGTGTTTACAGAAAGTCTTAGCTTTGGATTGAAAACAAAAGGAATGGATTTTGTGTGTCAAAATGTGTGTTCGCTCGGTCAATCAATCAAACAACATATGGTGTCAGAAATATTACAAAAATTTTACAATCCTAAAAAACTGGTGCCTTTGGGCTAGGGAAAGAACCAGAATTGATGGGGAAGAGAGTACAAAAACTAAATGTCAGAAAGAGAGGAAAAAGAGAAAGAGTCAGCTTGCAATTTCCAATGGATTTATGTATGAGAAATACCTCAGTATAACATTTTTCGACGATAGAAAAACTGTTGTACACCAAGAAAAAAAGAAGGAAAAAGATCTAGAATTCATAAACAGCTAATAAACTTTGATATATTTTGCACAGCTAGAAGAACTTTGAGTCTATAAACCAATTAATGTCTTTCCAAGTTTATCAGAAGGATAAAAAACATTATCGATTCTTTCCTTGCAATTTTCTCAAATCATTGTGGCTGAAATCAATGAATTTGAGACAACTACTAGAATTAAGTAGAACTATAGATTTATAAGGGCAGGAAACACATTCCAGTCATAAGATTTGCTTCAACCTCTAGTACTAAGGAGATTTTAGGTAACTTTGTTTATAGAACCCTGTTAGGCGCAAATGCAAATTTCTTTTAGGGGGGTGTTCTTTGAAGGGACCGAGTTTTCGCCACGACAGACCGATTTTTGAGATATAGATATTGTCCGGGCCGCTCTCCAGGGCCGTCGCGAGGCAAGCCTTGTTGAGGAGGGGAGGAGGGTGGGGAGGGGGGGGTGGATAACAAATTTACCTGATTGAAATATGATTGCCTGAAATTATATAGTTGCTGTCACGAACCTCTGCAATATATTTGGTGAATCTAACTCTGTATATAATTCGCCACATATATTTTTATATGATAATAACGTACTTTCCTAACAGTTTTGTCAAATCTCTATATCGAAACGGGTAAAGGATATAGTCACTACCCGAGGCGGCACCATGGTTGCCGCCGAAGGAGGAGGAAATTTTCGAATTTTGATGCTTCCAGTTCCCTGGAAAATGCACTTTTTAAGCAAATTTAACTAAAGCAGTCCTCCTAACCCTATTGAAAATTCTTTCTTGCAAACAAATTGAACAGCAGTTAGAAAAAACTGGTACAATTTCGCTATGGTCTTGAAAAAAACCATGTTGTCAGTTACTTTTAGGTAACAAACAACGCTGGTTGTCAATTTGGATCACTCTTTCCGTCTTAGCATGCCTTTTGAATGTTCAAAAAATAAGGCACAATTTTACCTAAAGAGGGCCTGGATTTTTAGATTTAATGCCAACAAAAATATCATATTTAATTTAACCAACAGAGCAACTACCTTTGCTTGAACCTTCATTTATAACAGGAAGGTCTCTGAAATACCTAAAACGTTTCTTCCACCATGCGGATTTTACCTGAAATTTCCAATTGAGATACTATTGAGGGAATGTGACTGCTGCTCTCACATTCCTCTTGAAATTTGCGCATCCAACGCCGCGCATAGCACGGAAACAAGATAAAGCATGTACCTATGGCGAAAAAGTTATTGTTGTCGGTGGCAGCTAGAGTTTTTTTCCAAAGCAGCGCTTGTTGGGACCGGACTGGACCGATTCTGTCCCCTGTCATTTTTCGGTGATTAGCCCTTCCTAGAAAATGCGCCCACTATATGCCTTACTTTACTGCAATACAGCATGGTACCAGCAGAATTGGGACCAGCTTTGGGTGTGATAGATAGAAATACTTAGCAGATGGCTAGATCGGGACCGACTTCATTGCTATCAACTTTCAACTGGGACCGAGCAGTGAAATTATTGGGGGGTGTGACACCCCCCTCATTTGCGCCCCTGCCTGTTAGTTATCCCTGGTTTTTTTAAAACCCTGTTAGTTACCCCCTGGTTTTTTTGACAACATTTCTATATATAGATGTAAGTTTAAATTTTTAAAAAATATAGCGTTTTTTATTAAGTTGTGAAATATTTGCAACAATCAAATTAAGGGTTACACCACAGCAGTCAATTTAGTAAGACTAGTATAATTTTACAACAAATGTATACAAACCCCTTAAGTGAAGTTTGTCCGCAAAAGTGCCTGATTCAGAAAAAACTACCCTGGATCGGCAACATTTCCTTGTGATTTGAAAGTCAGATCAAACAAGCCATCACAAAATGTTTCTTTGCTGTTAATTCGCGTCTTCTTGCAGTACCAAAAAAGCCTTTCCATCCAATCAAAAGAATTGCTTTCCTACCACCAAAAAGAGTTCAGTTATCTACTAGTTTACGTGCCAGTGTGATTCTGGGTACGTAAGACGCACAGCCCAAAGATCAGGGGATAGGATAAAAGAAAATGTGCCTTCTAGAATTAGAAACAAAACACTCCCCCAAAGAAAACGGCCTCTTTGGTCTTGAAGATCAAAAACGACAACCAAAACATGCAATTCCGCTATTGGGCAGCATTCACTAGAAAACCCAGATTGTGCAAAAAACTATAATGGCGACATGTTCCGACGTTTTGTAGAGCCTGATCGTCGTTCCATTTAGCAGTTTTGGAATCTATCTATATAAACATGTAAAAGCCACTTTTGTACGCGCAGGCTAGTTTCACCTTAGGACTCCATGAGTATAACATTCTCATCAATAGGCAAACAGCACTGATTGGGCAACCTCAACAGTTACGTGCTCGCATTTGTAATTGGCCTATTTCGATCCACAACTGGGTATACTTTTCTAGTTTCTAGGGTAGAGATTACATCTATGTTATTACGTTTATAATCTGAAGATTGCCTGACGAAAAGCTCTAGTAGCTTGTTACAAAATGTTTCCTTTTTTCAAAGCCATCATTTATTTTTAGTTTTGTCATTTAACAGCAAATTTCCTTGTGTATCTTAACAAATTAAGTTATATTTTGCAGATTTGGTCCTCTGTATATAAACTTGCTACTAACATTAAATTTGTTTTTGTAATATGTTTTCTATATCACTTTCTACTTCTACATTATTAATCGGCAACTCCAATACTGAAGGCTCATCTTGATGTGAAATAAATGAATCAATATAAAAAAATAATAGAAGAAAAGGAGTGAAATGAAGACAAAGATCGGTAAGTTTGGTACAAGAGCAGTAGCAAAGCAACCAAAAATAAGGAGCACTTTTGTGGGGTGGTAGCAGAAACGCTGGAGAGGGGGGGGGCGGGGAGTCAACCACCCCTGTTGCTTTTTGACAGAAGGGGGCTAAAGGGGCCAAAGTGCCCTTTGCATAGAAGTGCCCTTGACGCCGGCCTTTTGTAGGAAATCCATGAGATACATATGAAATCCTGACTTATAAATGACGACATTTCTCGAAAATTATGAAGAAATTTCTTATTTCAAAATTTAGCCGATTTTTAAGTTACCGACAGAAGACCGAAAGAAAACGACAGTTTTTCAAATGCCCTTTTACTCAAAAAGTGGAGGGAGCATGGCCCCATGGTCCTCCTTCGACGGAGGCCCTGAGAAGGGAACATGTCAACAAATGGAACATGAACACGGGAACAACTTTAAACTTTACATTGGAAACATGGGAACATTATCAGTAGTTTAAGGGACATTTTTTTTACTTTTCAACAGGAACACTGGAAGAATTGGTATTTTTCCCAAAAAGGAACACGGGAGCAAGCACCACCCACCCCGAGTGACCATCTACTTCTGTATCCCGCCCTTCGTATACCGAATGGCCTTGTTGCGCACTGCTATGCAAAGAGGAATAACGCGGAATGCATCACGTTCCAATTTATGCGGCTTGTATCCTTGTCGCTGATGTACACAACATTTGATTGGTTTATTTCCTATACGGAACTTTGGAAGTGCCAATCACCGATGGATGTGCGTAAAGGGTGACTAACCAAAACATTCAGTAGTGATTGTAATAATCATCAAAGTTGCAAGAATGTCGTAGTTTAATCGTTTCGTACTGTAATTATTAAATCATTTAAACATATTAATTCAAGATGTTGTCAGTAACGGAAGATGCGTCTAGGCCATCATCGGATAAACATACTGGGGTACAAAACGTTAACTCACTTACGGAAGAACAAGATGGCGTCGAAGCCTTGGCCGCCGATAATGCAATTGACGGTGAAAATAGGATACCACAAAGCGAAATGGATGACAAAGAATTGTATTATGACACTGATTTCCAGTCAAGGAGAGACCTTGTTCCGATAAGGGAGTTCCTCGATGATGCGCTGTTATCAAATTTTTCTGATAAATATCGCAAAAAGCTTGGTAAACTTCTCGATATAGAGAGACCATCAGGCATGGGAAAAAACTACCTTGAATTAGCCGCAAGACTCTTTCCAGATGAGAATTTTGAGTCACTTCGTTACTATCTTCGGAAAAGCAAGAATCCGACAGCGTTTATCCTTTTGAAATACCAGAAAGAATCAAAAGGACAAGCGAAGTTGTTCGATTTGGTTGAAGCATTATACTTAATGAAGAGACTCGATGCGATAGAGATAGTTCTCACGGCTTACAGTGGCACGAAAGGTTAATTTTTTGGATTTACGCTGCACAGTTTTTGAAAGAAGTAGCTCATTCTTCAATCCTTAATGTGAAGTCCCAACTAGTTAATTCGACATTTTAATTCGAAGTGAAGTAGACTAAGGTATCAAAGTATTGCACCACCTTTTTCAAAATGGCGGCACTTTTTGTCAATCTTTGACAATAAAAGACATTTGAATGCATGAATTGGACGAACTTGGCGCATTTTATAGCAAATTTCGGCTGGGAAAGTTTGAAAATATTGCTGACCTTATATAAAACTTAGTTAGCAATGTATAAATTACGCAGAAACATTTTAATTTGCAAAAAATTTAGACCATGTCTCTAAAGAAGCAAAATTGTCAAATGAGAGGCAAGTTGCTATAAAATAATTACAAGGAAGTGGTCTTCAATTTTAAAAAAGATATCAACAGCTGGGGAAAATCAAAAAAATTTCTTGAGAGTGTTATAGTAGTAAACAAACTGAGAAGTGGGTGACCAAAAAAGTTGAAGTTAAAGGGGAAAGAATTTGTCTGTTTTCTTTCACTGCTTTAGAACAGTAACAGACACGAAATCCGACACTGAGCAAGGTTTTGCAGCTAAGAATCCTTCCAAAGGAAAGATAATAAGTTTTTTGCACAAATAAAAAAGAAAAAGTTACCTGAGTAAATTGAAACCATTTTTACAAAGAATTATTTCAAAAAAAAAGAAATTAAAGCTTTGACATAGCCCAAATATATAGATCCATTTAAAGGAGGCTTTTTGTGGTTTCAAAAGTTTGCGGCTACCCATCAAAATATTGAAATTTGAAACTGCTAAAAGAAGTTTGCTGCTGTTATTTTTCAAGCAAATGCTCTAAATAGATTGAAGTTTTGATTGGTGGTTGTTTTGCTTTCAACTAATTGCCATTTGCCACATAAAAACAAAATTTTTTGCATTAGCTTTCAATCATTCATGTGCCATTTCTCCTCCTTTGAGGAGGCGCAATACTTTTGATACCCTAGTGTATACTGATAGGTGTTCCTAAAGTGTCATGGCCCCCCGATCGTAATGAGAAAATGGCCAATAATTATGTAAATACATTTATGGCTGCATGTCTTTCCTCCCAAGCTTAGGTTTAAAAAATGCATGGCTTTTATGATAATATGATTTGCTAGGAAGTTAGGAAAATTATGTGTGAGTAGGCATATGTAATGATGGGCATCCAATAGAGCCAGTCTGCAGAGTATGGAAAATGCAGGCATGATATCATTTTAGAATGGTTAGCTTTGCACTCTAAATTTTGAAATTGCACACAAAATTTAAAATTTTCCATAGAAGGCACCCTTGGTTTTCGCTTAAATATATAGACGAAATGGACACTAAAATTTATATATGGACATGAGCATTTTATGCAGACGCTTGAATGATATATATTCAAATACATCATACTGACCTTCAAACCCCATATACCTGGGTATCAGGAAAAGCAAACAATTTACATTTGTTATCCAAGGCTCCACCATAGTTGCTGCAAAATTTTCAAATTTGGATGCTTCCAGTTCACTGGAAAATACATTCTTTCGAGCAAATTTCACTGATAGGACCTTTTTCATGAGGGATATTCACAGGAGTGAAGCTATTTTGAAGATTTTATCACTTTCTTGGTCTAGTTTATATATTTTTAAGTTTGTTCAACATTATTGGATTTTGAGATTGGTACAGTATCTCTCAAACGGTTGGAAGTTCTTAATAAGAAGGGGGCAAATAATTTGCATGAGGTATTAGCCCACCATTACCCTTAGCTGCTAAGCATTTAACCATTCCTAAAGAGGAGGGTACTTTGGGATTAATGTTGAAATGGCTTGTATCTCAGACCGCTAGCAGGTAGGACATGTAACAAAAAAAAAGAATTGAATTGTTTCTTTAACATTTCATTCAGACTTGGAAATGAACATCTTTAAAAAATTTCTAGGCTTGGCAAAAATAAAGTGTAATTGTGGTGCCGCAAATAGCCTATAAAAAGCCATGCAAATTTTGGACTTATTACAAGGCACCACACCAAGTGTTTCAGTATCTGGGTCATCAATATCAGGGTACAAAAAACCCTTGCGATCATCCTGGGCAATTAATTGAGGCTCATATATTATCCTGGCAATTCTGTCCTTACGTGCCTGAGAACTGGTATACACCTGCTTTTTATAACAACAATTTTATAAGAACATAGGCTATTGGAAATGGCAAGAAGATTTAACTACTGGAATTGAATGATGATATTAGTGCACAAACCAAACAGAGAACAAAACTTTTCTCGCCACAGCTTCACTTCAACTGGAACACAGCAATGTGATTCAAAAGCTCTATAGTCAAAGTTGTCTGATTGGTTTAAATCGTTTAATTATCAATCAAGCTCAGCAGTGAGTAAATTTCAGTCCAGTGAAAATAAAGTTGAGCACAAGCAATTTCAAGGCTTCATTCTTTCTAGAATAATCTTTATTTTTTTAAGATTCTAAGCTGTCTGTTTGCTTTGAATAGATGCAAAGAAGAAGGAAAATGGAGAAAGAACAAGTTCACTTTTGACACTTTTGAAAAGGAAGTTGTTTAACTATGATGATACTGTTTCACTTTGTTCCGTACAAACAGTTTTATCAACCTCTTCTGGTGGCACATTATCCTCGTACCATTCTTCAGAAAGTATAAGTTCTGTGGCCATTTATAATGACATTCAGTTTCCTCTGATGAACAGACCTCCAGGACAATATTCAAAAGAGAATTCAATAACAAGTATGTTTCTTTCTTTTTCAGACTTGTAATCATAATCATTTTATTCAATAAAACACATGATTTCTTGCAATTTGTCTGGGTTTGTCTTAATTTGTTTGGTGCTTTTATGGCATTCTATTTATATATTTATATATATCTATATATATAGATGATCAGTAAAAAAACAACTTTATTAACGTTTTGCAATATGCTTCTTCAGAATGATGTATATATTTATATATATGTATTGAGTAACTACCTTTTGAAGATACTATAATTAAGAAACTGAATGTCTGTTTTAATTTTTAGTAAATGCTGTCTTTTGCATCCTCGTTATAAATTGTCATGCATTTTTTTGCCCTAGCAAAAGATAAATTTAACAATTTTAAACATTTTAGAATCTGGAAAAATACAAAATTGCAAGAAAGATTCAGTCTTTGTGGTTTCAGCCCAAGATCAAACCACTTTTTGTATACAGTTAGTAGAGTGGTTACGGAAAAAAGGATTTGCTGCAAGGTGTATTGAGAAATATGATTTCATTGATAAACCATATACATGGTTTTATGAGACAATGCATTTTGCATCCAATGTTATAGTCATCTGCAGCCCGCAATATATGGAAATTGTTAGTGATGGCTGCACAGATAAAGACATGGATGGTAAATATTGGGTTTATATGATATTAAAACTCATTTATTTCCATTTTCTCTACATTGCCTGCATGTTTATAGGGTTTTCAACATTCTATATAACAGAAACTAGCCCATAAGTAAACTTTGGAGATTTGAATCAAAAGCTAATTTTTTCAGCAATATTACAACAGATTGAAATATTTTGTGATTTCAAAACACATTTGTTACATGTAAAGGCAAACTTTTTTGTGTTTGATAAAGATGAAAATGGATCCTTTTAAGGATTTATCCTTGTTGACATGACCTAAAAAACAAAGAAGCCAAGTAATTTTTTTCCAAAATTCTAGCTCATTATTAGCAGCTGATGTTTGAGAGTGGCTTAAGCACAGGTTGATCCAATAATCAGTTTTGTTAAGTTTTGAATTTATTTTAAATTGCTTTTTACAGAGCATGATGCTATTGTAAAAAATGCACACACCTTTATGTCACAAGAAATTTTTAAAGCTGGTGGCTATAGTCCAAAATATATACCAGTTCTGCAGCATGGCACACAAATGACTTGCATACCAAGGCCCTTGACATCGAGTATGGCCTGTGTGTTTGGTGCTAGAGACAAAGAAAGTAGACAGGAACTTCTAAGGAGGTTGAGCAAGAAAGAAAAGTATCAGCTTGTGCCAGTGGGGCCCAAACCAATCATCAAGACAAAAATTATTACTGGTGACATATTTGGTAAGCATTCACTTTTCTCTTTTTGACACTTCGACTTGGTGAGAAGTTAGCAGTCACTGATCAATTGAAAACAAAGAACCAATCAAAAGCATAATTTTTCCTCTCAGATTTTTTATCTGCTTTTGGATGAAAAATTTTCTGCTTATTTTTGGTCATTATCAGGCGATTTTCTCTGAATTTTTGTATGTTTTGTAAGATTTTGCATATAAAAAGCAAAATCATTCCTAAAGATGGTGTAAAATAGGGTATTGAAAATATAGGAAACCATATTTTTGTTATTGGGTTTTATTTGTTTTAAAACAAAGAAAGTCTTAATGAATAACAACACATGACTCACTGTGAACACTACATAATGAAAAACAGTATAGTTTACAAAAATTCACTGAAGTTGTACAAAGGTTGGCAAAAGCTGACTAACTTAGCCTTTGCAATTTATACTTTTTTTTAAAAGGTTAGGTTCAATCAACAATCCTAAAAGGGAGTGTCCTTTTTCAACTGCTAATGTAGTTCAAATACGAAGTACCTAAAGTATCCATAAACATTTGCGGTTGAATTGATTTTCAAATGCATTTTTTGTTAAGGTGTGGTTAAGTCAACTTACTTATATTTCCTGTGTTTTGATGCTCAGGCCTCTCCGTTTAAGGCGCGCGCCTTGCCTTGGCACACTCCTATCGTTGCCGAGACGCGCAATAAATCACGCGCCTGGTTTATAAGAACCCTTTAAATCGCGCTCCTTGTGTTTTAATTTTGAACAATTATTATACAAAGAGCCTTGCGGATTCGAAATCGATTGATATCTAAATAAACGGTTGCTTCTTTTAATCCCTTTTTCGAGGAAATTGTTATTGCCTTAAGTTAAATCAAACACCTCTTGAATATATTTCCGGTCACAATAACCAATAAACTGTCATTGTGATTCCTGATTGTTATAAGTTTTTTAAATGGCCATTAATTCAAAGGACCAAGCCATAGAGCTATCTGCTTTCGCAAGTATCGCAAGGACGAAGTTAGCGGATCAAAGACCGAAGATAGGAATGGGAAGACAATTGTAAAGGAAGTGCCAGGAAAGCAATTGAATCATACATCAATGGAACGAATTTCGACTCTTCCACTTTTTCTGACTCCGATTCTTCATCGGAATTTGAGCTGGACATTGACGAACTGCAACAATAATGTGCTTTTTTTTGCTTTTAGTGCTCTATTAAGTAGTTTGTTTAGATATTTCTAGATACAAAGTATTTACATGCGAAAACATGCCGTTTCTGTCTACTTTAACGTAAATATATTTTTTTGGTAGAACGCGCGCCTTAGCAAGGCGAGGCGCGCGTTTGAGCACGCGCCCGCTAAAATGCTCACGGAGAGGCCTTGATGCTTGGTTCACAAAAGATGACTAGAATTATGTTAATTGATGAGACATTCATTCCTCACAATTTACCAGGGTGTGTAAGAACCTACTTTTAAAGAGTTTGGCACAACAGGTTCTTGTATTGTGGGGTACCTATTGACAGTTGAGGCTAAATAGGTTTCTAGTTAGGTTCGTGCTTTCTAAAAAGAAGATATTATTGTTGATTAGCAGAAAATAGAATTAAATCTGATCTGTTTATCATTCTAATTATTTATTAGTGTACCAATGTTGCTGAATGCCCACCAACAACTGTTTATAAAAATGTGGCGATGTTATTTTAAAATAACCGTTTGACTTTAACATACATTGTGCATTTTGAGTTTTATTTTAAAAATTCAATTTTCTATCAACTTTTTTGTTTTTGGTAAAATATATATAAATTAAATGGTGAAATTCCACATATAAGAACCTGTCAGAGATTGTTTGGCTAAATAGGACCTGTCAGAAATTCTTCTTATATTTTTTAGTGTTAAAAAAGCAAATTTCTGCCAGAAGGCTCTTAAAATCCTGGGTTCTTACACTTGGGTTTTTACTGTATTAGATATGGCTTGTAATGTTTTTGATTGGCATTTGAATTTATGTTTTTTGTGTTTCATTTTCTGGGCTCTTTTCTCTTTTTTAGTAAGAATTTTAAGCATGTATTGTCACATGATTTGTATAATTTTTTATTTTATTTCTCTCAATTATATGGTATGTGTGTTACTGTTAGCCTAATTTGATATATTTTCCTCTACAGATTTGCGAAAATGATGTCTGCCAAACCTCTAGTTCTGAATAGTTCTGGACAGTTGTAAATTATTTTGTACATCATTTGTTGGGTAATATATTGATTTTGTCTAAATTAAAGCACATCATAATTGACTTGTTATCAATCATCGTTGGTCCATAGAATCACTAATTTAGGCTTATGGTTTAGATTGTTTATTACTTTCAACATATTACTAATCTTTTTGCTGCATACTATTGTAGAATATTAGTGAAATATTGTCTTCATTGTAAGTTTAAAACTTTTTGCATTTACGACTTTCCTAATAGTGTGAAAGTTGAAAGCTAAACAATTTGTTTTGCCATTTGGTGCAAAGTTATGCTTAGTTACATGCAGTGAAGAATAGTGAAAGACAGTGGCAGTACCAACGAGGTCATAGGGGTAATTACCCCCACCCACTTTTGTCAAAACATGGTCCACATGTTTCGTCTTGAAATTGAATAAAATGTGCTAGGTAGGGGTCATCAGGGCTGGCCGTAAGACTTTTAAAAGGGGAGCAGTAAACAGCTCTCCTAGTAGTTTTCAGGTGAGCAATAAGAATAGAAACAAATTGATTTCAAGGAGAGCAAATTTGCTTTTTAGAACAATTTAGGAGAGCAATCTCTAGCTCTCCTCCAGCGTTTGAGGAGAGCCTGGAGGGGAGCAAGAGCTATGGCTCTCCTCAAATGGCCAGGCCTGGGTCATATTTCCTAAGGAAAATTAACCTGGTAAAAAACACAGCACTGAAACGAGGCAAATAGGGGCATAGTCTCACTGACCATGCCCATCCCCCCCCCTAACTCTGCAGTAGCTGGCACTGTCACTAATTATAGAATCAGTTAATATGTACAATGTATATTTGCATCAGAACCAGTCTTTATTAAATGTGGTTTTGTCTGTTTGACTGAACTTGTTGAAAGTTATTCAACACAACATTTGATTAAAAAAATGTTTTCTTTGTTCAAATGCTCATTAACATGACAGTCAAATCATTTCAGAGTAACTTTTTAATCAAAGCATAGTTTTTTATTTTTCAAAAACGCTTAGATAATTAGATAATAAACACAATGATAATCATCAGTCAGTTGATCAAAGATATAAATTCAGCTTAGCAGATTTTTTTGATTCTTACATGAACAAATACTAAAATAACGAAGAGCCAAAAAGATTATTAGTAACATTTGTAAAAACAATTGGAAGTTACCAAATTCTAATGTAACTTAACTAAAACCGACTTGTCTCTAAGTTTCAAAATTTGACAAAAGAAGCTGATATAAACAAATTTTTGATAATATCGTTTTTTGCAAACAAGAAGCCAAATCCTCAAATTACTAAAAAGGAACAAAGCCAGAAACGACATTTTTGTAGACAACGGTAAGTTTAACAAGCTTAAGCACCTTATAAAAAAGTTTTTAGTATCTAACGTTTCGGTATCATTTTTTATGTTGGGTCAGATTCCAAAGAGCTTTCATTCAGGCTCGTTACTAAAGGGAGGCATGTGGGGGTGTGAGACCCCCCCCCCCCTTGGAAAAAATTTCAATGCAAAAAGAGGAGCTTTTTGCTACCCAGGGAAGCTTAGTGCGCCCACTTTCGTTCACCCACTTGGTCGGCGAATGAAACTTGGAAATACCCCTTGAGCACAATAACTAGCGGTAGTCCCGCTTTCATTTGCTTGCTGTCATGTAGTCAATAAACGATTCTAATGAGAATTAGTTCATCTTGTTTCTCACAGAAAGATTTCCGGGGAAAATATATGCCTAAAAAGGAACACTGTATTTTTAGTTCTCTCTTCACAAAGATATGTGTACTGCTGCTCACAATCTCGAAGTCCGGCTATGTCGAACAAATTTTGATTCCCGTGCGAGTTCGAGATAGTGGGAATTGACTGTAGTCACGTTTCTGTGAGATTCTTTCTAAAATGTTAATCTTCTTCAAAAGGATTTGATTGGATGGTCTGCTAGAACTTTGGCAAATTGCTTGTTAAAGTCAATAACGTCAAAAAACTAGGAGAGTCCATAACGTCAAATCATCTGGTTTGTGATCTTAAGCTTTCATTTGTCTACTTGTTCAGGCATGAAATGCTCAGGCACATTCCCCTTCCCATGCTTCTCCAGGCACCGCAGAGCTTAAGCCCCCCCCCCCACCCCATATTTTTGCAAAATATGCCAAATGTTAAGAAATAAACTACCAATAAAAACTCTTTTTATACGGTTTTAGCCCCCCCCCCCCGCTTTTTAGAACCCCTACTTTTATCAACGCCTGTTCTGTGCCTGTTACCTATGCCACTGCCACTTTATGCCAAAGTCCATGTTTTCACACCGTATGTTGTTGCTAGTATTATGACTCCATCTGTTACTCTTCTCTTCAAATTTTAAGTATTGAATTTTTCTCATGAATCGACATATTGTCCAATTCTTTGTCATCCTGCAGCAACTCTTCTGTCAATTTGTTTGTTTGTTTCGTCTTCTGATGTTAGTAGATGACCTGCAATCCTGGCCAAAAGTTATTGGACTGGGTTGCAAATAGTAGTATTTTTGGAAAAAGACTCTCCCCCCCCCACAGTCAATGTTGATACGCTTATTTCTACGCTTTCGCGATTGCTGTTACTTTGGTATTTTCAAAGAAACATACACTGCTGCAGGGGTTGGGGTTTTGATAATATTTTTGGAGTAAAGTTGCAATTTTAATGGTTTTTTCTCCAATCCATTAACCTTTTGGCCAGGATTGTAGATATTCATATTCACTTACTTCTTCCATTATCTTTCTCTCTATTTTGACCAATGAACAATATCTAGTATGATACTAATAATTAAGAAGCATAACGCTACTGATTGCGTAGGTAGGTAGTATAACGCTGCAGCTCAAACATTATAGTAAGCTAACTAATAATTAAGCTAGGTATACTTTAATAATAATCAAGAAGCATAATGCTACTTTTCTGAAACCGGCAATTTCTGCCTCTTATTCCATTTTCGCAGCAAAAACTTTAATTTTCCTGATGTTCCGTTTTATCATTTACCCTCTTCACATTTTCCCAAAATCCCCAGGCGTCTCACTGAATGTCCATAAATTTTGTTTAGAAATTCGAATGTAGTATTTTACTTGTGATGGCCACATTAAAAATCGTTAAGAGTTTTTTGCTTTTTATAGCTGCTTTATATTACTTGATGTTGTGAAAGACAGTGAAGTTTGATAATTCTTTGTAAAAGACGTTTGATAATTCTTTGTGTTATTACCATATGTGTTTTTATGCTTGTTATTGAATTTGCTGTTTTTGTTTACATTACCTTTCACTTTTGAGTTGCGATGTAATTGCGTATGATGCAGCCTCAAATGTGCTAATGTCAAGATTTGGTTTTCTCTTTTTAATTCCCTTTCGTTACACATGAATAGTTCACTTCTCCCCCTTTTTTATATCCAATAAAAAAAAAAGTTTTTAAGCCATCTACTGGATCGGGGATAGCTAAAAATGCTTCAGGATGCCAAGGTCCAAGAAGGCGTAATTTCAAGTATATCGGAGGAAGGTTTAGCCCTATCCAGACAAGGAGAGGGGCACAAAGTGCCCTCCAAATTGGTTTTTCTTTCATAACGTCACGAGTTTCAAAGCAATACCCCTCAGACCTCTTGACTTTTATTTTTAACCTGTCTGGCACATGTTCATATATATGTTATATAACAAATTAAAACTTTCTTTGTTAATCAGGGGGTAAAAATTTAATCTGCCACGGATTCGCAACTAAAGTAGATACATTAATGGAAATTAGTATCAAGGCATTAATTTGTGTCCTTTTTATGATTCTGACCAGAAAATTTAGATTCAACATCGTTTTTCATGGTTTTTCTGCTGCGCATGCGCAAACATTTATTGGCATATTTCTAGGTGCTAATTTAAAAAAACTGCAAGTTGATGCTATGAACTAAGATAGTTTAGATTATTTTGTCTGCTAAATCATTAAAAATGAACTTAAACATGGTATTTAGTTATATCGATCATTTAGTTATATAGAAAGAACGATAGCCATATACAAAGATGTTGAGTGCTTGTGTTGGAACGTTAATAATTTTGAAAAATAACATTAAAAATGTTTTGTTCGTCTTGTTTCTGTTAAAAAATGCATGAAATTTGCTTATTTTAAAATCTTAGCCCGATACTTTGGGAATTTATATGAAGTTTTTAAGATTTTCTAAAATTTTCAAAACTTTTGCTCCACCCGGCCGCCATTATGATGACGTCATCGTTAAACCACGTGACTTAGAATGAAGCAATAGCAATAAAATGTAAAGAATAGATAAGAGTATTACCCTACCAAAATTCATTGTCCTTGCCAGAAGGAGCAAGAAATTACGGAAGAGGCACTTTGTGGGCCCCTAGTCTCCCCAAAGTTTCAAAAAGCCTAGTCTGGAAAGGGTTTGACCCCCTTGGTCCCCATTATTAGTCTTTTTAAAATTTCTAAAGAAACATGAATAATTTGATACTTGGTTGAAATAGCTTTATGCATTAAGATGGGGGTTTTGGTGACCAGCATTCTTACTTAACTCCTCGATTCTAAATGTAAATGTATTATGTTTTGCATTGTAGTATCAAGGATAACCTAATCTAACTAAAGCCTTTTTTCCAAGACCACGGATTTTGCTGATTGGAAAAAATGGGGGGTCCAGGACTACACAGCTGGAAAAAATGTGGCATACCACGAACTTCAAATTGCCACATCCAAATTTTATTATTTAACAGAACTTTGTTACTTTGAACTCTTTCCACGAATTTGTGACATTTTAAAAATCAAAACGATAAAACGAGAAACGAAAGTAGCCATAATCAATCTGCTTTTTCCCAAAAAATTTTACACCCCACCACTGGTAATAAGCACTTTGACGTTGGTTGTCTTCCTGTTAATGGATAGCAAAGAGCAATAAGCACCTCAACAGGATTAATATCTAAACCAAAATGACCACATTCCCCCCCACTGGCTCTTGTTTCCAAGACAATTATTTTAATTCCCGATAAAACTGCTAGTGGCCAATACCGCTCTAAATTAGGTACTAGATAATGGTGAAAAATTATCATATTATTTTGCCAGTTTCTGCAGATCACCCCCCTCCCGCTCCTAAATTTGCTCCGGCTTGCCTCTGCTGTTCGGTGCTAATAAAGGATAAAACTTAGCCCAGGTTTGAATTTTGATCAACTTATTAAAATGCAGTGTAATTGTTGCAAATGAATTGAAAGAAACAAAGAATTTTCGTCCATAAAAGAACAAAATGATGTATCTTGTGACAATTCGCCTAATGGCCTAATCGTGAGCTACAACTATAAAAGCATTTACACAAAAAAGCAAATTTTCTTTGGTTACAGAAAACTCAAATCCTTCTATATAATTTTAAAAGTCTAAATAAATAGCTGGAATAAAACCAAGAAAACTGAAGCAAAGGAAGCGTATGTGACAAAAATGGTAGCACCCGATGATGGTGCGCTGGTGCTCTTCATTGTCGAAGGAACCTTTGAAGGTATTGGTGAAGATGTTTGTGGGTTCGAGGCTAACCGCTTGTAAAATCTGTTGTGAAGACTTATTAAGCCAGTATTGGGATTCTTCACCATTGCAATAAGCTTCATGTCCGTTGCATTGAGAACAGCTAGGAAGCTTGAAGATGGTATTGTATCAGAAACAGGACCGGAGCATAAAATAACGCCTTCATCCTCACCCACCGCTTCGTCCGGTTGCATAAATATAGGCTCTTGCGGATAATATCCAACTGGCGGAACCCAGTAAGTTATTTGTTTTGTCTTCACGTTTAACTTGGCGATGCGAGTGTCTCGGGTTACTGGGTTGCTGACAAAGTAAGCATATGTGTAGTCTTTGTTATGGAATCTATCAGAATTGATCTGTGCGAATTCGGCCTTTCCATAGGGCTCAGTTTGAGTGAGAGAGCCACTCAAAGAAGGATCATAAGACCATGTATTCTTGTTGATGGCAATACGAATAAAGGATGTGCTCCAGTTATAGCCATTCATAGACTCGAAGACTGAAAAAGCTTTTACGTAAAGATCAGTATTATGGTAGGCCATTGTATCCAGGTAGATGTAGTTGCTATCTTCGAAGGCATTCAGGCTGTGAGTGAAGAATCTTGCGAAGGGAAGAAATACTCTGTGCACATTTGACATGTTACTTCGATCAAAGAAAAGAAGGCTTGAGTTAAAGTCTTTGTAGAATTTGAAAGAGCGCGGGAAATAGCCCATAGGTTTTCTTATATTTGCGTAGTGTTGACAGTAATCAAAGAGAAAAGAAGATTGGGGGACAATTGCATAGTTGTTTGTTAGTTCTATGTAGTGATGATACCCTGGCATGATTTTGATGTCATCTAGACTCAGTCCTAGACGACACTTTGTGAGATTGTACTTTCCAAGGACATGGCGAGCCACTACAGTACGATTAGGCCCTTTCATATTGTAGACAATAATGGCAGCTTCCAAATTGTCAGGTTTTGTTGGAGAGGCTCTTTCGATGTCCATAGTTGAATGCCAGATCGTTCCATCCTTTTCTCGCTGTTCATGCGCCGGACTGTTAACAAAATCATGAGTAGTGTTACTTGGGAACCCTTTATCATGAAACTTCCCAACATAATTTCCAAGCACATCAAGTTCTGGGGTGACTGTTAATTCTGCAGGACCCACTAGTGATTCTGTTATTGCAAAGACTGGATCTTCAGGCCGTGACCGCCAGAAAACAATGTTTGGTGTCGCCCACAATGTCTCATTGTACTGCATCCCCATGTTTTTCACGTATGCAGGAAGATCTATTGGAGAGAACACTGTATTCCAACCAACTTTGGCCTTCCCTATACTGTGATTATAGTGTTTCCAAATGCGTGTTTCCTTCGTGTCATAAAATCTATTAGAATATCTTATTTTGCCACTTTTGAACTCATAGCGTCCGACCATGGAAATGCAGTCAAACATGTGAGGTATCCAGTCTTCTCGTGGTCCTAAGGAAAGATAAATTTGAACAAAATCAAAGTTTGCACGTGTGCAAAAGATTCCAACAAATTGGCAATAAGACGGAGATTGTTTCAAATCTACTTTCTTTAATTTAATACAGATTAGATTTAGATGAATTGCCAGTGATCTGACGCACCAAGAATTCAGCACAGCAAAACATTACTCTATTGTGAGGCACTAGAGCAGTTTTTACTTGTTACACCTTAAAATTTCAGTAGAGCCACTAACCAAAAAAGAAAGCATAGGACAAAAGAGTTTAGTTTTCACAACATATTAATGTTATGATTTGCGTTATTTCAGTAATTGTTTTACCAAACTCTTAGTACTTTGTATAGCAATAAGGAACGATGCTATCATCCACCAGCATGGATTTTATCAAATTTATACACACAAAAATTGATACGATCCAAGAGTCATATAAAGAATAATGGCTAGTCTTAGCGTTCATCGACTTTTAATATATCCTACGTTTTTGTCGAAAAAGAGAAACATGACTGATAAATATATTCTAAATATAGCTTTTTACTCAGAGTCAGAAAAACCCCATGGCTCCACGGCCACTGGCCAGAGGAAGGTTGTAGTAGCAAATGAAAATTGAGGAAGATTGCCGGAAATTTTGAAGCTTGTGGAAGTTTGGATTTCAAAATACAACCACAAAAAAATGAAAAAGAACTCAAAATAAAGTTCAAAACGTCCTGGTTTTTAATATAAATATGTTTGTAGAACTGCTTTGCTCCATAAAACTTAGGCATTAACTTTTTACAACTTTTATATTTGAGTAATGTCACGCTTTAGTTATTAATCGGCAAAGGCATCATACTTCAAATCGGTCTCTAAAAATATCTATAATAAAAACAAGATAATGATTTCTAGAAAAGTTTGAAATAAGGGAGTTTTCCGGGAAAGAGATCAAGACTAGTTGAGTAGCACTTTTTATGACCACGCCCATTTCAAACCAATTAAAATGAGGGGGTTTTATAGCTTGATAATCCAGACCGGAGGAAGATTGACAACTTTTCTGGACTCTGTTTTTACTATCATGATATTTCCAAATTTTCTGACAATAAATTAGAATATAGCAAAGATTTGGACTTTAATACCGGTTTTTCCAAGTTTTCAAGTTGTGTCGCTTTTTACGCCCAGGAAAAGTTCAGAATCATTATTTTCTTAAGGTATTTAGGCTCAGCTAGTTAGGTATTCTTGGAGAACGTGTGTATTGCAGACATACAAAAAGGTAGCAATCAGATGAATAAAGTATGTAAGCAATCACTGAGAGAACGGGTACATGCTCACAAAGTCGTTTTTTTAACAATCAAACTATTTTATTTTCATTTTGGTGCTAGATTTATTTGCTAATTATATTATCGTTATTTTGGATGAAGTACCACACGCAACGTACAATCAATAAGAGAGGTCACAATCGGTGAGTTATTATCAGTGCGACAAGTTAAAGTGCTCAGGATTAAGGTGCTGGGCATATCGTGTCTAGACCTAGCCTTGAAGTAGGTTATATCATCAATATGCAACAGCCAAATGTCCAGTTTCAGAATAATTCAAATTCAAATTCAGTTTGTATTCTGTTCTGCTTCGATTCTAGACGAAGATCATTGCCTTTTGTTTCTTGATGAGAACGATATTCTGCAGAATAAATTACAGTACCACAGTTTTTATATCGTATCTTTTGTTGCCAAGATTCAACCCTTGTTAAATGTAAAATTTTATAAAGATTCTACAAAGATTATCATTATCGCTCAAATTGTTCAATAATTATTTTCCTTACAAGCTTTTGCCAAAACGTTTAGCCCAATAGAAGAAACCACATAACTAAACAAGCTACATTTGTCCTTACTTTGAATTTGAATTGAATCAGAATCTCACAAACACCCACAATTAGGTTCTTGTGAAAGATGAAAATGTGATTGGCAGTAGATCGAATACATATAATAAAATAGAGTCGTTTGTGACGTCACTTAAGGAAATTCTGTATTTGGAAACGCTTTATCAGCATGTAATAAAAGAATTCAAGATGAGTCAAATAAAGAAGAAATCATACGAAATGTGTTTATTACCATCTATATCCCCATATGAAGCACAGGATTGGCGCACGAAGTCCCCTTCAATCCAGCTGGGGATCTCTCCAGTGATATCGGAAAGAGGCTGATTCTGAACTTCTTTTGTTGTTTGGTAGAAAATGTTGCGATAGTTTGGATCGTATCCAAAAACGCTGACCAAAAGCGAAAATGCAATCAATGTATTGACAATATCCATCGTCTTTGGTCCAGACTATCTTTGATTATTGACTTTGGATTTCACAAGGAGCAGCGAGAATTTCTTTCAGAAACAAGTTACGGAGCTGTGAAAAAAGTAAACCGATTTTGTTATTGATTGTTTGATAATATTCTATCTTTCTAGATATGGAATTGCGAATCAAAATACAACGCAGTATTAAATTACACAATTTGAAGCTTTGAGGACCAAGTTTTCTTTTGATATTAGTATCATGCGACGACTGCCACAACGAAGGAGGAAGAAGGAACCGACTTTTTCACGACCATTTATGAGAACCACGCTCTTCTGTAAAACCAAATCCTTTTATGCAACAATTTCATTGTGTTAGAAAACAGGATCACTTTTGGACAATATCTCATGTCAATTACGTCATTGCGCTGATGCTGAATCAGCATTTTGGCATCAGCAATCAACTGAATCAGAAAATATGTAATTTGTATATTACGTAGTTGTTATTCTAGGCTTATGTAGGGTATAAAATGATGGTGAATAAAGGAAAGGCCACACTAGCAGGCTGCTCGACGGACTCCGCTCGAATTCTTAGCTAAAAATCGATTAAAATGTAGTAATAAGGGACACCGCAACGCGCCGCGTCGGAGCAAAAGTAGACGGGCTAAAAAGTGTACAAATTCAAAATAGCCTTATTTACTGCATCATAGGGTGGTTGCCTAAATGAGATAGATTCTTGTCGCCTGCTTGCGTTCCTTAGTCGTGTTTGCTTCTTAAAAGCTACCGCATAAAGAAGAATTTTTGACATTTTGCTCTTGTCGTATTGCGAAGTGTTTTTCCCTTTCGAATTCATGCCTTTTAAACCTGCAAGTAAAACTTTTTCACCAAAATTTTCAAGCTGTGATATTTTTGAGCGAAAATTTAAAGAAAATCAGACATTTTTGGATCTTTGTAAAAAGAGCAGATATGTTTGGGCGATGTATGAAATTTTCTAGGCTGACCACCCAAATCCTTATTAGGTTAGTGTCCTTCTGCTGGATGAACAACATCATTATTTGAAATAGAACATATATTGTTCAGATTTTAATGAATTGAATTACTGGCCCTGGTGAATATTGTCAAATTTTAGTCCAGGCCCATGCCAGCATGTTTGTAAAGTGGGCTATGATACTTCCTTATATAAGAAGCAGATAAATTGTGACATAATATAATTGGGACCAATTCTATTGACTTCAGTTTTTTGGAGGCCCGATGTTCTTATTTGTCGGGTATTTTGAGGCTCAGAAGTTCTTGAAGCTGCTTATACTTCTACAAAGATCTTTTTACTTTCAATGCAATTTACTGTTTCTGAGGCCTTTCACAACAGTTTTTCATGAAAAAAGTGTAGCCGACTAGTTGATACAATCTCTTCTGCTCTGTCACGATTAGAAAAAATTTTCTAAAAACATCGCTGTCCCCTCTAATTAGGGAGAGCCTGATCATGTTCTTACGATTTTCTTTATTTTTTGGCAAAAAGAGACTTAAAATGAGCGTAGTTTAACTACCGACTTAAATTCTGGGTAGTTGCTCATGAGAATTAGAAATTGTTGAAAGTGTTTTTGAGAGCCCAGAACTAGTTTGAGAAAGAAAAAGAGTCAAATTCTTTGCAAAATAAAGTTAACTGTATCTAAGGGCAAGATATAAATCAAAGGGATCTTTGGGTTTATGAAAAATTAACATATCAATAGAAAATGCTAATCTACATTTGTAACAAAAAATTAGTCAGCTACGCGAGAAAGGAGTCCTTGGGAGGAAAAAGGAAAGAAGAGGTTATTGGAAGGAAACAAGGTCTCCAGTCATAGGAAATAATAATGTCAATCAATCAATCAATCAATCAATCAATCAAACAATATTTTTCTACACGATATACTTTTCAGCAAAGAAAGAACTATTTATAATATTTGTTTAACAATATTAAGAGAGAGAAAAAATGCGAATTGCTGGGTCTTTTTTCGAATGTCGTTAGGGATATCATTCCAGTTTTTGACACCAGAGAAATAGAAACCTCGTTTTGCATACTTCAACCAAACTTTGGGAATTTGCAGGATCGTTCGTTTTAGACAATTCTCAAAATCATTCATCAAACCAAACACGATCCCTATAGAATACCACACTTAATGCTGCTTTTGCTTGAAGTGGATCCGTCAAAAAAACAGAACTCCTCCCTATTGGTCAGATAAGAAGTGAAACAGCTGTGGGAAGTGCCCTCAGCACCATACTCTCGTAACTTCGACAATAGGATTTTATGGACAACGGTATCGAATGCCTTTTTGAAATCAAGAAATATACTTAAGTTTGTCTTCCCCTCATCAGAATTCTTGAATCAGGGATCTATAACATTCAATAGACATGTCATTGTACAGTGCAGTTTTTGGAACGCAAACTGGTTCAAGCAATGCCTGTTTTGTCTCTTTAGAAACTCCATTAGTTGGTCGTGTACAATCTTTTCTAAAATTCTGGACACATCTGATAACACTGAGATAGGCCGGTAATTGTTTACATCTGTTTTTGTGCCCGCCTTCTGAATAGGTGCTACTCTAGCTAATTTCCAGATTTGGGGGAAAATGCCCCTTTTCTAAAGATGTATTGTATATCAGTGTCAGTGGTTTCGACACTTTGTTTATGGCATCTTTCAGTATTTTGACGGGGATTCTGTTGGCACCAGAACTTAAGAGGGTCAATCGGTACTTAAGAGGGTCTATTTCCAAGGTACTTAAGAGGGTCATCGGAAGGCTGACTTTGTATTTTCCCCGCTAACTTTGGTCCAACCATTGTAAAATGTTTGTTGAAAGCTTCTGAAATTCGTGAAGATGATTTTAGTTCTGTGCCTTAAATGATAATGCTTTGAGTCGTGATAATACTATCAAAGATCGAGGCCATGAGATCAGGAACTCAGGCTCGCCACTAGTTTGGGGGCGTCATGTTCCAGTCAATGGCTGACAACTCGTCCAGGAATAATTGCTATTGTGTAAAGCTATTGTCCTGTGGGGGCTTTCTTGAACAAGATATTATTCTGCAATTATGCTTATTTGCAAAAATTATTTTAAGGTGGGGGCTTATTCGAGCGTGGGGGCTTATTCGAGGATTTACGGTAAGCTTGAAAGTGGGAGTTGAAATTTTGAACCAGGCGGGTATGTATCAGCATAGGCAGAATCAATGATGTTGGTGCTTTATTTTGACTATGAAACGGTAGAAGTCACGCGATTAACACAATTTTGCTGTTTCTCCAAATTACATAAACTTTTCTTGACTGCATTACCCCCCCCCCCCCCAAACATAGACGTAAGAGCCAGGGGCATTGGGTATGTGCCCTCCACTTGCATTCCACTTAAGCTAAATGTGCTAATATGTGCCATCTTTTTTCAGAAAAAATTGATCATGTTCCTGTTTGCAGCCCATGAAAATGTTCCTGTTTGCAGCTTGTTTGCAGCCCAGGATGACAGCTTCTGAACTTGCCAGTTTTTGGTGCTCAGAGACCGCGCACTTCTTCAAAAGTGGAGGGGCTAAAATGGGTCTGACCGGAAAATCTTTGAGGCCACGCCCTCTTGAACGCCGAAAAATGCCTCTTTTAGAAAATACTTGCTCATTTCTATTGAACTTTTAAAAACAGTCTGGTTCAGAGAAGATATCAATAACTTTAAAAATACACTCCTTTTTTTATAAGAGCCAGTAAATTTAAGTTCAGGCTGACTGTTCTTAATATTTTTGAAAATCTGAGGCTGGATTGCAGTGCTATTGCTAGATTTTTCGCTCTAAGAAGGTGTTCAGGCCTCATTAAACAAGATTAAACAATTAGAAAAAGAACAATAATGGCTTCCAGTCAATGAGAACTGCTACTACATAGGAGAAAGCTATCCAAAGTTGCGTTAGAGTGAACCTAACAAAAACTTTTAGCCTATTTTTGCAAAAAAGTGGGTGGGCTATAGCCCCTGCTAACCCACTGGCTGCGCGGTGCCTGTTTGGTGCTCATCTCTTGAATTTACCCAGAAGAGAAACCGCAAAGCCAAGTGTTTCTTTGATGAACTATCTCGAGATGATGCGTTAAGTGATCCAGAAAAATGGTTTAAGGTCAAGGTTTTCAAACAAAACAGTCGACACCGCTCTTATGCAGCCTCCATTGCGATTTAATGGGTAAAGTTTGGTAACAAACCTTTTCAGGTTTCTTCACCCCAAATCACTGGCAAAGTATGAATTGTCTGATCAGATTTTCATCACAAAACCTGTAATTGCAGCATATCAAGATGATTTTACGGAAAATTTGGAAACCGAATTGCGGTTATTTGCAAAGGAGTCCAAGAAAGATATTGCAGACAAAGAGTCAGTTCTGGAAATTGTAAATTTTATGCTGGAAAGCAGAGTGAATTCTTTCTTTCCAGAAGTATACAAATTGCTAATTCTGTTTGTAACAATTCCAGTTACGGTTGCCACAGCTGAGAGATCATTTTCAAAACTTAAATTGATTAAAATGTACTGAGACCAAAGATATCTCGAGAAAGACTCGATAACTTGGCAATACTGTCCATAGAAATTCGGAAGCTATATCAATTGATAAGACTGAACTCATTGAGCGATTCGCACATGTCAATGCTCGAAGGCATAAAATAATTTTGATTTCTGAAGAGTGAGTGATTAGGCTCTAAAATTTGACTCAACCTTAATTAAGTATGGGGGCCCCTAAACACGACTTTCACTAAGGGCCCCACACTGCTCCGTTACGCCACTGTGAGGGGCTCCAGCCTGGATAGAACACCAGTTGAGCAAAGCCTATCGCTTCAAGAAACGTTGCGTTGTCCAGCTCTGGCTTTGATGATATTGAATATAGGGTATATATTTCACAATAAACCTTTCTACCAACGATATTTCCCAGTGGCGGACTGGCACAGATTTGTTAACCTGCCGCAAAGACTAGAAGGGGCGCTGATGGATGTGGTGTGAAAATTTGGGCATGGTCAAGAGAACATCTTATCATAATGTATAATTTTCTAAGCACGTAACATAGGTAGCAGTAGCACTATTAGCAAAGCTGTTGATTAGAAAACATTTTTTACTTTGGACCCATTCCTTCCCACAATCACATGCTATGACGCAATGTGCAATTTTAATTTTGGTGTTATCCATGATATTCGTGGAATGCTTTGCCAGATTGTGAAGAGTTCAGTCCGCCACTGTTATTTTAATTACCGAAATGTCGTCCAATTTGACAATTGTTGCTGAAATAGCGACAGAAATAAAGGCATTTTCCGAAATATTTTGCCATTTAAAATTTGCTATTTGAATCTCCATCATGTACCAAATTAAAATTTCTGACGCATTTCAAAACTATACTTGCTAGCATGAATAATCAAAACTTAATGGTAAATTGAGAATCTTGAAATGGCTTTCCAAATATTTTGTAATTGGGCTTTTTATCAACTTAAAAGATATTTATTGGTTTTTTTTATATTACATTGAAAGCTCGAGCAAAGAAAGTAGCTCTTTCTTCAACTCAGTCTTTGGTCATTTTCTAAATCACCAATGGCTAAAATACTGTTTTTATGAGTACACTCTTTTCTTTTTATAAGAAAATTTCAAAAGATCACGAGCCTCATTATTGGTCAAAAGTTAAGAACAAATTAAGAACAAGCTGGAGCTGAGCAAATGTAAAATGCAATTTCAAGGAAAATTTCATGAGACTTCTTCGGTGGATATTAAAACTTGTATGCAAATGAAGATTGTCTAAGTCACTTTGTTGACCATAGGCGTAGACTTGCATTTTTTTCAGGGGGGGGGGGGGGGGGGGGGGGGCTCAAAAAATTAATGACAATTCCTAATGGCAGCTGCTGGAGTCACAGGATAGAAAATGGATTAGTTAAGGGCTTAAAGATTATTTTTTCGTGCATTTTTCATTATCGAGGAAGAAGAAACACACATGAGATGATGGCAAGTGTATTTTTAAATCATAATCAGTTTCTTTAGGTTGAGATCATCAGTTCTATTTAGGCACCCAAAATGTTTATGCGTGGAACCAATAATATAACAAACTAATCAAAAAATTGGTGAAGCATTTCCTTTCCTCAAGAGGGGCTGAAGCCCCAGAGCCCCCTCTAAGTTTACGCCTATGTTGTTGACAGATTAGACCTGGAAACATCGCTGGAGCGAGAAAGCTAGCAATTGCGCTGTTTACACCCGATTTATTTAAGAACAAATTAAAAACAACCAAGTCTCAGATTTTCGAACAAATTAAGAACAGTCAGCCTGAATTGAAATTAACTGGTTCTTATCTTACAAAAAAGAGTGTGAAAATAGCTTTGAAAAAGCAAACACTTTACAACATATAACTTTAGTGTAGAGTATAAACTTTTTCGTCTGACACTCTTTAGAGTTTAAAACGTCAGAACATAGATCAAAATTTACGCTAGGAAATATATATAGACAGTTGTGGATCGAAATAAGCCAATCAGAAAAACGCAAGCACAAGATCGGTATAGTTGACCAATCAGTGCCGCGTGCCTAAAGAAAAATTACCACTTGAGTCAAAGAGGGAAAACGAACTCCTTCTGTCTACACAATGGCGGCTTTTTCCGAAGAATGTAATTAAAAAAGAGTGTATTCATTTGGTGACAGTTGAAGGATTTCAGCGCAAACATTACACGCACGAAATAAAAAAATTGATATAACTTGCATTATAAGGAATTTACTATACAAAAAAAGCAAAGGAAACGATTTAAAATAACTAAAAAGCGTAGTAAATCATGACTTTTATTCATTCAAATAAAGAAACTGTTTTATATCTCACTAATTCTTACGTGAAGAGCATTTAATATTACTACAACAACAAAAATTGCACTAAGATAGTTGAAATACCTGGTCACAGAGTAAGCAGCTATGCGCTTGCGCTCCTGTAGACGTCTGCCTCTGCATTCGATTTCGATTATATTTATGCTGGGTCTCTTGACTTTGCGATGCTGCCCCCTGATTCTGCACGTTCACGGAAGTAATGGTCCTTAGCACGTAATCATGTTGCAGCGAGGACGAGGAAGTGAAATTTTGAGGAAGTGAAGTAACTGTTTCTTTTTTGCAAAAATGTCAATCACCTGCTAAACAAAGGAATGTGAAGTTCCTTTTTGCGAGCGATTCCCCATTCTAAAAGGGAAGTGTTAAGTCACCTTCGCCTTACCCCCGGTATGTCGCTTCAATTTAGAATTGTCTGTAATATCTTGGAAAAATGGATCTGTGGTTGCAGCGCACGAAACGAATTGAATCGGAAACCCACGTACAAGGTTTAAACACAATCATAATTGTTTTGTGACGCAAGTCGCGTCGCAATGAGGCTAGTCTTATATTCTGTGTCTTAACGCACGCAAAGAAACCAGATACTTTTTTCACACGAAAGTTCTGATTGAAACGCTATTGGGCAAAATTGCGTTAAATGAAATTTTTCTTATTCCCTTCTCTTTGAATCAAGTCTCTTCGTCATAGCTCTTTATACTAAACTCCAATCGCCGTTCCGTTGCGTTTAATTAGTAAGCGCATTAATTTTGTGATTCCTTGCTGTCAAAAAATTCATCTCTTTGGGCAATCACGGACGAGGAGAGTGTTTCCAAGTTTTAGGGGTAATTTGTATCAATAAAAAAGAAACTTTCCAAAACCTTTCTAAACTTAGAGTCAATTAGGGGAATCCTTTTTTCAACCCGCCCTGTTATTTCTAGCGCCCTTGCTGCACTCGATATATGAAAATATTTGGGGGATGGGGTTTGGTGCTGGCTTAGTAGTTTAAAGTCTGCAATTTTGATTGCAAAATATGTTCTAGCTATGTAATTTAGTTAGAGAAGACAGTTTCAAAACAATATTCAGGGGTATGTTTGTGACCAGATTGTCTTTCGTTCACTTCTTATTATCCGTTTCAGGCTTGCGCGATGGTAGTAGAGCAATTTTATCCCTAAATAAATTTCTATTAAAGATAAATATTTTATATCCTATATCAATAAAAACACGTGCATTGTCCAAATGCAACACACCCTCATGTTCTCAGTGTGTTGGGAAGAAAATGAACAGCCAGAATAATAAGAAATTTGAAAAAAAATATTTTCTGCGAACAAAACTTTAAACAAATTGTTGATGAAAGCAAGTCTCAAATTTTGCAAACACACCTTTTTCCATAAGAATTATTTAATCAAAACACGAGCTTCAACATTGGTGAAGCAAAAAAGCTCCTAACAATGTTCAAAGATATGCTATATCGTATTTCCTCTAATGAACGCCACCATCTGATACACTTTATTGAACGCCGCACCTTCAGCCCAGGGGCGGACAGGCTCCAAATTAAGGGCCCGGGCAAATTCGTCGAGAAAGGGGCCCTGAAATCCAAATTAACTTTACGGGTATCATCGAAGTCCTTTGTGGCAAAATTTTTAAGGCTTCCTTAAAAGGCTATTGAAATATTGCTATTAGTTTTCATTAGTTACCACCATATACCTTAAGAAATTCCAAATTCAACACAGCGGAGCCACATTGAAAAACCTATGAATTTAATACCGTCTCATACAGATGTAGCCAAATATTGAACTAACTTCCAAATGAAATAAAATACTCAACAACTTTTCAAATAATCAACAAAAAATCTTGTAATTTTCATCGTTTAATTGTAAATGTGATCTTTGCAAGGAACATTGATTTACGTTATATTTATCGTTGGTAATTTAAATTAGTTGGTTTTAATTAGCTCCAGTATAGCAAGAGATTGTGCCAACTTTAAATAAAGAAAGAAAGAAGAAAGCCAGGGATGTGGGCATTGGCGTAAAAGATTGACATGGGGGTTCTACAATCCTTTATTTGGCTTGGCATAATTTTCACTGTATTGCCTAGGGTTTTATTGTGACGTAGGATAAGAGGAAAGAGAAAATCCTTGCCATTGTGGGGGAAAATTAGCGTTTTCTAGCTAAATGACTTTTAAATGGGAGAAGAATGTAGCAAAGAAGATTTAACGGCGGGTTTTGATCAAGAGTTTATTTTTTCTATAGTGTATGAATTTCTAGAGTTAAATCTGGCTGCATTAAGCGTCGCTGTAGTGTTTCTACAACTAAACTTTTGATTGGTGGATGGCTAAACCCCTCAAACATAAAAATCCGCAATGAAATAGTATCTTCCTACAGAGCAAATCATTGGCCTAATGGTAGGGCTTAGTTATTCAAGTAAATCTCAATATGTAATTTTCCAGTCGAAGCATAATAGGGGTTGATATTTTCCCGATCATTGGTTGAGCAGCCAGGCTAATTGATTGGTTGAGCAGCAGGCATTATGGAAACATCAGTAGCTTAGGCAGGGCTGGCGAGACTTTACTGGAAGGTTGTAGTGTAACAGGATTAGTCTCTCTTCCGCTAACCTCGTTTCGCTTATGATGGTAATCGAACTGCAAATCACACATTAATCATAATCTGTCAAATGCAACTTGTATATAACGTATGATTAGCAGATTTGTAGGGGGAATCGTATCGACATGAAACTTCAGTTTACAATAAACAGATTCTCTTTCTGAGTTATCGTCTCCCGCCGGCCAACTAAACCCCGTTACAGTTTGGGGTGGCAAAGTGTTTAGATTGTTCCGGGGGTTTACTAAAGGTCACCACCATGGTTAGGAATATTGGCCGAACTCAAGAAAATGTTTGGAAATACGTATGAAATTATAGGGATTAGCAGAAAATGCATCTAAGATATTTACAACATCAAGTTTGACCAAAGGGGGATCCTAGACAATGCCTGTTAGCTTTCTTTTACAATAGTTCCCATGGTTCAAAGAGGTTTGATTTTGACATAATAATGGGAAAGAGGTTGGAGTTGGTTTTTTAATAAACTTTCAAGCGCCCGAATAGGAAAAAAGTTTAACAACGAGGAATGAGTTTGAAATGATATAAGCGATGCGAATGTGGAGAGTCAGAATTGTAGGAGCTGACTCTAGAATAATATGGACTGAAACAAAACAAAGCTAGGTAAAAATAGAAGAAAATGGAAAGAGGTATGAAGTGCAACAAAAGAAAGCAACATCTTCAAAATGTTCTGCGAAGAATTCCTTCTTGAATGAGCATGTAGAAAAGGCTACAGCTTTAGCTTTCTCTTTTCCGCAACCTTTATTTGTGGTTAAAGACGACAGTTTTTGACCGGTGAAATGTGTTCGAGTAAAGCCAATCTCCTTGAATTTTTCAAGTAATTGTATGAAATGATGATAATTGTTCACAATTACCGACAAACCAAGATCATAATCTCAACTTTTAGCGACAAGCGCAACATTTCCGACACACATAACTTTAAGCAAAGTTCTAAAAGCAACGAATAAAAAATATTGTCTTGTCTATAGAAAACAGTCACTAAATGTTCTCAGTAAGAAATCTTGAAAAGTACATTCCATTCTTTGTAAAGATGTCACACACTACACGTCTTCTGTTTTTGTTCTGTTTACAATGGCAGGCATGTGCTGGAGGGAACATTTTGTTTCAGCTTTCTATGCGTTACATGATTCTTGTCTGATTGAAGCACAAACAAGTAGGGGGACTGAGTCCTCCGCTGTTCTGATGTGTATTCCCAAATTTGGTTAGCATTAAAGTAATCTACCTTCCTAGAAACCTGTCATGTTCAAACATTGAATCTGAGGGCCTGCAGAACATTTTTTTCCAATTTTGGAACTTCCATTAAGTATCGTATTATTGCATTAGGAACAGCGAGCCCTAGGCCCAGAATACTGCACGCTTACATGAGGCCCCAAATTTTTTTTCGAAAATGTTTTTCAGTACTTAGATACCTCAAAGTGATATTTTTATTTCTTATGTATCCACTTATCTCGAACAAGTCTAGCAGGCAACGGAGATGTTTCAAATCATTTTGCTTCTTGGAATTTGTCTCTTACTAGAAAAGTTGCAAGAAAACCTGAGAGTTGTCGGTCGAAAAAAACATAGTGCTCAGCTCAATTGTTCAAATACGTAATCGTTGTGCTAATCGTTGACGCGGTTCCCACGCGCAGTTTTTCACGTATGCGATTGTGTACGCACATTCCTGTGCAGGAAAATCCATATATAGTCACTATCTATGCATCAACTGTAGCTTTGCTGAAACGATCTGAAAGGGAAGTATGGGCGGTATCTTCATCCTCAAAAGATTATTAATCTGAAAGGGAAGTATAATCTGAAAGGGAAGTTGACCGAAGAGAATAAGCCTTGGTAAAAATTTTCCGCATTCCAAAATGCTTTTACATGTCCGTCATCATATGCGCTCAAATTCGCAAGAGAGTTCTCTTTATGAGATGGAAAATGATTTTCTCCAATTTTTGATGACATCATAATCGATAAAGCTATTTCTTTACGACGACATAGTTTGAAATCTGCTGCACGTTTTGTGTTTATTTTTGCAAAACACTTGCAAAATTGCGTTTCCATTTCTTAATTTTTGACTTAAGATGAATTCTCTGTTAGATAAATAACAAATTGCAACAAGTCTTTATGACGTCATCATTGGTAAATTGTCATTATTTTAGAAGATTATATTTGTGTCTAAATCCAAAGCCTTGAGCATCAACAAATCTGGAGATATGTAGAAGGGATTAGATTTCCTCCAAATCACGTGTCACTTTGAGTACAGTAAAAACCCGCACAAAGGAACCTCCTTTTTCACTTAGGCCTAAAAGCTTCTTTTGAAAGAAATACGAATTAAAAACTTAGGGAAGTGCTTCTTATTAAGATTCTTAATACCTGGTTTAAACAGATGACTTGTCACTCACAACACAAGAAAAGTATAAGTCGCAATGGAAGTGTTGTGTTGCCCTTTTTTCTATAAAAGTTTAATGTTTTAAGTGATTTTCCACGACATATTCATAGTATGAAACCTGCCATATTCTGAAGTATTATGAGTATTATACAATTTTTTCCCTCAATGTGGTGGTTTCTTTCTGGGAAAACAAATGGCCAATACAATGAACACAGATCAAGATAGACTTGTGATAAAAATTTATCATTAACTGGAAATGATCTCTTCACCGAGTACTTTTTTGCAAAAATATGCTGATAAAGAGATTTATATCGAAGAAGATTCATTGGTAGTCGGCAATTACTGAGCATACCTTATTTAAAATTTTGAGATAATATTCTCTGTTTACTCTAAAATATACTCATTCTTCTCATTTTCTCTTTTCTGCAAGCATTAAAAATTGGGTACTGTATTTATAATGAAAGTAGACACCAGCTCTCTTGCTGACCTTCAAATTCAAAGTTTAGCAACTTCTATATAAGAACCTAGAACAGTTGTGTCCTTATTTAAGAGATCAAAGCCATGCAATTTAAGGCTAAAGGTGGTTCATTATGCAGGGTTTTACTGTAGTAACCTTCACTGTACTGTAGTTTACTGCAGTAATTTGACCCTTGTTTCTACCAATGGTTATCACAAGGATATAGAGCAGCTATTGTTAAGTCGAGTACCTCAGCTTTCAGGAACAACTTTTGTGATATCTAGCTTACAGTTATTACAGAAATTTAGGATTTCCGTTCCGGCAAAAATTTAAACAGCATATTAATTTCTCATAAATTTAAGAATAGAATAACTACTTTAGAACTTGAATAAAGAAGAAATTAAACTCTTAACAATTATACATAGGCAAGTGTCAAAAATCATGTTAACTGAAGATTTTTCATGACTTCTACTTGAAGATATTCTAAGGCATCATAGCTAATTAAAAACGATTGCCAATTTGATTCAGAAACCGTTGCATTCAACTTTTTAATCTTTTGAAAAAACCAAACATTTTCCAGCATATATATAGCTTTTCGTCTGAAACTTCTCAAAGTACGAAACACCAGAATAAGGTTCCAAAATAATATGATGGAAAATTTTACCCTGTTATTGACCGAAATAGGCCTATCAGAAAAACGTTAGCACGTGACCGGCTAACTGTAGATATCAAATCAGGTGCATATGGGAAATCACAATTGTAGTCCAATCTAAATGATGTTGCCTGATCCGATGGCAGAATCACTTGTTATAACGGTGGTTCTAGACCTACAAGATCGAGGAGGCTGTTCTCTTTGAGGGGCAGTTTTGTTTCTTATGTTGGAAGGAAGAACATGTTGTTTATCTGAGGGAGCTTTGTTTTATCGTATCTACCTATCTTTGGGCTGTGCCTCCTTTGTAGTTGGAATCACACTACTTTAAAGTACTTTACAGAAGTGTCCAGTTTACTTCAAACTATCATAAAATGGTGAAATTATTGGGAGAGGGGGGCATGATTGTTTTAGAGCAATTGGAACAAAAGGGGTTCTGCATAGTTTTATCAAAACATCAACGAAGAACTGTGAATAATTTTTTCTTTATATATCATGTAATGTCTTACTTATATTGAATAAAGACAGTCTGTCCCCTGCATGATTGGCTTATATCAACTATAGGTCTTCCCGTCTTAACGGATTACGATACTTGCTTTGGCTGGCCTAGCTGCGGTTGTGGACTGCATTTGAAACTGCGAGCAAGAAGCTATAAGAAATGGCAAGAAGATTTAATTACTGGAATAAAATGAATGATGATAATGGAAGCATTTTCTTTCACTATTGACATAACTCCCTCATTCTGATTCTATATGTAGCAATGCCTTGTTGGCATAGCTTTGCGTCATGACTGACCTTCTGATGTCTATGGCATGTTTTTCTGAGGGAGCTTTATGTCCTTCATTTTGTATTGGTATTTCATTCCCGAGTTAGAAAGTTAACAGCGAAAATAAAAGTTGAGCACAATAGAGGATAGACTGCTTTGAGGCTGTCACAGCTTTACCCATACCTACGCTTAACTTAAGTTATTATCGATTGGAGACTTGATAAATTTACCAATCACTTCTTACAATTCTACTTCTGCAAATCTTTCGAATATCGACCGATTAATAACCTCAAATGAACAAGAAAGACGCCTGTCACAGCGGACATTATCCTGCAGTCTTCATGCTCTCTGTTAAATCCACTGCCTTGAATTCCTCTTGGTCAAAATTCGAAGAAGCGTAAAGTTGAAGGGTTGATTGAAATAGAAGTTTAACCAATGTTTTGGTACCAAAACGAGTTTTGTTCATCGATAATTTATGTTTTCCTTGTATTCTGCATTTAAGACCCTAGCAGAATTGTCATTCCCGAATTTTCCAAACTCTCCCACCCCTCAAACTCAATCCACCCCCTGCTTATTGAATTTTTCTTTCGGCTCTTACCCCTGTACCTTTAGTTCCCTTTACCAAAGCATATGCAGACATTCGGACAAATATTTTTATATCCCTTTTCTTTTTATATCTTGCTATAATATCGCGTATCTGTTTAACTCACTCAATGTTAAAGTGCCTGTTAAGAAAAAGTTCGCTTTTCCAAACCATCCTTCCTCTGACAGCAAAAAAGGACTTAGATCTAATTGAGGCGAAGCTATTCAACCTTGCACATTGGAAATTTTGCTGCAAATAGAGATAGATTTGCTTTTAAGTTTTCTTATTTGGTTAACCAGTCAGGCTTATTGCCATCTATTCTAAAAAAAGTCTTCTTTAGGCCAGATATATTTTCTAAAGAACAAGCCCCGACCAAGGAAACAACCAGTTTGTTACTTTTCCTCTCCAAAGCTCAACACAGGCCCACTAAAAATGTATCAGTTAATGGCCGTCTCAGCTTCCTAGCTGAAGGACGAGGAAACAAATTACTTAAGGAAACCGCAAATCTCTGACTTGTCTGTAACTGTCAACGATTCACTTTATTTTCACAAGTAATTTCCTCATTGTGGAAGTAGCATCCTACTTTTGTTCCTGTTGTCAGTCAAACCTACGCACAGCTCAGCGATTGGCTAAATCGCGAAGTGGCATGTTTAGGGTATTTTAAATCTTCAAATCTTCATGCCAAAAGTCATATCGCCTTTGCTGCTGCTAAGGGCCTTACGAAGCAGAGTCTCAACCTAAGGTTTGTAACTCAACCTATTGCTTCTTTTTACATCTCTGTTTTCTAAAAGCTGTACAAATTTAGAACTAAATTTCAAATCCAATACAAATGCAGAATAATTATCAATCAAAGCATTTTTTTAATCTCAAAATTAATAAATTAATCACAAAATATTTCATCCTGACAAAATTTCGGACAAATATTCTAGCGAAATATTTTTTGACTAAATTCTAAATGACATGAGAGTTCGTCCCGACGAAATTTTTCGTTTCAAGAATTTTGAAAATTGGCATGTTTAAGCTATTCTATGGGGCTAGAAATTACATCTGTGTATCCTTTTTATATAGTCAATTTAAATTAAGGCACCATCATCCTCATCATTGCGGTTCTTGGACCTCCTTCATTTCACTATAGCTCGTAAAAATAGTTCTAACTGTTTTTTGCGCCTACACTCTTTTATTTTATAAGAACCAGTAAATTTAAATTCAGGCTGACTAATCTTAATTTTTTCGAAAAATCTGAGACTGGATTGTTCTTAATTTTTTCTTTAAATTAAGAGGGTGTAAGCAGTGATATTGCTAGCTTTTTTGCTCTAAGGAGGTGTTCAGGCTTCATTTGCCAACAAAGTGAGTGAGATAGCTTTAATTTGCTGACAAATTTGAATATTCACCGAAAAAGCACCCACACATCGCTAAAAGTCCTCGATTTTGAGAAAAAACGTTATTCAAAATTGCATTTTGCACAAGCTCAGCCTCAGCTTGTTCTCAATTTGTTCTTAACTTTTGACCAGTTTTGAGGCTCGTGTTCTTATAAAATTGTTCTTATGAAAAAAAGAGTGTATTCGAAAAAATGCACCTCTATTTTGTAATTCAACCGTATCTATCATTTTTGGTTCATTCAAGGTATTTGGGTTTTTCAACCCAAATTTTGAACTCTAGAGAGATCAAATTTTCCAGACCGCCTTTTACAAATAAAGTTGTTTTATACTTTCCGATTGTTATAATTTTATTTGATGAAATTTACAATAATAAAATAATAATCTATAATAACAAAAATATAATCATATTTTTAATTACACACGATTTATAAACTTTTTTTCCATGATCATATATTTTTTAAAATTCACTGAGTTTTTTTTAAAATGTTGGCCAGCAATTCTTCGAAACATATTATTAAGAGTGCCATGGCACAGGGGCGTTCTGGCTCCTAGAAAAGAAAAGGGAGAAAATTACCATAAGGAGGCCCGCGTTTTGTTTGACATCTCCAATAACAAACTACAGCTCGCCAAAAATGGTACCTTCTTGGAAACCATGCACCAAACAAGAAAGATGCATTGTGAGCGTAGCGAGCAGAAAAATTTTGTGGTCACGCCCTTTTATTTAGCTTGAAACACATTTCAGAATGTTTTTTACAGTCGTTTACCACGTTTTACATTTTTTTAGACACACTCTGTTGCGTTTCGTAAAAATTCAGTTCTCGAGGTCCTGAGGCTATTTGCCACTCGTTGTCTCCCATTCGGCGGACCTGTTCATATTCAACTCATCTCTTTCACAGGGCCTGTTTGTATATGTTGATCTCCTTTAATTCTGAACTGTGAACTTGAGTCTACATATAAAAATTTTCTCGCCAAGAATTTTGTTAATAATAAATATTTTCTTGGGTTACAAACGCAGTTGAAAGGGGTCCACCGGGAAGTTTCCCGGTGTCCAGCCTAGCCACGAGGCCCCTGCCATAGCATCTCTTTTGATTTGCCTTCACTCTCATTTGAGAATAAATTCCAGCTGGTGTTCAAGCCTTCATGGAATTGTTACCTATGAGACAGAAAAATAAGTAAACTGTTGTTATCTGCTCTGTGACAACGATGAAATTTTGTTACGACTAAATTCAGATATGTCGCGGCAAGTATATCCGCTGAAAATTGTTGTTGTTAAGTGTATATATTATATTCGAGATAATGATCCAGTCATGATTATATTTTTAAGGTCGAATAGAAATTTTGCACGGAGAGGCAATCAGCCCGACAATGTTAACGTTGTTTCAAGAATAAAATTAAAAATGTTTTTTTATTACGGTTATAATTTTCAAATATTTTTCTTATCCTCTGCTAGTCTTTTACCTTCTATTTTTGTTCCGAGTAAATTTTGATGCGCATATGTTACTTTGTTTAAGAAATATGTCTTTCTAAAAACAAACGTGAAAAAAACTTATAATACTAGTGTTTGAAACAACCTCCCCAATGAGTTCCTTGTTCTTTAAAGTATTAGCTTTTTTTTGAAGTATAAAATTTGACAGGGCCGGTGAAACCGTAGGGGCCAGGGGGGCTACGGCCCCCGATTTTCTACAGAACAAGGTAATACTTTTAGGCAAAAGTGACAAAAAATGTAGTCTACCATTCTTTAAGTAAATTTGTCTAGAATCAGTGGCGTGCTGGCAGGGAAGGGGGCAAGGGAGGCGAGGGGCGTAAAAAATTAATGTTCACTTCATAGGGGTACCGAAGGGGCCCTGTCCTTGCAAATAGCTAACAAGCTAGGAAGATTTGTAAAAAAGAACCCAACAATACTAAAGGCGAAAAGAACAAGAATAATATTGCAACATACCATCCCTTCTTTTTTACTAGCTTTAATGTGCTTAACAATGATCGCCAAAAACCATCTCAAAATCGCACGCTAAATCTAAACGAATTCTGAACACATTAGATACCAGGGGCCTACCGAGGTAGGAGGTGTTTTTGGGGAGCCCGCCGATGATGTTGGGCATGGCGGTAAATGTCCAGATAGGGCTCTATTACATGAAATTATTTGGAGGTTGCAAGGCGTTTTAATTTACTGAAACAATAAGAAATGCTAGGAAAAAAGCTGAGAGATTATGTCCCAACCTAATGATAATAATGTTGCATAAGCTAAGAAATTTAACAACGGCACAAGAAAATATATTAAAACCATCAAAAAGCTTTCAGCATGTGGATATTATTTAAAAAAAAAGCTTGCGTTATTAAAAATTGCTTCAAGCAAACGGGTAGCATCTAAATTCGAAAGATTCCTTTTCCTTTGGCGGAAACCAGACAGTAGAAATATGTTTTGGGCTTGTTCCGATATATAGATCCAAAGCAGTAGTTTAAAGCCAAACAAATGTAGAAGGGTCATAGAGACTTTCACTGTAAGAAATGAACAAGTTGTTTTCATGTGCATGGCTCCTCAATATCAACTTCTTTACCTTTTCATTTTTTTCTAGAATCACATCATTTTCCAATCTCTACCTGCTACTTGAGTAGCAAAATTTTAAAAACAAAGAACCTAAAGTAGTAAATAAATTTTGAAAATGAAGAACCTGGCAGAAGTTAGCCATGATAATTTAGAATTACTCAGAAAAATAAGACTGCCCTCCTGAGCTCCCCCCCCCCTCCTGTTCTACAAACCTGATTTAAAATGTTCAAAGGTCTGATATTATAATTTTTAATTTTCTTATTCGACACACTGAATTGCCGAGGATGGTGTCAACAGCTAAAGAATTTCAAGTATTTTTTTTTAATTCAGGGAAATTTAGCTGTAGATACCTGTAGAGATAAACCTTTTTTTGCTCAAGCCATAGCACTTGATAAGTAAATGATAGCAGAACCGTTTTGAAGATTTGTCTCCCGAACAATCCAATTTTTTGCAAACATGGATCCCTCTACAGACACGGAATTAATTCTAGTTTTGGGCACTGGCCTGAAAAAGATTTACGCTAAGATTTAAGGAAACCATGCAGAACTTGCTGATCACCTTCAAAAAATTAAACAATAAGGAAGAATTGGGAAGCTTAGCAATTAATTTAGATTTAATCCAGTCGCTAAATGTGGAAAGCTTGAACAGACGTAACAGGCTTGAACAAAGCACCAAGCTTTTCATTGTGATACCTAGAGGCATAGAGAACATTTCCAAAAAAATGTGCCGGTTTCTATCGATTTCGGGGGGTTTCTTCTTCTCTTGTTTCTTCTTGTTTCTTCGTGTCCAAAAAGCTCCAATCTTAAAAGTTGTTTTATAATGGAAAAAATTACATTGATTTTTATTGCCATTGTGCGTTATTCCCAATTTCCTTAGATTTTTCTCATAGACTTCCCTTTCTTTTTGGTTAAGTGTCCTGCAGCTACAGCAACTCCAATTTCTTTTTCTAAATCTCCTACATTTTCTACCGACTTTCTTGTCCTATTGAATTGTTTACATTTTGCTGTTCCCTTCCACATATTTGGATTTGATCAAAACTGGTGGTACAAAACTTGAAAATGGCTTTGAAAAAAGCAAACATTTAGCAAACTAAAGCTTTTCGTCTGACACTCAGAACATAGACCGGAAACTCTACATTAGGAAATATATATACCCAGTTGTGGATCGAAATAGGCCAATCAGAAACACGAGCACATGACTATTAAGGTTGACCAGCCTCAATCTCAACCTCAACCAGAAAAGGAGGGGGCGTGTTTATTTTTTGAGTTGTAGGGAGGGGGGGGAGCTGAAAAGAGAGGGAAGTTAATCAATGATTCAAAGTAAAAAATGTTGTAATAATGTATTTATGCATTTTTTGTTATAAAAATGTCTTTCAAATGTCCCCAAAAACTTTGCTATCCATTTCGAAAGTTTATTAAAATTAATCATTTGCAATTTCCTTACCTTCATCAGAGCCACCAAGATCAATTGATAAAACTGGGACACATAAGCAAATTTTGAGTCAATCTTTACATAAGCTGTATTTAATGCACATAACCTTTTCATTATCACAATCGTGAAGAGTCCCACTCCAACATGCGCATGTTTTCCTTGTTTGACATTGGCGGCTACAACAGAGATGCTTAATTGGGAAAGGGGGTTATTTTAAAATTTTGCTTTATAAGGGGGCCATAATAGAAAGGGGGGCTAATAGAGAGGGTGAGCTTGATAGAGCTTTACGGTAGTTCACGAGGGGAGGGGGCGGGTCCTCAAAAATTTTTTCAAGACACTGAGCCCCTCTAAGTCTACACCCTTGGTAAGATACCAATTTTTTATTTATTTGACAAAGAGAAGCAGAAAGAAGTGTTCTATTCCATGTTATCTTATATTACGTTTTTGTGTTTCTAAAAAGTAGCTTTATTGCATTTGGTAATAAAATGAGATACAGACACTTGAGCACTGAGTTAAAAAAATAATTCGATAAATCTAGTGCTCATCTCGAGTTGAGTTACCTAAAGATCGAACGTAATACAACCGCAAGTTGTTGTCACACGTGGCTTTGGCCGCAGAAAAATAGTCTGATAAAGTTTTAATTAAAAGTAAGAAAAAGCGGTAAACTTGGATCCCAGTTGATTCTGATCATTTTGAAATTCACCCTGGTTTTCTTATTTCTTTTCTATTTAATCGACGTGCTAGCAACAACAACATTTGGGAACAAAGCACTCAAAACGTTGTAAAACATGTTGCAAAATGCAAGTTTAGCTCCGTTACAGTGACAAAGAAAGCTGCTTAATAGATTGCTTTAACTTTTACAACAATTTGGAGCCCGAAAATCCTGGTTGCATGGTAGCGCACCGGATAAAATTCTACTGATAATACTTTTAGTGAAAAGTAATACATTTGGTAATACATCTTGTGTTTGATAGAAGCCAACATTTGTTAACTACAACAGTATATTCATAGTAAACGCAGTTTGTCATTCAACATCTAAACCCTTTAATTGACAGTGGGTCTGAGAACAATAGTATAATTATCAATGATAATTGGCTGTAACAGTTGGTTACTTGGTGTCAAGATATCAATGAAGGTGATACCGCAACACTGATAAATATATTAGCGAAATTCTTCAGCCAAAATTGATAGGCAAGTGAAATTTAAAACTTGTTAACCCTTTAATATAATTTATTTAAAAATTTCGTTTTTATTTACAATTCCCTGAATTTTTCTTTAAATTTCCATTTTCTTATTATTTCTTTACAAATGGTTTTCTATTTACGTTATGTTTCCTGTATTTTTATATGCTTATAGCTGATTGAAGAAACCTGGCTTTGAAACAAAGAAGCTAGCAAGGAATCAGGGTTTTTCCTTCTAAAGAAAAATTCTACTGTTTCTTATTAGAATTAGAATTGTTTAATAACTCTAATAAATATGGTCAAATAGAACAAGGATCTCAAACCCCAATAAAACCAAACGAGGATATAAAGCTTTACTCAGGCAACTAGATGGCCAATCGTGTTCTATATTTGCATTTTCAATCATTAAATGAATCCTGCTTCAATGTTAGAGATGTTAGAGATCTAGCTTTGCATTTGAGTCTCCCCCAAATAAAAACTGCATAAAAATGATGAGTTGTCACGATTCCATTTAATACTCTATACAGTGTGATTGCTGGATAATGATATTTTAAGGCAGAAAAAACGCTATAAACTTTGGAAGATCAAAAAAGGACCAATTCCCCAGGCTTGGGGTTATAGTCTGCCTTAAAACTATAGTCTTACGGTATAGCCTGCCTTGTAAAGACCACAAGTGATGATTTCGATGTTTGATTGGTGTCCATTGGCAGTTCAATTTTTCTTGTTGCAAATATTGAACTTCTAAGAACTTTTAATACAGTCAATAACCAGAATAAAAAAGTGAAATGTTGAAATTTAGAATAGTGGCTTTTTGAGATGACAGAACAACTGTCTTGGTATATGGAAACTCAAAGATGGGATAAAAAAATTTAGAAAATGCAAAAATGTTTTGAGAAGCAATTTTGTCATTAGCACTCAATATCAGTTTGTGGAAACTGCTTACTCTATATTCAGTGATTATATTTTTCAAGATTCTATATCGCAAAAATCTAATACCATCATTCTGAAACTATGCATCCCAACATTCCATATTTCATGTTTTACAACTTATAGTTCTATCGAACGAATATATTGACAAGTCGTAACAATGAACTTGGACAGCAGTGCCATTCAATTGCTACCCATATATGGAGCAAATCTGAGTGAATAAAATGGTATTATCTTTTTCCTAGGACTTTGTTTCCCTAACAATGGGCAGCAATAAAGCAAACGACAGAAAGGAGCGGAGTAGTCTCCAAAAAACATGGATCTTTTATTTGTGTGCAATGCGTACAGTGCTGGCACGCCTTGAAAATGGAATGGAATACTTTGCCCTCCGTGTAACAAAGCATCCAAAAAGAATCTTGTTGATCTCAGCTTTGGTTATAGGCTTAAGTTGTCTAGGGCTCATAAGATTCCGCTCAGAAACAAGAACTCGTGAACTTCTTGTGCCCCAAAACTCAGTTTCAGAGTCTGCACTAAATGAAGGAAAGCCCTTTTTCCGAAACATCTTCATCGCAAGAGCTGAAGAGATACTATTCACCCCAAAGAACGGCCAAAATATTCTCTCTAAAAACTGTTTGCCGGAAATTGTTTCTGTTCTTAAGGAAATTGCTTCATTACCAGGATACAAAAGACTTTGCTACCCAGTACCAAAGTTTCTGAAGAAAGAGCAAAATGCTTCAATCAGCAATTCAGTTTGCCGACAAGTGAACATTCTAGAAATTTTCGCAAATGGTACCAGCAACGATACTCGTATTTATGAAACTTTAAAAAAAGCGATTTCGAATCCTAGTTTGCTAATGTCAAATGGACGGAGTACAGCAGTCAATGTACAAGAAGCTCTTGCTGGCTTCAACTTAAATACTTCAGCAAAAACTGTCACTGCGAAAGCTATTCGAACTGTGATGTACATGAAACAGGAGACTGAAACAAAGGAAATCATGGAATGGGAAAAGTCGTTTCTTTCTTCATTGAAGCTGGCAAGAGGATCATTAAAAAACGTAAGCGTTTTTTTCTCTGCCGAAAGAAGTATGGATGATGCTATTGGAGACAGTTCCTCGCATGATATTGGCCTAATAAGTGTAACGTTCACCATCATGTCAACATTTTCTTGCCTAGTTTTATCTAAATTTGTCAATCCGGTACAAGGACACAATTTGCTGGCTTTCTTCGGAGTAGTATCAACTGCTTTAGGTATTCTATGTGGCATTGGGCTGACAATGCTATTTGGCATACCATTCATTCGACTAGTTGGTATCGTGCCCTTTCTAGTTGTAAGTGTTGGAATAGATGACATGTTTATCATCGTGGATGAATTTGATAGGCAGTCTCCAAAATTTGCTCCAAGAAGGCGGGTGTCTAATGCTATTGCCAAAGTCGGGGCAACAATCACTATGACAACAATAACTGATGTCATTGCCTTCTTTATTGGGACATCAAGTGCATTTCTTGACATCAAATATTTCTGCATATATACTGCAATGTGCATCAGTGTCGAATTCCTGTTCCAAGTAACTGTTTTTGTTGTGTTTCTGTTTCTTGATGCTAAACGAATCGACATGAAAAGAAGTGCTTGTCTGCCAGTTCTGAATGCTCCTGATAAAAATTGTATTAACATGAAAAGCAATGCACCATTTTCAGCGAGAATACTGAAGGCTTACGGAAACAGTCTCTTGAAATGGCCGGTAAAATGTTTCGTTATTCTTCTCACAATAGCAATGGTGGCAATGGGCATTTTTGGGTGCATAAACGTAGATACTCGTTTCAATAGAAGGACATTGGCCATGCCAAATTCAGAGTTTTCCAATTATGTAAAGGTGCTTGAAAGCAATTTTCCTTTAACCATTCCTGTAAACATTCAGGTGACGAGCAAGGTTAACTATTCAGACCCTCGTGTAAGAAAGGAAATTGCAAATTCTGTGCGGATCGCCTACGAAACTGGTTACTATCTCAATCGTAATCTTTCTTGGGTTCATGCATTCGAAGCATACTGCAACAAATATGCAATAAAGGCCGATGGCAAAGGTTTCAAAAGTGCTATGCAGAAGTTTCTGTCGATTCCTCAATATAAGCAGTTCAAAGCAGACGTCAGATTTGATGCAAAGGGAGACATTGCAGCTAGCAGGGTCGTGGTTTACTACAAAGATACAAGTAATTCTAACGATCAAAAAGATGCCATGCTGAAAATTCGCCGTGACCTTAGTAAGCAAAGCAAACTCAAGTTTTCTGTCATAGGAGATCCGTTTGTCTACTTCGAGCAGTATGCGGTCATCGTGGAGGAAGTAATCAGGAATTTGATATGTGTATCGGCTGTTATCGCTGTTGTGCTTATACCATTTTGCATTCATCCATTGATCATATTTTTCATCCTTATTGGCTTTGCATCCCTGATTGTGGAACTATTTGGCTTAATGTATTTGTGGGATGTACAATTAAACACAATAACAATGATAACTTTAGTGATGTCTCTTGGTTTCACAGTTGACTACAGTGCTCACATTGCACACGCCTTTGTCATATCTAGAGAACATACGGTAAACGGGAAGATAAAAGAGGCACTCACTACAATTGGTGGTAGCGTGTTCCTGGGCGCAGTTAGCACTTTTCTTGGAATAGCACTAATGGGCTTCGCAAAGTCTCCAATCTTTCAGGTTTGCCTAAAATTTTTCACTAAAAATTTATCAAACTGTAAAATGATTGTAAAGTTTTCAAACACTTCCGAGCACACTAAAATGCTGTATTTTATGAATACCAAGTAAATAACTAAGTAACTTTTATGAAAGGTTTCTAATCAAAGAACGAAAATGAAGCGAAGAGAAAGATGGAACATTCTTGAAAGAATCCATTGTAATAAGATCTTGTGAAAAAATTTGTTGTTCTAGTTTTGATTTCGAATGTAACAACCCAAAAAAGTAAACATTGTAAACATCGTTGTAAACATTACATAATCTATTACAAGTTTCTTTTACTAAAATCTTTCTGTCTAATTCAATTCACAGATTTTCTTCAAGATGTTTGTTGGTATAATCTTTCTTGGATTGTACAATGGAATGGTTTTGCTGCCTGTGTTATTGTCAACATTCAAAACCTTCATTGATTTTCAAATTGGAAATGAATTTTCTGCCGAAGATTTTCCTTTTCCATGGAAGAAAATTTTGAGAAGAAACTCAAAAGGCAGTCCTAAAGAAAAGCGAATGAATCGAAATCGTCTTGTAACGATTCTAGGGTTATCAGCGCGAGTGCCATCAGCTAAAACGCTAGAAGAATTTTGGGAATTACTCAGAAAAGGCAAATGTATGATTACTGAATACCCAGAAGGAAGATATGGTAGGAAAAAACATTTCTTGGAATCGTTCAACCCGATGCGATCGGTTCCTGGAAAGATCTACGTTACAAGAGGCTCATATCTAGAAGATGTTAGCAAATTTGATTACACGTTCTTTGGGATATCTGCTTCCGAGGCCAAGGTAATGGATCCACAGCAGAGGCTGCTTCTACAAGGTACGTTGTCATCCGTGCTTTTATTGTGCTCAACGATCTTGTTGTGGTTAGTGCTTTTGTTGTCATCACTGCATTTTTGTCATTTGACTGGCGGCTTTCTTATGCATTAGTTTTTTGCAGGAACTTATGAAGCGATAGAGGATGCTGGTATGACGATCGAAGAGTTGCAGCAATGCACCACTGGTGTTTATGTTGGCATCATGAACCAAGAATACAGTTCAGTGGCATTTGGACCTGATTCTCTCCCCAACCTTGATCAGTTTGCAGCCACAGGAAACGCCTTTTCAATAACTGCAAACAGGATATCGTTTTCATTCAATCTTTCTGGACCAAGCATAGCAGTAGATACGGCTTGCTCATCTTCTTTAACAGCTTTGAATATTGCTTGTGACCATATTCAAAAAGGAGCAGTTGATGTAGCCATTGTTGCTGCAGCCAATGTGATACTTGACCCAGTCAAACAGGCACCTATATGTAGAGCAGGAATGCTGGCCTCTGATGGTCAAAGCAAAGTTTTCGATGAAAGAGCAGACGGTTACGGAAGAGGTGAGGCTGCACTGGTTTTCATCCTTAAAGGCAGCGATTTTGTCAACTCATCCGACCAGCCTTACAGCGAAATAATAGCTTGGGGTATGAACAACGATGGACAAACTGCAGCCCCTATCACCGCACCCAGCATTGAAGGACAAGTGCGTCTAATGAGAAATGTGTTACGAGAAGCCAATGTTAGCCCGTCTGATGTACAGTATATTGAAATGCATGGAACTGGCACTATAATCGGTGACTCTGTTGAGGTGAACTCTGTTGGTGAAGTGTATGGAAGAATGCGGATTTCGGACAACCCTGTAATTGTAGGTAAGGTCGATAATCATGATTAGAATATTAACTAATCAATTGAAAACTACAGAGGCATTTGCCATGTTTTGTGGCTTGTTGCATTTTACTAAAGAAATCTTTCAATTCCATAATAAATCTTTTATTACCTTTTTCAGGAAGTGTTAAGTCGAATATCAATCACACGGAATCAGCTGCTGGCTTGGCTGGATTAGCCAAAGTTTGCTTGATGATGAAGCATGGAGAGTTGGTGCCTACAGTTGGAATTGAAAAAAAAGCAACTCGCCTTGGGCTGGAAAGCTCCGGGCTTCATGTTCAGACGGAAAATAGCGGGTGGCCGGCGCTTGCCTCTAATCAACCAAAGATTGCAACTGTCAGTTCATTTGGCTTTGGGGGCAGCAACGCTCATATCATCTTAAGACAACAGCAGTCAACATGCCCTATTGAGAATCACGGTGCACCATCGCACTCACATCCACAGGTACTCGTATTGTCAGCAAGGTCGAAACAAGCACTACAGTCAATGGCAGAAAAGTTCAGTATTTGGCTAGGTGGCATGGACAATACTGCCGAAAATAGAAATGACCTTTGTTACACAATGAGTGAACGACGAACAGGGCACAGTGTACGCTTAGCTGTTGACCTTAGCTCTCTACGAGAAGCTTCAAGGATATTAGAGGACTTCAGCAAAAGTCCGGACAAAAGCCGAGTCGAAATTTGCAGTGATAGGACAAACAAGTTTTGCTTGAATACTGCGTTTGTTTTCGGAGGACAAGGTTCTCAGTGGCTTTCAATGGCTGGCGATCTTTGCAAACGAAAAGAAATTCTCAACACCATCAAACATGTTGATAAGAAAGCCAGAAAATACGGCAACAAAAGCTCGTTGTTAGCATATCTGGAAAGAAAGGAGCAAGGCGAGGCAGATGTCGAAGATGACATGGTCACAGTCCAATTGTCTATTTTTGCATTACAGTATGCAACCGCTCAATTTCTAATTGAAAAGGCATGCATTGTACCAACATTTGTAGTTGGCCACAGTCTTGGAGACATTACAGCTGCTTGTGTAGCAAAGATAATCACTCTAAAAAGTGCAATTAAAGTAATTATGACAAGGGGATCACTTCAAAAGATGTGTCACTCGGAAGGTGCAATGACTGCAATTGGTAAGTTTGATGCCATCAAGTTTTCTCTCCAAGAACCCTTCTTTTGCTCAACTGATCTCCATAGACAAGTGATCCTTGCAAAATAGCTTTACTCTGATGTGTCAAATTGATGACACCGTTTGGTTAACTATAATTCAATTATTTTTCTATTTGAGAACGTTAATTGTGTAATGATCATTAATTAGTTCTTCAATGTGTATACAACAGCTTCTTGCCAATCTGTTTGCGAGCTGAAGGGCTAAGCCAATAATTCTAAAACGTAGTCAATACAAAAGTCAGCACAATACATGTTGATGCACAAACACATTGCCATGAATAGGCGTTCACGAACAAAACAGGATCTAACAAGACTTTTGGCTTTGAAGGCTCTTGCCCAACCGGCATGCTTTGCAACTTTATTTTTAATGCCGGCCTAATATCGTACAGCATGAAATACAAAACACAATCCCTTTCCCAAGACAGCTGCAGCTAAGCATGCAGGTCGCAACTGAAACATTACTAAATTGATTAATATCAAAAGCCAAGTCATTGCAATTGAAAAATCTTTTATGTCATTCACTTTTTCAAAAAAATGTCAATCAAATGTTGTCTGCCATTTAGGAATGAGCAAGAAAGATGTGTCAGCGGTAATTGACAGACTGAAAATATCAGAGAACCTTTGTATTGCTGCCGAAAACACAGCGAAAAGTGTGACTGTCTCAGGTGATAAAGATGCTTTAGAAATATTGGAGAATCACCTTAAGGAGCAAAAGAGCGACATTTTCGTGAGGCGATTAGCAACCGACAAAGCTTTTCATAGTCACCACATGGAGTCAGTGAAGTGGAAGTTCATGAAAACGATAAATGAAAAGCAGGTCATAGCAAAACCAGCAGAGATGAGATTTTTCTCTACAACGGAAGGCAAAGAGATGAATGGGAGTGAACTGGATGACTGTTATTGGTGGAAGAACTTGAGACATACTGTTTTGTTTTCCCAATGCATCGAGAGAATGATGAAAATTGGAGTTCGCAACTTTATCGAGATCAGTCCTCGCCCTGTCCTCTCTAATTATATAACTGAAATTGGAAAGCAAAACGAAGCAAAAGATCTTACGGTCATTCAGGTAAGGTTCAAAAGTTAATTTCTTAAGGCTATAATTGGAAACGTAGAAACTGCTATGTTGTAACAAGATGACTTTTTCTATCACTGCAGTCCTAAGTTTTTTGTTCTTGCAAATATCATAGAAGTGCATGCATCTAAACTTAAATCGAGCAATCTATAAAAGCTCTCTTGAAGAGTGGATTTGTCTCTGTTCTTATCAATGAATTTGCATAGTTAGTTTTTACATTCCTAACTTGTAATGATTTCTCTTTGTCTAGGCACTGCCTGCAAGAAAGGTTTCACAAAGGCTGACTCATTTGCAAATCCAGTGTATAGGCCGAATGTTTACTCTTGGCTACCCTGTGAATTTAAGGCAAGTGAACAATCATAACAAAGGAAAGTTTGTCAGATATCCAACATACCCTTGGCAGGAAACTGAGCTGTGGGCAAATGACAATTTCCAGGGTGGCAGTAAGACATTTCCGTTATTGGGTAACCCAATCGCAGTGAACTCTGATGAACTTAAATGGAGCACTGATATAGATGTTCACAGCTTCAGCTACTTAAAAGATCATCAGCTACATTCTTTAGGTAATCAGCATTTTTTAAAATTTTCTCATAAATTAATTATGAATTCACATCATCAAAATGTCATAAGCTGCTACTATGAGTTTGCATTTTACGTGTAGCAAGAGAAAACCTTTGCACTCCACAGTCAAAATTCAGGTTATCTCGTGACTTGTTAAGTTTAAATTATGTTAACGTTTATACAACCTAGGCTAATGCAAACACGCACGCTTTTTGCTTTAGCCGTATAACAGGCAAAATTTAATGAGCACTTGCTCGAGCACTGCTACAAAAAACAAAAATTCTAAATTTGTGCAATCTGTGCCAAAATTAAAACCTCAAGGCGTACCCTGCCCAAATTAAACGTAATTAAACCGTACCCTGCCTAAATTTCATTAGTTTTCTTTTACTGTTACTTTTTACTTTTACTTGATTCCTTTTTGCCTAGAAAACGCACGAGCTCAATGAGATTTCATACTTTTTGCATACTATTTTTTCAAATCATGCATTAGTTTGACAGAGACGTTAAAATGAGTAGTTTTTCTGACTTTGGACTTTTTGCCATGTTTTCCTGAAATCATGATGTCTTTTCATTTAAAGGCCCAATATTGCCTGGAGCATGCTTCATTGAATTAGCTTTGGAAGCATTTTTGATGGGAAAGAATGTTGTGCCAACAACTCTTAGAAACATCACTTTCCAGAAGACTCTTCCCATAGATGATCGCTCGGTTCGTAAGCTAGAGTGCAAGAAGCGCAATTCAGAAGATGGAGAAACAGAAGATTTTGAAATCCTCCAGAAAACCGAACACGGGGAGATTCTATTGTCTACAGCAAATCTTGAGTCAAAGAAGAACGGTTGCAAAGAATCACCAGCATGCTTAGCAGATGCGGGTAAGTGTTTATATAAACATGTGCTACAAAACGAGCATGCTATGGCAAGGGGAAAGGAATACATGTAAATATTAATTTACAAAAAGGCATCAGTCCAGAATAAACTAGGTTTTTCTTACAGGTATTTACATCTTTCATTAATTATTTTTCCCGTCTATTCTGAAAATTTCCTGTTTTAAACACAACTCACAGTTTATGTTATTCTAATATCTACATATAACCTTACTATAAAGCCCCTTTTGTCGTTCTTGACTTTAAGAATTTGCTATAATTTTTTAATGACTGTAAGCTTTAATAATTTGTTACGGCAAAATGTCTGTTTGTAGTTTCAAGCAAACAAACCTCACCAAGAGATATCATTTCTTTGCCCGATGTGAAAATTCTGCCAAAAAATGGTCTTTACCCTACTATTGATCAGAAGGAACATCCCAAAGAGGATTTTCAAATCGAAGAAGATGCACAGCTTTTGGATCTTGCTGGGTTACACCAACATGAAGATAAGCTCAAAACATCTGAATATAAATCTTTTGCTGCAAGAACTGGCTTTGATTTCGGTGAAAGATTCTCTTTAATGGAATGCATTTGGATCAAAAACCGCAAAGCACTGGTCAGACTTAATCTTTCTGACGAACTTCGAAGTGAATTAAATGACTACATCATTCATCCATGCATCCTTGATGCCTGCTTGCAAACGAGGCTTGTTGTTGAAACCCCGGCTAGAGACAAAGCACCGAGAATTATTCCGACAGGTTTGTTACTTATACAACTCTATATTTTAGGATTGCCAACTTTCATTATTTAGTGTGTCACCGCCATTTTTTAAGCAGTGTGTTTGTAGAGATGAGCTTTTGCTACTCAAAAACAGGAGCATACTGTTAGCCTCAATGCGTGAGGTGTCTATTTAAGGCGATTTTAATAGCCAATCTTCATATAAGCTCTCTCTTCTGCTTCCTCGTGAGGGCAATATTTTTCTAGCCATACCCTATAGCTCGTAAAAGCCATTTACTTTAAACTTAAACTGCCTTGGCGAACCCCATTTTTTCAATCGATCTGACGAGGACACACAACAGAATAACCATACTGTAGGTTTTCTCATTTTCACTTTTTTCCTGAGAAAACCTTCAATTTAATTTTTGTATTTAATGTTGAATGACTTGGAGAAAAACATGTTCTCAACTATTGGCATATTTCAATTTCGAAAACAAAGACTCGATGTGCTTGTTTTTTTTCTAGGAATCGAAGAGCTGAAATTGAATGCATTGCCTGATGACATAAAATACCTTTACTGCCTCTGTGAGCTGATAGCAGAAGACTCAAATCTGTGTGTTGTCAGACTAATGGATGAAAAAATGAATGTGATCATTAGAATCACAGGGCTTCAGGTAAAATGATTAGAAATTGACCAAACTCCTAATGGTGTTTATGCTGTATGGATCAACTTAAGACTTGGACTGGGTGCCATTTCGCTACCAATTTGAGCTTAGTGAAAATTTGGTTTGGACAAAGTTAGCAATACGGTTTCATGACTTAGTGAAAAGTTCAACGAATAATAGTTTTTATGAACATGTCTCGTTAAGCATAAAACATAATGGTTGAATATATATATTTTTCTGCTTTTTCCCAGGTTAAGGAGTATTCCGTTTCTGAGAGAGATCCAAAAATGGAAGGCAGTGTTTATGACATCAATTTGGAACGTCAAAGCATTCAAAATAGCAGTAAAGCAAGAGTAGATGAGCAGTTCTTTGTTGTAATTGCTGAGAGAAAAGCGCCTTACGTTAAAACTGTTCTTGAAGCGTTTCAAGAAATGAATGTGCAAAGAACGAATTTCATCATAGCAGAAATTGATGAAAGCGATGATATTGGAAACTTCATTGAAGAGACCATTGGTGCTGTAAGCCAGCAAAATAGGCAACTGATCGTATTGAATTTTCTGTCATTCTTGACATACCGTATACCTTTGGAATCAGAAAATGAAGCAATTCAAGAAATGCTTTGCTTCGAAGCAAATTTGAAATTGCTTCAGTTTTTCAATCGTAACAAAATGAGCAACTGCAAAATATTAGCATTCAATTGCCGAAATGAAGACGGTTCTGGGACAAGAAAGGGAATAATTACACCTTGGTCTGGATTTTCTTGGGGAATGGCTCGCACAACGAATATAGAGAGCAAAACACCCCTCGTTTGTGTTGAGTTGAAAGAAGATTTCAAAAAGGATTCAGTTATTAAGAGCATTTTATATTCAGATATGCCGTCGGCTGGAGAAGGAATGGTTTTAAGAGATAATGAAATTCTGCAGCCATGTCTTGTGAAATATGATTCAAAGGTTTGTGATACGGAAATCTGTTCATACATGCTTGTAGATACCGATAATTTGGAATACCCAGAGTTTTTTAAGTCGGAAGATGATAAAAAATCCGTACAATACTGAATTGAAAAAGCCTTTGTAAAAGAGGAAGCGTGCCAAAGAATTTTTAGCAGTGACAAAGAAAAACATCTCTTTTGAGATATTGGTGCATTTATAGATTTAAAAGTTGTCAATTACAGCATTGTGTTGAGAACGGTACAACAGCTCATTGTCAAATTGATTTTAAAACTATTCAATATAAGAATTGCGCTTTGAAACCAAGAAGTGCACTGATGAGCAAAATTCTTTCAGTTGCAAATTGATATAATCATTTGTTGAGCTCAATATGCCTTCCCACTGCAGTCATATCATCACTCATGCATATTGTAGGCCTAGCTTTAGAGAGCACTAGAGAGCTCTAGTAAATAAATCACGTATTAAGTATGTAAGATAAGATAAGATAAGCTTTGAGGAAGAATCGATGCGCAGTTATTTTTAAAGTAAAATAGTTTAAAAAAGTTCCTGTTTTTTGTGTGAACCTTATTATGTTTACTTTTTAAATGTTGTTTGCTTTTAACATTGAAGTTCATGCTGCCAAATTAAATTATGATGTTGATAGCTGTTTATCTATAAAGGACTGTAGAAATGTACAAATTATTATAAATTATTTTCAGAATTCGCAAATTGAGACGAAAAAGTGCACTGATGAGATTTATTACCTATCCTGGTCAAATTCCGACGAAAAGTTCTTTGGAAAAGAAATCCTTTCCGAACCTAAAGTTATTCCTGATGGAAACGTTGAGGTCACAGTGCTGTATGTATCATCTGAGAATGGAAGGTGTGAAGAGCTTTTAGAAAACATAAAATCGTATAATTCACAGCCTTTACTGCAGATGTTTGCTGGGGTTGTTAGAAGAGTTGGGAAAGGGGTTACTGATTTCAATGTGGGTGACGAAGTTTTTGGGGTTCAGAGAACCAAGTGGATAAAAAGCGTTGTTGAATTGCCAATGGAATTAGTTATGCTGAAACCAAAATATTTGACATTGGAACAAGCTACTATTGTACCAGGTAAAGAAGTAACATTAATCCTTATCTCAGTTATGTTTAGACACACTTTTCTTTTATACGTTTATCTATGATAATGCCAAGTTTGTTTTTGGTACCTTCAATTCAAGAGATCTTTATGGTATAATCTACCGCAGAAAAATCATGGTGATAGTCAGTCGATTGACTACTGGAATCAATTACATTTTAAATGTTTCATAAAGCCTTTTGCTGCTGTTTTCTGTTTGAAAGCTTTCAAATTTTTTTGCAATAATCATTTAAGCTATTTCTTTCTAGTTTGCTTGTATTGGACTGTCAGTTTATCTATCTTCTAGCAATTGTTTACTTGGCAAGTTATATAACATCAAGAATTTTGAAAGCCAGAGGAAGTATCCGATCAATGCTGTTGGTTGAAAGTGGACTCGACGAGGCAGTCGTTAAATCCATTGCAGATGAAGTTGTTAGAAAAGGCATTCGTGTTTTTATATCTCAAGAAAACCAAGAAATAACGTGCAACGTTAAGGAATTCACAAACTTTAATCAACCTGGAGCAGGCCATGATTGCAACAGAGAGCAGTTTGATGTTATTTTGTGCTCTTCTGATTTTTCGTGGGATGAGCATGATGGTATTTTTGACAATCTGGTAGAAGGTATGTTACTGAGCTTGTCTAAAAATAGAGCATACAAATTGTCAAAGAAAACTCTCTCTTCCAATTGAAATGATGTTTATTATATAATCCTTATAGCTTTAGTATTGTTCAACTTACTGTATTTAGTTAATTGTCATCATTTTGCATCAACATTATCTGGTGGAGAAATTTTGGGATGTTGGTTACTATAAATGAACAAAAATATAAATTTTTAAGCAAAGTTCGTTTGTTGAAAATTCGAGTTGAGTAGAAATGAATCAAAGTTTGCTCTTTACTGTATTGAAAGAGAAGACAAATCAATTTGAAACGATTGTTTTTTGTGGAAGCGATGATGTAATTGGGAGGAATGATTTAATTGGAAAAGTTAGGGATGGTGGTAATATTACATAAGTTCTGAGCAGTTTATTAGTTGTAGAGCCAACTAGTTTTCATGATTTGTAGGATGGGTGTTTATAAATGATACCTTGACTTCCGTTTATAGTAGTATGGGCAACAAGGTTTGCTATGTTAGAAAAGTGAGAGATTTGGAATGGGGTTTCTGAATCAGTTGTCTTAAGTTTTGGGTAGAAAAATGTAAATGTAGATACATTTTGCTCAATCACTTTTTATCTTTTCATTAACGTTTGATTGCCAATAAAAGGTTTCTGCTGCTATAAATTTGAAATTGCATAATCAGTTTTTTGATAAAATCAACATTTTTGTGTTTCTATTTTCTAGATGGAATCTTTGCTGTTTTAAATTCAAAGCAAATACGGGCTAAAGAGACCTATAGCCACACAAAATCAATGCATTTGATCAAACTGCAGCCGTTTGGCGGCGATAAAAGCCCAAAAGATATTATGTCTACAGTGAGGCAAATTTTATGCATTGATTTAAAAAACGCCGTAGAGTGCCAAGGTATTACAACCCTCAAATTTGATGGAGTTTCAAATTCGATCTCCAACGGCATGAAGAAGGCTAAAAAGCCCTACAGCTGCCTGGCTCTTATGAAATACGCTGAATGTCTAGAAATACGACAACCCTCGATTGATTTTCAGGGTTTAAAAGAGGAATGCTCGTATCTTGTAGTTGGAGGAACCAAAGGAATAGGCTTATATACAGTTGCATGGATGGCATCGAGAGGTAAAGCCGATTGTTAATCATATTAGCAAGGATACATTGTTGGCTTTATTTAACACAATGTTAAGTGTAACTACTAGCTACTTTTTCCTTTCTATGAGAAATCCATCCAAATTAATGCATTCATTGTATTTACAGGAGCAGGCTGCATCCTAACACTGAGCAGATCGGATGCACCAGCTGATACCAAGTCGAAATTCAAACAACTCGAGGACAAATACAGGGTACGAATTGTGCATTTGATGTTAGACATCAGTGACAACGACTCGATAGAGCGCCTGGATGCCCAACTGGACAGGTTTCCACCGGTCGCTGGTGTTGTCAACAGTGCTGGTGTCTTGGATGACAGACCGTTCCAGGATATAGATGTTAGCAGCTACAAGAGAGTCATGTCTCCAAAAGTTACTGGTATGACCGGCACTCATGCAAAAGTTCTCTAAGTAGACAAACTATTATTTAAAAATTTCATCCGAAACAACTTATGATGGATAAGTTACTGCATTTACTATGGTTAATGGAGCCGTGCTGCTAGCACTTCTGTTTAGTGTTGTAGCAAATTGGGAAGCTTTCTAGCGGTGTTGTACGCTCCCTTGAAGTCCAAATTCAGCCTTCCGTTGTAGAATTTTTACATGAAACTTTTCCATAGAGCTATAACGTTAAGGCAAAATCATCAAAGGTCCTGTCACCAAAAAAAATTATTTTGTCTTAAGGTTCCAAGCTGAACAATTCTTGAAAATATCTTTCAACCATTTTCTATCAAACTACAACTAAAGAAACGCTGTGCATTTCAGATCATTTTTTGACGAGAAAACATTTTTCACATACAATCGAACCTTGATAAGTCAAATATTGCTTAAGTCGAACTTTTGCTTTCCGTTTCTTTTGGTTATGACATACTTTGTGCACAGAAATAACCCCAGATAAGTCTAAAATCAGATGCGCCAAAACTCGATCGAATTTCCACCAACCTTCGAGAAGTAACTTCACTCCAGTCGAACAAAATCTGCAAAGATAGAAACACCATCAACCATATGTCTCTTCTGCCATTTTGAATGACATTTTTTAAAAAATTTGAAAGCTTACTCACCCTTGATCTTCAGTTTGCATGGAGTTTGTATTTTATTCTGATCAACCATTCTTGTGTATTTACTTTTTCGAAATCTGCGTTCAGAGAATATATTATAGTCTTTGCATATATATTGCCAAATTACCTTTTAAAGCTGAATATCAGTTAACGCGCAATTTTGTGGCATTGGAAAAATGTTTAGGTGTAAGCCTCGTTAAGTGAAAACCTCGATGTGTTGATCAAATTCCCGTTTTTCTCGAACCACGCCTCTTCAAGGATCAACTGTACGGACAAACATTTCATTGAAAAAAATTTCACATTCGATATTCTTTATAGGAACTCTGGTGCTTCATAGTTTGCTGGAGAAGCGAATGGAGAACGTAGATTTCTTCGTGCTTTACTCCTCCATAACATCAATAATAGGAAACAGTGGACAAACTTCCTATTCAGCAGCAAATGGATTCCTAAACAGCTTTGCTGATTATCGTGCTGAAGTTTTGAAAAAACCTTGCCTTGCCGTTTGCTGGGGAGCAATGGGTGGGGCAGGCATGCTGCAGGATAATGCTAAACTTGCAACCTTGCTAGAAGAAACTGGTCTCCACCTTCTAGACATAAATACAGGTAAAGTTCGTATATTTGTCAACCCGATTGCTTTTTGCCGCAATGTAGATGTAGCAAATGGTTTCAAAATAAAAGATGGGCTTGAAAGGTTAATATTAGTTTTCTCAAACAGTTTACCATCATAGAGATATAGTTTTCAGAAATATCATAGAAAAATCAAGATTAAAAAGAAAATTACACGAAAACAACAACAAAGCCGCAGACGGAGATTAAATTTGTTTCTCACATTATTTAGAAACATCTGACTTTTTTGAACCGATAAATAAAATCAATAAGGGACAAAAAAGCAAAAACTAAATAAAGCACTAGCTGATTTGAGTTGAGATATTCAATACTTCAATCAACTTAGACTTGCCGTTTAGACTGACAACAATTTCCATTATAGAAGATATCTAATTTTCTCTTGAAGGACTGAAATGGTTGGAGCGGGTTCTTGTGGAAACACCAACGATGTCCACCGTTTGCATTTGTGACGTTGACTGGGCCAAATACTTAAAGACAATGCAAAGAGGCAATATGACAATGTTTAAGCACATCCAGGAAGATCTACCAGAAGAGATTAATGACAGTGGGGTTGCATTGCTAGAACTGATAAAACAGGAAGCATCAGTAGAAAGGCAATCCGAGATTGTTACAAAATTCATAACTGGGTGGCTTGCTAAGTGGATTGGTGGAAGTGAAGAAGAGGTCGATTGTAATGTTCCCTTCTTTACATATGGTATTGATTCGGTTGGGGCTGCAATTTTCAAGGCACAAATTTTTCAAAATTTCAATGTGGATTTGGAGGTAACTAAACAGTTTTGCCAATGCAAAAACGTCTTCTTATTCTTTTTTCAAGTTAATTTCAATAGTTTTTGCTTTCAAAGACTTTGCTAGAGCTCAAGGTTTTTTTCAATTCTTTTGTAAATCGACTTTTGTTTACTCAGGTATTTTACTTCATGCTCCCTGAGACAACGACCACTAGTCTAACGAAAGAACTTGTGAAAAGAATAAATGAATCTGTTCTAGCAGAAACTGACGCCGAACAGGTTAACGAACCAGGTAACTCATTTGTAGGTTTCTGTCCGTTAAATTCCCTTTCTAAATCAATTTAGTCTATGGGTACTTTATTATTTAAAAGGTTTATTCGAAACTTATTCTGTTACTCTTAGGAAATGCATCATTCAGAAAGAGGCGGGAGAGCTCGCGTCGATTCTTCAACTCGTTCCGTCGAATTGCTCCTGCTGTTGAAATGGACAATAATCTTGTTCTACCCGAAGATTATCTCAACTGCTTTTATGATCCCCCCGATGCCAAAGCAAAAATCTTCATTGTTCATCCGTCTCACCGTTATGCTGGAATATTTCGTGGCATGGCTGCTGGCATGAAATACCAGGTTTCTATGTTACTATAACTTTTTTTCTCGCTAATGAAGTCGTTTGCCATTTTCACAGACAATTTTATAGTCGCAAACTCGTGTTAATACCTTCGTGTCATCTTCCAGGAGCTGTTTAGTTTGTATGTATTCGGTTCACCTGATCCGAGCTATATTGGTGAGGACATCCAGTCAGTTCGACGACTTGCAATAGCCTGCACAAAAAAGATACTTGAGGAGCAGCCTCAAGGACCTTATTTCTTAGGAGGCTACTCGTTTGGTGGTCTTGTTGCAATAGAAATAGCATCAATTCTACAGGAGATGGGGAAAAAGATTGCCATGATTACTATGATAGATTCATTACGCTGGTTACCAGAGGCTAAAAGCAACTGCCAGCTCTTAATGGAAGGGTTCAGCGCTAAGCTTATTAACAAGAACATTCTCCACGTGAGTACATTTCAGACTAGAGTCACATTTTTAAAGAGCTTGAAGTTTGGTCTAATAGAAAATGCATGCGACGATTATGATAAGCAATGCTCCTCTTTTCTCCATTAGTCTTTGTCATACTGATCTTATTTCTTAGCATGGTGAGAACAATTTCAAAATATGTTATTCTGATAAAACTAAATTCTTTTACTTCAGGAGGAGCTCAAAGGGTTCTTTTCCAAAATTGCTACCACACAACTGCAGATGACTCAAGCAGAGTTTGGTGAGCTCGTTCAAAGAATTCCGATTGAGGATGTTGCAAACCATTTGAATGAAAGAGCTATGAATTTGTCACTGGAAGTTCCAAAGCTAGATAAAATTCTCCAGGGTACCATTGACGACCAAGAGATGTCAAAACGTTGTCATCATGAATGGATCCCAAGAGAGGTAAGAATTTAAACCTTGTTGCACAATGAGTTTGGAGGGGAGTTAAACAAAAGTATCAACATTAGGGCCAGACATCTACGGTAGACTTAATAGAATTGAATTTTAAAAATTGATCTAATGAAGCAAGGAAAGCCTGGAGAGGTCTATCTTGTCTATAGTTGCAACAAGAAAATAATTATGTTTTAGTTCTTTAATTAACTAGAAAAGAACGACGAATTTAAAACGTATTTTTGATCTATAATTAGCTAGAATTTGCTCTCTGTAAAACCATACATACATTATATCATAAAAAGTTTTCTTAACACTTTAAATTTATTGATTTTACGACTAAATTTTGAAAAATAATAGTCCAATCAACTTTTATGGCGAAGAACTTATTCAGCGAAGATATATATGTTAAGAAATTTACTACACTATCTGCAGATATAAATGAATTTCTAATAAGGTACAATTGGCGATAGAGAGCTAAAGGATGCATTGCCAACGAATCATGATAAAATTGTTTTTTCTTGCCAAACATCTTTCTCTTTGCATGCACTTTAATTTAATAAATATCAAAAGGAATTCAAAATTATGTTCAGAAAACCAGGACATGTATTCGTTAATTTTTTTTAAATCTGTTATAAATTTTCAAAGATAGGGGGGAAAATAGCTGAGTTCTGCCAAGGCGTTAACCTAGTTTATAGATTTTAGAACCAATCTCCAACTGTAGTGCTTTGCTAGAAAATGCCCAATCCTTATGTTATCGTATGTTATCTTATGTTGTCGGTCATATTTTTGGTAAATAGGCATTAATAGGCATTTTGTGAAACTTTTATGCTTATGTGGTCCAAATTCAGAAGTTTCTTGGAATTTGACATCATTTGACAAACGTTGTTTGAGAGATTGCATTTTGCAGACTTCAGCCAGGAGTGACCACAGGTTAATGTAACAACAAGATATCAATTCAGAAGTTATCAAGTGAAGAAAACAACTGACCCCTCAAACAGTCGTCCGTAGACCGGTTTTGCCAATCTTCATGGCTCATCTCTACAACTAGACTGAATTAGGACGTATTACTGACCTAGCGCGAGCAATTAGGCTGTCAGTGGCAATGCATGGGGGAGGAAGTGCAAAATGGAAAAGGAGTACACATGAGTCCTAGAGACCCGAAGTCTCTTTAAGCAACCAAGCCTATCAATTCAAGCCCATTCCTTTATTGTCAGTGTCAGGGGCGGGAAGACCAAACATTTGGCGGGAAGACCAACAACCTACACATTTTTGACAAATACGTAGCGCCAGATCCTGCAGTTACAACGCATTGGCCAAAAAAAATTTTGCTATTTCATTATAAGAAGGGAATAAAACTTACTCATTAAAATTTTTTTCATGTTTGGCCTTCAATACCTTGTAATTCAGAAAAATAAGGTAAAGAAAACAAATTTTATTTGTAGAATCTCTACAACGAACACGTCCTCTTCGTGCAAGCTGAAACCTGCCTATGCAATCCTGTTGGTTTACGTGGAGGTGACGTCAAATGTTTTTGTCAAATAGGCGTTGGTTCCGCCCCAGACTGTTGGTCATCAGTTCTAGAAAAACAAATCAGTGTTGTCAAATGTCCTGGAAATCACTACACCATGATGGATCAGAGCCACGCCCCTAATGTTGGCAAAGCCTTGGCTTGCTTCGCATCGCTACGATACAGGCAGCTCTTTCCAATGGTTGGCCGAATTGCATTGAATTCAAACCATACATCAACTGTAACTTTGTTCAAAAACCGCGGGCTGAGAGCAATTGTATCAAGAAAGAAGTGTAAGTTTTTTATACTTTTCAGAACTTTCAGAATAAAAGTGAAATTGAATTGATCGTAAAGTACTCTTATAAAGTATCAAAATCTTGTTGCAAACTTGTTAAGACGATAAAGTTGCAATAAAAAAATAGGTTGCTAGCACCATAAAGAAGCTGGAGTGATGGCAAAATTGGATAAGTTTTTATTGCCTAGAACAAGTAGATGCGCTAGAACTTGCGATCATTGCCTTGTTCAGGAGTTCACTTCTGAAAATTTTGGCTACATGGGTGTTAAGGGCAATTTTCTAAATGAAACAGTGACTAAATTCAGGCAAACCTTTTACAGGAGTCGAATCTTAAACGTTCATGAGTTTGTCAGCAGTTATATTAATGATATGTTAAACAGAAACAACACTGTCTTACTCCATGTTCTCGTCAGCAAATCACGCCACTGCATACTGCTTGTTTTTCAGTATTCAAAGAAATAGAACGTGCCGGAACAGTGAGACTCAGTGCATCAGGGAATAAGTTAAAGTTTGACATTGACTCCAATATGTTTAGGACCTTTGATCTTTATCTGAATGGTAAGTGGATCGCTTTTGGAGATTTTTGCTACAATTTTTGTCATCAGATTTGTATCTATTGTTGAAATACTTGTTTTATCTAATTGTTTGAAATGCATCATAACTAAGTACAAATATTCCCATTGTTTTTGTATTACGTATATTTCCTTTAACTAGCCATGAAATGGCCACCTTAAAGATTAAGAGTTGGGGTTCAATAAATAAATTGTGTCATTGAATGAGTAAATAATTGTCCATGATGTGGCTGCTGTAAATTTTTGTTCTTGTTTCTAAGCTTCTTAGGCGCAGCAACGAATTACCCATAGACCAATTTGAATATAGTAATTTTTTTGCATCGTACCAAAAAAAATACCAGAGATTTGTCCCAATCTTATGCTAAAAATTTCAATTCCATCCAATTTCGTCACTTTAGCAATCAAATTTGTCTTTTGCCCCAAAAACGTTCACTACGACACAAAAAAAAGAAACATGATTATTGTAACTTTTAGAATATTTCCAAGAAAGTATGTCAATTCATAGAAGGATTGTTGCCATTTGCCGTAAGTGCCACATTTGACCCCAGGACTGAAAATTACTACCAACCCTGTCTAGAAAAATTTTTGATATTGAAAAGAGCAATCTTTGCAGTGCCACGAAGCTTCTAATTTTTTGCACTTTATTTCTTTGTTGAGTTTATTCACAATTCCAAATCCAATTATAAAAGAAAACTCTGGGTAACGAAATGGAGTTTGACTACTGAATTTTTGATGCACAGATATCGTCAATGTGACAAGCGAAGATTTTGCCATTTCCAATGGAACGCAGAAGCATAGCAAGTTCGATAGGATATATGCTGGACTTCGTTTGCAAAAGAAAGACAACTCTACTGTAAGAGTCATGTGCCAAAGCAAGCAAGACTTTAGATTGTTTGTTTTCCTGATGGAAGCCTTGTTTATGATAAAACTTCCTTTTTAAGAACATTTGCTGGTAGTTGCTGGCTATGCTTAGTTCATCGTCACTTTGTTTAACATTGTTGTCATATATCATAGTTATTATTATCTTAACCGTTTTTAATCGCATTTCATTCTTTTTTACAGTAAATTAAGTTAACTTGCTTGCAAAAAGTAAGGCTTAACGAGCTGGTTCTCAAACATTTGCCTTTCATGTCATAGCCTACTTCCTCACATATTTTTTATATTAGTGAAGCTACTTTAGTGTGAATTTACAAAGAGATTCAATCGACCAAATTAAGTTGTCTCTATTAGTTGGCTATTTTCCAAAAGTAGAATATAGCCAAAAAATACTGTAATATACTCCTCACGTAGGTACCCTTTAACCTTAAGGGACGATAGCAAGATTAGCCTCGGAAAGACACGAAGCATCCTAGACTGAACCTCAAGAAAAACAGATCATGGGTTGAAAAAATGTTAAAAATTTTGGAAGAAACTTGCGGTCCAAATCTTGCGAGTCTATTCTAAATCTAATCTTTTTTAAACATTTCTGAATTTTCAACTTCCCGAATCAACCAAAGCAGAAAGAAATAGAATAAGAGAAGCAGAAAACACCATGGAGGCAGTCTTAAAAATGAAATTACGAATAATGAGCATTCGTATAATAAAGGATATGAGTTTAATAACAAAGAATTTTGGTAGTTCAAGTCCCTGCATCTTGATATTGCGGTTACCCTGAAATTTTTATGATTCTGAAAAGGGCTTACTATACAATCCTTTTACAGCGTATGGATCCCTTTTATTATCATTTCTGTCTATTAGATGGCAGCAGAATACCATTCAGTCTTGATAAGTTATCAATATATAGTCTCTCCATACAAAAGCTTTGCAATTCGTAGCTTGTTAACAGATTATCATGCTTGTATGCATATAGTTTTTTACGATTTTAGTTGTACAGAAATATTATGGAGCTTTTAAGGCAAATATTTTTGTAATGCAGAAATTGCTGTGAAACTTTGTGCTTTATTGATTGATAGATATTTAAAATGAAATGGAACGTGGTTTATTCAGTGGTGTTTTCGAGTCTTTTCTTTACACAAAGGTCAATACACAAATTCGACTTACGGCTTCGTTGTGGAGATTTCTTCAAACTTAATTATACGACTTTTATAAGCTCAGATTTGATATCATCACCATAATTTTAGGCCGGGTGCAATTTTTCATATTGTTTGTGCTTGTACCTTAGATTTTGCGGAGAAATGAAGTTTGAATAAGGGGTTTGATCGCAAAAATCATTCCTGGTAAAACTTTACCCCTCTAGTCGTCAATCACGGTCAAATCCCTTCCTTCCAAAATAACGTCCAAGTAGGCTAAAATTATTGTTCTTAATCCGAATCTGAGGTCAAATATTTGCAGCAAATGCAGCAACATCGATTAATAAGACTTCAAATATCCTACAATTCATAGAGCGCACCTATCTACGTAGCTATTTTGCTAGACAGCAGGTAAATAATTTTCCAACATACAGCTTGATTTTTCTCTTCTGTGCTCAGTTGGTACAGTTTCTAGCTACACTGACGTTAAGAAATACTACTTAATTTGTTGAATATGCATTCCTTGAAAATTTCATCAAAACGGTGAAAATTCTCAGATCTTTTTCTTAAATTTTTGCAAGTTTGGCAGTATTTTGTTGGGGATTCAGTCCCAAATTTGGCTACATCTATATGACATGATACTAAACCATGATATTATGTACTGTGGCTTTGTTTTTTAATTTAGGGCTTTCTAATTTTCATTTTTTTTTCATTTTATAATATTTATACAGGTTAAAGGTTCATACATATGTTTTTCAACCTTACCTGTTTAAAAGATTAAAATAAGAGCTAATAACTATGTTAAAATACTAATAACAAAAGAAATTTACCAACCAAACCTAATTTACAATATTGATAATACTAAGGCTATAAAAAGTGAACGTAAAGATGAAATAAAAGTTGTCCCCGACTATAGTTGTTCTTTGAAGGTTTTCAGGGAGGGGGCCAATTTGGTAGCCCTTTCTAGACTGTTCCACAGTTTTGGACCGCGATAAGAAAAAGCCTTTTGGCCATTTATCGTCTTTAGCAGCGGTATCTTAAGATCAGTTTCTGATGAACGCAGAAACCGTTCTCTATCATCCGAACATTTTTCGAATAATTTTCTCAAGTAGTCTGGTGCAAGCATATTTGGAGATTTGTAAGTTAGCGTGGCTGTCTCCTTTCTTACAGGATTTCTGATGGTTAACCAGCCAAGATTCTGAATTATCGGAGCAGCAGACGCATCGTATGGGCTGCTAGTTACAATTCTGGCAGCTCTATTTTGGATTTTTTGCAACACGTCAAGCTTTGATTCATTACAGCAGCCCCAAACGGAACAACAGTAGCTCAAATGGGGCTCAACAATTTCTCTATACATTTTGTTGAGGATGTCAGATGGAAGATATTTCTTAGAATACTTAATAAGTCCAAGGGCTCGATTAGCCTTGGTCTTGATAGTATCGATATGCTTGTCCCAGTTGAGCTTACTGTCTATCGGAACACCTAAGTATCTTGTGTTGGTGATCATTTCAATGTTCTGATCACCTATTGAAAAAGAAAAAGATGGTGGAGCATCAGGCTGGCTTTCGATCTTACGGATGTTTGGACCAGAGCCTATAACAAGTGACTGCTTTTTCACTACGTTCAGGGAAAGTTTATTTGCATGCAGCCAATCCTGTAGTTTCAAAAGATCTAAAGTTATATAGGCATTCATTTATGGATTGAAACCATTATATGTTTATGTATTCCTTATAAAAAATTTAATTAATAAAGTTGTACAAAAGTTTATTGATAATAGTTAAGAGCTATTATCATTGCCCGTTCATCAGTCTTATGTTTTTGGCTATTACTTTTCAAGCTACAAAGCATCTAAGTGGAGAATAATTGAATATTATAAGAGGAATGTTTTCATTAAAACAAAATTCTTCAATTAATCCGTATACCAGGCATCTGTAGCTAGAGTAGTTCCCTTTGTCACCTGGGCCCTTTGGCCCACCCTGGGTTCCCGAATCACTGAAGGCTGATTTCCACAAGGCGAATTTCGCATCGAAATCGCTGATGAGGGCATCAAGGCATGCGTAGTTTTGATTTTTGATTTGGCAGCGAATTCACAAGATAGTAGAAAAGAGTTCGACTTTTTCTCGGCGGAATTTTTCGCAGCACTTAATAACCATTCAAAGCATGGTATATTTGTTTGATTTGTAAAAAACAATCTTGGAACTTTCGCCATGCGTGCAGTTCTGAAAATGCAGGTCGAGTTTTGGGGGAAATTATTATATAATTTCGCAGCGAATTTGCAGTCTCGTGGAAATCAAAGACAATTTCAAAGCAAATTCGCAGCGAATTCGATGCAAAATTCGCCTCGTGGAAATCAGAGTGAGTCAGGTACCCAGGGTAATCATGGCTAAAACAAACAACAAATGCGCATGTAGAGATTCAAGTATACACGTTCTTCAGCAGGCTCCTATCATGTATAGGACATTCCTAAACTTTTTGCATATCCAAGTACTATCTTCCTTATAAAGTACTTCCTTATTTAAAATATGTGTTTACGGAAGTGTCAACATGTAAAACAATGTGTAAACTAAGGAAATGTTTGAATGCGGAAGATTTTTACAAAGGCTTTTCTTTCTGCGGTTAAGGTTCCTTACAGGGGTTACAGGTTAATAATCTTATGATTACAAAGATACCGCCCACACTTCCCTTTCAGATCGTTAAGCAAAAGCCAACAGCGACTGTCAGCGCCGGTCTCTCAAAGCGAAAGTATTGGCTAAAATTCATTTTTACCACTGGCACCATGGAACAGGGGGGCTGTGGGGCTTCAGCCCCCCATCTTTTTCCAGAAAATTCCAAATATTAAGTAATAAACTACCAGGAAAGCCTCTTTTTATACGGTTTTTGCCCCCTTTTCTTCAGACCCCCACTTTTTAGACCCCCCCACCTTTCTTAACGCTCCGCGGTGCCTGTAACAACACATGTTGATAATGTGACAGTGAAAATCTTATGGAGCAGTGTAAATGTAGAAAATATCGTGGAAATTGAATGGAAATAAATCAATGTTTATTCAAAACTTGATAACAAAAATTTAAGGGAAACGTAGAAAATCTTTGTTCACATCTTATAAGAGAGAAAATTACAGTTATAGATATAGGACCATTGACGTACGAGCGTAGATATTTGTGATGTTAAATGAAATGAACAGGTAGCACCAATCTGTAGTTTCATGTTCGTGTACGATTGATTTTGAATTTCGTCGCATTCCGATGAAAATTATTTTACTTGATTTTGTGTAACCGAATGGTTAGTCTTCAGGGTATCCTACTGGTAAAAAAGGTACTCTCTATGGCTAAAAAGACATTTTTTGACGGTTATAAAGTGTTGCCAATTTTTTCATTCCGTCCCTACCACACCTTAATGTCTTTCTAGCACCACTGAAAGCATTGATGGCACTAGAAATTCTCCGACGGAGGGGCTGGGCAATCGGAGAGAAAACATGGAGTCCAAGTTCTAAAGGCACCAACACATTAAGATTTTGACAGGACACGAATTTATAAAACAAGAAAGACCAGCTCTTTAGAGCAGGATTATTATTTCTTGTGAAGGACTCGCATTTGTGAAAGAATGTCCCTAAAAAGACAAAAGACATATATTACGGAAGTTCTTTGCAATCTTTTTCAGTAATTTTTCTTTACATTCTCAAGATTTCTAAACTTTTCTAGGTAATAAAAAAGGTCATTAAATCATCACACAGAATAGTAGCCATTTTTACTTAGGTAGGTTAGGTCTCTGCTAGCTTTGCAGATGCTCATGTCACAATAAAAAAGTACACGAAAGTTACTACCTGAGGCGGCACCATGGCAAAGGTGGGAAAATTTTCGAATTTGGAGTTGGGCTCTCACTGGCTTCGGTTTGCCATATAACAGCTATTAACGCGCCAAGGAGCGAAGAGGATTAAATCAACATGAAAATAGAAACAATCAAATATACAATCGACTGTCATTTATTTTTTAATTAATGCCACTCAGTTTGCCAAGTAGGTACAAAAATGCCAATTTGCCATGTTAAGAACAGGTTCAGAACTCTTGGGGGATGCCACCCAATTGTCTCCAAGTGTGCGTTTTTTATATCATCAATCTTTTCATGTCTTTCTAATGCTAGTGTAGAGGGCTGTTTCCCTACTTGTTTTGGTTCCTTACCTTTTGAAATTATGTCCCAGTGGCCTCTACTGTTAACAAGTCCACAAACATTTTTTAGAACTGCACATTTTTTGTGGCACTGTACGTTAAAACAACCCTGCCTTGCATAAAGAACCATCAATTTTAAAAAAGCTTTACCTCGAATTGCAAGATTTTGATCCCTTGAATAAGAACAGAACTCACCCTAAAATGGTTTTAGGTTCGTTTATGGAAGTTGCTAAACGCATGAGAGTCTTTTTTCAAAATAAATACACAATTTTTAATGCTTGCATAAGAGAAAAAATGAGGAATTTTCACTAACGAGGAGTATATTTTAGAGTAAACAGAGAATATTATCGTGATCCCCTACCCCCTACATCAATGTTGGGGTGTTTGTATGGGCTAAAATCGAATGCTGGGACATTTAGCTGTCAAACGACACCAACATTGATATAGGGGGGAGGGGAGACATTGATATGTCCTCATTTTTCTTGGGAACAATTGATAGCATGCCGGACTTTTAAATCAGTGTCAAGGAGTTTTGGCCACGATTGCAGGTTTTGAGAACCTTAAGAAGAACCACTACCCGAAATTTTTAATTCATATATTCTTTCTCGGAAAAGACCGACAAGGCAAAATTCCAGCCAAGCGTACTATGTCACTTAAAATCCCATCCAGAAATGAAAGATGAAAATATGAAAAACTTTAAATAAAATCTCAAAAAAAATCTAAAAAATTTGAAAAAACCCTCAAAAGTTGTTCCCACTCTTTCAAAGATCTGAAAATCCAAAAGATCTAGTACTCTTTTTAGGAAAAGATTTGCCTCCCCCCCCCCCGGTTAAGAATGGTTTATCCTGGGTACCAGACTCATTCTAAATGCCAGTTGTGGCTAGAATTGGCCTAGCCCATGTAGTCACAACAAAAAAACCATATCGTTACAGTTCCTCAAAACTATATTTACTTGATGTTTGGATAACTTAAGTAGTCGTTATCATGCTACACCTAATAATCTAACGTTCTAATTTTCTTGTAAGATAAATTTATATCCGGATGAAAATTCTCATGCTTTTGAAGCAGGACGTATATTTACAATTATAAGGCAATTAACTTAGCTATTAAATTATCGCCAATCACTGTGACTGTTCAAATATGAGCCTAATCGACATATTTTACAATAGACGTTTAGTACAAAAATTTGTTTGTTTGTTAAAACTAAGGGAAAAAGATTATGTTTGTTACTTCTTAAAGACTCATTGCTAACAATGAGCCTTTGCGCGCGTTGATACTGTCCAGGCGACGATCCAAACAATGGCTGTAAACTTCTACGGATTAACAAAAATTGATTCAAGACTGTCTGAAAATGCATTATGGGATGCTTGCGCAGCACAATGGCTCATTGTTAGCAATGAGTCTTTAAGCACTTATAATTACGTTTAAAGAGACCATCTGCTACTACAAGTGTTTGAAAAAATCTTTCCTTTTCGAGTTTGGTTGATTCAAATGAGTTTTGGTTAAACTTGAATGTGACAACCGTTATGTTTTCATGTCATGGAAGGTTATTATTCAAAAGAATGATATCTAAAGAACAATTAAGCGCTATTTTTTATCTGTTGGGTATTGCAAAGTATGATTTAGTTGGAAGAGTTTTCTCAACGGAAGCTACGTTCTCATTGCAAATCAAACGTAGTGACAACGTTGATATTCTGTTCTAAACAGAATTGGAACATTCTATAAACACAAAAATGTTTCATTTCAAAAGCAAATCAATTTACGTGCAATATTGATATTATTTTCAGAAAACAATGTAAATTCAACAAAACTTTCATTTTCATTGTCCAGTCAAAGTATACATTACATATCGCTTACATATACAATCGAATATTAAGTCTGGTTTTAAGCTTGATTAACTGAAATTTAGTCACGTTTAATATGTGGCAGGGTACACTTTTTGCGTGCCTCTTAGGTATTGTTTTTGGCACAGATTGCACGATCGTAGAGTTTGTATTTACAGTAGCAGTGCTTGAATAAGGATCACACTGTCTCTGACATTTTGGCCGTAGTTATATAAACTCTATTTTGGCATAGTTTCATCCTCACACGTTTCAAGACAATCTGAAGTTAGACAGTGGAGAGGGAAGGTTTTTCGTTTGCGTCCCTGCCAACCTAACCCAAGTTTAGGCATTGTTCAGGTTTCTACATGCATGTTTTTTTTTCTATTTCTTTCCTTCGTGCATTAGTTAATGCTTGGATGACTTGCCACTTTTGTTGCATTAACAAGCTGTTACTAGTCAGTAGAGGAAGACCATTGCTCTTCTTCCCTTTCAAAATCGTTTGGGGTTTTAGTTATGGCCGTCTTTGCGATTGGCGCACCGACAGCCCAAAAACGAATGATCCAAATGATGAAAGAATGCCACCTTCAGTCTTATGATTGACAATGGTAAAATATTCTGAGAACCATCTTACCCTTATTTGCAAACGGTTTTTATTTTGTTACCTGGAAGAAATATTAAAGAAATGTGACTATAGTCAAGTTTGAAGCTTTTGGACACAAAAGAATAAAGCCCCCAGAGCAGATCGTGACAAAGATGGAAGTAGCCTATTTTATTCCTTTGCGAGGAGATGTCTACTAGAATTACTTAATCGATCAAATGTTGATATAAAGCTTGAGTATATATACATAATTTCTAGAGCAAAATACCTCCTTAGAAATTGAAATCTCATAAAAGCCCCTGGAAGATGGTATATTATTCAACTGTTGCCCAGATTTTTATGCATCTATCTCTTGAATATCTCTTGCCTTAAAATGGTCTTTCCTGGCAGGATGCCAATCTCTACAATCTTGTTGAGCGTATCGCCAAGCCAAGGACGCTCAGATTTCATTTACCAGCTCTACAAAATCTGACAAGAATCATCCACGTAAAAATACTTAACATTTCCTTTCAGTATGAAGGCTCTTATAAAAAAGAAGTTTCACTGTTAATTACTCTTGGAATTTTCAAATGGTTGGATTGGGGCCCCATTTTCAAAATATCTTTTAATTTGTTAATCCAAAAATTACTCATTATAAATCTCATAGATTGTTAGTGACAAATAATAATTTTTTTATTGGATGTTTCATTGTCCTCTTTGATTTATTAGATATCATCACTATTGTATGATATTGAAAGCAATGGATATTATAAGCAGTAATGGATATTATCAACTCCAAATAATATTACAATGCATCCGTTACAGTGTGGAATTTCTCTAATACAGTGAGAGTGGCAATATTAATGGCTATTATAAACAGAAAGTTATTTTGTACGTAAATATCGAAATGTTTCATTGCAACGAAGAGTTGATTGATAGATATATCATAAACATAGCCATACGCTTCTAAATAAGCAAAAGCTAATTTTTAGAAAATTATCAAATCCAGAAATATCAACTGTACGTTAATAGGGACGATAATCGGTTTTTGTGTTTGTTACGTTCAAAAAGTTTGCCTTTAACAAAAACTGTAAAGGTTAATAGCGGCAACAATCCAGATGCCCTGTATAATGGAAAGAGAAACTCCAGATGATGACTGGGTTGTTTTTGGTTTGGTTTTAACTGTTGTTGCTGGCGCTTTTGTTGCTGGCATACTTGTTGCTGGGACACGTGACTTGTAAAATCTGTTGTGAATACCTATTAAGCCAGTATTGGGATTCTTCACCATTGCAATAAGCTTCATGTCCGTTGCATTGAGAACAGCTAGGAAGCTTGAAGATGGTACTGTATCAGAAACAGGACCGGAGCATAAAATTACGCCTTCATCTTCACCAACCGCTTCGTCCGGTTGCAAAAATACAGGCTCTTGCGGATAAAATCCAACTGTTGGAACCCAGTAAGTTACTTTTTTTGTCTTCACGTTTAGCTTAGCAATACGAGGTTCTTGAGTTCCAGGGTTGCTGACAAAGTAAGCATATGTGTAGTCTTTGTTATGAAATCTATCATAATTGATCTGTGTGAATTCGGCTTTTCCATAAGGCTCAGTTTGAGTGAGAGAGCCACTCAAAGAAGGATCATAAGACCATGTATTCTTGTTGATTGCAATACGAAAAAATGATGCACTCCAGTTGAAGCCATTCATAATCTCATATAGCGAAGATATTTTTACATAGAGATCAGTGTTATTATAGGCCAATGTATCTAAGTAGATGAAGTTGCTATCTTCAAAGGCATTCAGGTTGTGAGTGAAGAATCTCGCGAAGGGAAGATATACTCTGTGTACATTTGACATGTTATTTCGATCAAAAAAGAGAAGGCTTGAGTTAAAGTTTGGATAGAATTTGAAAGAGCGTGGAAAATATCCAATTATTTTTCCTTTATTGGCATAGTGTTGACAATAATCGAAGAGATAGGAAGACATTGGGACTATAATGTAGTTGTTTGTTGTTTCTAGGTAGTGGTAATACCCTGGCATAATTTTGATGTCGTCCAGACTCAGTCCTGAACTGCATTTAGTGAGGTTGTACTTTCCAAGGACATGGCGGCCAGTTACAGTGCGGTTAGGCCCTTTCATTTTGTAAACAATGATGGCAGCTTCCAGGTCATCAAGCTTTGTTGGAGAGGCTCTTTCAATGTCGACTGTTGAATGCCAGATAGTTCCATCTTTTTCTCGTTGTTCATGCGCAGGGCTTAAGATAAAGTTGTTTGTAGAAAAGCTGGGAAATCCTTTATTTTGAAACTTTCCTAGATAGTTACCAAGCACATCGAGCTCTGGCGTGACTTTCAGTTCTGCTGCAGTGTATATCGACTCGGTTACTGCAAGAACTGGATCTTCCGGTCTGGACTGCCAGAAATTAACATTTGGTGCGGTAAATAATGTCTCGTTGTATTTTATCTTCATGTTTTTCTCGTATGCAGAAGAATTAATTGGAGAATAGACAGTGTTCCAGCTAATTTTAGCCTTTGCTATACTGTAGTTGTATTTTTTCCAAATGCGGGATGCCTTTGTATCATAGATTTTATTGGAATATCTTATCTTGCCTTTTTTGATCTCATAGCGTCCAACCATTGAGATACAATCGAATAAATGAGGTATCCAATCATCTTTCGGTCCTAAGAATAGAAAATACTTATTGAAAACCATTTGTCGATTATGACATCAAATATTCTGTACAACAAGATCGATCAAACAGTAGAACCTATATTTACGTGAAATCAAATGCTTCTCTTTCATTATTTTCAGGGACGTTGCGACCGGAAGGAGGGGAGGGCTTGTGTCATAATTGTATCTCAATGGGAAATTTCAGGTAAAATCTTCTCTGTGGAAGAAACGCTTTTAGACCAGGCGTATATAAACAATTTTGACAAACCTTTTTTATGTTTGATGATTTCTAAATTTTTTTCCATCAACCATTTCTAAAACATCTCCTTTGTTATCATGTTGATTTGAAATTGTAGTGTCTGTTGGCCCAAAAGTTTGGTAATGTTTTACGAAAATTGGATTTAATCAAATATCTCGAAAACATCTCTTTTCTTCTCACATTGAATAAAAAGTGTTTGTTGGTCAGCTTTTGTGCGATATTTAGAGACGTTTGGTAATGTTCACAACAATTTGATTCCATCAAATATTTAATAAAGTCTATTTTGTTGTCATGTTTGATCAACAACTATACTTGCTTGCGCGCTAGACAATATAATGAGACAATATTACTTGAAATTTAAGAAAAATTATACTAGGAAAAAATAGCGAATTTGTTAAAAGTGTTAGTTTTTTCACCGTATTAAACACGTCATTGCAACGCTTTAGCAGTGAGCTAAAAGAAAGTAAGAAAAAAACACTTGATGCTGAGAGCTTTCAGCAGAGTTCGAGTGTCTAAAATGTTAATAGAAATTTGATTTGATTTTGGCAGCTCTAAAGAAAAGGACTGCATATCTTCCTAATTCACAGTCTCCCTAACACGTGATTGCTCCCTTTTCTGATTGGCCAATTCTGATTAAGGCCCCGTTCACACTGCTTCGTATTCATATGAAAACGGATAAAAAAGTATCCGTTTGTGCCTTGCGTTCACACTGCTCCACCTTCAAAACGAAGACTTTTGAAAACGCACTTTGAAAACGGAGACTTTTGAAAACGCAAAAGCGCAGTGTGAACACCGAAAACGGATACTTTTGAAAATGCTAACAACAACAACAATACTGCAAGATGCTAAGACCGCGCCAATTTGAACAACTTATCTTAAAATGGCTGATTCACTCGAAGTTAGTATACTACTCGGAGAAAAATTAGTGGCAGTGAGCTGTTTGAAAAGTTTATTAGCAGTGGCAAGTGCTGTAAACCAGTTCGTGGAGTTTTCCTTTTTATTCATAGCGGAGCAATGTGAACGCTTCATCGTTTTCATAACGTTTTCAAATGTATCCGGATCAATGTGAACAGGTAAAACGGATCGATGTGAAAACGGATAAAAATCAATACGGAGCATTGTGAACATAGCCTAAGAGCCAAGTTCAATTTTTCTTTGCTTGGAAATCTCGATCATTTTCTTGACGTTTTATTGACGTTATGTAAGGCTTAGGTATGTTGTTATAGGTTTGTTTTCCCAAAGCCCTTTTTAAATTCTCTACTACCAAAAACTTGGAAAATGATAATATGTTATTCTTCCAGCAAATATGACAAAGCCGGTAGTTTATTATCCTTGGTCAAGGCGATGTGAAGCACTTGGTCAAGGAATTCAATAGTGTATGTAAGCCAAGTCTGTGTGTAGCGAATTCAAATGCCTATGCAATTCAAATGGCTAGATTTTATCGAGCATGAAAATATCGACAAAGCAGACTTCTAAATGGAACCAAGGAAACGGTGAGCAAATTAGAGTTTGAGAAGACTAAAACATTTTGGGGTGGCTAGACATGCTAAAAAGTAAGGGTAGGGGGATTTTATATGTTTTAAAGTGCATTTTTTGAAATTGTTGGGATTGGGGCTAGAGCATTGTACCTGAACAGAACCGAATGCGCAAACGAACACAATTACGTGATTAGGGGACTCAGTTTAACAAACAAACAGCTGAGCAAATATTTCTATTTCTTAGAAAATCAATTTCCATTTGTGGTATGAATAATTCATAATTGAAACTTCTCCTATCAAACTATCAAGTCTTTAGCAAAAAAAACTAACTGGACTAGCCTTTGCACATTAAACATCAACTTAATCTGAAATTAAATAGACGAGTATTGACATTTTGGTACAAAAATGTTGATATTCAGGTGATTTTGATAAGGTCAACGCTCTTAAATGCAGCAGAATGGTACATCACTTTCTAAGTTTTGCAATAAAGTGTTTTGTGACGTCAGCTAAGCATTTCTATAGTATGAATATTTTCCGTGCTAATTGCTTGTCTTCTTGAGCATGAAATTTAAGGCCACGCAATAAGTCAAATAAAGTGCATATGAAACACAAATATTACCATCTATATCTCCATATGAAGCACAGGATTGGCGCACGAAGTCCCCTTCAATCCAACTGGGGATCTCTCCAGTGATATCGGAAAGAGGCTGATTCTGAACCTCTTTTGTTGTTTGGTAGAAAATGTTGCGATAGTTTGGATCGTATCCAAAAACGCTGACCAAAAGCGAAAATGCAATCAATGTATTGACAATATCCATCGTCTTTGGTCCAGACTATCTTTGATTATTGATTCAGGTTTTCACAAGGAGCAGCGAGAATTTCTTTCAGAAACAAGTTACGGTGCTGTGAAAAAAGTAAACCGATTTTGTTATTGATTGTTTGATAAAATTTGATTTGTTAAAGGCTATTTTAGAATGGGAAACATGCTTACGGCATTGTACAAAAAAAACTGAGTAATCAGTAATCAATTTACTGTGGACCAAGTTGTCTTGAAGTACTAAAGCCTTTTTGCACTTCACAAACAAACTAGGGACGATCCGAAGTTTGTTTACACCTAATTAATATTTGTAATGTTAACGCAACCACTAGCCAGGGCTCGCCCCGAATTCGACCCAAAAAACACCTACCCTGCTTTGGAGGTAGGTTCGTGCCGAGTTCCCCACTTACATCGTGGTCCAGGTCAGCTGCTCCGAAACACGTTCCTGGGAAAGCATGACTCCAGGCCATCCGGAACTGGGGGGCCGAGAGCTGGGGGATGGAGCCCTTAAAAATTGTCAGACTGTAGCATATTTCCTTAATAACAGTTGTGTAATAGGGGTTTTGCCAAATGAATCCACCCTATTGCTACCGTCGATATAAACTAGTCCTTCGATGAGAGTTGAGACAAAGAAACAAATAAATAATGTTTTAAACGTCCATCTTCCGATCATGCGATCTTTCCGCGAAAGGTTATAAGCTTCACAATGTTTCTATACAGTTGTCCCATAACGTCGACAGTTCTCCTAATAACAGACACAGTCTTTCACAAGCACTGTCCATTCAACCTATACTATAATAATGTACAAGCAATAAATCGTCACGCGCGATTCCATAAATCCAAATTCGTATTTTATAAATTCATACTTCATGTCGACAAGATCTTTTACAAGCATCTCGCCACACTAATTAATCGCTGAGAACCTAAAGTTTTTCCTAAATATACAAAATATCAAACCTTAACCCTATTGCTCTTAACCATGAATCTAATTAACTCTGAAAAATAACACGGTCAAAATATAACCTAAACAAGAACTAAGTTAAAACCTACAAAGCTATATTTTTACAAAATAATAGTGATTACAAAAGATACTACTCCCAAGATTAATTAGATAAACTGAATAAAGATGCAAAAATTCCAAATGAAATAATTGCATGCGACAGCATGCCTCCTAATCTTGACAAAGATTGAGATTTTACTGCAACGTCAGCAAATTTTTCCTATGGCAACAGGGAACAGGATCCCTATGGCAACCGTGATTTTAGTGATCATCGCATTTTGATTTATAATTTTTTCCTGTGTCATGCACTTCACTGCGAAATGTAAACTCTATTGGTTGAATGTGAGTGACTCATACACCTGAGCGACTCCTGAAGTATGACATATTAAAGACATTAATCGTACATCACTGATTAGGGAGGCAGTGAAGCCTATCAATTTCCGCATTGCACGGCAAGAAGTGAATCAGTGCATGGCGTTCTATTGCATCTCGCTATTAAGCTGGTCATTTCGTGCGTTTTGTGTGTGTAAGGATTGACAGACTGACAAGAGAAGGTGATCACTTGATACACCTCGTCAATAATATCTGCTTCAAATATTTGACTGTTTGTTTGCGAAGGTCCACCAAAAAGAGATTAAAAAACAAGTCATAAATAAGAACAAACCAAGTATTTGCCATCAGATCAATAAACTCATTTTGTTTAAAAATGTTTAGGGACTGCAAAAAAAACTGTAGATCCTCCAAAAACCAACACTCTATACCATCACTCTTAATGCAAAAAATTATGCGTTACCTTCCCATTTTACTTGAAATTCAATTACTCACGTTCCTAGGTGTTTCATATTTTACAGTTTAATCACTTAAACTTCGCACGTTTCATAAAATTGTTTGCACAGCACCTCTCCGTTTTTGCCGTACAAATGTAATTTCTCCCGGCCTCACTTCCTGTTGTCAAAGCTGCCTCGAGTTGACTGACGCGATTGTGATGGTCTGGCCCAGGTAAAATTGTGAATAGATGCAGAAATTTTAGTTTATGAAGTAGCAACTATCTCTTGAGATGAATAATAGAAAATAGCTAGGCCCATTTGTCATGGTTTTATTGCCATTTCTTTATTTGATATCTAGGTATTCGCTGTACACTTTGGAAAACTTCCTGAACCTAGTCTTCTGCTTGTGCACGTGGCGAATAAATTTATTCATATGGCGAGCCTATCCTTCTGTATAAACAGTGGCGTAGCTAGCCAAGCAGTTGTCATGCCCTCCCTTCAAATTTGAAAAAAATGGGTGTGGCCAAATTTTACCACGCCCAATTTTTTAGTTGATGAGTTCCTTTTGAAAATTTCAATTTTAAGTTCCTTGTGACTTATAAAAAAAATTTTGATAAACTTTTGGAATGAGCTTTTCTTATTTCATAGCAATCATCTTGTTACACCATGAAATGACCTTTATCTTATTGCTGTGACCCTGTTTTGGTTTGTTGGTAATTTATACAGACAGAGTTCTGACAATTTCCAAACAGAACTGTACAAAAGACATTAAAAAACATTAGTTTAGTATAGTAGATAAACTTACTAGGTATTTTGACGTGATTGCTCAATAGGCATATTTTCGATGCATGAATTTGTGAAACAAATTATTATTATGCGTGAATGCGTGAATAGACAGACATTCACGCGTGACCTGTGAATTAGCATTACTCATGGCGTTATTGCGTGAAAATGAGTGCTGCAAGCTAATTTCAAAATGGAGTGCTATAGTTTTTACAAGCAAAAAGATTTTGGTTTTCGGTACCAGACCAGATAAATGTCTCTATTATTCGGAGATTTCAATGCCAATTGCTCTGCCTAAAAGAATATTATCTTGTTAGATAGTTATTAAAAGTAAAAGAGATTCAATGGGGCGTGATCGTGAAAGTTATATTCCAGCACTGCGAAAGCGCGATTTGCAATTAATTAACGCGTTATTCAGGATGGATACCTGGTACCCCCGAAATTTTGCCCCAGGTTAAACTAGCTTGAGTTCATCTCGAGTTGAATTCTGCAGTGTAAACAGGGTTAAGAGCAAAGAAGAATAATCTTTTGATTGGCTGAAGTGCTACCATTTTGAATTTATGCCAATTAGCCTCGTGCTATAGAAATCAATGGGGAAGTTGCGGCCGAGAGGTGCAGGGCTAAAGGGGTTGTGACATAAGGAACATCCCGCGTGGCAACACGCCAGTTTGCGAAAGTTATTTGGGTGAAACAACCTGCGTTCAATAGGAAAACCATAATGGAATAAAACAGCTTTTTGTATCCGTGCTCATTGTGCGAATCTTTTGCATTTTTAGACATTTTTTGAAAGGAAAGGAATGATAAAGATTCTTTCTTCAATTATATCACCATTTTTCTTTGGATAAGGAATGGCGATACGAAAAGCAAAGGCCACTTTTACGGCTAGAATAGCGCAACTCGCAGGCAGGGAGCTGTTTATAGAAATTGGCCGAAATGACACTAAAAAACCTACCTTACCGATGACTATTATAAGCGAAAAACATTATTAAAGTTTGCTGGACAAATTTTAAGCAATCATTTTGTTGTAGAATGTCTAATTCTATCTGAATTTGCCAAGACAAACGGAATCGAACGGAATGACTCTTCTATCTTCGCCATTATTGAATGAAGCTTCATTTTCTTAACCTAGACCAAATTAACATACACTTTTCGTTTCGATAGTCGGTACAAACGCTGAAATATAGCAATTGCAGGGCCACCGATGAAGGGGGGCCGGAGGGGGTCCATGGCCCCCTCACATTTTTTAAAAACAATAAAGCTTTTCTTAAAAACCTTTGTTGTGATTGTTATATTTTATCTTGGCCCCTCCACTTTCCAACTTGCGTCGGAGCCCATGAATTGTCCATTCCATATTCGGTAAATACGCTCAGAAAATACAATTTATCGAGTTTATCGATGCACCGGAGCACCACCCGCCATTATCCCGATGTTCAAGTCAGGCTAAAAACGCGCAATGTCCCGTGTATTTGGTTTGTTTAAAAAACTCATGACACAGTCTTACATGCAAGCAATCTAAATGTTGGTAGGACAAGGAAAACTACACTCTGCTAAGTACCACCCACTATTCTAGTTCGCATCCTCATTTGTAGCAGTGTCGCTGTCTATAAAGCAAAGCATTTCGAAAGAATAAGAATGCAGTATCTTGTTACTTTTGAGTCTAGCATTGAACAAAAGTTATATTTTTTGGAAGTAAATTATAAAATGATATTCTTGGATCCTAAACAAACTTAAGCTTCAAATCTCATATTACCGGATTAATCCTTCTTATTTAGCAGAGGAAGAAGATAAATTTCCAAATGAGTGAAGCAACCCCCGTCTTGAAGTAAAAGCGCATTGAACTGAATAATCATTATTCAAATCATATCATATCACTGTATCACCCTTATCCTATCTCCTTTCATATCACTCAAAAGTACTGAAACCAGGGCTCTGAGGATGATACTCGGTGGCGTGGCCATAATAAATAAATTGATAGTCCCTTTTACATTCGTTCTTGTTTATTATGTCATTTGTATTCCATTAATTTTGTTCGTTGACGTTTTAAAAACAGGGCAAAACTACCAAAGTCCTTGCAACTGGAATTTATTGATATGGAAAAAACTTACAAGCATACAAGAATTTGCAAAGATGTACGAGTTATTTACTTGGGTTCCTCATAACTCTGAAACATATTCAAAACACAGTTCATGGTCCATAATGTTTAAACCACTTATACCATTTGTTTCATCTTGTCTCCTCTCTATCTTATTTTATTGACTTAAACTGGGTGCAATACTTGTGCTATTGAGCGAGTCTTCTTTTCTTTGCTCTTCCATTTATTTACTGGCTCTTTCATTTACTTTCTTCCATTGCGTGGACCCACCTCGCACACCACATTTTGGGGATGCGAATAATTTAAAAAAAAGTCGCGATTTGCTTTTCATTATACTGAAACCTTGTGCAAAGCAAAGAAAAAAAAACCTGCTTTTCAACTCAGTTATCGGTCGCTTTTAGATGTCTGCACTTTGCAAAAATTAATGTAAATTGAATGCTTTCAAAGCATATATTTGAGCTACAAAACAGATAAAATGTAATGTGATGTAAATTGTACAAAAAGAGTTTAGCAATAGATGTTAAAATGAAAGAAAAATTACTGAAAAAATCATAATATAATGCACAGAATCATGGCTTTTTTCTCATATGGAAGACACTGCTTTTATACAATTGAAATTTTCTCGGTCTAATAATTGAAATACCTGGTCAAAGAGTGTGTAGCTATGTGTTTCCTCCTCTGTACACATCTGCCTCTGTCTTTGATGTTAATTACATCAAGATATATTTATACTGGGTTTTTTGGTAATTGACATTTCCCATTTTGAACAAAGATTATACTTGGAGTAATGGTGCTTCGCAGAGGAACAGGTTTAGAGGAAGTGAAGTGATGCTTTCTTTTTGTAACAATGGCACCCATCGCACTTTTGTTTTCAGGCGTCCTACAGCGTTCGTCGCGCGATTGACGATCGTCTAGTGGAGATTCCCCTTAAACAAAATAATATGGAGTTGCTTTCCTCGAAAAATTCCTCGTCTAGCAGGGAAGTGATGCACTGAAGGTATAGGTTTCTAAATCTGAAAGGACTGATGTCGTTTTAATTGAGTGACGCACGCAGGCGACGTGCACTGATGCTTGGCTTTCCTTTTCGAACTCGAAGCTGTCGTCGACCGTTGTGTCGTGTGCTACAGCTACAGTAGTCAGTCGTACAGATGACTATTCTGTTTGAACCTTCCTGTTTCCACTGGAGAACAGTTTCAAATTATTTTTCTTTATGGGATCATGAAAACCTGTCTCTTTTTTTAGAAGTCTTTCATTTCGAAAATTGTCATGTTCTTCTTCCCCAACTTTTCTTATTGACATAACATCAAGTGCTTCTTCAGTTGCTAGTGGAATACCAGAGCTTAGGTTAATTAACTTGGTTTGATCAAGTTCAAAAGCAAAAGGATTAATAAACTCTTCCTCAGTGGTGGTGCCAGGGGAGGGCTAGGGGGGGGGCTATAGCCCCTCCGTCGGAAGCATCTAGCCCCCCTATCGGAGGAAATTTTGGGTTATTGTCGGAGCAAATTTGACAAAATAACGTACAAAAATTGCATATTTAAGTCATTTTAGCCCCCTTAGTCACGCGATTCAACGTCCATTTCAATATACCTGTGCTATCAGACGCAAAATGAGTGATTCCTCCTGTCTTTTTAGCATCTCGGTTCAGGGTTTGTTCACCACGTTGATCAATTGCAACTCTCAAGGGAAAATGTTCTTGTGCTTGAACAGACATACCTTTCTCGCGTAGCAGACCTTTCAAGCCAGGATACAGCTTTTCCATTTGAAAAAAGTACTTCAACATAAAACGAACCATAGCGAGCGTAATTTACTTTCTGTAATGAGAAGTACAGCGACAAAAAAACTTCCAGGAAAGCGTCAGTAGGTCGATTGTTTTCGTGAACAGCAATGTGCATCAAGTGTTGTTTTTCCATCAAATCCAAATACAGACTAAACCAAAATTGTGCCGTAAGGCCGAACTCGCCATCACGAACTAACTGCCGAAATTATTGGTATTTTGTGAAGAAGTTGGCCTCGCTTGATAAATGACCAGGTTGCACTCTTCCGAAAATCGCTCAAACAGTAGCCGTTCTAGGGCTTCTGAGAAAGTAGCATGGACAGTCCATGCACGGTTATAATGTGTCCCACCCAGAACACCGTTCAGGCTTCCTGGAGAACAAACGCTTGCCTGAAACACTACATCTTCGAAACCAGAACATTTAATAACTTTTCTAACGACTCCAAAGTTTTCTTTGATGAAGTGGAAGTCACCCAAGTGAACAACATTCTCAAATATTCGTGAATAGTTCCAGATTAGCTTGTAAACGTTCATTGCGGCGCCAACGTCCAGAGTCACGTTAACAAAAGGCATGTTTGCCTCTTTAGCCAGCTTTTGAAGATAAGACAGATATCTGAATATTGTTGCAAAATCTGTAACTTTTGCATTTATTGGAGGCAAATATGTGATATATGTGGCAAATATGTGAAAGCGGAAAGAGTTGTTTTCTTGCTGCTGTGCACCATCCAGAATAGGTTGAAATTGTCTGATCCGCTGCAATTAGTCCTTGAATTAGTATTCAAAAGACATACCTAGCAACATCTCACGTTATCGAAGATTCTATGACTGCGTTACCGTCCGGAAATTTCTCTGGTTCCTTCTTTGGATGAACTAAAACACCTTCAGATTCATCTTCTTTTGGGACTATTTTCCGTTTCTTTGACCGTGGAAACTCGATCATAGTTTTGGCAGAAATCGCAATAGGTGAAACTTCTTGTAAAACATATGAGTTGAATTGATAGATCAATGACCTGTTTGTGTTTCGATATTAATCTCGAAATTATCAACCCAGAATTATGTCAGCACTGTTTCATTTTCATCGCATGGCATGAGAGGCAAAGTCTTAGATTTCGTAGCTAGAAGTTGCGACTTTTCGGCCTGAGAGAAAATTTTAATTGGCTTCCTTTGACCAGAAAGATTACGGAGGCCAAGGCCAAGCAAGAAATGCTTGGTTGTAATACATTTTCCTCTTGTGACACCAAATATCAGGTCTGGGGATTAGGAGTTGGTTAACTTGTTTCCGATTTTTTCATGTTAACGTATAATCTTCAAAGGACCAAATATTTGATAAAATCAATATGGGGTAAAGTAAGTACTTTAATAGCTACCGTTTTCTGAATATCTCAAAGAAGATCATTTAAGCATTGCCCGATACCATCTCAAATTTCATATGAAGAACATATGTCGCAAATTCCCAGTATACTTCGGCATTTTATAATTGGAAGTTCCAAACAAACAGAGACATTAAAGTAATAACCACTTTCAAATCATAATTATACACGTATATAAATATTTTCAATCAACAATTGTATGAAATGCTTTTTCAAATTAAATTTACGAAAATAAATTTTCAGAGGTATTAAACCTACGCATGTTCCAAGTAAACGACAGTCCTGAACTGTCAAGAAAATTCTTAATACTAGGGATCCGTTTCAAGTTTTCATCTTTGAAGAAAATACTGCACAGCATATTTGTTCACGTTCACAATTAATTCGTATGTGATTATTTCGTAAAGTGATCTAGAAAATTTCATTGTTTACTCTCTTGCATGTCTACCTCCTATGTAAAAATTTGTTTGAATGGAGCATCACATGGTTTTAATTGTAAACCTACCGACATGTTCATCTCTCAAATACGTGAGACTATATATTTCATGGCCTCAATTGTCTTTAATCTGACGCATTTCATTAGATAATATTCTATTATAGGGATCTTTTTATTAGCAACAGCTTATAAATAACGATAGGCCACATTTTTAGAAAGTTGAAAAACAAGCCTACATTAAGTAAAAATATTTCCGACGCGACAAACTTTCAAACATATCTTTGTCCGAAAATTTATTTGCACAAAATATAGTTTGTTAAGTTTGTTACTCCAAAAGCAAACCACGCATGCACAATAACAATAGCATTTGGAAAATTTTGTAAAACAGTCGTTGTCCCAAGCTAAAAGTAACACGAGTTCAAATAGACAACATCACAGTTCTCTTCGCTTATCAAAATATCAAACTGACTTTCTTTTTCTCATTTTTTCGTATCGTTGGACCCAGCAGTATCAATGCCTTCAAGAAATGACTGATCATAACTTCATCAAAAAGACCCGTTTAAAATATTTAAACGTATAAGAAATATAAGCACATATACCTTTTGGGGAAAATTGGAAACATTTTAGTTGTCATGTATTGCTACTATACCCCCGGTTTCAGTCTTAAATAACGGTAGATTAGAGAATATCTTATTCCATCACAAGGTTCTGTTTCATTAAGACGCTTGATATCAACACAAAGCTATTGCTGAAACAAGCTGAAAGGGAAGTAGATTTTTTTCATTACATCATCAAACAAAAACGATAAACTCATCTGAGTCAATACTTTTTTTAAACCCTGATCAAATGAATCGAGCTTTCGTTCGAGCAGCATCCGACATGTTTATGTAGCGCTTTCTGGAATTCGTTGGCTTGATCCTCGCTGAATGATGTTTGATCAAGATAAAAAATGTTCAGAATAGTGTAATATGTTATAAAAGACAGGGAAATAACCGTAACTAACTAACCCGAGGTGTTTTCAAGGTTCTCTAAACTGCTTCATAAAGAGTAAGCTCAATGTGTCTTCAGCTTTCAATTGAAAGAAATGGTTTCTTTTTGAAAATGTTAATCTGGAAAAACTAAACCTTTTCATATCACACAGTTTTGTTTTTATTATATTTGGAGTGAATATGAAGATCGGTTTTTGGTAAAAAATGATAACTTTTTGCCAACTTCTTGAAAAGAAGGCTTGACCACATATTGTAGCAAAATAGGGTGAGCTCAATGTGTTATCAGCTTTCGATTGAAAGAAATGGTTTTTTTCTAAAAATGTTAATCTGGAAATACTAAACGTTTTCAAATCACTCAGTTTTGTTTTTATTATATTTGGTGTTAATATGAATATCGGTTTTTGGCAAAAAATGACACTTTTTCAAAGAGTAGGATCTTGAAAAAAAAGCTTGGCCACATATTGTAGAAAAATAGGGTGAGCTCAATGTGTTATCAGCTTTCAATTGAAAGAAAAGGTTTTTTTTCTAAAAATTCTTTTCCAGAAATGCGAAAAGTCTTCATATCACTCAGTTTTGGTTGTATCATATTTGAAATGAAATGTTTTGGATTGACTAAACGTTTTCATATCACTCAGTTTTGTTTTTATTATATTTGGTGTTAATATGAAGATCGGTTTTTGGCAATAAATGACACTTTTTCAAAGAGTTGGATCTTGAAAAAAATGCTTGGCCACATATTATAGTGAAATAGGGTGAGCTCAATGTGTCTTCAGCTTTCAATTGATATCAATTGTTTCTTTATAAAAATGTTAATCTGGAACTTATAAACGTTTTCATATCACTCAGTTTTGTTTTTATTATATTTGGTGTTAATATGAAGATCGGTTTTTGGCAAAAAATGACACTTTTTCAAAGAGTTGGATCTTGAAAAAAAGGCTTGGCCACCTATTGTAGGAAAATAGGGCAAGCTCAATGTGTATTCAGCTTTCAATTAAAGGAAATAGTTTTTTTTCTAAAAATTCTTTTCCAGCAATGCGAAAAGTCTTCATATCACTCAGTTTTGTTTGTATTATATTTGAAATGAAATGGTTTGGAAAGATTAAACGTTTTCATATCACTCAGTTTTGTTTTTATTGTATTTGGAGTGAATATGAAGATCGGTTTCTGGCAAAAAATGATATCTTTTGAAAGAGTTGGATCTTGAAAAAAAGGCTTTGACACATATTGTAGGAAAATAGGTTGACCTCAATGTGTCTTCAGCTTTCAATTGAAAGAAATGGTTTCTTTTTGAAAATGTTAATCTGGAAAAACTAAACCTTTTCATATCACACAGTTTTGTTTTTATTATATTTGGAGTGAATATGAAGATCGGTTTTTGGTAAAAAATGATAACTTTTTGCCAACTTCTTGAAAAGAAGGCTTGACCACATATTGTAGCAAAATAGGGTGAGCTCAATGTGTTATCAGCTTTCGATTGAAAGAAATGGTTTTTTTCTAAAAATGTTAATCTGGAAATACTAAACCTTTTCATATCACACAGTTTTGTTTTTATTATATTTGGAGTGAATATGAAGATCGGTTTTTGGTAAAAAATGATAACTTTTTGCCAACTTCTTGAAAAGAAGGCTTGACCACATATTGTAGCAAAATAGGGTGAGCTCAATGTGTTATCAGCTTTCGATTGAAAGAAATGGTTTTTTTCTAAAAATGTTAATCTGGAAATACTAAACGTTTTTATATCACTCAGTTTTGTTTTTATTATATTTGGTGTTAATATGAAGATCGGTTTTTGGCAATAAATGACACTTTTTCAAAGAGTTGGATCTTGAAAAAAAAGGCTTGGTCACATATTGTAGCAAAATAGGGTGAGCTCAATGTGTTATCAGCTTTCAATTGAAAGAAATGGTTTCTTTATAAAAATTCTATTCCAGAAATGCGAAAAGTCTTCATGTAACTCTGTTTTGGTTGTATTGTATTTGAAATGAAATGGTTTGGAAAGACTAAACGTTTTCATATCACTCAGTTTTGTTTTTATTGTATTTGGAATGAATATGAAAATCTCTTTTTGGCAAAAAATGATAACTTTTGAAAGAGTTGGATCTTGAAAAAAAGGCTTGGTCACATATTGTAGCAAAATAGGGTGAGCTCAATGTGTTATCAGCTTTCAATTGAAAGAAATGGTTTCTTTCTAAATATTCTATTCCAGAAATGCGAAAAGTCTTCATATAACTCTGTTTTGGTTGTATTATATTTGAAATGAAATGGTTTGGAAAGACTAAACGTTTTCATATCACACAGTTTTGTTTTTATTATATTTGGAGTGAATATGAAGATCGGTTTTTTGCAAAAAATGAAAAGTTTTGAAAGAGTTGGATCTTGAAAAAAAGGCCTGGCCACATATTGTAGGAAAATAGGTTGAGCTCAATGTGTATTCAGCTTTCAATTGAAAGAAATGGATTCTTTCTAAAAATTCTATTCCAGAAATGCGAAAAGTCTTCATATCATTCTGTTTTGGTTGTATTATATTTGAAATGAAATGGTTTGGAAAGACTAGACGTTTTCATATCACTCAGTTTTGTTTTTATTGTATTTGGAATGAATATGAAAATCTCTTTTTGGCAAAAAATGATAACTTTTGAAAGAGTTGGATCTTGAAAAAAAGGCTTGGTCACATATTGTAGGAAAATAGGTTGAGGTCAATGTGTATTCAGCTTTCAATTGAAAGAAATGGTTTTTTCTAAAAATTATTTTCCAGAAATGCGAAAAGTCTTCATATCACTCTGTTTTGGTTTTATTATATTTGAAATGAAATGGTTTGGAAAGACTAAACGTTTTCATATCACTCAGTTTTGTTTTTATTATATTTTGAGTGAATATTAAGATCGGTTTTTGGCATAAAATGAAAACTTTTGAAAGAGTTGGATCTTGAAAAGAAGGCTCGGCCACATATTGTAGCAAAATAGGTTGAGCTCAATGTGTCTTCAGCTTTGAATTGAAAGAAATGGTTTCTTTCTAAAAATTCCATTCCAGAAATGCAAAAAGTCTTCATATCACTCAGTTTTGGTTGTATTATATTTGAAATGAAATGGTTTGGATTGACTAAACGTTTTCATATCACACAGTTTTGTTTTTATTATATTTGGAGTGAATATGAAGATCGGTTTTTGGCAAAAAATGAAAACTTTTGAAAGAGTTGGATCTTGAAAAAAGGCTTGGCCACATATTGTAGGAAAATACGTTGATCTCAATGTGTCTTCAGCTTTGAATTGAAAGAAATGGTTTCTTTCTAAAAATTCTATTCCAGAAATGCGAAAAGTCTTCATATCACTCTGTTTTGGTTATATTATAATTGAAATGAAATGTTTTGGAAAGACTAAACGTTTTCATATCACTCAGTTTTGTTTTTATTATATTTTGAGAGAATATGAAAATCGGTTTCTGGCAAAAAATGATAACTTTTGAAAGAGTTGGATCTTGAAAAAAAGGCTTGGCCACATATTGTAGAAAAATAGGGCAAGCTCAATGTGTATTCAGCTTTCAATTGAAAGAAATGGTTTCTTTCTAAAAATTCTATTCCAGAAATGCGAAAAGTCTTCATATCACTCTGTTTTGGTTATATTATAATTGAAATGAAATGTTTTGGAAAGACTAAACGTTTTCATATCACTCAGTTTTGTTTTTATTATATTTTGAGTGAATATGAAGATCGGTTTTTTGCAAAAAATGAAAACTTTTGAAAGAGTTGGATCTTGAGAAAAGGCTTGGCCACATATTGTAGGAAAATAGGTTGAGCTCAATGTGTCTTCAGCTTTGAATTGAAAGAAATGGTTTCTTTCTAAAAATTCTATTCCAGAAATGAGAAAAGTTTTCATATCACTCTTTTTTTGTTGTATTATATTTGAAATGAAATCGTTTGGAAAGACTAAACGTTTTCATATCACTCAGTTTTGTTTTTATTGTATTTGGAATGAATATGAAAATCTCTTTTTGGCAAAAAATGATAACTTTTGAAAGAGTTGGATCTTGAAAAAAAGGCTTGGTCACATATTGTAGCAAAATAGGGTGAGCTCAATGTGTTATCAGCTTTCAATTGAAAGAAATGGTTTCTTTCTAAAAATTCTATTCCAGAAATGCGAAAAGTCTTCATATCACTCAGTTTTGGTTGTATTATATTTGAAATGAAATGGTTTGGATTGACTAAACGTTTTCATATCACACAGTTTTGTTTTTATTATATTTGGAGTGAATATGAAGATCGGTTTTTGGCAATAAATGAAAACTTTTGAAAGAGTTGGATCTTGAAAAAAAGGCTTGGTCACATATTGTAGCAAAATAGGGTGAGCTCAATGTGTATTCAGCTTTCAATTGAAAGAAATGGTTTCTTTCTAAAAATTCCATTCCAGAAATGCAAAAAGTCTTCATATCACTCAGTTTTGGTTGTATTATATTTGAAATGAAATGGTTTGGATTGACTAAACGTTTTCATATCACACAGTTTTGTTTTTATTATATTTGGAGTGAATATGAAGATCGGTTTTTGGCAATAAATGAAAACTTTTGAAAGAGTTGGATCTTGAAAAGAAGGCTCGGCCACATATTGTAGCAAAATAGGGTGAGCTCAATGTGTCTTCAGCTTTGAATTGAAAGAAATGGTTTCTTTCTAAAAATTCTTTTCCAGAAATGCGAAAAGTCTTCATATCACTCAGTTTTGGTTGTATTATATTTGAAATGAAATGGTTTGGATTGACTAAACGTTTTCATATCACTCAGTTTTGTTTTTATTATATTTGGAGTGAATATGAAAATCGGTTTTTGGCATAAAATGAAAACTTTTGAAAGAGTTGGATCTTGAAAAGAAGGCTCGGCCACATATTGTAGCAAAATAGGTTGAGCTCAATGTGTCTTCAGCTTTCAATTGAAAGAAATGGTTTCTTTCTAAAAATTCTATTCCAGAAATGCGAAAAGTCTTCATATCACTCTGTTTTGGTTATATTATAATTGAAATGAAATGTTTTGGAAAGACTAAACGTTTTCATATCACTCAGTTTTGTTTTTATTATATTTTGAGAGAATATGAAAATCGGTTTCTGGCAAAAAATGATAACTTTTGAAAGAGTTGGATCTTGAAAAAAAGGCTTGGCCACATATTGTAGAAAAATAGGGCAAGCTCAATGTGTATTCAGCTTTCAATTGAAAGAAATGGTTTCTTTCTAAAAATTCTATTCCAGAAATGCGAAAAGTCTTCATATCACTCTGTTTTGGTTATATTATAATTGAAATGAAATGTTTTGGAAAGACTAAACGTTTTCATATCACTCAGTTTTGTTTTTATTATATTTTGAGTGAATATGAAGATCGGTTTTTTGCAAAAAATGAAAACTTTTGAAAGAGTTGGATCTTGAGAAAAGGCTTGGCCACATATTGTAGGAAAATAGGTTGAGCTCAATGTGTCTTCAGCTTTGAATTGAAAGAAATGGTTTCTTTCTAAAAATTCTATTCCAGAAATGAGAAAAGTTTTCATATCACTCTTTTTTTGTTGTATTATATTTGAAATGAAATCGTTTGGAAAGACTAAACGTTTTCATATCACTCAGTTTTGTTTTTATTGTATTTGGAATGAATATGAAAATCTCTTTTTGGCAAAAAATGATAACTTTTGAAAGAGTTGGATCTTGAAAAAAAGGCTTGGTCACATATTGTAGCAAAATAGGGTGAGCTCAATGTGTTATCAGCTTTCAATTGAAAGAAATGGTTTCTTTCTAAAAATTCTATTCCAGAAATGCGAAAAGTCTTCATATCACTCAGTTTTGGTTGTATTATATTTGAAATGAAATGGTTTGGATTGACTAAACGTTTTCATATCACACAGTTTTGTTTTTATTATATTTGGAGTGAATATGAAGATCGGTTTTTGGCAATAAATGAAAACTTTTGAAAGAGTTGGATCTTGAAAAAAAGGCTTGGTCACATATTGTAGCAAAATAGGGTGAGCTCAATGTGTATTCAGCTTTCAATTGAAAGAAATGGTTTCTTTCTAAAAATTCCATTCCAGAAATGCAAAAAGTCTTCATATCACTCAGTTTTGGTTGTATTATATTTGAAATGAAATGGTTTGGATTGACTAAACGTTTTCATATCACACAGTTTTGTTTTTATTATATTTGGAGTGAATATGAAGATCGGTTTTTGGCAATAAATGAAAACTTTTGAAAGAGTTGGATCTTGAAAAGAAGGCTCGGCCACATATTGTAGCAAAATAGGGTGAGCTCAATGTGTCTTCAGCTTTGAATTGAAAGAAATGGTTTCTTTCTAAAAATTCTTTTCCAGAAATGCGAAAAGTCTTCATATCACTCAGTTTTGGTTGTATTATATTTGAAATGAAATGGTTTGGATTGACTAAACGTTTTCATATCACTCAGTTTTGTTTTTATTATATTTGGAGTGAATATGAAAATCGGTTTTTGGCATAAAATGAAAACTTTTGAAAGAGTTGGATCTTGAAAAGAAGGCTCGGCCACATATTGTAGCAAAATAGGTTGAGCTCAATGTGTCTTCAGCTTTCAATTGAAAGAAATGGTTTCTTTCTAAAAATTCTATTCCAGAAATGCGAAAAGTCTTCATATCACTCTGTTTTGGTTATATTATAATTGAAATGAAATGTTTTGGAAAGACTAAACGTTTTCATATCACTCAGTTTTGTTTTTATTATATTTTGAGAGAATATGAAAATCGGTTTCTGGCAAAAAATGATAACTTTTGAAAGAGTTGGATCTTGAAAAAAAGGCTTGGCCACATATTGTAGAAAAATAGGGCAAGCTCAATGTGTATTCAGCTTTCAATTGAAAGAAATGGTTTCTTTCTAAAAATTCTATTCCAGAAATGCGAAAAGTCTTCATATCACTCTGTTTTGGTTATATTATAATTGAAATGAAATGTTTTGGAAAGACTAAACGTTTTCATATCACTCAGTTTTGTTTTTATTATATTTTGAGTGAATATGAAGATCGGTTTTTTGCAAAAAATGAAAATTTTTGAAAGAGTTGGATCTTGAGAAAAGGCTTGGCCACATATTGTAGGAAAATAGGTTGAGCTCAATGTGTCTTCAGCTTTGAATTGAAAGAAATGGTTTCTTTCTAAAAATTCTATTCCAGAAATGAGAAAAGTTTTCATATCACTCTTTTTTTGTTGTATTATATTTGAAATGAAATCGTTTGGAAAGACTAAACGTTTTCATATCACTCAGTTTTGTTTTTATTGTATTTGGAATGAATATGAAAATCTCTTTTTGGCAAAAAATGATAACTTTTGAAAGAGTTGGATCTTGAAAAAAAGGCTTGGTCACATATTGTAGCAAAATAGGGTGAGCTCAATGTGTTATCAGCTTTCAATTGAAAGAAATGGTTTCTTTCTAAAAATTCTATTCCAGAAATGCGAAAAGTCTTCATATAACTCTGTTTTGGTTGTATTATATTTGAAATGAAATGGTTTGGATTGACTAAACGTTTTCATATCACTCAGTTTTGTTTTTATTATATTTTGAGTGAATATGAAGATCGGTTTTGGAAAAAAATGATAACTTTTGAAAGAGTTGGATCTTGAAAAAGAGGCTTGGCCACATATCGTAGGAAAATAGGTTGAGCTCAATGTGTATTCAGCTTTCAATTGAAAGAAATGGTTTCTTTCTAAAAATTCCATTCCAGAAATGCAAAAAGTCTTCATATCACTCAGTTTTGGTTGTATTATATTTGAAATGAAATGGTTTGGATTGACTAAACGTTTTCATATCACACAGTTTTGTTTTTATTATATTTGGAGTGAATATGAAGATCGGTTTCTGGCAAAAAATGAAAACTTTTGAAAGAGTTGGATCTTGAAAAGAAGGCTCGGCCACATATTGTAGCAAAATAGGGTGAGCTCAATGTGTCTTCAGCTTTGAATTGAAAGAAATGGTTTCTTTCTAAAAATTCTTTTCCAGAAATGCGAAAAGTCTTCATATCACTCAGTTTTGGTTGTATTATATTTGAAATGAAATGGTTTGGATTGACTAAACGTTTTCATATCACTCAGTTTTGTTTTTATTATATTTGGAGTGAATATGAAAATCGGTTTTTGGCATAAAATGAAAACTTTTGAAAGAGTTGGATCTTGAAAAGAAGGCTCGGCCACATATTGTAGCAAAATAGGTTGAGCTCAATGTGTCTTCAGCTTTCAATTGAAAGAAATGGTTTCTTTCTAAAAATTCTATTCCAGAAATGCGAAAAGTCTTCATATCACTCTGTTTTGGTTATATTATAATTGAAATGAAATGTTTTGGAAAGACTAAACGTTTTCATATCACTCAGTTTTGTTTTTATTATATTTTGAGAGAATATGAAAATCGGTTTCTGGCAAAAAATGATAACTTTTGAAAGAGTTGGATCTTGAAAAAAAGGCTTGGCCACATATTGTAGAAAAATAGGGCAAGCTCAATGTGTATTCAGCTTTCAATTGAAAGAAATGGTTTCTTTCTAAAAATTCTATTCCAGAAATGCGAAAAGTCTTCATATCACTCTATTTTGGTTATATTATAATTGAAATGAAATGTTTTGAAAAGACTAAACGTTTTCATATCACTCAGTTTTGTTTTTATTATATTTTGAGTGAATATGAAGATCGGTTTTTGCAAAAAATGAAAACTTTTGAAAGAGTTGGATCTTGAAAAAAGGCTTGGCCACATATTGTAGGAAAATAGGTTGAGCTCAATGTGTCTTCAGCTTTGAATTGAAAGAAATGGTTTCTTTCTAAAAATTCTTTTCCAGAAATGCGAAAAGTCTTCATATCACTCAGTTTTGGTTGTATTATATTTGAAATGAAATGGTTTGGATTGACTAAACGTTTTCATATCACTCAGTTTTGTTTTTATTATATTTGGAGTGAATATGAAGATCGGTTTTTGGCAAAAAATGATAACTTTTGGAAGAGTTGGATCTTGAAAAGAAGGCTCGGCCACATATTGTAGCAAAATAGGTTGAGCTCAATGTGTCTTCAGCTTTCAATTGAAAGAAATGGTTTCTTTCTAAAAATTCTATTCCAGAAATGCGAAAAGTCTTCATATCACTCTGTTTTGGTTATATTATAATTGAAATGAAATGTTTTGGAAAGACTAAACGTTTTCATATCACTCAGTTTTGTTTTTATTATATTTTGAGAGAATATGAAAATCGGTTTCTGGCAAAAAATGATAACTTTTGAAAGAGTTGGATCTTGAAAAAAAGGCTTGGCCACATATTGTAGAAAAATAGGGCAAGCTCAATGTGTATTCAGCTTTCAATTGAAAGAAATGGTTTCTTTCTAAAAATTCTATTCCAGAAATGCGAAAAGTCTTCATATCACTCTGTTTTGGTTATATTATAATTGAAATGAAATGTTTTGGAAAGACTAAACGTTTTCATATCACTCAGTTTTGTTTTTATTATATTTTGAGTGAATATGAAGATCGGTTTTTGCAAAAAATGAAAACTTTTGAAAGAGTTGGATCTTGAAAAAAGGCTTGGCCACATATTGTAGGAAAATAGGTTGAGCTCAATGTGTCTTCAGCTTTGAATTGAAAGAAATGGTTTCTTTCTAAAAATTCTTTTCCAGAAATGCGAAAAGTCTTCATATCACTCAGTTTTGGTTGTATTATATTTGAAATGAAATGGTTTGGATTGACTAAACGTTTTCATATCACTCAGTTTTGTTTTTATTATATTTGGAGTGAATATGAAGATCGGTTTTTGGCAAAAAATGATAACTTTTGGAAGAGTTGGATCTTGAAAAAAGGCTTGGCAACATATTGTAGGAAAATAGGTTGAGCTCAATGTGTCTTCAGCTTTGAATTGAAAGAAATGGTTTCTTTCTAAAAATTCCATTCCAGAAATGCAAAAAGTCTTCATATCACTCAGTTTTGGTTGTATTATATTTGAAATGAAATGTTTTGGATTGACTAAACGTTTTCATATCACACAGTTTTGTTTTTATTATATTTAGAGTGAATATGAAGATCGGTTTTTGGCAAAAAATGAACACTTTTGAAAGAGTTGGATCTTGAAAAAAAAGGCTTTGACACATATTTCAGTGAAATAGGGTGAGCTCAATGTGTATTCAGCTTTCAATTGAAAGAAATGGTTTCTTTCTAAAAATTCTATTCCAGAAATGCGAAAAGTCTTCATATCACTCTGTTTTGGTTATATTATAATTGAAATGAAATGTTTTGGAAAGACTAAACGTTTTCATATCACTCAGTTTTGTTTTTATTATATTTTGAGTGAATATGAAGATCGGTTTTTTGCAAAAAATGAAAACTTTTGAAAGAGTTGGATCTTGAAAAAAGGCTTGGCCACATATTGTAGGAAAATAGGTTGAGCTCAATGTGTCTTCAGCTTTGAATTGAAAGAAATGGTTTCTTTCTAAAAATTCTTTTCCAGAAATGCGAAAAGTCTTCATATCACTCAGTTTTGGTTGTATTATATTTGAAATGAAATGGTTTGGATTGACTAAACGTTTTCATATCACTCAGTTTTGTTTTTATTATATTTGGAGTGAATATGAAGATCGGTTTTTGGCAAAAAATGATAACTTTTGGAAGAGTTGGATCTTGAAAAAAGGCTTGGCAACATATTGTAGGAAAATAGGTTGAGCTCAATGTGTCTTCAGCTTTGAATTGAAAGAAATGGTTTCTTTCTAAAAATTCCATTCCAGAAATGCAAAAAGTCTTCATATCACTCAGTTTTGGTTGTATTATATTTGAAATGAAATGTTTTGGATTGACTAAACGTTTTCATATCACACAGTTTTGTTTTTATTATATTTAGAGTGAATATGAAGATCGGTTTTTGGCAAAAAATGAACACTTTTGAAAGAGTTGGATCTTGAAAAAAAAGGCTTTGACACATATTTCAGTGAAATAGGGTGAGCTCAATGTGTATTCAGCTTTCAATTGAAAGAAATGGTTTCTTTCTAAAAATTCTATTCCAGAAATGCGAAAAGTCTTCATATCACTCTGTTTTGGTTATATTATAATTGAAATGAAATGTTTTGGAAAGACTAAACGCTTTCATATCACTCAGTTTTGTTTTTATTATATTTTGAGTGAATATGAAGATCGGTTTTTTGCAAAAAATGAAAACTTTTGAAAGAGTTGGATCTTGAAAAAAGGCTTGGCCACATATTGTAGGAAAATAGGTTGAGCTCAATGTGTCTTCAGCTTTGAATTGAAAGAAATGGTTTCTTTCTAAAAATTCTATTCCAGAAATGAGAAAAGTTTTCATATCACTCTTTTTTTGTTGTATTATATTTGAAATGAAATCGTTTGGAAAGACTAAACGTTTTCATATCACTCAGTTTTGTTTTTATTGTATTTGGAATGAATATGAAAATCTCTTTTTGGCAAAAAATGATAACTTTTGAAAGAGTTGGATCTTGAAAAAAAGGCTTGGTCACATATTGTAGCAAAATAGGGTGAGCTCAATGTGTTATCAGCTTTCAATTGAAAGAAATGGTTTCTTTCTAAAAATTCTATTCCAGAAATGCGAAAAGTCTTCATATAACTCTGTTTTGGTTGTATTATATTTGAAATGAAATGGTTTGGAAAGACTAAACGTTTTCATATCACTCAGTTTTGTTTTTATTATATTTTGAGTGAATATGAAGATCGGTTTTGGAAAAAAATGATAACTTTTGAAAGAGTTGGATCTTGAAAAAGAGGCTTGGCCACATATCGTAGGAAAATAGGTTGAGCTCAATGTGTATTCAGCTTTCAATTGAAAGAAATGGTTTCTTTCTAAAAATTCCATTCCAGAAATGCAAAAAGTCTTCATATCACTCAGTTTTGGTTGTATTATATTTGAAATGAAATGGTTTGGATTGACTAAACGTTTTCATATCACACAGTTTTGTTTTTATTATATTTGGAGTGAATATGAAGATCGGTTTTTGGCAAAAAATGAAAACTTTTGAAAGAGTTGGATCTTGAAAAGAAGGCTCGGCCACATATTGTAGCAAAATAGGGTGAGCTCAATGTGTCTTCAGCTTTGAATTGAAAGAAATGGTTTCTTTCTAAAAATTCTTTTCCAGAAATGCGAAAAGTCTTCATATCACTCAGTTTTGGTTGTATTATATTTGAAATGAAATGGTTTGGATTGACTAAACGTTTTCATATCACTCAGTTTTGTTTTTATTATATTTGGAGTGAATATGAAAATCGGTTTTTGGCATAAAATGAAAACTTTTGAAAGAGTTGGATCTTGAAAAGAAGGCTCGGCCACATATTGTAGCAAAATAGGTTGAGCTCAATATGTCTTCAGCTTTCAATTGAAAGAAATGGTTTCTTTCTAAAAATTCTATTCCAGAAATGCGAAAAGTCTTCATATCACTCTGTTTTGGTTATATTATAATTGAAATGAAATGTTTTGGAAAGACTAAACGTTTTCATATCACTCAGTTTTGTTTTTATTATATTTTGAGAGAATATGAAAATCGGTTTCTGGCAAAAAATGATAACTTTTGAAAGAGTTGGATCTTGAAAAAAAGGCTTGGCCACATATTGTAGAAAAATAGGGCAAGCTCAATGTGTATTCAGCTTTCAATTGAAAGAAATGGTTTCTTTCTAAAAATTCTATTCCAGAAATGCGAAAAGTCTTCATATCACTCTGTTTTGGTTATATTATAATTGAAATGAAATGTTTTGGAAAGACTAAACGTTTTCATATCACTCAGTTTTGTTTTTATTATATTTTGAGTGAATATGAAGATCGGTTTTTTGCAAAAAATGATAACTTTTGAAAGAGTTGGATCTTGAAAAAAGGCTTGGCCACATATTGTAGGAAAATAGGTTGAGCTCAATGTGTCTTCATCTTTCAATTGAAAGAAATGGTTTCTTTCTAAAAATTCTATTCCAGAAATGCGAAAAGTCTTCATATCACTCAGTTTTGGTTGTATTATATTTGAAATGAAATGGTTTGGATTGACTAAACGTTTTCATATCACTCAGTTTTGTTTTTATTATATTTGGAGTGAATATGAAGATCGGTTTTTGGCAAAAAATGATAACTTTTGGAAGAGTTGGATCTTGAAAAAAGGCTTGGCAACATATTGTAGGAAAATAGGTTGAGCTCAATGTGTCTTCAGCTTTGAATTGAAAGAAATGGTTTCTTTCTAAAAATTCCATTCCAGAAATGCAAAAAGTCTTCTTATCACTCAGTTTTGGTTGTATTATATTTGAAATGAAATGTTTTGGATTGACTAAACGTTTTCATATCACACAGTTTTGTTTTTATTATATTTAGAGTGAATATGAAGATCGGTTTTTGGCAAAAAATGAACACTTTTGAAAAAGTTGGATCTTGAAAAAAAAGGCTTTGACACATATTTCAGTAAAATAGGGTGAGCTCAATAGGTCTTCAGCTTTCAATTGAAAGAAATGGTTTCTTTTTAAAAATGTTAATCTGGAAAGACTAAACTTTTTCATATCACACAGTTTTGTTTTTATTATATTTAGAGTGAATATGAAGATCGGTTTTTGGCAAAAAATGATAACTTTTGAAAGAGTTGGATCTTGAAAAAAAAGGCTTTGACACATATTTCAGTGAAATAGGGTGAGCTCAATAGGTCTTCAGCTTTCAATTGAAAGAAATGGTTTCTTTTTAAAAATGTTAATCTGGAAAGACTAAACGTTTTCATATCACACAGTTTTCTTTTTATTATATTTAGAGTGAATATGAAGATCAGTTTTTGGCAAAAAATGATAACTTTTGAAAGAGTTGGATCTTGAAAAAAAAGGCTTTGACACATAGTTCAGTGAAATAGGGTGAGCTCAATAGGTCTTCAGCTTTCAATTGAAAGAAATGGTTTCTTTTTAAAAATGTTAATCTGGAAAGACTAAACGTTTTCATATCACACAGTTTTGTTTTTATTATATTTAGAGTGAATATGAAGATCGGTTTTTGGCAAAAAATGATCACTTTTGAAAGAGTTGGATCTTGAAAAAAAGGCTTTGACACATATTTCAGTGAAATAGGGTGAGCTCAATAGGTCTTCAGCTTTCAATTGAAAGAAATGGTTTCTTTTTAAAAATGTTAATCTGGAAAGACTAAACGTTTTCATATCACACAGTTTTGTTTTTATTATATTTAGAGTGAACATAAAGATCGGTTTTTGGCAAAAAATGATAACTTTTGAAAGAGTTGGATCTTTAAAAAAAAGGCTTTGACACATATTTCAGTGAAATAGGGTGAGCTCAATAGGTCTTCAGCTTTCAATTGAAAGAAATGGTTTCTTTTTCAAAATTGTAATCTGGAAAGACTAAACGTTTTCATATCACACAGTTTTGTTTTTATTATATTTAGAGTGAATATGAAGATCGGTTTCTGGCAAAAAATGATAACTTTTGAAAGAGTTGGATCTTGAAAAAAAAGGCTTTGACACATATTTCAGTGAAATAGGGTGAGCTCAATGTGTCTTCAGCTTTCAATTGAAAGAAATGGTTCATTTTTAAAAATGTTAATCTGGAAAGACTAAACGTTTTCATATCACACAGTTTTGTTTTTATTATATTTAGAGTGAATATGAAGATCGGTTTTTGGCAAAAAATGATAACTTTTAAAAGAGTTGGATCTTGAAAAAAAGGCTTTGACACATATTTCAGTGAAATAGGGTGAGCTCAATAGGTCTTCAGCTTTCAATTGAAAGAAATGGTTTCTTTTTAAAAATGTTAATCTGGAAAGACTAAACGTTTTCATATTAAACACAGTTTTGTTTTTATTATATTTAGAGTGAATATGAAGATCGGTTTTTGGCAAAAAATGATAACTTTTGAAAGAGTTGGATCTTGAAAAAAAAGGCTTTGACACATATTTCAGTGAAATAGGGTGAGCTCAATAGGTCTTCAGCTTTTAATTGAAAGAAATGGTTTCTTTTTAAAAATGTTAATCTAGAAAGACTAAACGTTTTCATATCACACAGTTTTGTTTTTATTATATTTAGAGTGAATATGAAGATCGGTTTTTGGCAAAAAATGATAACTTTTGAAAGAGTTGGATCTTGAAAAAAAGGCTTTGACACATATTTTAGTGAAATAGGGTGAGCTCAATAGGTCTTCAGCTTTCAATTGAAAGAAGTGGTTTCTTTTTAAAAATGTTAATCTGGAAAGACTAAACGTTTTCATATCACACAGTTTTGTTTTTATTATATTTAGAGTGAATATGAAGATCGGTTTTTGGCAAAAAATGATAACTTTTGAAAGAGTTGGATCTTGAAAAAAAGGCTTTGACACATATTTCAGTGAAATAGGGTGAGCTCAATAGGTCTTCAGCTTTCAATTGAAAGAAATGGTTTCTTTTTAAAAATGTTAATCTGGAAAGAGTAAACGTTTTCATATCACACAGTTTTGTTTTTATTATATTTAGAGTAAATATGAAGATCGGTTTTTGGCAAAAAATGAAAACTTTTGAAAGAGTTGGATCTTGAAAAAAAAGGCTTTGACGCATATTTCAGTGAAATAGGGTGAGCTCAATGTGTCTTCAGCTTTCAATTGAAAGAAATGGTTTCTTTTTAAAATTGTTAATCTTGAAAGACTAAACGTTTTCATATCACACAGTTTTGTTTTTATTATATTTAGAGTGAATATGAAGATCGGTTTTTGGCAAAAAATGAAAACTTTTGAAAGAGTTGGATCTTGAAAAAAAAGGCTTTGACACATATTTCAGTGAAATAGGGTGAGCTCAATGTGTCTTCAGCTTTCAATTGAAAGAAATGGTTTCTTTTTAAAAATGTTAATCTGGAAAGACTAAACGTTTTCATATCACACAGTTTTGTTTTTATTATATTTAGAGTGAATATGAAGATCGGTTTTTGGAAAAAAATGGTAACTTTTGAAAGAGTTGGATCTTGAAAAAAAAGGCTTTGACACATATTTCAGTGAAATAGGGTGAGCTCAATAGGTCTTCAGCTTTCAATTGAAAGAAATGGTTTCTTTTTAAAAATGTTAATCTGGAAAGACTAAACGTTTTCATATCACACAGTTTTGTTTTTATTATATTTAGAGTAAATATGAAGATCGGTTTTTGGCAAAAAATGAAAACTTTTGAAAGAGTTGGATCTTGAAAAAAAAGGCTTTGACGCATATTTCAGTGAAATAGGGTGAGCTCAATGTGTCTTCAGCTTTCAATTGAAAGAAATGGTTTCTTTTTAAAATTGTTAATCTTGAAAGACTAAACGTTTTCATATCACACAGTTTTGTTTTTATTATATTTAGAGTGAATATGAAGATCGGTTTTTGGCAAAAAATGAAAACTTTTGAAAGAGTTGGATCTTGAAAAAAAAGGCTTTGACACATATTTCAGTGAAATAGGGTGAGCTCAATGTGTCTTCAGCTTTCAATTGAAAGAAATGGTTTCTTTTTAAAAATGTTAATCTGGAAAGACTAAACGTTTTCATATCACACAGTTTTGTTTTTATTATATTTAGAGTGAATATGAAGATCGGTTTTTGGAAAAAAATGGTAACTTTTGAAAGAGTTGGATCTTGAAAAAAAAGGCTTTGACACATATTTCAGTGAAATAGGGTGAGCTCAATAGGTCTTCAGCTTTCAATTGAAAGAAATGGTTTCTTTTTAAAAATGTTAATCTGGAAAGACTAAACGTTTTCATATCACACAGTTTTGTTTTTATTATATTTAGAGTGAATATGAAGATCGGTTTTTGGAAAAAAATGATCACTTTTGAAAGAGTTGGATCTTGAAAAAACGGCTTGGCCAGATATTGGAAATTTGGAGTGAATGTGGAGATCAGTGTTTGGCTGAGAAATGATTCCTTTTTATGTTTTGTTTATGGAAATATTGAAAATTCTATAGTAATTAAAGATAGTTGTATTGACCATATTCCACCAGGAAAAAATTGGGGAAAATGTTGTTTACGTTCCTAATAGAGTGATAATAAGACCAGCTGGATTAAACGAATCTTCTAACGATTCAGAAAATTTTTAAAATTTTATTCGAAGGTATAGATTTCCGAGAAGACAAACTATAATTGTTTCTAGTTATTCAGATATTAGTATAGAAGATAATAAACAAGCTTTTAGGAGAATAAGAAGACAAAATGATAATTTCTCCTAATCCTAAAAGAAATTTAAAAATGTAGCAATAAAAAATAGAAAAGCTATGCTTATAAGATCTTTTCAAAGAAGATCTGGTAGAATCCCACTCTTTTTATTAATATCTCCTTTACGAAGACCTAAAGGCAGACCTGCAAACAATTATAAAGAACTTGATATTAGAAGAAGACTTCTTCAAAATAGAAATATTCAAATAGCAAGACCAAGACCTCAAACGACGAATTTTATCACTGATAGCAGCTCTATTTCTTCCACTGTTTATAGACTAATAGATCTTGAAAATAATGGAAGCTCTACTATACAATAATCTTCATCTGGTTTAAATTCCCCCGAAGTAGCTAATCCAACAGTAATACCTCGTTCACTTTTTCAAGCTGTTGTCAGAATTCCTGTAATAGTTCAAAATAGACAAATACCTATTTCACCTAACATAAGTATAGCTATTATTAATCCTTATAATATAGTTAATAATGTGGAAAATGGCAAATATTTAGTTAGAAATTCAGCAGGTCCTTTATTATTAGGGTCTATAACAAGGATTCCTTATAGAAATCAAGAACAAATTATTCTGAAGCCTCCAGAATAATTTGTTTACAGTGAGAGATTTTTCACAAAATATACAAAATATAAAAGTTGTTGTAGCATACTTATACTTTTTATCAAATTTAATGCAATTAAAAGAAAATACAAAGATAGAAAAATGCCATCAAGTATTTTTATGAAATATTTGAAAGAGAAAAACAAATGAAAATGGCTTTAGGACAAAGCAGTTGTAATGGAAAAGATTTTTTTGGGGTTTCAAATACAGATGATGATGTAGCGATAATAGCATAACTCACTCTATTATAAAACCTTACGGTGGAATAAAATCTAACAGACAATTTTCTTGGGTCTGTTCTTTAACTCAATGTTGTATGTCATTTAATGAAGATATGCATATAGGATAAGATATTTGGTATAAAAGATTGAGATTATGTGAAGATTCTTTAGAAGGTGATACATTTACTAAAAATTATACACATAATGAATTAGAATTATTTGGGTATAAATATAAAAATCTTATGAAAACAAAGGAAAGAATAACAATACCACATAATTATGTTTATACATCATATACAGATGATGGAGTCAAGAAAAGTGTAAAAAAAGAATTAACCGACGATTTTATATCATTTTTTAACACTGATTACTTATCCAGAATGTTCGAGTTAAATTTTCAAAACCCATCTACTGCTAACAGAATGAGACTTCTTATACCAATTTTTAGATTAGAAAAAGAGCTGATTGAAACACAGAAGCAAATGATTTGTTTGAATTTGATTTTTTTCGACCTGTTGAAGATAGTGATAATAGACTGCTCCCAGGAGTTGATCCTAATGAAAAAGGATATTTTGAAATTATAAGAATGTCAAGAATGTTATCTGTGCTATTAGATTTGAATAATCTTGAAAATACAACTAAATTTCCGTACCCAAACAAATCTGGTAAAGAAAGAATAATTGATGATATAACCTCTGAAACCTTTTTTAATCATCCAATTAAAGATCCGAATGAAAAAAGATCTGGATTTTGGTGTTCAGTGCTAAACGAATTGGATACTAAATGTATGTTCTTAAAAATTTATCAAAGTTCTTCTGACAGTAAATTATATACTGGAGGAAATAAACCAAAGGAAATATATAATTATACGTATGCAAATTTTGCTGAAGAAGATAACAGTGAAGAAGATTATGTAGATTATTTTATTGGTACATTATTAGAAACAGACATTTCAGCTGCAGATACAGTTTACACAGAATTCGATTATAACCCAAACATGAAGTTTTTAAAAAGGGGAATAAGTTGGAGTGTTGATACTTATTTATTAAACCCAGCAGGAGGAAGTTTTAAATTTGTTTCAAAGTTAATAAATGAGAACATAATCTCAGGCAAAAAACAAGCAACACTTCTATCTACACATATACCATTACACATAAAGAAATTTTACCCATATTTTTTTTCCGGTAGAAATTAAAACACCGATGTTTTTTATAATAACAAATAATAGACAGAGCGGGAAAATAACCGACCCGAGCGAGGCTCGAACTCACGACCCCTGACTCTGTACGTCACAAAGGACCCAATTCCTAATGATATAATAAAAATACATGGAGGTCATGATAAATTACATTCAATCAGAGCTAAATCGATAATTAGTTCTGGAATTTGTGATCCTTATTTTATAAAACCGGAAAGCATTCGGAAGAGTGTTAACTATCATGGAATTTTTAAACATCAACAACTTACAAATATAATAATGACAGTTACGTTACAATGTCTGTAAAATGTCCTTTATCTTCAAAAATAAATAGTTTTTGGAACGATTTTAAGGAACATATGCGGTTTCCAGAAAAAGAAATTAACACCAAAAGTAGATAGAGCTGATTTAAAAAAAAGAAAATTGTCTATTATATACGATTCTTTTTTACATGGAGGGGTTATTGCACCAGGTAGAATAACCAATGTAACTATTCCAGATCCAGTAGATAATACAAAAATATACAAGTTTGAGATACAAGTTTCTCAAGTTTGAAAACAATTTTAGCTGTTTTTTACTTTGCCAACCTTCCATTATTTCTTCGAATGTTTCTTCTTCATTACTAGGTAATGGCGTCAAACACATCATTTCAGAAACTTTAAAATGTTTAGTTAATTGTATTTTCAAAGTAAAAGAAGCCATTTTTCTTACCTCCATCAGTTTTTTAGGCATAATTTTATCATCTCCTTCATTGCATTTAAAATGAGTCCCACTTGCGAAGTGAAAAAAACAAAATCGCCATCCCATTGAATTATAATAAAAATGCGCACATTCTTCAATAGCTAATCTCATCGCTAACAGTAAAAATCTATTTTTAAAAGATGGTGAACATTGTTTTGCAATGAAAAAAATTTTTTTATTAAAAAACATTTCTTATACTTCTTGACGGATACCCCCCAGTTCCGTGGGCAAAACTAAAGCAAAAATGGAACTGAAAGCCGAGCAAATGGAGATTGAAAAAACCGCTGAAAGTAAAGGTGAAGATTTTGATTATGACGACTCTGAATATTCAGAAAATAATTATTATCATCAAATGAATATGGATAAGTTAGAAGAAGAAGAAGAAAATGATGATGATAATAATAAGGAAGACATCGATACAGAGAATATGTTTATAAATGAGGAGTTGGATGAATATCTAGAATAAAACATTATTCACGAAAAACATTTGAAACCAATGTACGATTTTTGGGGCTCGTAAGAGAAACCCATAAATGTCTACTTTTCTGGTTTTGGTTACCTCTGTTTTTTTTGACGAACTTACATTGAAAAAAGGACTTACGTTTTATAACCCTCTCTTTGGATCGTGTACTTACGCTTAAGTTTGTTTCTATAACATTTAACCTTTTATATTTGTAGTAATTACAATTTTTTTGTATATATCTTGATTCCAAATTGTTATATAATCCAGTTGATTTTTTGAGCTTGTTTAATAGACGCGAGACGTCTTTTTGTTTTTTATTTATCTAGAATATAATCGAGGAAAAACTTCTATTTTTTCTTCAAATCTGCATAGTACTCATACAGAACTTCAAAAAACATTATTTTAATTAAACATCAATATGAGTTTTTACTTCATATTTAAGAAACTTGATGTAATTTTCATTATAATAACTGTGGAAGAATTTTCATTCAACACTTTCAAAATCAAAGTGTCACCAACAGATTCTCTAACCCAAGCTATTTCAGGTTGCTTAGTTATTTTGAAAAACTTGTCATCATCTGTATATACCGAAATCATCACTTTATTACCAAGACAAAAACTGGACACTTGAATTTCTATGTGCAGAAATCTTAAGCCAAAATTTTTCTCATAGCCGTCACCAGTTCGTTTGCCTTTTCCGAATTGGACATTTCAACATCAAAACTTTTAATAGTTATAGCTTCACCAAAACAATAAGAGTAAGAACAATAGCAAAGCAAAAAATCATATGTATTTTAAAGAGCAACATCTTACTTTTTTCCAATCAAAATTCAACGAATCAATCAAAGTTTTATAAAACTCTTAATTTATATTTTTATCTTATAAACCTACAAATAATATTATTTTAAAAACAATCTAAACATAAAATTTTTATAATATTTTCTATTAATTCTTAATTGTCTTTCAAATACTTAACTGTTTCTGGATATTCTTTAATATATTCTTTCGCCTTTTCTGCAGTTTCTAAAGCGATTAAATTACGCTTATTTTTCTTTTTAACATCAAAACTCTAGCGCAATTATACAAATAATGAACAATTGGTAAACTTAACGATTTTACTGCTATATGCAAAATACTGCTCCCATCAAAACCACAAATTCTTAAATCAGCTCTATTTAATAACAGTTTTGACAATAATATTTTTGCTTTCTCTTCACTGCAATCATCTCTGGTGTTTCTCCACGAATATTTATCGCATTTAAAACTGCTTCATAATTTATGAATACACGAACAAACTGATCTAAAATTGAATCATTCTCTTTAGTTTCATCCTAATATTCGATGATTCTATGTAAAGGTGTATTATATTCAACATATCTCTCTTTCAGTATGTCTGGATTTTTTACAATTTTTGCATTTATCCGCATTGTATAATCCCAATCTACATAGTTGTGAAACTAAATTTTATCAAAAAGAAAATTATCCGGATCTTTGATATAACGATATCTGTACATTGGATCAATCCATTGAAAAACGTTATGTACTACTCTAGCCATTTTAATACAACTAAATAAGAAAAGAAAGTATAAGATTATTTATACTTGATAAGAGATTGAAAGCCGCTGAGGAGCAATCTGAGCCTCCGCGCGGCGCTGTGCAGGAGCTTTAGGTTTAAACTACCACAGGCGCCTTGCTATACACTACTACAGCTGCTGATATATTTCAAGACTTGATTGTGAGGATAGCAGCGACGGGGAGGACAGGAACACGATATGAGGTAAGAACAGATATAGAAAGTTTTGAAATGATTTAAAAAACATGCCCCCCCCCTCTGCTTAAGCACACCCCTTCATTGATTATATACATTGCCAGTGTGTTTGTAATATGTAAACAATAACAGGAATAACGATAGATACAGCATAGGCTGCAGTACCAGTAATTTAAAATTTGATGTAACCCCCGGTTTGAAAAAATGACCATATTTGGTAAACTTTACCAATACACCTTTTTTAATGAGAACAAGTAAATTGAAGTTAAGACTAGATGTTATCAATTTTTTCGAAAATCTGAGGCTGGATTGTTTTTTATTTAATTTTAAGTTATTAGGGTGTGCAGTTGCTAGCTATTGCCCTCTAGGGAAGTTTTCAAGCCTCATTTGCCAACAAATAGAGTAGAGGCATCCTTTATTTGCCGGCAAGTTTGAAAATTCATCGAAGAAGCACCCCTATATGTCAAAAAAGCTCCCCGTTTCTTAGATTAAACATTGTTCAAAGTTACATTTTACAGTAATTCAGTCTCAGCTTGTTCCTAACTTGTTCTTAATTTTTTACCAAATTCTTAATTCTTAATTTTTTATTAATTTAGAGGCTCGTGTCCTTATAAAATTGTTCTTATAGAAAAGAGATTGTAAAGGCAATATGTATGTTTGAGATTAAATATCACCTTTTGTTGTATTTTATATGCAGCGGAGAAGTTTCCCAATAATAATTTTTTTAGGTATCGATGGAAGCTTTGATAACCTTATCTTGAGAAATGTTTGTGTATAGTGATTTTACATCTAGTGTAGCGAAATCAGTGGGATTAGAAAACCGTGTGCATATCAAAAGTATGTTGTAAAAAATGAGTGGTTGCACTTTGAATCCAGGATGGAGAGTTGCCTTATTTACTAAAAATCTTTCTCTTGCTCGCCTCCCCTAGGACAGACAAGCACATTGGCGAGCCTGTGAACACATCAAGCAAGGCCCTAAGCGGGTGACCTTCAGACTTATTTTTGGGTTACGGGAACCTAGGGCCAGTTCCCTACATGTTCAACCAGCAATCACCCCCCAAACAAAAAGTATGAAGTGAGGCCCCTGCCGACGTTATGCACCGGAGCGAGCTTAATAGCCCACCATTTCAAATATAACAACAAATGGATGGTAACGCTATGGGTAGCCCTCTGGTACCTGCTTTTGCCAATATCTTTGTTGGCTTGCAGATTATTGAAGAGCGTTTGTTCAACTACGACCAAAAGCCTGGCGTCTATTTTCGATATGTGAACGACACATATACCATTTTCAAAACAGAGGCTGAGTGAGATAATTTTCTAAAGCACCTTAAAATCTTAATGTCGTTTTATAACGCCCTCACTGAATTTTGACTGCCAACAATTCACTTGACAAATCAAGCGCAAAAGCGCGGTCTTCGATTTGCGCAGTGTTCTTTGATCTCCGAACAGTTCGAAGCACAGTTTGTCAGAAAGTTGAAAAAATTATGTAATGATCAGCCATCTCGGAAAATCAATCAGTTACCGATATGCGACCATATTCTGAAGTCAAATTTGGTTTTAGGCACTTGCTTAGTTTGTCACAACAATTTCCCTGTCTACCAGAAACTGACAGAATACAAGGCAAAGAATATGTTAATGTTATTCACAACACCAGTAGGACAGTTGTGTCTGATTCTGACAGGTAAGTTTTATGACATACTTGTTGGGCCTTAAAATTCGTTCGGGCTTACTTAATATGTCAAATCAACCAGTTGCAATGTTGTCAGAAACATGACTTTGTTTTGAACGTTAGACTTTTATCCGGGACTATAGACCACACGATAGACCGTTAGACTTTATCCGGGACCTTAGATTTCTGTTTTGTTGTTATTATTATGCAAATTAGTTAAAAACCGCGTGAGGGAGGAGGAGTGGAAGTTTTGTAGATGGCGAGAAGAGAAAAAGAAAAAGCGTGAAGTTTCTAGAGTTTTACGATGTTTTGATACAGATTTTGTTGGTTTTAAATGCGAGTTATTTTTGTTTTCGTGCTTCTACGATAGTTCGCGAAACAGTGGCACCCCAGATGGGAGAGAAGAGCCCAAGAGACGAGAAACAGTGAGATATGGCGAACAAAGCGGAACTTGAGAGCCTCGAGAAGAAAATCCAGGGGAAAACCCGTCTTCTCGAATTTATCAGTGTGGAAACCAACGAGATTTTATCAAGAAAGGACAAAGTGTCAATCGAGAGACAACTGGGAATATACGAGAAAAAGATTACCGAGATTCATGACTTGAAATGTGAGGTACAAGAATTAAAACTAGAGGATGAGGTCGAACCAACAGAAGTTCGTTTGTGGAGCAACAAAATCAGTGAGAAAATCAAGGAATTTGAGCCAGTTATCGCCGAATTAAAGGGAGTTTTGACAGAAATAAAGCAGAATGATTGGAGTGAGGAAGAAAAGGTCTTGTTGTTGGCCAAACAAAAGCTGTTCGCGCAGGAAGCAGAGTTTGAACAGGCAAAATTCGAGGAAAGAATCAAACAAGAGCGAAAATTGGAGGAGATAAAGCAAGGGCCTAAGTCATCAACAAGCGTAGGGGGTGAGGTATCAAGCAAGGTAAAGCTTCCTAAATTGATTATCTCCAAATTTCAAGGCACTTACATTGATTGGTTCAGATTCTGGAATCAATTTGAGGCAGAAATAGACAGGGTAAACATAGATGCAGTAGCAAAATTCTCATATCTGAAAGAACTTTTGTTGCCAAAGGTGCGAATGAATATTGAGGGGTTACCCTTCAATGATTGTAACAAAGTCCAGGAATTTGAGAAAAGGAGAGACATTTTACGGCATAAGAGATTATGTTTCAATTCTACTGGCTCGAATCATCGTGCCGCTGAGTGTCAAGTGAAAAGAGGATGTAGAAATTGTCACAACAGACACCATACATCCGTATGTGACAAAAAGTCAAGAGATAGTAAGACCAGCCAGCCAAACCAGGTGATGTTGGCCACAGGGGCACAAGGAATAATTTACTCAGTGGTGGTAGTGAAGGTAAACGGGATAACATGCAGAGCGCTGCTGGACACAGGAGCAGGCAGCTCATACATATCATCAAAGCTGGTTGATATTCTCAAGATTAAACCAGTGACAAGGGAGTATCGTCAAATAGACATGATGATGGCAACGGCAAACCAGAGAATTGACATCTATAGTGTAGAGGTCAAGAACCTGAGAGGCAATTTCAAGTTGGGAGTATCTGTCAGTAAAGTAGAGAGAGAGCTGTTATTATCACTGACAAATCCAGAGTACACAAAGATTTTAAGAAGGTATCAGCATCTAAACGGAGAAGAGATGGATGACACGGATGATAAAGCAGAGCTACCTATCCATCTAATTATAGGTGCTTCAGAGTATGCTAAGATTAAGACAGAAACAAAACCAAGGCTAGGAAAACCAGGAGAGCCAGTAGGAGAGTTAATAAAGTTTGGATGGACAATCATTTCGCCAGGATCAGAGGTAGAAACAGAACATTTGTTCTTTGCCGGTTCATCAAGAGTAGATTACGACAAGCTCTGCAGCCTTGAAATTTTAGGATTAGGAGAGAGAGAGGTGGGAAATCAGTCAGTCTTTGGGGAGTTCGCGGAGCAATTAGAGCAGAAACCTGAGGGGTTCTTTGAAACACGCTTGTTGTGGAAAGGAGATTGTCCACATTTACCAGACAATAAAGCAGGGAGTCTAGCTCGTCTAGAAAAGCTTATCAACAGATTAGAAAGGGATCCAAATCTCTACATGAAGTATGACCAGATTATTCAAGACCAGAAAGAGAAAGGCATTGTAGAAGTGGTGGACCAGGAGCCAACAGGAAGAGCATTTTATCTCCCACACAAACCAGTCATAAGAGAATCAGCAGAAACCACCAAGATCCGGATAGTTTTTGACGCATCGGCCAAGACAAGTAGCAATGCAGCATCCTTGAATGATTGCCTGGAAACAGGACCCCCAACGCAAAATCTCATTTGGGACATTTTAGTCAGAAATCGGAGCAGACCAATAACATTAGCCGGAGACATGAAACAAGCGTTCCTACAGATAAGAGTGAGAGAGGCCGAGCGGGATGTCCTACGATTTCATTGGGTGACAGACATGGACCGGAACAGAAAGGAGACTCTTCGTTTCACACGAGTCTTATTTGGATTGTCCCAATCGCCGTTTCTTTTAGGAGGGACCAATGAGCAGCTCCTCCGCAGTAAGAAGAGTGTATACCCAGAGGAAGTTGAAGAAATTCGACAGAGCATCTACGTTGATGACCTGCTGTTATCAGCAAACAAACCAGAGGAACTAGAGGAATTAAAGGGAAGAACAGTGAAGATTTTCAATGCAGCAGGGTTCGAGTTGCACAAATGGCACTCAAACGATCGATCTCTAGAGAGTTTCCAAGAGGAAATAGATCAATGCAAAGCCTCAAGCCAAACGTATGCCAAGCAACAAGTTGGTACAACTAGTGATGAGACAAAGCTGTTGGGGTTAGCATGGGACAAAAGGGAAGACACCCTAGCAATCAGCTTTCCAGAGATGCCAGAGAGAGTTACAAAAAGGACAGTCCTTAGCGGACTTGCTTCAGTGTATGATCCCTTGGGGATAGTTTCACCAGTACTCCTCACAGGGAAGATAATATACCGAGACATATGTGAAGAAGGATTATCATGGGATAAAGAGATAACAGACCAGTTACAAAAAAGATGGCAAAGATTCATCAAGTCATTACCTGAGAGAATAGAAATACCACGAAGCGTGACCCCAGCGAAAGAGTCGGTCAAAGGCATAGATTTACATGCATTCGGTGATGCAAGCGGCAATGGGGTATCAGCAGCTGTTTACGCTGTGGTAGAGCAAGATTCGGGCATTAACCAAGGGCTGTTAGTATCAAAGTCAAGACTTGCAAAAAAGGGACTTTCCATTCCTAGGCTAGAACTAATCTCAGGTCAGATGGCCGCAAATCTCATCGATAATGTGAAACAAGCACTTAAAGGATAGCCAGTAAGATCTTGTACTGGCTGGCTAGACAGCACTGTTGCCCTTCATTGGGTGAGAGGACAAGGGAACTATAAACAGTTTGTGCACAACCGAGTGACGCAAAATCAGTTGAAGGATTACATCTCATGGCGACATGTACCAACAAACGACAATCCTGCAGATATTGGGAGCAGGGGTTGCCTTGCCAGTCGCATTGATCCAAAGTGGTTCCAAGGACCATCTTGGCTTGCAACCAAACAAGACTGGCCAACAGATATTGCCACATCTTCAAGTGAAGACACAGAGAGGGAGTCCAAACTAATCAAGGAGATTCTGAGAGTTGCATATCCTGTCAAAAATGAGCTGGATGAAGTATTAGAGAGATTCGAGTACTGGAAGGCGATGAGGGTCACAGCATGGATCGTCAGATTTATCAGAAATTCACAAGCAAAGAAATCAAGCAGAATCAGGCCCATTATCTACCCCTGAAATCCAAGAGCAGATAACCCAGTGTGTAAAGCGAGTACAGAGTAGAGCAAAGAGCAATGACAGTTTCAAAGAAGATGAACAGAAGCTAAACATCCAGAAGAATGATGAGGGGATATTAGAGTGCAGAGGACGGATTCAGAGACAGTGCCCTATTTACCTACCTTCAGACACACTGTTCACAGAAAAGCTGGTGATGGATTCTCACATAAGCACAGGCCACGGGGGAGTCAGCATGACAATGTCAAGTGTACGAGAGAGGTTTTGGGTATCAAGGTTGAGAAAGCTTGTAAAGAAATTGAGATTTAAGTGTGCAGGATGCAAGAGATTTCATGCAAGAGCATTCAACAGTCCACCACCTGGGATTCTACCAGAGGACAGAACTGGGGGGAGTAGGCCATTTGAGGTGATCGGCGTTGACTACGCAGGGCCAATCCGATACAGGTGTGGGAAAGCGATAGAGAAGAAAGCATATGTTCTTTTGTTTGCCTGCAGCCTCACTCGAGCTGTATACATTGAGGTTGTCACTGACATGACAGTAGAGCAGTTCATTCCATGCCCGAAAGGGTTGATTGCAAGACGCGGTAGACCTTCCAACATATATTCAGACAATGCTAAGACGTTTATTTCAGGCGCTGAGAAGCAAAAAGCCATGCTGAAGAGTGAGAGATTCAACGATTATCTGGCGAGGAACGACATCAAATGGACATTCAACTTAAGCAAGAACCGTGGTGGGGCGGCCAGTTTGAAAGAATAATCGGACTTGTAAAACAGTCTCTTTACAAGGTCATCAGAAAAGCAAACCTAAAGTTTCCAGAGCTCAAAGAAGTTATGCTCGACGTAGAGACAATCCTGAACTATCGGCCATTATGTTACGTGGAGGACGATATCCAAATGCCAGAGCTTACACCCAATGTCATGATGCTAGGAAGTAATAACGTTCTACTACAAGAGGATATTGAGGCGATCAAGGATGGAGATTTAAGAAAACGAGCTAAATATCTTGAGCGATGCAAAGAAAACATATGGAAGCGGTGTTCCAATGAGTATGTCAAAGCTCTAAGAGAGAAGCATAATCTAGTGCATCATGGGACAGAAAACCAGATATCAGTGGGAGATGTTGTTCTCATCAAGGGTGAAGCGAAGAATAGAGGCGGATGGGCAATTGGAGTAGTTGAGAGTCCTATAAAGGGAAAAGATAACATTGTCAGAGCAGCTAGGCTAAGATCAAAGAAAACAAGAATAGAGAGGGCAGTGCAAATGTTATACCCTCTGGAGCTAGCATGTGATGAGGAACACAAGAAGACCGAGGCAAGAGTGAACGATAAAGAGAACGCACAACTTAATGCACAAGCGAAGGAGTTCAGACCAAAGAGGAAAGCAGCTACAATTGCGGTAGAGACAATTAGAGAGACATTTCGTGATGAAGAGAGAGAACTTGCTGATGATTAAACATTTGACGCCTTTTGGGACGTCAAATGGGGGGAGTGTGTCAGAAAAATGACTTTGTTTTGAACGTTAGACTTTTATACGGGACTCTAGAGCATGCGATAGACCGTTAGACTTTATCCGGGACCTTAGATTTCTGTTTTGTTGTTATTATTATGCAAATTAGTTAAAAACCGCGTGAGGGAGGAGGAGTGAAAGTTTTATAGATGGCGAGAAGAGAAAAAGAAAAAGCGTGAAGTTTCGAGAGTTTTACGATGTTTTGATACAGATTTTGTAGGTTTTAAATGCGAGTTATTTTTGTTTTCGTGCTTCTACGATAGTTCGCGGAAATATGTTCAGGCATGTTCCAGGCTACGCAAACAGTTTCCCTTCTATCAAAATTGTTAATTTTCTTCTTAAATGGTTTTTTACACTGCCAGTAAATGGTATCAAACAGAAAAGCGCTTCTAGTGTGTGACCGTCCAGGAAGGCTTCTTGCAACAAATGATCAGAACGAGGCTATCGGGCAATTTATAACGACATTAATAGCCTACACCCAGCCCTCCAGTTTACTTTTGAAAAGGAAGAAAATGATTCGTTCCCACTTTTAGATGTTTTGGTCGGAAAGTCCTATTCTGGATTTCTAACCAGTGTATATCGCAAGCCCACTTTTATTGGTCAGTACATACGCTGGAAAACAACGCATAGTCAACATTCTTGGCAACCTCGAGGGTCATACCAGGGACCGTGCACCACTCTAAAAGTGGAGGGGGTGAAATGGGTGTGACCGAAATTTTTTTGAGGCCACGCCCTCTTGAACGCCGGAAAACGCCCCTTTTAGAAAATACTTGCTTATTTCTATTGAATTTTTATAAACAGTCTGGTTCAGAGAAGATATCAATAACTAGAAAAATAGATAGAATTAGCTCGAGGGTAATAAAAAAACCAAGCTAGCCAAGTTAGAGAATACATCATAATATTAAACAAGATGAAACACCTAGAAAAAAAACAAATTGCAGATTGCCTATATTGCAAAAAAGTGCAAACAATGGTTTAGAGTGATTTATGCAGCCACAGGAATTTGCTCATAGGAATTAAGACAAAACAATTGCCACATCAATAATTACTTTCTCCTGACGGTTTTTCGTCGTTTTTTCGTCATAAGCAAATAATTTCTCCAAAGATTGATTAGATTACTCGAACAGCCATTGGTTACTGAAAAACACAAGCTAAACCGACCGGAAGGCTTTCACATAGGAACGCAGGGAGGAAAACTTTGACATAGGAACGCAGGCAGGAAGACTTTGACATAGGAACGCAGGGAGGAAAACTTTGACATAGGAACGCAGGCAGGAAGACTTGCAGTTAGGAATGCTGGCAGGAAGACTTTCAGTTAGGAATGCTGGCAGGAAGACTTTCAGATAGGAATGCTGGCAGAAAGAAGTACAAATTAGCTAAAGCACTACATACGAGCTACTAAACTATGTTTATTTTTTGATGTGGCTATAAGAAACGACTATTGGACAGTCGGAAAAAATTAAGAAACTTCAGTACTCGGAGCCAAAAAGTTAAAAAACTATGAAATCGTGCATTTATTAATTCCTAATAAATATATGCGGGATTGAATTAATTTCAGCGGAAAATAGATAGAAGGAGGATAAGTTTTTCTTAATTTCCTCAAATGACAAGTAAGAGCACGCTGAAGTTAGCTCTTGTTGAAAGGCTAGGTCTTGTATGTACATTTGAACTTTTTTGAAGGGTCAATAGAAAATTATTTCACATTGGAAAATTCATCCAAGTTAGCTACTGCACAAACTACAATTTACAACTGATTCAATAATAACACTGTTAATCTGAATTAAGATTTATTTTTAACATGCTTTTAACGATTTACTCCTCAAATTTTAATTTTTAGATTTGGGCAGCAGGATAATGCCTTTATCAGTGATCAGCTTTGTGGTGATGTATTCAAGCACACAAGACGAAGAGGACCATGGAGATGTTCTCAAGATCAAATCCCCCTATTGGAGACTGAAGCCCTGCATCATCTCACTGGTTTGCTTGATGAGAGAATGAGGCAAAAAAATGCAGAAAAAGGCAAACAGATTTGAAGGAATAAAAGAGTTCTGCAATGAAACGAATGCCATTAAAAGGGGGAAAACAAAAACATTTGTAAAAGAGGACTACGATGATTGGAAGAAGGTAGAGGATTTCAACAAAGTACGTTCACAAAAATTATTGTGTGTATCCATAACGTAGATGGACTGAAAATGTATTAACAGATAAATTAATTATAAGTCATAGAATACGTTTTTAGCTGAGTAATCTTGAAAAATTATGTTTTTCTTTAATATTATTTTTCAAAATATGCGCTATTAAAGCAGCCATTTTACTTTCCACCTGAGTATATAAATCTTCATCCCCTGCACTCTTCCTAACGAATATAAACGGTTAAAATAAGAACTGAATCAAATAGGTTTATTCCATAAGTTTATTTTTAAAAGTTTCATCTATTAGTGTTGACTTATCTTAACTTGGCAATTACAGTCCATATATGTCATGTCAGTCTACTATTCTTATCCATAGTTATACAGAATATGAAATTTTTTTATTGTTTGTAGCATTATTGGTGTCTTTACCATTAAATGTTCTGATAATTTTCATGGAAATGAGTTTGATACATCTTCTTTGAAATTTATCTGATATTTTCTCAACCTGCCGATCTTTTTCGCGTGGTTTTATTCAGGAAAACAGTTTGAAACTTTAAAAACATCAATGTTTATAAGATAAAGCTGAAATTTCCGAGCCGTTTCCAAAGGTAGAGATAGGATAATAGGATTTTTCGGAAACTCAGATTTCTTCAGTATTATTTGCATAAAAAAGATAGATTTCTGAGCCGATTCCGTAGGTAAGAAAATATAATTTCTTGGAAATTTCAATTTATTCTGTATCATTTGCCTATAAAAAAGTTAAATTTCAGATGTTTTCTGTAAGTAAGAAACTGGGCTTTTTTGGAAACGTAAATTTATTCTGCAAAAATGGCATAGGAGATGTTAGATTTTTTATCGTTTCCGTTTTAAAAAGTGTCAACGTTTCTGATGTGGCACTTAGTGGAAACGGAAATGTTCCTTTCTACTGATTTATGATGTCGGAAACTGCTTCAGAAATTCTGAGTTTCTTACAAATTTTTTTAGTGAGATTGGTAGAAACTGTTCGTTTCTGAGCAATTTCTTTAATTAAAACTAAAAAGAAACGTCGGCTTTTCTTGCCGTTAAAGGAATCTTTGCACTCGCAACTAAGAGGTTTACAAAATTAAAAGTTTGGCAGCTCACAGTTACGTACAAAAGATTCCCCTTCGTAATCAAGTAATTGCACTGCCGCGAGACCATCGTGCTCGAACCGTTTTCTCAGCGTGGGTCGTTAGGGATCGTTAGTGTTGGATAGGCTAGACCCAGACTGCTTCCTACGCGAAGTTCTTTTATTCCATTATTCTTATGTTAATTAGATTGGGTTGTGGTAGTTCTTAGTTACTAGTGTAAATAAGGGTTTTTCGTTATGTTTGGTAAAGAGAAGTCAAAAAAACTGGATCTTGTCGTCTCTCTATATCTCGAATTCTCCACATTCTAACATTTAGGCACGTTGACCGAACGAAAATGTCCTTCGTCAAATTAAAAAACACAAAATCCCAGTTAGGTTCCACTCACAGAGCCCCAATATATTAGTTCCGTAAACTTGCTGCGTCATAGCTTGTCAATTTTCAATCACATTTCGGCCGCCCGAATAAGGTTTTATCAAAACGGTTGGTGCCCCCCCCCCCCCTAGCCAATTTTGAGCAATCACCCCACTGGTCAGTATGTTTTAATTGCATGTGTTTCAATAAGGTTTTTGTCAAATAATTTATTGGAGACTTTTATACTTCCTTTTTATCGTTTTTGCAAAGGCAAATAGAAATACAAGATTCAATATTATGACAAAAATTTGAAAAATGAATTGCTTTAAGTTGGCTATAACAAGATGATGTATTTTGTACTGTTATAGATTTTAGATTTATTTATTTTGCATTTTCATCATAAGAAGAAAGAGACACAGAATTTTGACAAAATGAAGTCATGATTCTCAGTTCTCAAAATTCATTGCTATATCAATTCATCAAAATTACTAATAGCACTAGTAATGGCATGAAAAAATCAGTTCCATGGTTATAAGCTACTCTCTAATCCCAACCCAAAAAGCATCCTTTCTGTACTGTCGGGGATCCTTTTCAAAGTAGAAATCGGCATCCTCTCCGTAGTAGCGTGGATCCTTTTCGTGGTATCGGGGATCCTTTTCATGGTAGAAATCGGCATCCTCTCCGTAGTAGCGGGGATCCTTTCCGTAGTGGCGGGGTTCTTTTAAGTGGTATCGGGGAATCCTTCCAAAGTAGCGGGCATCCCTTGATTTCACAGCTTTGCCATAAGCAATTGACAAAAGTGCAAGAAGCACCAGGATGATCAATGATTTCATATTTGCTGCAAAGAAATTCACGATAATAGAGTTTCGTTCTAAGGTAAAACTTTCAAAATGTATGTCCTTGCTATTTATGACCAAAATTTGGAATAGTGACGTCAAAAACTTCAGTAACCTTTTAGAAGGAATACGCAATTAGGCTGAAATAATATTTGAAAAGAGGAACAAAAATGTTATCTTCCAGTCTTTTGGAACAACTCGATATGCATAGCTTCTCAGTGTCCTAAAAACTCTCTCGGATGCTAGGTAGCAACACATACAAATACAAATACAAATACAAACAACTCATGCTTGACATTGATTCTGTTAACGATTTTATCTTTCATCTAATTGAAGAAAGTTCGCCTGCTACCTGAAACTTTCCAAAAATTTTGCTGGAATCATGGCCTGTGTCATTTTTTCGCTGAATGAACGATTAAACTGAGATCAAATTTTTGAAAAATATAAACCTTAAATTAACAACACACAAAGTTAACCAAAGTCCACAAAGAAAAAAGTATTAGCAAATGTTTTGCCAATACTATTGACTTTACAAAAGGTGTCAAATGATTTCCAATTAATGTTCAAAGACTAATCGAAGATATTATCTTCTCGAAAATTTTCAACTTAACGCGAATGGAAACGATTTTCTGAATGCAATTACACATTAAATAGTACAGCAATTTTACACATGTATCAAAGAGGTCTTAAGATGCTGCCAAAAAGATGAAAGTATCATGTATGATGATCTTCACAGGATCAGTTTTAATGATTTTAAAAATCTCATGGGAAAGGTAACTTCAATTGTGAATCGTACAGTGTTGCGCCTTTTCAGGAACCTTTCTTCTGCCAAAAGTCCTGAATAAATGGGCAACCTTTGAAAAATTTCAAATTTCAAATTTAACATACAAATATAAAATGAAAATATTTCACATACTCTACAGTCACATTATATAGGATGTGCTCTTCACTCTTTTAAAAAGTTGCTAATGATTGGGAATCTCCCATTTTGCTAGTAAGCGTTGTTCACAGCTCTTGACCTAAATATATCACAATTCCTATACCATTAATAATTGTCCTGGCTTTAAGAATTTTGGAATGCCAAGATTATTTTCAGTTAACAAATCATAAGGTACATTTCTTGATTCAAAAATCTCACTTCAGAAACTAGGGTTCAGGTTATGTTTGGTTTTGTAGTCTTCTATCCTCAAGAACTGTAGATTGTGTTGGTAAATGAAAACTGCATTTTCTGATGTAAGCAATGTTTTGCAGTCAACATGACTGCCTTATAAACAATTCTGAGGGATTTTTCTTTGATTTGATTCATTTCAGCATTCAGACATCTGTCATGGAACATGCAACTTAGAGGGCAGTAGCTAGACTGAGGTTTTATGAATCTGTTCAAACCCCATAAACAGAGATACTGTAACAAGGGCAGGCAGTTTTTCGATTGGCTCTTTCTGTCCTCCACTCTATTTCATATAAATGTCAGGAAACCACTTTGACAAAACAAGGGCATCAGTTTCTAGCCGTTCTAAAACTTTTTCTAAATGACAGTCAGTTGCAAAAATCTAAGTATGAACAGCAAAGTCACAAACTGCAGTATCAGCTACCTCGAAAATTAAACCATGAATGCATAAGTTAAATAGAAGAGGAACAAGGAATGCTCTGATACTGCAAAGCAGTGTATAAAAAATTCCTTGAAAATCATACCTCAGATCACTTATGTCAAGTTTGTCTTCCTTTGCTCATGGAACGTCTGTGCATACTGCGATTTCGGCCCTTTTTATGCAAGTTATGAACAAAAGTTCATTATTGCTTTGCGTGTTTTATCTTGCTGTTAATATATACCTGGATTCCATTTTAACCGCTATAGCAGATCCATTCAAATCTCCCATGAGTCTAACAACAATATTTTCCTCAAAGGGTAATGAAATATTCTTAGCCCTTTCGTCATATATCAAAACAAAATTTTTGAATTACACTACAAACACCCAAAGAAAATGTTTAGATATAAATAACTGTGATACCTCTTACTTGCTTTTTAAATAACTAACTATAAACTTTAAATTACTAATAACTAATTTTTTTGAATAATTATAAAATAACTCTTAATTGCTTTTTATTCTAAATTTTTGCAAAATAGGCCTAAATTAGCTTGTATATATATAATTACTAACTTTTCATTTTTAATTGCTTTTTATTCTAAATTTTTGTAAAGTAGGCCTAAATTAGCTTGTACACAAATTGTACATAAACAGCTATACTATATCCGCCTACTGTAAAAAACTTGTTTTTTTTTTATTATTAACTCTTCCTTTAGCAACTTCCAATATAGATGGTTTAGTAATGTAGGAAAACTTATTATTTTTAAGTTTATTGTGCTTTTTAGTGGACTTTTTGGTCCCTGATAAGGTATCAGATTCAGCAAGGGGAACTCTTACGAATTGCATGAAATCAGACTGAATTTGATACTTGCATGGCAAATTTTAAGCTAAAGCCTGGTTGCCATATAACTTTTATCCGTCGGCGATGCAGGTCGCCGACGAGTTGGCAACTACTTCTGTATTCACAAAAGCGCTACACCGATACTTTCATCAATAATTATTGCGTGGATGTGGAAAACCGGGTACTGTCTTGATTTGTTAGCATAAAGATCGAACAACGCACAATTGTCCTTCCCAGACTATCTTTTTCTCGCGACAATATATAAAACTGGGTATCTGCTCATCGTCTTGCGTATAAGACAGCTTTTTGAACTAGTTTTGTCTGTTCTGTGCTTTGACTTATTCTTTGCAGTCTGCTGAATGATGATTAAACATCTTGATTTCACATTGATGAAATCTTCGTGCATTGTATCATCTTGATCTTTCATTCACATTTTTCTTAGGATTACTGTTAACCTTTGCATTGATAACAATCTTTCAGACAAGTCAAAATCGGGAGCAATGGATGCACGAACATCATTTTCGCAAGCTTAAAGCTTACAAATTCTTCAAATTCACAAAAAAATTTGTTTCTCGCTTAAAGTTTACTAATGGGACATTCGGTTGAGTTACAATGGTTATTTTTTGGAACAACCCAAGAAACTCGAAAAACAGACATAGCCTCTTCACAGTTGCGTGTTTGTGGATTTTCGTATTATTGCCATATAGTTTGATCTTTTTGCGTAACTAATAATCACTTTTAGAATTACTTATTGCCGCCATACTGAATCAAAAGATATGTTCAGAAACAAAATTTTCAAGATAAGAATAACTTTTCGGTGAACATGTTAGCTCCAGATAAGAAAATTGAAGGGCGAACAATATCTTTCTCAATATTCTTATCACCAATTAAATCCTGCATCTTACATGGCTTACAAAACAGTGTTTTAGTGATCTTAAGAAGAATTCTTAATAAATATATGTGGAACAAGCAATATAGATAAAACATTTTTATTATGTTATTTGATATTCCCATCTATTTCTTTGATATAACATAAGCCAAAAGTATTTGCGGTACATTTCATGATATTGGTATTTTTTCCTACCCGTGAGAAAAGCCTTCTAAACACCTAAAAAGATTGAACAAATTAAAATAACAACCCAGGTGTAATATGGTTGGTATCTTAACAGGTCTACAGATCAATAGTCACTTGAGTCAATGCTGTTATCAAATAGATAATTCTCACACAGCATTTTAAGAGGTATTTAGTTATTTTGTTATTTCATATTTCAAGACCTAAAAACCTAAATATTTATAATTTCATCCCGAAAATCTCAACTATTTCATATTTCAAATACCCCTTATAGTGCCTCACTACCATGGTTGCCGCCAAAAAGGAAAATTTCAAAAATTTAATGCTTTAAGCTCGCTGGAAAATGCTCTCTTTCAAGTAGTTTTAGCTAATTGACTCTAATAGGCTGTTAGCACTAGAAGTTTTCAAAACTTTGTACAACTTGAATCCAGCTTTGATGAAAGACTATTTCGTCCAAAAATCTAATGGCTATCATTCTCGAAGAATTGAAAATCTACCTGTTCTCAGGGTACATTTATGGCTTTAAAATCTATTAGCTTTACTTGTCCAAAAAGTTGGACTTCTCTTCTAAATGAAATAAAATCATCCAAAAATGCACATCAATTCAAAATTCTTATAAAGGATTGGTATTTCGGAAATCAATGCACCTGTAAGGCTTGCAGTGAAATAAATTCCATAATGCAATCTCCAATTTGTTTCATGTAAGCGTATATTTGTGTTCGCACGATTGTTAAACTAACAGTAAAAGTGTATTTTTATTAATATTACGTTCTTAATCGATTTTCTTGTGTCGTTGTTATATATGTTACTGTTAAATCACTAACAACTGGTTTTTTTACATCGTTTGGAATATCATATATATCCGCACTAGCTGTATCGCGGTTTGTGTTTTGTCAAAAGGCAAAGTTTGTTTCATTTGTCGAATGAAGTATTCAAAGAAATATTATTTTCTAAGGGATCGGAATCAAAATCTTCAAGTTTCTTTCTTCCCTTCGATCTCACTTTGAGGAAAAGAATTAGTTAAAGAGTTAGTCATTCAGGCCTTGAAGAGTTGAAGGATTTTCTTCGACTCCGAGGTCTATAAGTAATTGGAACGGCAGAAGAGCTTGTCGCTTGGAAGGTTGCTCTCTCCAGGATTGAGTTAGCTTTCTTGATATCGTGTTTTGTATATTTTCATAGATATCAGTTATGAAAATATGTTATTGATTGCTGTTGCGTATATCATGCTGCGTGAACGTTTGGACGGTTTGGCATAAACAGAATATCTTAATCGTCTATGTCAGAATCAATTTCAGTTCCTTTCTTGAAATGCAAATGGTTCTAGTAATTGTGTGATTGTTTCCTTTCTTATAAGCAGTGTTTCTTTCTCTTCAATTATGATGTAAGGATCTGGGTTAAAATCTATAGATAATTTGTTCAGCTTAGGCTGTTTTGCTAGGACAGTATCACCAGTATCAATTTCTGATGTTTTGGCTCTTTGAGGTCTATTAATGTATTTTTTCATCTTCCTTTTTTATTTTCAATGAATTCACGACGTACTTGCCGTACTCACGACGTAGATTGCTTGTGTTTTTTATTTTGACGAAGGACATTTGCGTTTGGTCAACGTGCCTAACTGTTAGAATGTGGAGAATTCGAGATATAGAGAGACGACAAGATCCAGTTTTTTTGACTTCTCTTTACCAAACATAACGAAAAACCCTTATTTACACTAGTAACTAAGAACTACCACAACCCAATCTAATTAACATAAGAATAATGCAATAAAAGAACTTCGCGTAGAAAGCAGTCTGGGTCTAGCCTATCCAACACTAACGATCCCTAACGACCCACGCTGAGAAAACGGTTCGAGCACGATGGTCTCGCGGCCGTGCAATTACTTGATTACGAAGGGGAATCTTTTTTACGTAACTGTGAGCTGCGAAACTTTTAATTTTGTAAACCTCTTAGTTGCGAGTGCAAAGATTCCTTAAACTCGGCAAATCAACCATTTCACTCAGAAATGTAGTCACAGATCCCAATATTATTAATTGATCATTTTCGATAACTGTTCGTCTGACCTCAGACGTTTTTCAAATTTCCATGATTTCTATGGTATTCCTACACCAGACTACCAAATAAATAATTTCAGCCATTTCGATATTAAAAGTTTCTCAACACTGTCATATTTTCAGTACTCGGAGATTCATTCAAGTTTCTCAAAAGCTTATTAACAATCTTAGAAACACGCGTGAGTCAATAGTCTGACGTGGTTTTGCTATAAAAAATCCAAATGATTGGTCAACATTTGTCCGAAAGTTTATTTGTCCGAAAGTTTATTTGTCCGAAATTTCAAAATCTTTCCGAAGATCTTTTTTGCCAAAGTTTATTGTCAGAAATTTCTTCCGCTGAAAATTGTTGGACTTAACGTACCTGAAATTAAAAAGCAGGAAACATTTATAATTTGCAGTTTTAATTTTCTTAGTTACTAAAAACAGCTTTTACATTGTTTTGTTAGTCCTAGTTCTTCTGACATTCTATTATTGTTGAAATAAAGACATTAACTCAGTTTTTCGCTGAATGTGTGTTCTGTTAAAAATTGCTCTAAATTTAACTAGTTATTGTATCTTGGAAGAACATTTGAAACAATGCAATGCTCAGCCTTATCTAGTAAATCCTTCACTTTCTAGTATAGTTGACAATCTTTTAATTGAATAATCATTTCACAGACAGAAGCAAGACAGACGGACAGAAGTTGGGTTCAGTCATAAGGACGAATCTGGCTCCGGCCTATTGCAATATTTTCATGATTAGAAGCAAGGTTGACAAATACATCTGGTGCGAAGCTTCTTGTCTGGATGATATAGTTAATATATTTATCTTGCCAAGCGAGGAAGACAGGTTGAGGTTACTAATTGACTACCATAACACCAGCCAGTAAACTATCAAATTTACCAGTAAAAAGTAAAAAGTGTAGGCTTATTCTTTAAGCCAACTTGTACCTTTCAGGTTTTAAATAGGTCTTGTCACCTATTAAATTTAAAGAACGCTATACCCGAAAATATGGCTTTATCGTAGGATCAGAGGATCACCAGCTTAAGAAACATGTAGGTTAATTTGCTGCATTCCTTAAGGAGGGATGTGGAAAGTCTGTAGTAGTTTAACGAATATATAGGGTTCGTAGGCTAGATAGAGAGGCTCTTAGGGAAATTGTGGAAATAAGGAGAACAACCAACCAAAGTTGGACAGAGAGGGCTCACTTCGTGAGACTTGCCATCCAGCAATTAAAGCAAAAGGGCATGTTTTTTACTGTGACGCAACTGAAAGCGAAACAGCGAACAAGGAAACCTTAATGAATGAAAGTAGAAAACAACAAATAAACTGAAGCATACAAAGCAATACAAAAACGAGCAGGACTGCCGAGAGGGGATTAAGGCAAGAGGAGTAAATTGCTCCAGGAGTTCGAGGTCTAGGGGTACTAATAAAGTATTGAACCAAACTCTATATTTCCGATTGAATTAACTAAATGAAGCAAAAGAATGCTTGCAAATAGCAAAACGTTGAAACGATTGGTAAAAAGGACTGCAAGTAATACTTTGAAAAGTTTTTTCAAGCTAATCTGAAAATTTTCTTATTGCTTCGCTCGCTAGGGGCCTCGTCTTTCCTGCAAACTAGCAATCAACGATCTGAAAGGGAAGTATGGGTTGTAAGAATATATGCCTTGGAAAAATCTTCCGCATTCAAACATTTATTTACATGTTGCCACTTCCGTCAACATATTCACTCAAATTCCATCCTAACATGTATTTATCAAGACATATTTTTTATAAGAAAGTTCTTTGAAAGAAAGATAGTGCTGAGATAAGTAAAAAGTTTAGGAATTTCCTATACAGGATGGGAGACTGCACAAGAATATGAAGATTCAAATCTCTGATTGCACACGTTTTGCTTTACTTCAATTATTATTTGCCGAGAGGCAAATTTTATCCAGCAAGTGCACGAGATCCTTTAGATTTTTTGATTTTTTAAAGATTTTGAAAATTTTATAACTGTTTGATGATATTTAAGCTTTTTTAAAATCCTTGATCTTTCATTTTTAAATGGGATTCAAAGTGACATAGGACCTGTACCTGGAAGTAAGTTTGTTGGTTTATTTTGAGCAAGAAAGTACTCTTTATGAAACATGATGATTTATTTAACTTTTGCAAAACAAACTTGTAAAATTGATCTTTACAACAAAATGATATCTTCACTGAGTAATGTTTTGCAAAAATTAGCAACTATAGAGATTTATATCGATATTCGCTTCTAAGGAGACACGTTGGTTGTTGGAAATTACTGAGCATTCCTTATTTGAAGTTTTGAGATTACCTCCTCTGTTTTCTGCAAGCATTAAGTATTGTGTATTTATCTTGAAAGAAGGCGCCAGCTTCCATGCTTATCTATAAATTCAAAGTTTGGCAACTTCTGTATAAGAATCTAAAACTTGTTTATGTTCTTATTTGAGAGATGAAAGTAATGTTATGTGAGGGAAAAGTTTCTTAAAATGGTGGCACTATATGCAGGGTTTTACTGTAGTCAAGCAAGTAGTTCGAAATTACAATAGAAAGCGAATGACTCGTGTTAGTGTTAATCAATGACTGAAATGCTAAACAAAAGTTCACTTTGTATAGATAAACAAAAGCTAAATTGGGATAATAATAATGTATGTACATTAATAACATATAATACACTAATGATTTGGGGAGAGGGGCTGTAGTTCGAAATGACAATAGAATTTCGAACTAAAGATTTGGGGGCTGTTCTAGGCTTGAAGATGCCCTGAAAACTTATGTTCAGATAGGAAGGTTTCCTAAACATGGACGAGAAAAATGGATCTTCATTTTTCATTAACTTGTATCTTTTTATATGTTTGAGTCAGTTATATTCGAGTCAGTTATGTTCGAATCAAAAGAAGTAAAGTTTTTAGAGGTTCTGGGATATTTTGAATATTTTTGAGATTTTTTAAGATTTTCCCATATATTTTAACAAAGTATATGAGATTTTTACGGTAGTTTGCCCCTCGCTTTTAGCAATGGCCATGACAAGGATATAGAGCAGCTATTTTTGAGCAGAAACTTATTTTGTGATATCTGGCTTACAGTGGCGTAGATGAAAAATGCATACTCATTTTTCATAAATTTAAGTATAAAATAACTACGTTAGAACTGCATCAAACAGAAGATAAACTCTTAACACTTATTCATAGTAGAGTGTCATAAATCATTTTAAGCGCGAGTAGTCGAAACCCTATGCGTTTCAAGGGTAAGCCAGCCTCCGCTTATCAACTTCTACGTCACGCGGTCACATGATACTTTTGCAAATTATTATCCTGAACTATTTTCCACCGAATTTGTCAATAAAATGAGATGATGTTGATTAATTTTGCAAAAATGAGTGGTTTTCAAATATTTTTTATTACTTGATATTATTCTGGGAAGAAAGTCGTACATTCTGGCTTTCAATACGTTCAAGGAACGGAAGAAGCGGCAAAAAGTAATGTAGCAACGAATTCATCAGAGGAAGGCAATGGACGCAGTGATAGAAAAAACGGGATGAAGGTAGACCAAAGGGAATGAGGATATTGACTGGGGTGTTTTTCACTCTTGAAAGGGAGCAAAAGATATGATTTATGAACTTTTTGTAGCTTTTTACTCTTTGGCCTTTATCCTTTCTCGATTGAAATATGGCTAAGATTGGAAGGTTGCTTGAGCTATTTTATGTTTTTGGTTTGCCTTTATCATCTTGCTTGTTCATCATGAAGTTAATTGCACTTGAGAAAAGAAAAAATCTAGAAAAATTGGTTATATTCAGCCAAAGGAGTGGTAATTAAGATGTCTGAGCCATGACATGGAGCTGTTTGATTGACATTCATATCACATGTTTAAATGATAATGATATTATTATGAGTTAGCATGAGGCAGGGATATATCACGAATTTAGAAAAAAAAATTTTCTTGGATTTCTCTAAATCATGGGTCTCAGCCCCTCACTCAAGACATTATAGTAAAGGAGAAAGAGTATTGCCTTACCAATCAATAATTGAATATTCGACTACTGAAGCGCCCTCCATATCAGAAAGAAAATAAGAATTTCCTTACGTAGAAAAAACGAATTTTCTTACTAAGAAAATACTGGATAACAATATAATTTCCACAATTAGATACCAACATATTTCTCTAATGAAGAAAGCAAGCCCTTGAGTGACGACTTATACTCGAGCATTTGCGTTTTATTTGAAAACGCCCCCCAAATATCACCACGCCCCCCAAATATCACCACGCCCCCCAAATATCAAGCATACTTAATTCTTGTCTTCCTATTGAAGTTCATTGCATATGCGTGCAAATATACTGCTTCGGACATCGCTATCTGATATTTTCCTTGTAAAATCGAAAGATACAGTGAAACATGTAGTCTCTTTTGACCCTGTTGAGACCACTATTTCTAGCGGTGCCCCTATCTTAATATTTAATGATAAACGAAGTATAAGATGAAGACTCAGAGAAATATCACCATTTTGTGTAACTATTTTCTATCAAATCCATCAATATTCTGTTTCACATTTTCGCCGATCACCATCATTACTTCAACTCTACTCCAACCAACTAACTAACTTCTTACGAGTTTCAACTTAGATAATCACGTTCACTGAGACTTGTCGATTGATATTTTCCATACGTTTGTCTTTATTAGGTATTGAGGTTCAAAACATGTTATTTACTACTGCTTTAAATGAAATATAAAATCAACATTATAATTAAAACTCTACATGCCGCCGTGTATCTCGGCACGTATTACACTACCGAATGTAATAACAATAACTGTGTGGGGTCTTAAGATACCAAGGAAGGTCTGGGCCCCAACAGACCCCCCATGTCTTAGAAACGCCCCCTCTCATGCCCAATCAACATCCAGAATGGAACTCTTAACCTAAAACCACCCCAATTATACTTCCCATTCAGCAACTGGTACAGGAGCATTGCCTATAATGCAAAGGTTGTCCATTTCCCACCAAACATGATTTCCACGAAAATGCTAATATCCGTTTTTTAAAAACAACCGGTTCGTGGCAATTTTTGGAGACATGTTCAGTTAGGTATTACAAACGTGTGTATCAAGAGAAAAATATTTGGTGCTAAATAAGATGATAAAAGTCCTTTATATACCATAGCTAGCTGAAAGAGATCGCCAATCTGATTTAGAACAATGAAAGAAACCGTTACATACAGCTTTATAGTCTTTGAAAATGCCATGCAAAAAGCTAAGCATATTACAGTTAATTTTTTATCATTTCGTCTGGTTTTTCACAGAGTAGAAAAACGTCAGAAAAAGGTTCCGAAAGAACATAATGGAAAATAAAAACCCAGTTGTGGATCGAAATAGGCCAATCAGAAAAACGCTAGCACGTGACCAGTATAATGCTCCAATCAGTACCGGATGCATATAGGAAATCAAAACTGAGTCCAATCTAAGGAAGGAACATATTGTTTAAGAAGATATCCCTATCATTGGGTTGTGCTTCCTACGTAACCAAAGTCCCATTGGCACTAAAATTCATAAACCAACAGAAAATCCACAAAAAGTGTGAATAATTTATCTTTTTTATTTATCATATCATATCATATTGCCCATCCTCTCCGTAGTAGCGGGCATCTTTTCCGTAGTAGCGGGCATCTTTTCCGTAGTAGCGGGCATCTTTTCCGTAGTATCGGGCATCTTTTCCGTAGTAGCGGGCATCTTTTCCGTAGTATCGGGGATCCTCTCCGTAGTAACGGGCATCTTTTCAGTAGTATCGGGGATCCTCTCCGTAGTAGCGGGCATCTTTTCAGTAGTATCGGAGATCCTCTCCGTAGTAGCGGGCATCCTTTCGGTAGTAGCGGGCATCTTTTCAGTAGTATCGGGCATCTTTTCCGTAGTAGCGGGCATCTTTTTCGTAGTAGCGGGCATCTTTTCAGTAGTATCGGAGATCCTCTTCGTAGTAGCGGGCATCCTTTCCGTAGTAGCGGGCATCTTTTCCGTAGTAGCGGGCATCCTTTCCGTAGTATCGGGCATCTTTTCCGTAGTAGCGGGCATCTTTTCAGTAGTATCGGGGATCCTCTCCGTAGTAGCGGGCATCTTTTCAGTAGTATCGGAGATCCTCTCCGTAGTAGCGGGCATCCTTTCCGTAGTAGCGGGCATCTTTTCAGTAGTATCGGGCATCTTTTCCGTAGTATCGGGCATCTTTTCCGTAGTAGCGGGCATCTTTTCCGTAGTAGCGGGCATCTTTTCCGTAGTATCGGGCATCTTTTCCGTAGTAGCGGGCATCTTTTCCGTAGTATCGGGGATCCTCTCCGTAGTAACGGGCATCTTTTCAGTAGTATCGGGGATCCTCTCCGTAGTAGCGGGCATCTTTTCAGTAGTATCGGAGATCCTCTCCGTAGTAGCGGGCATCCTTTCCGTAGTAGCGGGCATCTTTTCAGTAGTATCGGGCATCTTTTCCGTAGTAGCGGGCATCTTTTTCGTAGTAGCGGGCATCTTTTCAGTAGTATCGGAGATCCTCTTCGTAGTAGCGGGCATCCTTTCCGTAGTAGCGGGCATCTTTTCCGTAGTAGCGGGCATCCTTTCCGTAGTATCGGGCATCTTTTCCGTAGTAGCGGGCATCTTTTCAGTAGTATCGGGGATCCTCTCCGTAGTAGCGGGCATCTTTTCAGTAGTATCGGAGATCCTCTCCGTAGTAGCGGGCATCCTTTCCGTAGTAGCGGGCATCTTTTCAGTAGTATCGGGCATCTTTTCCGTAGTATCGGGCATCTTTTCCGTAGTAGCGGGCATCTTTTCCGTAGTATCGGGCATCTTTTTCGTAGTAGCGGGCATCTTTTCCGTAGAAGCGGGCATCCTTTCCGTAGTAATGGGCATCCTTTCCGTAGTAGCGGGCATCTTTTCCGTAGTATCGGGGATCCTTTCCGTAGTAATGGGAATCCTTTCCGTAGAAGCGGGCATCCTTACCGTAGTAGCGGGCATCTTTTCCGTAGTATCGGGGATCCTTTCCATAGTAATGGGCATCGTTTCCGTAGTAGCGGGCATCTTTTCAGTAGTATCGGGGATCCTCTCCGTAGTAGCGGGCATCTTTTCAGTAGTATCGGAGATCCTCTCCGTAGTAGCGGGCATTCTTTCCGTAGTAGCGGGCATCTTTTCAGTAGTATCGGGCATCTTTTCCGTAGTAGCGGGCATCTTTTCCGTAGTATCGGGGATCCTCTCCGCAGTAGCGGGCATCTTTTCAGTAGTATCGGGGATCCTCTCCGTAGTAGCGGGCATCTTTTCAGTAGTATCGGAGATCCTCTCCGTAGTAGCGGGCATCCTTTCCGTAGTAGCGGGCATCTTTTCAGTAGTATCGGAGATCCTCTCCGTAGTAGCGGGCATCCTTTCCGTAGTAGCTGGCATCTTTTCCGTAGTAGCGGGCATCTTTTCAGTAGTATCGGAGATCCTCTCCGTAGTAGCGGGCATCCTTTCCGTAGTAGCGGACATCTTTTCCGTAGTAGCGGGCATCTTTTCCGTAGTATCGGGGATCCTCTCCGTAGTAGCGGGCATCTTTTCAGTAGTATCGGGGATCCTCTCCGTAGTAGCGGGAATCTTTTCAGTAGTATCGGAGATCCTCTCCGTAGTAGCGGGCATCCTTTCCGTAGTAGCGGGCATGTTTTCAGTAGTATCGGGCATTCTTTCCGTAGTAGCGGGCATCCTTTCCGTAGTATCGGGCATCTTTTCAGTAGTATCGGGCATCCTCTCCGTAGTAGCGGGCATCTTTTCAGTAGTATCGGGCATCCTTTCCGTAGTAGCGGGCATCCTCTCCGTAGTAGCGGGCATCTTTTCAGTAGTAACGGGGATCCTTTCCGTAGTATCGGGCATCCTCTCCGTAGTAGCGGGCATCTTTTCAGTAGTATCGGGCATCCTTTCCGTAGTAGCGGGCATCGTTTCCGTAGTATCGGGCATCGTTTCCGTAGTAGCGGGCATCTTTTCAGTAGTATCGGGGATCCTCTCCGTAGTAGCGGGCATCTTCTCAGTAGTATCGGGCATCCTTTCCTTAGTATCGGGCATCGTTTCCGTAGTATCGGGAGCCTTTATTAGCTTCTTTACAGCTATCAGACGTTCATTTAGTACGCCAACATTAAGCAAATTATTCATTACTATTATTATTATTTCCGTAGTAGCGGGCATCCCTTGATTTCACAACTTTGCCATAAACAATTGAAAAAAGTGCAAGAAGCACCAGGATGATCAATGATTTCATATTTGCTGCAAAGAAATTCACGATAATAGAGTTTCGTTCTAAGGTAAAACTTTCAAAATGTATGTCCATGCTATTTATGACCAAAATTTGGAATAGTGACGTCAAAAAATTCAGTAACCTTTTAGAAGGAATACGCAAGTAGGCTGAAATAATATTTGAAATGAGGAAAAAAAATGTTATATAATAATAATAATAATATAATAAATAATTTGTTTAAAGTTGGCGTACTAAATGAACGGCTGATAGCTATAAAGAAGCTAATTAAGGCCAACTATCTATGAAGAGTTAGTATGAAATAAAAATATATGATACAATATTAAAAAGGTTTAAGGTATAATGTTCTAAATAAATCCTAACCCAGCAATAAATTTTTTACACAATCTACAGTCGCATTCTATAGGGTGTGCTCTTAATTCTTTTTTAAATGTTGCCAATGATTGGGACTCTCTTATACTGTGAGGTAGTGTTTGCCACAGTTTTGACATAAATATCTCTCAGTTTCTATACCATAAGAAGTTGTCCTGGCTTTTGGAATGCAAAGATTATTTTTAGTTCGCAAATCATAATGTACATTTCTTGTTTCAAAAATCTCACTCATGAAACTAGGGTTCAGGTTATGTTTGGTTTTGTATATTTCTATCATCAAGTACTGTAGATTGCGTTGGTGAATTGATACTGCATTATCCAAAGTTAGCAATGCTTCGTAGTCAGCATGACTGTCTTTATAAACAATTCTGAGTGCTCTTTCGTGGATTTTATTTACTTTAGCATTCAGACATCTGTCATGGAACATCCAAATTAGGGGGCAGTAACTAAACTGAGCTTTTATGAAGCTGTTCATTAGGAGACGCAGTTTATTAGAACCCATAAATGGCGAAACTCTAGCAAGAGCATGCAGTTTTTGGCTGGCTCTTTTGCATAAATTTGAGACGTGACTTTTGAAATTAAGATTTTTATCTATTATCACCCCTAGCAGTTTTTCTTCAGAGCTTTCTTCAACAATGGCCTCACCGATTTTGATCTTAAAGTCATCTTGATTTGTTCCAAAAGTAAGAAGATGACATTTCCCTGCATTCAATTTCATAAAGTTTTCTGGAAACCATTTTGATAAAATAAGAGCATCAGTTTCTAGCCGTTCTAAAACTTTATCTAATTGACAGTCAGCTGCAAAAATCGTAGTATCATCAGCAAAGTTACATACTGCAGTATCAGTTACCATTAAGAATAAATCATTAATATATAAATTAAATAGAAGAGGCCCAAGGACTGATCCTTGTGGTACACCTGCAAAGGTTTCTCGCCAAGTGCTGAATGAACCATTTAATTTTACCCTTTGTCTTCTACCGGACAGGTAATTATAAATCGATAATTGAGCATCTTTCCAAAAACCATAGGCATTTAATTTCGCAATTAATAGCTCATGGTCTTTGCAATCAAACGCTTTTGAGAGATCCATTAGCAAGGCACCAACCACCCCTTTTTTATCTAGGAAATTCTTGCAGATATCCATTAATCTCAACAGCGCATGCTGTGTGTTGAAACCTTTCCGAAAACCACATAAGTAGGGAACTAGGAACGTATCCGCGAAGTCGACCATCTGAGCATATAGAAGCCGTTCAAAGACCTTTGATAATGCGGATAGAACTGTAATAGGTCGATAGTTTCGTTTTTCTGTAGTTTTGTCACTTTTGAATAGTGGAGTTATGTCTCCTAATTTAAGATCTTCAGGAAACGTTTTCTGGAGCAATGAATTATTGAAAATTGTCGTCAGTAATGGTGCAAAAATGTCTTAGTTTTCTTTCAGTATCCGCGGAGGAATACTTTCAATTGTAGACGCTTTTTTTGTATTTAGTCTCAATAATTCATCATTGACTGCCTGCATTGTAATTGGTTTGAATTCGAAGAATGTGCCATGGTTTACCTTATCCTTAATCTTGCGGATGCTGGGATGATGTTTATATTTTTCAACAGCAATTTCAACAGGATCCAGCAAATGGTTTGGCGAATTGAGAATGCATTCACCAGGGGCAATGTCAATTGTCTTTGTGATATTTGTAAAAAATTCATTAAGGATCTCAGCTATTTCACTGTCATTCGTAATAAACTTTTCATTTTCGATAAGCGTAATATTTGAAGAGGTTTGTACCTTGTCAGTAAAAAGTGGTTTTACAGTTTTCCAGAACTTTTTATTGTCAGTGACAGAATTTATATCAAGGTTACCATAATATGATGTTTTTGCTTGTCGCAGAATTTTCAACTATGAACGGAGCATAATTGCCTTTCTTAAAGTTTTCGTCATGAAGGGTGCATCATTTGCGCGTAAATATTTCTGTTTTAGAGGTACATGGTTATTCAGAACTTCTTCGACTACAGAATTAAAATTTTCATATTCAGAGTATGCTTCGCTGCTCTTAGCTAGATTGCTTTTAAGGTCACTGCGAAACTTTATAGGATCAAATTTACTGTAGTCTCGGTATGTCACAATCCTTGGACCTCTTTTTACAAAACCACTCTTTAACACTGTTAGTATCATTAGATGAAAATCAGACAATCCCACTTCTATTGTCGTAGTGTTTTGAAAACCAGAGGTTTTATTCGTTAGAAACATATCAATGGAAGAGGGATTGTCAGCAGATTCATAACAAGTGGGACTTTTTATTAAATTTTTTAATCCATAGATATCCATGAAATTGCTAATTTCATAATTTTTCTCTTCCGAATTTAAATCTCCAATAATGACGAAGTTTTCGTATCGAGGTGTAAGTTGGTCAAGCACTTTGCCCATCTCTGCGAAGAAAAATTTTTCACATTGAGAAGGGGGGCGGTAGGTACTGATCAATGCCCATTTTTTCTTGCCCACATTAATTTCAGTTAATACACATTCAATTGAATTGGCGATGTCCACCAGTATAATTTCATTTGCTGGAACTTTTTCTCTGATATAAACCAGAATCCCACCACCGTTTGTATTTCTATCATAACGGAAGGGTTTTTTGAAACCATCAATTAAAAACTGACTAGTGGGAAAGGATTCGTCTAATTTGGTTTCAGAAACTGCGAGGATGTCAACATTTTTTGCAATCAGGGCTTTGAGATCCTCTATTTTGTTTCGGATTGAGTTTATATTTAGATGTGCCACAATTAGGCCTCTCTTGTTTTTGTTCCTAATAGTTGATAGATTGGCAAGGGGGTTAATATCTTCGGTATCAGAACTAGCAATTTCATTGGTATTTTGATTTTCTAAATTAGAACAAATGTACTTAGCTGTATGAGTTCCATCATCACGTCACTGAGCTTTGAGATATTTAATAAGGTTATTGGCAAGAAGGACTGTGCCCATTCTATTGAGGTGCAAAGCACTTCCATTTAGGTGCTTAGTTGTATCGATGTTTTGATGCTCGATGAGATCTAAACTATTTTCTCCGCACAGGGTTTTCAATTTTTCGTTTACAGTTTTTGCTTTTGTATTTAACGTTGAATCGTCATCTCGAGATATAATAGCTGATACAACAACTTCATTTGCTCCGTTTCTTAAATCAGCTGCCAGATCATAGATTTCAGATGCAATTTCATCAGCTGGCTTGTTTGTTCCCAGCGAGTTGGTCCCAACATGAAGAACGACAATGTCTGGGTTTTTTTTCATTGGTGGTTTTGAGTAATCTGCTATGTCTTCAACATTTGCTCCGCTGAAAGATTTGACATAGACATTCTGCCCATTCGCAGAGATCCTTTCAATTTTCTCCCATCCAATTATCTTCCAGTCTTTTGGAAAAACTCGATAAGCATAGCTTCTCAGTGTCCTAAAAACTACCTTCGGATGCTAGGAAGCAACAAATACAAATACAAATACAAACAACTCATGATTGACATTGATTCTGTTAATGATTTTATCTTTCATCTAATTGAAGAAAGTTCGCCTGCTACCTGAAAATTTCCAAAAATTTTGCTGGAATCATGGCCTGGGTCACATAGAATCCTTTCAGGACCCATGACACTAACAAACAACAAAGAAAATTTAAGTCTTAGATACTGTTTAATATGTAAAAAGTAAAACTGTCACATGGTTGTTGAAAACCATAAAAAAGACAAGCCCAGTTTGTCAGAAAGTTGAAAAAATTCTGTAACGATCAGCTGCATGGCATTAAGCGCTGTTACGCAATCCTATGCCGTTAGGAGATCTGGGTTCCAGTTTTTTGCAAGAGTTGTCTGTCGCGTGTGTCTGTACAGATATCCTGTGCTGCTTGGGTACATATATTATAAATGTATATATACATTTATAAGAACATGAACATGTCGTTTTTTGTTTGCTTGGCAGAAGGCATTTTTTCCGCAAGTTGAAGATTTTTGAAATTCTTTTTAAATCCTGGTCACAGACCTTTGTGAAAAATGGCTAACCTTAATGATACGATACCATTCTATATGATAAATACCATACCTACCATACTTAACAATGCATACCACACCTTACATACAATACCTTCCGTACAATACCATGTCATACCATAGCCTACCATAGCATATCATACCAAAGCATACCATACCATACCATACCATACCATACCATACCATACCATACCATACCATACCATACCATACCATACCATACCATACCATACCATACCATACCATACCATACCATACCATACCATACCATACCATACCATACCATACCATACCATACCATACCATACCATACCATACCATACCATACCATACCATACCATACCATACCATACCATACCATACCATATCATACCATACCATACCATACCATACCATACCATACCATACCATACCATACCATACCATACCATACCATACCATACCATACCATACCATACCATGCCATGCCATGCCATGCCATACCATACCATACCATACCATACCATAACATAACATAACATAACATAACATAACATAACATAACATAACATAACATAACATAACATAACATAACATAACATAACATAACATAACATAACATAACATAACATAACATAACATAACATAACATAACATAACATAACATACCATACCATACCATACCATACAATACCATACCATACCATACCATACGATTCCACACTTTGCCAAACTATGCCCTACTTTACCATATCATACCATACTATCTCAGAACGCAGACTAAGTTAAAAATCCTGTAAGATAATTTTGTTTTTGTAGGGCTGAAAAGAGGTTTGTGACTTTATACTTCGTTATTCTTTGAACTTTACAACAATTTTCCAGTATTTTTAAAGGACTTGACGGATGTGACTAGATGTGAATAATCATATGGCAGTAAGAAGGATCAAAAGGGACCATCAGATGTAGTCAGAAAACTGCATGGTATGTCAAAGGCTTATAAATTCTAAATCTCTCCACATGGAGGATGCATTTATATGGTAGTGTGTTTCCTATCATGTCAACTTAGATAAACTCGAAATATGATCAAAGTCATGAGGATTTGAATTTATTTAAATCAAACATAAAATATATACGTGTTAGAGCCCTCGTTTTATTTGTGATAACATACAATTGAGATTATTTATTAATGTAGATATTGCTATATCTTATAAGTTGTATGACTTGTATAAAGTGTATATTGGGTATCCGCAGATGAATGGTGTGGAAAAACTGATCCTAATCCTTGCGCTAGCAAGGACGCAAAATTACAAAACACAACATACATACATTTCAAAGTATATATACTTATGTATATGCAATATATATTTACATTAAAAACAGTATAATTTATACTATATGGACACCTGTCCCTTTTGCTGTAACAGCAAGTTAGATCCCAGATCTCCTTACGGCACAAGATTGCGTGACAGCGTCGAGTACAATAAGGTCTAAAGTTCTCTGACAAGCTGGGCCTGTCTTTTATGTATGGTCTTATACGACAAACAATTATAAAAATATATAGTTGCAAACCCTATTTTAGCTCTACAAAGGCATAGTAATTTTGGAGGTTGGTTAACCTACCCTAAGATTTAATATTTACATTGGATTACAAGGTGTCGCACTGCCACGCCCCTACTGCATATATTTCATAATATCAAACCCAAATGTTATCTTCTCCACATGCGGTATAGCTATATGAATAAATTTTTTTATGCAAAGAATTGTTTATGCCTCTACAGGTACAATATATCAACAAAATCGTACACGTGCATGTAGAATCAATTTTTTCTTCATCATGTTTACATTGCTACAAAACTTTGATACACCTTTGCTTGCATCATCACTAGACGCAGGGATTGGTGTACCCAGGTGTAACGGGGCATACTAATGAAAAGCCCCGAAATGCTTTACCTGGTGGATTCGGTATACCAAAATCGTGCATTTACATGCATTGATTTGTAGCCTGCGTAATACTGAGACCTAAGGTTGCCATAGAAAGATTCAACTGACTGGCAAAAACGCTTATCCTTCCGGGGACCGGAGGCAGAGTTATGGAAAAGCTGAATTTGACGGCATCCTAGATAGTTTAAAAAAGCTATTGAATGCTAAATCTATTATATTATGGCTCTTTTAAATACTAATGATGCTTAAATCTTATGATGTAATCATCTTTTATCGAAGGGCCCCTAAAAAAAGGTTTATGCTCAAGAGCTGCCCTCCTTTAAAGAAAGAAATATAATTCTATGGAAAAATTACATATAAATATATTGAACAGAAGAATATATCTATCCAGACACCCGCACATTACGTCAACAACAAACTGGATCCCAGATCTTCTAACCGTCCATTTGTGACAGCGCCAAGTGCAACAGGCTGAGGATGGTATTACACCGTATTTTCTTGGTTTTGGCAAACTTATTTTTTGTATCGTTTCAAAAAACACTGTTTTTCTCACTATTATCATTATTGTACTTTTAAACTTATCTGAGTAGATCCTTTGTTTAACGCTAAGTATGTAACGTGAGAGGGAGGAATTGAAGAAGAAAAACGTTTTTGAGGGTAAATTAAGCAAATTAAGCAAAAAATACACAGTTTTTCAGCTCAAAGCTTGGAATAAACATAAATCTATATCTTTACGCCTTTTGAGAATCAAACAAAAATGAAAAAAATGATGACATTATCAACAAAAATGCTAACATCAGCAAAATTGAAAAATAATTTTACCAAATGAAAGGCCTGTATAAGCTGAAGCAATACTGACTATTTTTACTGTCATAAGCACAGTCATAAGCACAGTATTTCAAAAGTAATGGTTGGTTATATTATCGTTTTAAGGCAATTATTTACGTCATCGATCACGTGACTTCCGGGAAATATTTTTTTTGGGCCCATCTCGGAAAATCTATCAGTTACCGATATGCGACCATATTCTGAATTCAAATTTGATATTAGGCACTTGCTTAGTTTGTCACAACAATATTCACAACACCAGTAGGACAGTTGTGTCTGATTCTGACAGGTAAGTTTTATAACATACTTGTTGGGCCTTAAAATTCGTTCGGGCTTACTTGTGTTTAATAAGTCAAATCAACCAGTTGCAATTTATTCAGGCATATTCCAGGCTACGCAAACAGTTTCCCTTCTATCAACATTGTTAATTTTCTTCTTAAATGGTTTTTTAAACTGCCAGTAAATGGTATCAAACAGAAAAGCGCTTCTAGTGTGTGACCGCCCAGGAAGGATTCTTGCAACAAATGATCAAAACGAGGCTATCGGGCAATTTATAACGACATTAATTCCACCCAGCCCTCCAGTTTACTTTTGAAAAGGAAGAAAATGATTCGTTGCCACTTTTAGATGTTTTGGTCGGAAAGTCCAATACTGGATTTCTAACCAGTGTATATCGCAAGCCCAGTTTTACTGGTCAGTACATACGCTGGAAAACAACGCATAGTCAACATTCTTGGCAACCTCGAGGGTCATACCAGGGACCGCGCACCACTCTGAAAGTGGAGGGGGTGAAATAGGTGTGACCGAAAATGTTTTGAGGCCACGCCCTCTTGAACGCCGGAAAATATCAATAACTATAAAAATAGATAGAATTAGCTCGAGGGTAATAAAAAACCAAGCTAACCAAGTTAGAAAATACATCATATCATTAAACAAGATGAAACACCTAGAAAAAGGACAAATTGCAAATTGCCTATTATTGCAAAAAAGTGGGTGGGCTATAGCCCCTGCTATCCCAATGGCTGCGCGGTGCCTGGGTCATACTGGTCCAATCGGAGGCCTTTCAGACTGTGGAAACACTGTTTTAAAGTGATTTATGCAGCCACTGGAATTTGCTTGTAGAAATTAAAGACAAAACAATTGCCACATCAATAATTACTGTCTCGTGACGGTTTTTCGTTGTTTTTTCGTCATAAGCAAATAATTTCTCCAAAGATTAATTAGATTACGTGAACAGCCATTGGCTACTGAAAAACACAAGCTAAACCAACCGGAAGGCTTTCACAAAGGAGCGCAGGCAGGAAGACTTTCAAATAAAATCAATCAAATCAAAAACTTTATTAATGTGTCGAAAAATATTCAGCTAGGAATGCTGGCAGGAAGACTTTCAGCTACTGATTATTATAGCACCAACTATCTACATTACATATGAAAACAGGTACCCCAGGAAAATTTGATTGGAACTATTTGTAACTCAAGCAAATGTCCCATTAGTAAACTTTAAACAAGAAACAAATTTTTTGATGAATTTGGAGAATTTGTTAGCTTCAAGCCTGCGAAAATGATGTTCGCTGATCCATTGTTCCCGATTTTTAATAGTCTGAAAGTTTGTGATCTATGCAAAGGTTAACAGTAATCCTAAGAAAAATGTATATGAAAGATCAAGATGATACAATGCACGAAGATTTCATCAATGTGAAATCAAGAAAATGTTTAATCATCATTCAGCACTGAACAGACAAAACTAGTTCAAAAACCTGTCTTATACGCAAGACGATCAGCAGATACCCAGTTTTATATATTGTCGCGAGAAAAAGATAGTCTGGGAAGGACAATAGTGCGTTGTTCGATCTTTTTGCTAACAAATCAAGACAGTACCCGGTTTTCCACATCCACGCAATAATTATTGATGAAAGTATCGGTGTAGCGCTTTTGTGAATACAGAAGTAGTTGCCAACTCGTCAGCGACCTGCATCGCCGACGCATAAAAGTTATATGGCAACCAGGCTTTAGCTCAAAATTTGCCATGCAAGTATCAAATTCAGTCTGATTTCATGCAATTCGTAAGAGTTCCCGTTGCTGGATCTGAAACCTTATCAGGGACCAAAAAGTCCACTAAAAAGCACAATAAACTTAAAAATAATAACTTTTCCTACATTACTAAACCATCTTTATTGGAAGTTGCTAAAGGAAGAGTTAATAATAATAATAATAAATTTATTTACAGTAGATGGATATAATATAGCTGTTTATGTACAATTTGTGTACAAGCTAATTTAGGCCTACTTTATAAAAATTTCTATTATCAGCCATTACACGTAGTTTTTGAGAGAATCTTATCCCAACCACCAAAAATGAAGATTATGCCGATAACTCCTTATTGGTAATAGACATGGTTCCGAAAATGTTAAAAAGGGAATCAGCTACACGATATGATAGCACAGACGCATAACAGTGAAACTGTGCATGTTATGATAATAGCAAGAGGTTTGGTACAAGTACACTATCCGATATGCTGAATAAGATAAAAATCCATATCAAGCCTCAAAAATGCCCCCAAACGATATTTTTTGGAATGGATTGCTGGTATCCAGTCCTCTTTTAGGTATACCACTGCAACGTTTTAACGTCGCAAGCTATAAAACTGAATCTTTTCTCTGGCGTTAACTGACATACTGAATAAAATAAGACGCAAAACAGCTTCAAGACTTCTACAAAAGCATATTTTAGACTATGGTACTTTTACCCATTCCTACATTGGGCCTTGCTCTATAACAATAATATAGTTAGCAAATCAATTGAGTACCGGAATGAAAATAAAAAAGCTTGATCGTTATAAACACGACGTTTCGAGGATGTACTCGTTATCAAGTTGCTAAAAAGAAAACGAGCCGAGAAAAGAGAATGCGAGATGCAATGTTCAGATAGCATATCTAAACATTTTGACTCCTCTAATCAAACATTTCGCTGCCGATATATGCATCCATGGCTTATTGCATGCACCGCAAGACACCACCAAACGGAAAATTTTGGAGAAACGTTTAATTTCCAGCTTGAAAACTCTTTATCAATTTGTTACTCAAAGTACACTTAACACAATGCCAATCAGTCCTATCATATTGCAGAAATTTCAATTGCAGCGTCTATCATTGATGCTTGAGCTATCCGCCATCTTTGGTGCTCTTTCTTTTTCTTTTCTTGTGTGGTTTTATTGTGTTCCTAGAGAATCTGCAGAGAAAGTGAACAGTCTCAGCACCTTCACTAAACAAATCAAATATCTACTCTACAGTTTTACTCAGTCTTTCTACTAATCGATTCCGTCTGTATTTACTGATCAATGAGGAGATTGTTCAGACCTTGACTATTGGAAAGGATCAAAGACAGAGTAGAGCCAACTATAGTTGAGGATTTAGGCCGAAAGGCCGTGTTTAAATACTGCAAAATAGTTTAGCTTAATAAAACATCACATTACGTACCCAGAGGATATGTGTTCTGTTCCCTAGCTGTTTGGGGCATTGGCTGTGTCAGGGGGACTTCGACACTCGTATCGAGATGATTGCTTGATCTGTTCATGACTATGATCTGTCCAATAGCGACGACAAAACCAATACTGTTATTCAAAACAGTTTTTTGGCGGTACATAACTTGAAAATGGCTTTGAAAAAAGCAAACATTTTAACTAAAAGCTTTTTTCGTCTGTCACTCCTCAGAGCATAAAACGTCGGATGAAGGTCCAAAAGAACACGATGAAAAATATATACCCAGTTGTGGATCGAAATAGGCCAATCAGAAAAACGCAAGCACAAGACCGGTATAGTTGACCAATCAGTGCCGCGTGCCTAAAGAGAAATTACCACTGGAGTCCAAGAAAGAAAACGAACTCCTTCTGTCTACACAATGGCGGCTTTTTCGTTTGTATGTAGATTGATTCCAAAACTGCTAGATGAAAAGACGACCGGGCTCTGCCAATTATCCGAAACATGTCGTCAGTATAGAGTTTTGCACAATCTGGTTTGTCTAAAAGATGTTGACCAATAGCAGAATCACTTGTTTTAACAATGTTTCTGGACCTACAAGATCGAAGAGGCTGTTCTCTTTGAGGGGCAGTTTTGTTTCCTATGTTGGAAGGAACATTGTAAACTGCCGTCCCCGTCAACTTTTAAGCAACAGCAAGGCTTAGCAACATGCACCACAAGCGAAAAATTCAGAAGAACACCTTTTCATCATTACCTTAGTTTGGAAATCTTTCAGCAAGCCAGGTGTTACCTATGATTAATCTGAACTTGGGAATATGAAGTTCAAAAAGTGTACATTTCATCAAGGACAGAGATACAGCTGGGGGCCGAGGAGGCCTTGCCCCCCCCCCCCCCCCCTCCAAAAAAAGAGAAACTTAAGGAGCATTAAGGAACCTACATTTATTTTTTGGAATTCAATGAGAAAAACTGAACAATCTATTGAGCAGTATCAGCTCTCTTAATGTTGTTAATTGCCAAATTATCCGCTTACGGCTTTAGCCGATCAGATCTAAAATTGATTGATAGTTAGCTAAATGAAGGCAGCAAAGTGTGAAGGTTAATGGTTCATTCAGCACCTTTAAAATGACTTCCTTAGGTGTTCCCCAAGGTTCAGGTTTGGAACCCCTGCTCTTCAACATATATTTTAATGATTTCTTTTACCTGGTGAAAGATACTGAGATTTGTAACTACGCACATGACACTACTATCTTTGCGTATGGTTCAGATCTGGGTGCAATCTTAGAATCAATTGAAAGGGATGCCGCTTTACTATCACTATGGATTGAAAATATCTATATGAAAATGAATGAGGATAAAAGCCATTGGCTTGTCTTCGGGAAAAAAGATGACGAGGCAACTGTAAATATTTCTGGATCTTTGATAGAGGAAAGTGACGAAGAGAAACAACTAGGAGTGACACTCGACAAAAATAACATGATCAACAAGATACAAGAAAGAGCCTTGAGAATCATACAAAGAGATAGTACGTCCAATTTTGAGTAACCTTGAGCTAAAAGTAACTCAGTATAGCAAGGGCAGATTTTGTAACAATAGGTTCTTCTGTTTGTTTACATTTTGTTGACTAGCCAATCAGGGAGCTCTATTTCTATGGCGTCATTTGATGGTAATGGAGGATGGAGGGGTTTGCTGTGGAGAAAACCACACCCTCGTTTTTTCCTCGCGACGAAAATATACTTTGAGAAAAACTCGAGATTTTTTGCACCCGTTTAGAACGATAAATTTTACATGTAATTTTATTGGCACTAAGCTCTGCGTTTTCTGCTCTTTGCGTGATCGTTCGCTATTGACATCCCTTTTTGCACGTCCTCAATGGCTCGACGACCCTCCGACGACTCGGCCCTAAACCCAACAAATCACGCTCCTCTATCAAAAACAACAGTGGACTTCAATTGCACTGCTAGCAGATGTAAGGAATATTTCAAAAAGGGTTTTACAGTGTTTTTTAAATCATTTTTCAACCTAAAATAGCTATGAAGGTGGATATGTATATGTAGCGCTAGCCCTTCGGGGGAGGGGTCTAGCCATAATTTCGGCGGGACGGAGAGTGAAAAGCGAATAAAAGGCAGTAACTAAACAAACTCGCAATCAACATGGTTATACGAAGATGGCAGATAAGACACAATGTCCCACGCTGTTCGATGTTCATTTAAAATTCCCATTGGTTGGACTATACACTGCACTCCCCACTCGAATGTATCCGGAAAGTTTTGAATATTGCCAGGAATCTGTATTTAAATATTTTTTAAATAATTTCAAAGACAATTCTCATAAATACCTTTCCATTAATTTCCTCGGATTTTTCCTGTGTTTCTTTGGCGTTGAACTATTTATTCGTCAAAAAATATATCTTATTATAGATGTGTAAGCAAACTTTTTGAGGGTCTTTCCTCAAGATGGTAGCATCGGAAACAAGTGAGTTGACACATTAGCAGTGTCTAGAAATAACGTTTTATCACAATGATCGAAGAAAAGCTATTATTTAATTGTTCGTATAATTGAATGCAAAAAACTGCTGATTTAGACAATTGCAAAATAATTTGAAAACAAGAAGCATAAAATTTTGTCACGTTCAAAAAGAGCAAGAACTCTCGCTACACAGATGGTCGAACGTTCTGCCCTAACCAGTTTGCATCGAAACTGATTTGCTTCATCGCACAAAATTTAACAAAATGTTTACAGAAAATTGTAAATTGAAGTTGAAAATCATAACTTTCAAAATCTGTCCATAAATATTGCAAGAAGCAAAGTAAAAAATTACAAATGTACACTCGTACTTATCGATTTCAGCAAGACTTGCAGCGGTAAAGAAAGCAGCTTTTGCACTGAATAAAATGTCTGCTTTTCAAGAACGTTTATGGTCTGGTAAAATGTTACTAAATGTTATATATGATTTGTAATTTGTGATTTTTAGTTGTCATTTCCATGCAAATAATATTCCTTAAACACGTTCCTAAATAATATCCCAACTGAAAGTAAACACGTTGTTTTTCAAAAGTTTTTGTGTCTTGAGAACGAGTTTATAAAAAATTATAATGTTTCATGGGGATGAGATCCCCTCATCAATCCAATGAGGGGATTTGAATTTACCGGGGCAAGGTAAAGTAGAAAATTACAAAAATTGCATTTGGTCTCAACATTTTTGTCCGGGAAAGTAGCTTTAATCAAATTGAATCCAGACAAATTGAAATTTAAGACAGATCCTATTTTTGGGTAACTTTGCGCCCCCGCACCTGAGGTGTTGGAATGTTGGCGCACCCAAGATCTTGTCAAAAAAGGCCATATTCTGCAAAACGGGCATTGCAGAAGTCATTGTATTTCATAAAATAGAACAGTAACTTGACAATATTTTCAACAACAATTGCTTATCGATTGGAGGTGTTAATTTGCTTTAGCTGTACAAACATGAGTATTCACTTCTAAATATTTTGTCGTATTTTCGCGAATTCCTCTCAATTTCTTAAGTCCCGGCCAAACCAGCGCAACATTTTGTCCAACAAATCCCAACAATGGGGTATAAATGTTGAGCCGGTTTGGCCACCCATGTTGGACGATGTTGGATGAAGTTTGACTATGATAAAAAATGTTGGATGATGTTGGACGATGTTGGGGTGGTTTGGCCACCCAGTCCTACAAGATCACGTTCGCGCAAACGCGGTAAGGAAAGGCATCCGCAATTTGATTGGTTATGTTTTGGTTAGGAAGCTGTGAATGCGACTTACAAAAGATAGAAAGGAAAACTCGGTTTATGAACTGCGGCAGCTTGCGTCAAACAAAGAAGACGATGAAAGAATGTGCTTTTGTTTGATCATGTTCTCAATTCACCCCCTTTTATGTCCTCTCTTCATCTATTTTATACTCTCTCTTGCTTCGCTTAACCATGCTTTTGCTCTCTTCATCGCTATGAACAAATTTCAAATACATCCTTATCGTTTTTATTTTAATCAAGTCCCATCGCCATGCTCAATAAGTGGATGAGGTTAGGCCGTGTGGATGGTTGATGATAAATCGACAAATGTTGGATTAAATGTTGCGTTGGTTTGGCCACCCCTGCATCCAACAATATCCAACAATGCCCAAAAGTCGCCAACAATGTTGGGATTTGTTGCACGAAACGTTGCGCTGGTTTGTTTGGCCAGGGCTTTAGAAAATCCTTCAAAATTCCTTCTAATTTGTAAATCCTTCTTTTATCCTTCCATTCGACCAAAATTCCCGAAAAAAGGATTAATGTTTGAAGCACTGCCCATTGCTAACCTAGGGCGAGCAATTAGGCTGTCAGTGGCAAGGGATGTGGCAGGTAGTGTAAAAAGGAAAGGAAGTACGCATTAGTCTTAGACCCCGTTTACACTGTCCTGGGACAATTTTGTACCGTTACGGTTCGCAAGTGTTTACACTGTCGCGGTTCCAAATTGTTCCGTTTAGCTGTTCCATTTACATTGTACCGGTACGACCTTAATTTAATGGTAGAACATAGAGGCCGTATTTTGTCAACTGAGGCTTTTATTTCGCGGCCGAAGTCAACAATCGAAATTTCATTGAGAGCTAAAATGGAGTGGAAGGCCGATAAAAACTTTGCTTGGACAAACGACGAGGTGCTTTAATTTTCAGTGTTATTTTAGACTACAAAGCTGCAAAGTCCAATCAAGGTTTGGGCTGGGAAACAATACAAGCCTTTTCTGTGGTCGTCTTTTCTTCAGAATTTCCTTTTCTTCAGAATTTGACAACGTAGTTACGCCACAATCAAAAGGCCTCTTTGTGAATCCGTGACAAAATCGTCTCGGATAGGTGACGGTACAAAATTCGTTCGCTTTCAAAGCAGGGTCAAAACTGTTCCTGATAGCAGAGCGAAATCGTCACGGTTCCACAGTGCTAGTGTAAACGGAAGGGCGAACCGCGACAGTGTTGTCACGGTTCCAAACTTGCACGGGACAGTGTAAACGGGGTCTTAGAGACTCGACAGTCTCTTTAAACAAATTCACCAAGAACCGCACCGCAAAGCAGTGCTGAGGTTTTGGCGGACTGTATGCCATCCCAAAGAGTTGCAGTTAATGTTGATGTACACCATTGATTAGAAGTGGAACGGGTGCACTGATTTTTCACTACACTCTTTTTTATAAGACCCAGTAAATTGCATTTCTGGCTGGCTGCTCTTAATAATGTTCAATTATGTGGGGCTGGATTATTCTTAATTTGTTCTTAAATCATTTGGGTGTGAGCAGTGCGACTGCTAGCTAGTGTGCTCTAGGGTGGTTTTTGGGCCCCATTTGCCAACAATGTCAAGAAGACATCCTTTATTTGCAGACACCCCTATATGGCAAATAACTCTTTGTTTTTGGGATGATATTGTTTAGAGGGGTTTTGCAATTTTATTAAAAAAATACATTTTACAGTAGTTCAGCCTCAGCTGTTTCATAATTATTTATTAATATTTGACCAAAAGCCCAAGCCAGGCCAAAGTTGAAAGCTCTTGCGCAACTGCCTTGCTTTGCGAATATATTTTCAAAACCGGCCTGATATTGCACTGCATGAAAATACCAATTTCTCCTCGCGGAACAGAGCAAGTGTTGTTCCTTTGCACCCTTCTAGAAATTCGCTCTCCTCAAATGCATTTTATTTTTCGTGACTCTGTTTTCAATAAAAAATTCCTTCACTAAATGGCATTGTAGGCAATTTTAAATCTTATCTGCCTTAGACATATTATATCATTTCTTACTGTTCATATCTTTCGCACGCAAGATTCTAAAAAAGCTGCTTTTGAATCTTTTGTGACAAAAAATACAGGACAAAGATCCTGAAGCCACTGCAATATGCTCATATATGAATGAATAGGAGGTAATGAGATTGGGATAATTGATTAAAGCAACCCATATGTTTCAAAACATGGTGATCATGCCTATGAACATTGCAACGAAAGGTTGCGGCTAATTGAGTATCCATTGATTAAAGCCACACACGCTAGAAAAGCCGACAGGAAGACATTGACCTAGGAGTGGAGGCAGGAAGAAGTTCACCCTGTTGAATAAGTTTTTTTGTTGCAAGGTTATTTTTTAAATGCCCTTTATCTCGTCTCAACTCTTTACAGGCTTGTGAACTTTCATGAGACTGTACAATTCTATTGAACTGTCTATTAGAATAAAGACACAATATAGTTACTACCTGAGGCGGCATCGTGGTTGATGCTAAAGACAAAAAAGTTTCATATTTTGATGCTTCAAGTAGGCTGGAAATTGCAATCTTTGGAACAAATTTTTCTAACACAGTCTGAAAAGTGACTAAAAGTGGAGTCGACTGTATACCGTTTATAATAAATATTTGATTTTTTGTTGATGATAAAGGTTGTATTGTATAAATTCCTGTAGGTTTTCACGCTTGTGTTGCCAGGTGAAAATTATGTTATCGATAAATCTTTTCAAAAATATTGGACTAAATCAGGGCATTGCTCAAGATATGCTGCTTTTTTGCTGTCAAAATAGCATAATTATGGGGCAAAGGGTCTCCCCATTGCGGAGGCAGTATACCGTATATAATTTTTCATGCACATTTTCTTTCATGTTGAAGAAAAAAAGGTTCTACTTATCCAAACTTAACACAAATTTAGAGTTCAAAACATTCACATTCTTCTTTTTATCTGAGCAAAAATTTTGGAGAAAAGGGTACATTGTTGTCGTGGAAACAAAAGGCAAAGGCACTAAGCTTCCAACCTTTAGGTACACGTATCTCAGAACATCTTGGTGATATTTGAACCAAATCAATTTGATTCAACTTATATGTTCCTAGTCTCTATTTTCAATTATGGAATTTTCGATTAGACAAAGGGGGAAATTTCTAGCCCCCAAAACCCCTGTTTCCATGGTAACGTAAGAACTACACAAAATTTCAAAATTCTGATAACTTGTTTTGATGAAGCACTCTTTTAAAGTAATGTGACAAATTTTCAGCTCAAAAGACAAAAATCAAACATTCAAAATAGATGTTCCTAAAGGTGACAAGGTTGAGAAGAATGCTTTTTGAGAAAAACCCGTTCAAATATATTTGTAAGTACAGGAATGGTTGGCTGTCAATGGTTTTACTTAGTAGTACATGTGATGATAGTTTAAAGGTAACTATTATAGGCAAAACAACAAAATCTGATTTTTTAAGATATTCTCAAGCATTTCTACCTGTTTTATTATTGAAATGTCATCATCAGAAACAAATTTTATAAGTACATTTTCCTGCTCAACTTCAAAAAATTTTCGTCTTGTTTTGGCTTTGGTGCTATGACTGATTTATTTTCTTTTTTCACTCTTCCTTCATTTGGTCTGCTGGTTAATCCAAAGCTACCTGCTTTGTATGAATTTTTTCTTGCTTTAATTTTCACTTCATTGAATTTTAGCTGCTTGCGTCGCTTTCTATATTTTAATGATATTTTACATGCAGCATTTTTAATTCTCATTTTGCCTTCATACCTGAACCCTTTCAAAACATTGCTTACATTATCAATGCTAGCTTTTTCCACGATTACTGCCTTACTTGCAGCTCCAGTATTTGCCACACAAACTGTTTCAGATACCCAATCTTTACCTTTCTCCTACCACAAAATACTGTCTTCGAAAGACAGGCCCAGAGTAAGCCATTTAGGCTTTCATTTTGATTCTGAGTTAGGCCTAGCAAGCATCTACTGAGTAACTCACTTTGACTAAGCCTTGAAAGAATGGAGCCCAGCTCAATCAAAAAGACTTCCTGAATCAGTGTACTTGTTGGTACCATGCTGCTGGTCTTTCCAATATTTACACCAACAGCCTGTATCTTTTGGTCAAAATCTATGTTGAAAACCAAGTGGGGCATCATCTTCTCTTATAAGGTGGTGTTTTATTGCCACAATTGCTGTTTTCATATCTTCCAAATTGCCTTTTTTTTGCCTAATAGCAAAACCGTTATGGTACTGCATTCTTTTCATCATTTCTTTAGTTAACCTGCCAGCACCACTAACACCTTTCCCATCAGATAGCTTTTTCCATTCATTTTTTTCCTGTATTCTGAGAGGGCTGTTCCGTTTCGTTTTTGCACATGGCCAACACACTCTTCTTTGGTAACTTTGTAAAGCTCTCCATATCTCTTGCTCATTGCTTTAGAAACAGTACCAAAACAGCTGCTGTCCCCATGCTTCTTGCAAACATCTTTACTGCCCCTCTTCTTTCCAAACCTCCTGAAGACCCCCTGTGATTGATTTGGCAGTCCTTGGAGTGGCAGGTTTGCCATTGCTTGTATTCTTCAGACTGCTTGTCCCGTTCTTCGTGTGCAACACAAGCATGGCAATACAAAACGACAAGACTTCAAAATCTAAAACCTCTCCAGCCCTGACAGAAAGAACAAAAACAACACCATCCTTAGATCTATGTCCTCTTTTCTGCCAGCTTCCATCAATTGTAACTGCAACTTCAGCAATAGACTCTCCATTTTCTCCAACTGATACATGCCCTGGTTCCTCTTTCACTGTTATTTGAAGCACACGTTTAGCGGCATCTTTCATATTTTCCTCTGCCTCATTCATGATCACGCTCTATATTTCTTTGAGATGGGCATTATATGGCTTGCTGAGGACAGGAGGAGGTACAAAACTTTGCAAGTTGTTGACTTGACTGTGAAGCTATCACTGACTGTCTATTTACTCTAAATGCTCCTTTCTGTCCATTGATTCTTGCACTTGTGTTTAAGTTTGTTTTCATTCCACAACTTGTGCATTGAATAAAAAAAGATCCAGCCAATCCATTTCTCAAAGTATTTTCCTGAAAGATCTCTAGCTTAGAATTTTTGTTCTGACAGTATGAACATGTAGCAGCCTTTCCAATACACTCATTTAGTAAAGCAAAATCTTGAATCTTTTGCCCATGAGCAATGTCAACTTTTAGGCCCTTAGACAGATCTAGCTTCCGTGCTGTTGATGTGGTAATAACTTTCTCTCCATCAATCTTGTTAATATCAGAGTTCTTGATTTTCTCTTCAGACATGTTTGTCAATTTTGGTTTCCTTGGATGGCCTAAAGGTGTTGAAGTAACATGTGCATTTGACATACCAGTTTCGTTCGTCATAGAAGAGCATGGATGCTCAATTTCTGAAATACTCGTATCTTCTACAGCTGTGATCCTGGGATTATCCCATGCTTTTACACCATGAAACCCTTTCTTATATTATACATCAGTAAAATAAATAGGCAGCAAAAGTGGCCATTTTAAGATGACCTCTTTTGAGAAATCCTTCGCAGAGGTATCATAAAAAGGCTGTGGTCAATTTTTCAAAATATCATAGAAGTATAGGGCATAATTTTTTATAAAACTTGAGTGTTATGATTAACTTTAGTTGTTGCTATAGAGTTTAACCCAAAGCACTACATATAAAATGCTTTTTTAATACTTGCAACTAAAACAGCACATAAAATGGTGGTTTTAGTGATCATTGGACATTGGAGAAGCAAAAACAACAACAGCAAATTTTTCAAAAAAATTTTTTTACCTTTAAGATTGGTATACTGCCTCCTTAAAGAAGGTTAAGAAATTTTAGCAATAAACCTTTTTTAAAGAGAACAAGTAAGTTGAAGTTAAGACTAGATGTTCTCAATTTTTTCGAAAATCTGAGGCTGGATAGTTTTTTATTTAATTTTAAGATATTAGGGTGTGCTGTTGCTAGCTATTGCGCTCTAGGGACGTTTTCAAGCCTCATTTGCCAACAAAATGAGTAGAGGTCTCAGTCATCAGTCTCAGCTTGTTCCTAACTTGTTCTTAATTTTTTACCAATTTAGAGGCTCGTGTTCTTATAAAATTGTTTTTATAGAAAGATAATTGTAAAGGCAATATGTATGTTTGAGATTAAATATCACCTTTTGTTGTATTTTATATGCAGCGGGGAAGTTTCCCCATAATAATTTTTTTAGGTATCGATGGAAGCTTTGATAACCTTATCTTGAGAAATGTTTGTGTATAGTGATTTTACATCTAGTGTAGCGAAATCAGTGGGATTAGGATATCGTGTGCATATCAAAAGTATGTTGTAAAAGATGAGTGGTTGCACTTTGAATCCAGGATGGAGAGTTGCCTTATTTACTAAAAAACTTTCTCTTGCTCGCCTCCCCTAGGTTAGGCAAGCACATTAGCGAGCCTGTGGAGACATCAAGCGAAGGCCTAAGCGGGCAGTGGCGGAACTGCCCCTAGTTGCCCCCCCCCTTAAATCCGCCACTGTAAGCGGGTAACCTTCAGATTTATTTTGAGGTTACGGGAACCTAGGACCAGTTCCCTACAGTCGCTATAGGTAGCCTTCTGGGACCTGCATTAGCCTTGAAGAGCGTTTGTTCAACTACGACCAAAACCATGGCCTGTATTTTCGATATGTGGACGACACATAAACCATTTTCAAAACAGAGGCTCAATGTGATAATTTTCTAGATCAACTTAATAGCCTACACCCAGCCTACACACTACAACTTAATAGTTTACTTTTGAAAAGGAAGAAAATCATTCGTTGCCACTTTCAGATGTTTTGGTCGGAAAGTCCAATACTGGATTTCTAACCAGTGTATATCGCAAGCCCAGTTTTACTGGTCAGTACATACGCTGGAAAACAACGCATAGTCAACATTCTTGGCAACCTCGAGGGTCATACCAGGGACCGCGCACCACTCTGAAAGTGGAGGGAGTGAAATAGGTGTGACCGAAAATGTTTTGAGGCCACGCCCTCTTGAACGCCGGAAAACACCCCTTTTAGAAAAAACTTTCTTATTTCTATTGAATTTTTATAAACAGTCTGGTTCAGAGAAAATATCAATAACTATAAAAATAGATAGAATTAGCTCGAGGGTAATAAAAAACCAAGCTAACCAAGTTAGAAAATACATCATATCATTAAACAAGATGAAACACCTAGAAAAAGGACAAATTGCAAATTGCCTATTATTGCAAAAAAGTGGGTGGGCTATAGCCCCTGCTATCCCAATGGCTGCGCGGTGCCTGGGTCATACTGGTCCAATCGGAGGCCTTTCAGACTGTGCAAACACTGGTTTACAGTGATTTATGCAGCCACTGGAATTTGCTCATAGAAATTAGAGACAAAACAATTGCCACATCAATAATTACTGTCTCCTGACGGTTTTTCGTTGTTTTTTCGTCATAAGCAAATAATTTCTCCAAAGATTAATTAGATTACTCGAACAGCCATTGGTTACTGAAAAACACAAGCTAAACCGACCGAAAGGCTTTCACATAGGACCGCAGGCAGGAAGACTTTGACATAGGAACGCAGGCAGGAAGACTTTGACATAGGAACGCAGGCAGGAAGACTTTCAGCTACTGATTATCATAGCACCATCTAATGAGGGTGGTGGTACACTATAAGCTTCAATGAAGTAAGATACAGCTTAGCAGAGTAGCTGTAGTTCAGTTTAATGTAGCTGAAGTTCATTTAAATGAGCATAAAAAAGACAGGGCTTATGCTCATTACATAAAAAATGATTGCACGAGCTTTTTTTCTATTAAATATATGATGTCATAAATTTGTATCATGACTTATTGAAATTTACCAGCAAATATAGGCAGAGACAGAAGAAAATATCTACATTACATATGAAAACAGGCACTCCAGGAAAATTTGATTGGAACTTTTTGTAACTCAACCAAATGTCCCATTAGTAAACTTCAAACGAGTAACAAATTTGTTGGTGAATTTGGAGAATTTGTAAGCTTTAAGCCTGCGAAAATGATGTTCGTGCATCCATTGCTCCCGATTTTGACTTGTCTGAAAGATTGTTATCAATGCAAAGGTTAACAGTAATCCTAAGAAAATGTGTATGAAAGATCAAGATGATACAACGCACAAAGATTTTATCAATGTAAAATCAGGAAAATGTTTAATCACCATTCAGCAGACTGCAAAGAATAAGTCTCAGCACAGAACAGACAAAACTAGTTCAAAAAGCTGTCTTATACGCAAGACGATCACAAATACCCAGGTATATATTTTATCGCGAGAAAAATATAGTCTGGGAAGGAAAATAGTGCGTTGAGAGGGGCAAATCACTGCTTAAAATCACGTACGCTCTCAAAAATAATCACACTTTAATCACAAATTAATCACATTAATCACAAAAAACCACATCAATCGCATTAATATCATATTAATCGCAAAAAATCATCAGTCACATTGAGCGCAAATATTTGAATCTTTGGTCACGTTAATTCGCCTATGTTATTGAAAAAAATTAAATGTCCCTTTCAAGGTTTTCCACACTTTTATGCACATGTTCAAAAATCTGCCAACACACTCGAGAACATGAGCATAAATGAAGGCCTCGTTCTCACGCCGGGGTCGCTGAAACAACTAAAAGATGAAATATAATTTTGTTGCCGATTTTGAAGTACTTCCAAGCTTGGGTGTTGGGGCTAGGCGGGACACCCGGTGGGCCCCTTTCAAATGAGTTTCTAAAACCCAGGACAAAAAGACCTCTGTGAAAGAGATGCGTGGAATATTAACAGGGCCGCCGAGAGGGGGACAAGGAAGAGCAAACTGCCCCAAGGCCTCGTGGTTTAGGGGGTCTCTTAAAGCCAGGAATTCAAATATAAGAACTGAATTTTAAGGAAACGCAACAAAGTATGCCTAGAAGTTGTAAAACGTTCTAAACAACTGTAAAAGACATTCTGAGATGTATTTGAAGCTAATTTAGATGGCGTGGCCGGAAAGATTTTCTGCTCGCCTCGCTCGCAGTCCTAAAAGTGCTCTGTCACGTTTGTGTTTGTATCGAATGTGCACTATGTGTACTGAAGCATTGGATTTGTTCCACATTTTTTGCAGTCTTAAAGGAACTATGGTTAGAGAAAAGAGGATACACCCCAACAGATGAAGCAAATGAACCTTTAAAGGTGATAAAAGCTGGCATTTTTTTTAATTTTTCTCAGGTGCATGGTTTCCTGGTACATACCATTTTTGGCGACCTGTGGTTTGTGATTGGAGATGTCATACAAATAAGCAGTTTTATTTATGTATCTTGCCCTATGTCGCCTCTTCAAACGGGTTTGATTGCACAAAAACCTATTTGAAAGCACTTTTAAATATGTGATTTATTCTTAAAAAGTCACGAATTAATCACAAATTAATCACTTTAATCACTAAAAAATCAATTAATCACAAATTAATCACTCGTGATTTTTAATCTCGTACACCATTTTCAGTAGTGATTTGCCGTTTAATCTCAGTGCGTTGTTCGATCTTTTTGCTAACAAATCAAGACTGTATCCGGTTTTCCACATGCACGCAATAATTATTGATGAAAGTATCGGTCTAGCGCTTTTGTGAATACAGAAGTAGTTGCCAACCCCTATTCCTGTTATTTCTCAATACCTTGATTTCTTGACCAGTTAATTGGCTATGAGCCTCTGCAAAACTTCAAAATATCACTTTAATCAGAAGTAAATTTTCATTTTATCATATTTTATAATCATTGAGCCATTACACGTAGTTTTTGAGAGAAGCTTATTCCAACCACAAAAAATAAGAATACCCCGATAACTCCTTATTTGTAATAGACATGGTTCCGAAAATGTCAAAAATCGAATCAGCACGATCAAAAACGTATGGGTTTTTATCGTATGCTAAATAATCTTCAAAGTTTTGTTCAGAAAATCACTGCCAAAAGTACTTGGAACAACCAGCAAATTGCGCTGTGTTTTTATATTTCCCAGTTGTTATCCCGAATACTCCTATTTCCGTACCCCCTTTACCGTAAACAAAGTTGATAATTAAGAAAAATTTCATAGAAAGAAGCAGAAAAAAGCATACTTACAAATTCTTCTACTTCGTTTTGTAGTAAACCAACAAGGTTCAAAGGGGGGAGGGGGAATGGTTGTATTTGCCTCTGCTTACGCAGAAATTTTCAACATTGGCTGCTTAATGTATTGAGAAAATGCTGAGAATGGGAGACACCAGATTCAATAACAATGTTTTGCTGGTCAGTGAAAATCAAATCAATACAGGACTCACAATCACCCATCAAATGTGTTTGTTCTGAATTTAACTGATGTAGGCTTAGATTAGATGTTTGGGGCTTGAATAATATTTCCTCATTTATCTCTATATCATTTTCCAACCATTGATCGGTAGTTAAAATAATTTATATTAGTAAATGGTATTTATGACACATCCATTAAGCCTGGTTTTCATATAGCTTTTATGCATCGGCGACACGTCGGCATCGCCGATGATTCTCTTCAGCCTGGTTTCCACATTAATCTTACGTGTCGCCGACGCATCGTGCCTAATGACTTTTAAACTTTCACTCGTCGGCGACCTGTCGGCGATGCCTCGCCGACGCATAAAAGTTATATGGCAACCAGGCTTTAGCTCAAAATTTGCCATGCACGTATCAAATTCAGTCTGATTTCATGCAATTCGTAAGAGTTCCCCTTTCTGGATCTGAAACCTTATCAGGGACCGAAAAGTCCACTAAAAAGCACAATAAACGTAAAAATAATAACTTTTCCTACATCACTAAACCATATTCATTGGAAGTTGCTAGAAGAAGAGTTAATAATAATAATAATAAATTTATTTACAGTGGGTGGATATAATATAGCTGTTTATGTACAATTTGTGTACAAGCTATTTAAGGCCTACTTTACAAAAATTTAGAATAAAAAGCAATTAAGAATGAATAATTAACAACTACATATATACAAGCTAATGTAGGCCTATTTTACAAAAATTAAGAATAAAAAGCATTTAAGAGATATTTTATAGTTATTTAAAAAGTTAGTTATTAGTTATTTAGAGTTTATAGTTTATAGTTAGTTATTTAAAAAGCAAGTAAGAGGTATCACAGTTATTTATATCTAAACATTTTCTTTGGGTGTTTGTAGTGTAATTCGAAAATTTTGTTTTGATACATGACGAAAGGGCTAAGAATAATTCATTACCCTTTGAGGAAAACATTGTTGTTAGACTCATGGGAGATTTGAATAGATCTGCCATAGCGGTTAAAATGGGATGCCGGCTATATCAACCGCAAGATAAAACACGCAAAGCAAAAATGAACTTTTGTTCATAACTTGCATAAAAAGGGACGAAATCGCAGTATGCACAGTCGTTCCATGAGAAGAGGAAGACAGACTTGACATAAGTGATCTGAGGTATGATTTTCAACGAATATTTTATACACTGCTTTGCAGTATCAGAGCATTCCTTGTGCCTCTTCTATTTAACTTCTGGATATGTTTATGTATACATACAAATAAAGAATAAAGAAAAGAAAAAGCAAAAATAAGAAAAATGAGGGAGGTGTATGTTATTGGAGAGACATTAACTGTTTATTAAATCCAATAGAATAGAAGGTTCCAAAATGATTCGTTATTCCAGTGGCTTTCAATTCTAAGAGGCCAAGAATTGACATGTCGGCACTGCATTTCTGCCCTCAGGTACCCAGGTCCCCAGGTGCTGTAAGTGAAAGGTTCCAAGATCATCGCATCAGTCAAATTGAAAACTTTATAATAGTTTCCATTCCATAAAGCAACTCGAGTATGAAGTGAAATTTAACATGGGCGTATTGGATGCTTTGAAACTACCTACAAAGCATCAAAAGAGTACCGGCATTCTTCGTACACAGCGACAAGATACCTATATTTATCTGTGAGATTTTAGAGAGTCATTCTGCACTTTATCTGCTGTATCAGACAACATTTGTAGAGCAGTGCTCGTACTAAATTCTTTAGATTGAGTACACGTAAAAGAGGACTCTGCGCGATCTTTATTCATTTCATAGTAAATTCCTTTTGAAAATCGGCAAAAATACCTGGCTCAAAGTAGGAGGGAACAATAGTGGCTCCTGTCGAATCATTTGCAATAATTGCATGTACCATGCATTTGAAAAGGCCTAAGGTAATCGAGGTCAGAAGCGAAATTCAGATCGGAGTTTGGTAAATTATCCTGTCTATCCATTGCTAAAAAGCAGTGAGATAACTGAACTTTCTCAAAGTTTACAAAAATACATAAAAGATAAAAAAAATAAATTATCGACTTCAATTTCGACATTGGGACTCTACTTATCAGATCCAATACCCACATATTGAGGGTCGACCGCCACGCAATTCTCGTATAGATATTTTTATTGCACTTGTTGGGTTATATTTTTATTATACTAGAGCTTTTGATTGTATAGGTATTTTATATATGGCATAACAAAACGTTTAGGAATATCCGATTCTACAGGCATCAGCTTAGATTTCCCACTTTCACTTAACATGGATCTAACTCGTTTCTTTATCAGCTTTAAGGATTGCCTGTCAATATTGCATCGTGTCGACAGAAATGAGAACACTATTTCGATCAGCTGTCCCGATTCACCATAAATTGCACGGTTAAATTTGAAATTTGAAATTTTTCAAAGGTTGCCCATTTATTCGGGACTTTTGGCAGAAGAAAGGTTCCTGAAAAGGCGCAACACTGTACGATTCACAATTGAAGATACCTTTCCCATGAGATTTCTAAAATCATGAAAACTGATCGTGTGAAGGTCATCATTCATGATACTATCATCTTTTTGGCAGCATTTTAAGACCTCTTTGATACATGTGTAAAATTGCTGTTCTACTTAATGTGTAACTGCATTCAGGAAATCGTTTCCATTCGCGTTAAGTTGGAAAATTTTCGAAAAGATAATATCTTCGATTAGACTTTGAACATTAATTGGAAATCATTTGACACCTTTTGTAAAGTAAATAGGATTGGCAAAACATTTCCTAATACTGTTTTACTTGTGGACTTTGGTTAAATTTGTGTGTTGTTAATTTAAGTTTTATATTTTAAAATGTGATCTCAGTTTAATCGTTCATTTAGCTAAAAAGTGGGAAGGCAATTGCCCTCTGTCCCTTTTATGACACAGGCCATGATTCCAGCAAAATTTTTGGAAAGTTTCAGGTAGCAGGCAAACTTTCTTCAATTAGATGAAAGATATAAATCGCTAACAGAATCAATGTCAATCATGAGTTGTTTGTATTTGTATTTGTATTTGTATGTGTTGCTACCTAGCATCCGAGAGAGTTTTTAGGACACTGAGAAGCTATGCATATCGAGTTTTTCCAAAAGACTGGATGATAACTTTTTGTTCCTCATTTCAAATATTTTTTCAGCCTACTTGCTTATTCCTTCTAGAAGGTTTTGACGTCACTATTCTAAATTTAGGTCATAAATAGCAAGGACATACATTTTGAAAGTTTTACCTTAGAACGAAACTCAATTATCGTGAATTTCTTTACAGCAAATATGAAATCATTGATCATCCTGGTGCTTCTTGCACTTTTGTCAATTGCTTATGGCAAAGCTGTGAAATCAAAGGATGCCCGCTACTACGGAAAGGATGCCCATTACTACGGAAAGGATGCCCGCTACTACGGAAAGGATGCCCATTACTATGGAAAGGATCCCCGATACTATGGAAAAGATGCCCACTACTACGGGAAGGATGCCCATTACTACGGAAAGGATCCCTACTACTACGGAAAAGATGCCCACTACTACGGAAAGGATGCCCATTACTACGGAAAGGATCCCTACTACTACGGAAAAGATGCCGCCTTTTGGTGGGAATAGCGAGTAGCTTATAACAATGGAACTGATTTTTTCATGCCATTACTAGTGCTATTGGTAATTTTATAAAATTGACATAGTAATGAATTTTTAGAAAAGAGAATCATGGCTCCATTTTGCCAAAATTCTGTCTCTCTTTCTTATTATGATGAAAATACAAAATAAATAAATAAAAAATCTATAACAGTACAAAATACATCATCTTGTTATAGCCAACTTAAAGCAATTCATTTTTCAAATTTTTGTCATAATATTGAATCTTGTATTTCTATTTGCCTTTGCAAAAACGATAAAAAGGAAGTATAAAAGTCTCCAATAAATTATTTGACACAAACCTTATTGAAACACATGCAATTAAAACATACTGACCAGTGGGGTGATTGCTCAAAATTGGCTAGGGGGGGGGGGGGGGGGGGGCACCAACCGTTTTGATAAAACCTTATTCGGGCGGCCGAAATGTGATTGAAAATTGACAAGCTATGACGCAGCAAGTTTACGGAACTAATATATTGGGGCTCTGTGAGTGGAACCTAACTGGGATTTTGTGTTTTTTAATTTGACGACGGACATTTTCGTTCGGTCAACGTGCCTAAATGTTAGAATGTGGAGAATTCGAGGTATAGAGAGACGACAAGATCCAGTTTTTTTGACTTCTCTTTACCAAACATAACGAAAAACCCTTATTTACACTAGTAACTAAGAACTACCACAACCCAATCTAATTAACATAAGAATAATGGAATAAAAGAACTTCGCGTAGGAAGCAGTCTGGGTCTAGCCTATCCAACACTAACGATCTCTAACGACCCGCGCTGACAAAACGGTTCCAGCATAATGATCTCGCGGCAGTGCAATTACTTGATTACGAAGGGGAATCTTTTGTACGTAACTGTGAGCTGCGAAACTTTTAATTTTGTAAACCTCTTAGTTGCGAGTGCAAAGATTCCTTAAACTCGGCAGATCAACCATTTCACTCAGAAATGTAGTCACAGATCCCAATATTATTAATTGATCATTTTCGATAACTGTTCGTCTGACCTCAGACGTTTTTCAAATTTTCATGATTTCTATGGTATTCCTACACCAGACTACCAAATAAATAATTTCAGCCATTTCGATATTAAAAGTTTCTCAACACTGTCATATTTTCAGTACTCGGAGATTCATTCAAGTTTCTCAAAAGCTTATTAACAATCTTAGAAACACGCGTGAGTCAATAGTCTGACGTGGTTTTGCTATAAAAAATCCAAATGATTGGTCAACATTTGTCCGAAAGTTTATTTGTCCGAAAGTTTATTTGTCCGAAATTTCAAAATCTTTCCGAAGATCTTTTTTGCCAAAGTTTATTGTCAGAAATTTCTTCCGCTGAAAATTGTTGGACTTAACGTACCTGAAATTAAAAAGCAGGAAACATTTATAATTTGCAGTTTTAATTTTCTTAGTTACTAAAAACAGCTTTTACATTGTTTTGTTAGTCCTAGTTCTTCTGACATTCTATTATTGTTGAAATAAAGACATTAACTCAGTTTTTCGCTGAATGTGTGTTCTGTTAAAAATTGCTCTAAATTTAACTAGTTATTGTATCTTGGAAGAACATTTGAAACAATGCAATGCTCAGCCTTATCTAGTAAATCCTTCACTTTCTAGTATAGTTGACAATCTTTTAATTGAATAATCATTTCACAGACAGAAGCAAGACAGACGGACAGAAGTTGGGTTCAGTCATAAGGACGAATCTGGCTCCGGCCTATTGCAATATTTTCATGATTAGAAGCAAGGTTGACAAATACATCTGGTGCGAAGCTTCTTGTCTGGATGATATAGTTAATATATTTATCTTGCCAAGCGAGGAAGACAGGTTGAGGTTACTAATTGACTACCATAACACCAGCCAGTAAACTATCAAATTTACCAGTAAAAAGTAAAAAGTGTAGGCTTATTCTTTAAGCCAACTTGTACCTTTCAGGTTTTAAATAGGTCTTGTCACCTATTAAATTTAAAGAACGCTATACCCGAAAATATGGCTTTATCGTAGGATCAGAGGATCACCAGCTTAAGAAACATGTAGGTTAATTTGCTGCATTCCTTAAGGAGGGATGTGAAAAGTCTGTAGTAGTTTAACGAATATATAGGGTTCGTAGGCTAGATAGAGAGGCTCTTAGGGAAATTGTGGAAATAAGGAGAACAACCAACCAAAGTTGGACAGAGGGGGCTCACTTCGTGAGACTTGCCATCCAGCAATTAAAGCAAAGGGCATGTTTTTTACTGTGACGCAACTGAAAGCGAAACAGCGAACAAGGAAACCTTAATGAATGAAAGTAGAAAACAACAAATAAACTGAAGCATACAAAGCAATACAAAAACGAGCAGGACTGCCGAGAGGGGATTAGGGCAAGAGGAGTAAATTGCTCCAGGAGTTCGAGGTCTAGGGGTACTAATAAAGTATTGAACCAAACTCTATATTTCCGATTGAATTAACTAAATGAAGCAAAAGAATGCTTGCAAATAGCAAAACGTTGAAACGATTGTTAAAAAGGACTGCAAGTAATACTTTGAAAAGTTTTTTCAAGCTAATCTGAAAATTTTCTTATTGCTTCGCTCGCTAGGGGCCTCGTCTTTCCTGCAAACTAGCAATCAACGATCTGAAAGGGAAGTATGGGTTGTAAGAATATATGCCTTGGAAAAATCTTCCGCATTCAAACATTTATTTACATGTTGCCACTTCCGTCAACATATTCACTCAAATTCCATCCTAACATGTATTTATCAAGACATATTTTTTATAAGAAAGTTCTTTGTAAGAAAGATAGTGCTGAGATAAGTAAAAAGTTTAGGAATTTCCTATACAGGATGGGAGACTGCACAAGAATATGAAGATTCAAATCTCTGATTGCACACGTTTTGCTTTACTTCAATTATTATTTGCCGAGAGGCAAATCTTATCGAGCAAGTGCACGAGATCCTTTAGATTTTTTGATTTTTGAAAGATTTTGAAAATTTTATAACTGTTTGATGATATTTAAGCTTTTTTAAAATCCTTGATCTTTCATTTTTAAATGGGATTCAAAGTGACATAGGACCTGTGCCTGGAAGTAAGTTTGTTGGTTTATTTTGAGCAAGACGTATGAGTACTCTTTATGAAACATGATGATTTTTTTAACTTTTGCAAAACAAACTTGTAAAATTGATCTTTACAACAAAATGATATCTTCACTGAGTGATGTTTTGCAAAAATTAGCAACTATAGAGATTTATATCGATATTCGCTTCTAAGGAGACACGTTGGTTGTTGGAAATTACTGAGCATTCCTTATTTGAAGTTTTGAGATTACCTCCTCTGTTTTCTGCAAGCATTAAGTATTGTGTATTTATCTTGAAAGAAGGCGCCAGCTTTCATGCTTATCTATAAATTCAAAGTTTGGCAACTTCTGTATAAGAATCTAAAACTTGTTTATGTTCTTATTTGAGAGATGAAAGTAATGCTATGTGAGGGAAAAGTTTCTTAAAATGGTGGCACTATATGCAGGGTTTTACTGTAGTCAACCAAGTAGTTCGAAATGACAATAGAAAGCGAATGACTCGTGTTAGTGTTAATCAATGACTGAAATGCTAAACAAAAGTTCACTTTGTATAGACAAACAAAAGCGAAATTGGGATAATAATAATGTATGTACATTAATAACATATAATACACTAATGATTTGGGGAGAGGGGCTGTAGTTCGAAATGACAATAGAATTTCGAACTAAAGATTTGGGGAGAGGGGCTGTTCTAGGCTTGAGGATGCCCTGAAAACTTATGTTCAGATAGGAAGGTTTCCTAAACATGGACGAGAAAAATTGATCTTCATTTTTCATTAACTTGTATCTTTTTATATGTTTGAGTCAGTTATATTCGAGTCAGTTATGTTCGAATCAAAAAAAGTAAAGTTTTTAGAGGTTCTGGGATATTTTGAATATTTTTGAGATTTTTTAAGATTTTCCCATATATTTTAACAAAGTATATGAGATTTTTACGGTAGTTTGCCCCTCGCTTTTAGCAATGGCCATGACAAAGATATAGAGCAGCTATTTTTGAGCAGAAACTTATTTTGTGATATCTGGCTTACAGTGGCATAGATGAAAAATGCATACTCATTTTTCATAAATTTAAGTATAAAATAACTACGTTAGAACTGCATCAAACAGAAGATAAACTCTTAACACTTATTCATAGTAGAGTGTCATAAATCATTTTAAGCGCGAGTAGTCGAAACCCTATGCGTTTCAAGTGTAAGCCAGCCTCCGCTTATCAACTTCTACGTCACGCGGTCACATGATACTTTTGCAAATTATTATCCTGAACTATTTTCCACCGAATTTGTCAATAAAATGAGATGACGTTGATTAATTTTGCAAAAATGAGTGGTTTTCAAATATTTTTTATTACTTGATATTATTCTGGGAAGAAAGTCGTACATTCTGGCTTTCAATACGTTTAAGGAACGGAAGAAGCGGCAAAAAGTAATGTAGCAACGAATTCATCAGAGGAAGGCAATGGACGCAGTGATAAAAAAAACGGGATGAAGGTAGACCAAAGGGAATGAGGATATTGACTGGGGTGTTTTTCACTCTTAAAAGGGAGCAAAAGATATGATTTATGAACTTTTTGTAGCTTTTTACTCTTTGGCCTTTATCCTTTCTCGATTGAAATATGGCTAAGATTGGAAGGTTGCTTGAGCTATTTTATGTTTTTGGTTTGCTTTTATCATCTTGCTGGTTCATCATGAAGTTAATTGCACTTGAGAAAAGAAAAAATCTAGAAAAATTGGTTTTATTCAGCCAAAAGAGTGGTAATTAAGATGTCTGAGCCATGACATGGAGCTGTTTGATTGACATTCATATCACATGTTTAAATGATAATGATAGTATTTTGAATTAGCATGGGACAGGGATAGATCACAAATTTAGAAAAAAAAAATTCTTGGATTTCTCTAAATCATGGGTCTCAGCCCCTCACTCAAGACATTATAGTAAAGGAGAAAGAGTATTGCCTTACCAATCAATAATTGAATATTCGACTACTGAAGCGCCCTCCATATCAGAAAGAACTTCTTACGTAGAAAAAACGAATTTTCTTACTAAGAAAATACTGGATAACAATATAATTTCCACAATTAGATACCAACATATTTCTCTAATGAAGAAAGCAAGCCCTTGAGTGACGACTTATACTCGAGCATTTGCGTTTTATTTTAAAACGCCCCCCAAATATCACCACGCCCCCCAAATATCAAGCATACTTAATTCTTGTCTTCCCATTGAAGTTCATTGCATATGCGTGCAAATATACTGCTTCGGACATCGCTATCTGATATTTTCCTTGTAAAATCGAAAGATACAGTGAAACATGTAGTCTCTTTTGACCCTGTTGGGACCACTATTTCTAGCGGTGCCCCTATCTTAATATTTAATGATAAACGAAGTGTAAGATGAAGACTCAGAGAAAAATCACCATTTTGTGTAACTATTTTGTATCAAATCCATCAATATTCTGTTTCACATTTTCGCCGATCACCATCATTACTTCAACTCTACTCCAACCAACTCACTAACTTATTACGAGTTTCAACTTAGATAATCACGTTCACTGAGACTTGTCGATTGATATTTTCCATACGTTTGTCCTTATTAGGGAATTGAGGTTCAAAACATGTTATTTACTACTGCTTTAAATCAAATATAAAATCAACATTATAATTAAAACTCTACATGCCGCCGTGTATCTCGGCACGTATTACACTACCGAATGTAATAACAATAACTGTGTGGGGTCTTAAGATACCAAGGAAGGTCTGGGCCCCAACAGACCCCCCATATCTTAGAAACGCCCCCTCTCATGCCCAATCAACATCCAGAATAGAACTCTTCGCCTAAAACCACCCCAATTATACTTCCCATTCAGCAACTGGTACAGGAGCATTGCCTATAATGCAAAGGTTTTCAATTTCCCACCAAACATGATTTCCACGAAAATGCTAATATCCGTTTTTTAAAAACAACAGGTTCGTGGCAATTTTTGGAGACATGTTCAGTTAGGTATTACAAACGTGTGTATCAAGAGAAAAATATTTGGTGCTAAATAAGATGATATAAATCCTTTATATACCATAGCTAGCTGAAAGAGATCGCCAATCTGATTAAGAACAATGAAAGAAACCGTTACATGCAGCTTTATAGTCTTTGAAAATGCCTTGCAAAAAGCTAAGCATATTACACTTAATTTTTTATTATTTCGTCTGGTATTTCACAGAGTAGAAAAACGTCAGAAAAAGGTTCCGAAAGAACATAATGGAAAAAATAAACCCAGTTGTGGATCGAAATAGGCCAATCAGAAAAACGCTAGCACGTGACCAGTATAATGCTCCAATCAGTACCGGATGCATATAGGAAATCAAAACTGAGTCCAATCTAAGGAAGGAACATATTGTTTAAGACGATATCCCTATCATCGGGTTGTGCTTCCTACGTAACCAAAGTCCCATTGGCACTAAAATTCATAAACAACAGAAAATCCATAAAAAGTGTGAATAATTTATCTTTTTTATCATATCATATCATATCATATCATATCATATCATATCATATCATATCATATCATATCATATCATATCATATCATATCATATCATATCATATCATATCATATCATATCATATCATATCATATCATATCATATCATATCATATCATATCATATCATATCATATCATATCATATCATATCATATCATATCATATCATATCATATCATATCATATCATATCATATCATATCATATCATATCATATCATATCATATCATATCATATCATATCATATCATATCATATCATATCATATCATATCATATCATATCATATCATATCATATCATATCATATCATATCATATCATATCATATCATATCATATCATATCATATCATATCATATCATATCATATCATATCATATCATATCATATCATATCATATCATATCATATCATATCATATCATATCATATCATATCATATCATATCATATCATATCATATCATATCATATCATATCATATCATATCATATCATATCATATCATATCATATCATATCATATCATATCATATCATATCATATCATATCATATCATATCATATCATATCATATCATATCATATCATATCATATCATATCATATCATATCATATCATATCATATCATATCATATCATATCATATCATATCATATCATATCATATCATATCATATCATATCATATCATATCATATCATATCATATCATATCATATCATATCATATCATATCATATCATATCATATCATATCATATCATATCATATCATATCATATCATATCATATCATATCATATCATATCATATCATATCATATCATATCATATCATATCATATCATATCATATCATATCATATCATATCATATCATATCATATCATATCATATCATATCATATCATATCATATCATATCATATCATATCATATCATATCATATCATATCATATCATATCATATCATATCATATCATATCATATCATATCATATCATATCATATCATATCATATCATATCATATCATATCATATCATATCATATCATATCATATCATATCATATCATATCATATCATATCATATCATATCATATCATATCATATCATATCATATCATATCATATCATATCATATCATATCATATCATATCATATCATATCATATCATATCATATCATATCATATCATATCATATCATATCATATCATATCATATCATATCATATCATATCATATCATATCATATCATATCATATCATATCATATCATATCATATCATATCATATATCAAAACTATCAGCAATTGCAAGAAGAATAAATTACTGAAAATTAAATAATGGAAGCATTTCCTTTCACTGTTGAAAATTCTAACGGACAAATCGAACAGGGAACGAAATTTATTCTAGCCACAACTTCACTACAACATCAACACAGTAATTTGATTCAAAGGCTCTTGAATATTGATCAAGCCTAATGGTGCCCTAATTTTCTTAATGATGATTTAATTTAAGTTTGATCAATGTTAATTTCACGATGGGCTTTTGAGGTTTAACTAATTCGATGCTGATTGTAATTATTTGCTATTCGTTATGGTCTCTTGTGCCACGCTTTCTTACTTTTTTCTTGCATCTGTTCTACTAACCTATGGGCAATTAGGGAAGTATTTGGGCCTCCTGAGGATTTGATTTGTAAAATTGGGATAAGTGTGTGTTGTGTCGGTTTTTTTATGTACGAAGATTGAGTACATGAGAAGAGGGCGCTCGATGTTCCGGAAGTAAGGTAGGTAGGTAGGTAGGTAGGTAGTTAGTTAGGTAGGTAGGTAGGTAGGTAGGTAGGTAGGAAGGTAGGTAGGTAGGTAGGTAGGTAGGTAGGTAGATAGGTAGATAGGTAGGTAGGTTGGTAGGTAGGTAGGTAGGTAGGTAGGTAGGTAGGTAGGTAGGTAGGTAGGTAGGTAGGTAGATAGGTAGGTAGGTAGGTAGGTAGGTAGGTAGGTAGGTAGGTAGGTAGGTAGGTAGGTACAATGCCTGCCAAAAGTACTTGGAACACCCAGCAATTTACGCAGCATTTGATATCTTTCATTCCTTTCATGAAAAAAAATTGCTACTTCGCCCCCCCCCCCCCCCCTTCCCCCTAAAACAATGTTGATGATTAGAGAAATATCATAAAGAAAGCGCAAAAGAAAGTGCTTCCTTGAATCTTAGCCCGTTTGATACTAAACCAACATTGTTTTGTAGGGGAGAGGGGGATGATTGATATTGACCGTGGAAATTGATGTCAGTGCTCCAAGACTTTTGGCAGGCATTGTAGGTAGATTAAGTCTGCAATTGAGGTTCGCTAATAGACACTTTGGTCCATAGTCGTGCTATTAAATAGGGTTTGGCTGCCAGAGTGAGATTCCCATTGTAGTCATCCTCTTCGATATGACCAATCGTCGTTGGTTTTTCTCGTTACGTTCTGCAGTTATAATTGGTTCCGCACGTGCATTTGTAACGTGGAAAGGAACTTGCGATGTTAAAAGAATCTGAAGTAAAGGCGGAAATTCGAAAATATTGCAAGTGTTTCAAATCTGTTTAGTTTCCTGCAAGTTTTGCAAAGTTGGCGAAAGTTATTCGAAGGTTTCCTTGCTTTGCAAAATTGTCGCAAAATGCTTGCAGGGACATTTCAATTTTCTCTCGGGTTGACCCAAAATTCATTCCAAATTCTTAAGGTTACGGTAAACGTTTTGAACACGAAAATTGGTTTTTCCTTCCTAAAGGCCAAACGGCTCAAGGAATCTGGATAAACTATATATCATTCGATGCACAAGATTATGGCGTATCTAGCCAGATCAAAATTATTGGCAAATAATGTTAAATGTTATTTTCCATGCAAATTTACTGGTCAAAAATTGTACCACCTTAAAAAGCTATTATGTGCCCTTACGTTTGAGGTAACAAAATCTAACTTAGACCAGCAGGAAGTACAGGTCCTAAGCTACCAAAGTTTGTCTCAGATTTTTTAAATTCCTCCTCTTCTTGAAACTATACCCTGTCAAATATTGGCAAATATTTTTTCCGCCCTCCCGCAGCTGTATTTGGGTATAAAAGACGGACCAGGAAAAATAAAAAAATTTTTTGTTTGCCCAACGTCTGCCCTGGACGTGTGCAATTTTTCGAGCCATTCGATTGGTTCCTTCGGTACATAATAGCTTTATCGTACCTGCATGTAGAGGAATTTCGAGTCCGGAGAAAACGGGATTTTACTGATCGCACTTGCAAGATACACTAGTAAACCACAGTGTAATCCGGGTCAAGTCGTTTGAAGAAAAATATCGAATTAAAATAAGGTTACAAACAAACAAGTAGCGGGCATCCTTTCCATAGTAATGGGCATCCTTTCCCTAGTAGCGAGCATCTTTTCCGTAGTATCGGGGATCCTCTCCGTAGTAGCGGGCATCTTTTCCGTAGTTTCGGGGATCCTCTCCGTAGTAGCGGGCATCTTTTCAGTAGTATCGGGAATCTTTTCAGTAGTATCGGGCATTCTTTCCGTAGTAGCGGGCATCGTTTCCGTAGTATCGGGCATTCTTTCCGTAGTATCGGGGATCCTCTCCGTAGTAGCGGGCACCTTTTCAGTAGTATCGGGGATCCTCTCCGTAGTAGCGGGCATCTTTTCAGTAGTATCGGGCATTCTTTCCGTAGTAGCGGGCATCTTTTCAGTAGTATCGGGGATCCTCTCCGTAGTAGCGGGCATCTTTTCCGTAGTATCGGGGATCCTCTCCGTAGTAGCGGGCATCTTTTCAGTAGTATCGGGGATCCTCTCTGTAGTAGCGGGCATCTTCTCAGTAGTATCGGGCATCCTTTCCGTAGTATCGGGCATCGTTTCCGTAGTAGCGGGCATCTTTTCAGTAGTATCGGGCATTCTTTCCGTAGAAGCGGGCATCTTTTCAGTAGTATCGGGGATCCTTTCCGTAGTAGCGGACATCTTTTCCGTAGTATCGGGGATCCTCTCCGTAGTAGCGGGCATCTTTTCAGTAGTATCGGGCATTCTTTCCGTAGTAGCGGGCATCGTTTCCGTAGTAGCGGGCATCTTTTCAGTAGTATCGGGCATCCTTTCCATAATAATGGGCATCCTTTCCGTAGTAGCGGGCATCTTTTCCGTAGTATCGGGGATCCTTTCCGTAGTAATGGGCATCCTTTCCGTAGTAGCGGGCATCCTTACCGTAGTAGCGGGCATCTTTTCCATAGTATCGGGCACCCTTTCTGTAATAATGGGCATCGTTTCCGTAGTAGCGGGCATCTTTTCCGTAGTATCGGGCAGCTTTTCAGTAGTATCGGGGATCCTCTCCGTAGTAGCGGGCATCTTTTCCGTAGTATCGGGCATCCTTTCTGTAATAATGGGCATCCTTTATTACAATGGGCAAGCATGGAAAACTGTATAAATTGAATGTAGATCCTGAGCAATCATGCTGTTTTGGATCAACTGTTGCAAATGATGACAATGCACTTTGGCATTATCGCTATGGACACCTTGGTTATGACAACCTGAAGCTGCTGCACAACAAATCTATGGTAGATGGGCTGAGCTGGAAACCAAATGAGCAAACTGATAGAAAATGTGAAGGCTGTGCCTATGGGAAACAAAGTCGCCAACCATTTTCAAAGAACTGTTCACAGAAGAATACTCAGCCTTTAGAACTCATACACAGTGATGTGTGTGGTCCCATGAATGTCACTTCAGTGGGAGGTTCAAGGTATTTTGTCACCTTCATAGATGACTGTACTCACTACACTACTGTGTACATGCTAAAGAAAAAGAGTGAAGTACTGGATAAATTTAAAGAATTTGTTGAGTCATCTGAAAGACTGATTGGAAAACAAGTAAAGAAGCTTAGATCAGATAATGGAGGCGAATACATTTCAGAAGAATTTGCTGAATATTGCAAAAGTCGTGGAATACTGCACGAAGTCACGGTTCCCTACACACCACAGCAGAATGGCGTTGCTGAACGCATGAACCGAACAATCATAGAAACTGTAAGGTCAATGCTACATCATGGTAATCTTCCATTGAGTTTTTGGGCAGAGGCTGTGTCTACAGCAAATTACATCAGAAATAGAAGCCCAACATCATGTTTGAAAGAGAAAACACCACATGAGTGCTGGTATGATGAGAAACCTGATGTAAGCCATTTCAAAGTATTTGGCTGTAATGCTTTTGTCCATGTGCCAGACCAAAAAAGAAGCAAACTGGACAAAAAGTCTATGCATTGTATCTTTGTTGGTTACCCTTTTGGCTGTAAAGGATACAAGTTGTACAATCCTGAAACAAAGCAGATGATAAGAAGTCGTGATGTCATATTTCTGGAGAATTCCTTCGAACACAAACTGTTTGACAATGAAAAGGGATTAACAAAACTGTTAACTACTGACAAGAAAGATTTATCGTCTGATGCTTTGCATTTTAAGGCCGTACAAGATGCCAACAAGATTAAAGATAATGAAGAACTTGCAGAGAATCAAGAAGACGAAAATGCTGTACCAGAAGAACTGCATCAAAGACCTCAAAGAAACAGAGTTGCTCCTGAAAGATTAGGAAGTATAACGGGTGAATGGTGGCAACATGAAGATTTGGACTGTGCAAATATTGCAGTGCAGGACAGTGAAGAGCCTAAAAGTCTACAAGAAGCATTGAACAGTAAATTCGCAACACAGTGGAAGGACGCCATTGACAGTGAATATGAATCATTAACCAAGAACAACACTTGGGAGCTAGTTGATTTACCACCTGACAAGAATGTTGTTGGCTGCAAATGGATTTTTAAGATCAAGAGGAATGCAGATGGTAGCTTCAATCGATTCAAAGCACGCCTAGTGGCTCAGGGTTTCTCCCAAGAAGAAGGAACTGACTACAATGAAGTGTTTGCACCTGTTGCGAGGTATAACTCAATTCGAGTAGTTCTAGCTGTTGCCAACACATTAGATCTCGAGCTTCACCAAATGGATGTTAAGACTGCTTTCTTAAACGGCATACTCGAGGAAGATATTTACATGGCACAGCCCGCTGGATGCGTTAAAGAGGGCGCAGAAGGAAAGTTTCGCAAGTTAAAGAAAAGTCTGTATGGCCTGAAACAGTCGGCTAGATGCTGGAATATGGAAATCGATAGATTTCTAAAGGATTCTGAGTACAAGCAGAGCAATGCAGATTCATGCATATACACAAAAGTGGTATCCAGCAATGGAAATCAGGTATCATTTGTGATTCTTTCATTATACGTTGATGATATCCTGATTGCTTTCAATGATAGCCAATTGCTTGTGAAGGAGAAGCAGATGTTATCACAAAGATTTGAAATGCAAGATATGGGACCTGCGATGCAATGTTTAGGAATGCTTATTGAGCGCAGTCGAGAAAATAGAACTCATATCTAGAGAACGTCCTTAAAAGATTTGGTATGACTGACTGTAAGCCAGTCTCTACACCAATGGAACCTGGAAAGGTATACACGAAGCTATCTGATGGTGAAAAAGCGTTTGACAAGAAAGAATATCAAGCAGCAATCGGATCATTAAACTATGCCATGATTGCATCAAGACCAGACATATGTTTTGCTGTAGGAGCTCTGAGTCAGTTCATGTCAAACCCTTCTTTAGATCATTGGCAAGGAGTTAAGAGAATATTCCGTTACCTGAAAGGAACACTTGACTACTGCCTTACGTTTGACGCAAACAACGCAAGTTTAAAGTTACAAGGGTATTCTGATGCAAATTGGGCTGGTGACGTTGATTCAAGACGATCTACTTCAGGATACATGTTTCAACTAGCAGGTTCTACAGTTTCATGGAGAAGTCAACGGCAGAGTGTTGTTGCGCTGTCAACGACAGAAGCTGAGTACATCAGTCTCAGTACAGCTACGCAAGAAGCTATCTGGCTTCGAAGATTGATAGAGAGTTCAGGAATTGAAACATCGGGACCCACAACAATATTCGAAGACAACCAAGGAGCAATCGCTCTATCAAAGAACCAAACCAGCCACTCACGAACAAAGCATATAGATATAAAGTACCACTTTGTTCGAGATGCTGTGGAAAAGAAACAAGTAAATCTAAAGTATTGTCCATCAGAGGAAATGATTGCAGATATCCTTACTAAAGGGCTGCCTAAAGAAAAGTTTGAAAAATTGCGAAACTTGATGGGTCTTAGATTAAAGGACTAAGAGAAGATACTCATCAAGGGGGACTGTTGAACAATAATTATCTTTTGTTATATTGATTCGTATCTACATCCGCTTCCTGTTCCGCAAAAGCGGTTATACATCATGTGACTGTAATGAGTTTAGTGTGTCTCGCTTGCTGAAGTTGTGTTCGCTATTATTATTGAGTTTTCTTATGTTGTCAGATATACACTCGTGATTTCTTTACGCTATTTCTGCGAAACTCGACATAACTTTAAATTAACATTCAGTAGTATCGGGGATCCTCTCCGTAGTAGCGGGCATCTTTTCAGTAGTATCGGGGATCCTCTCCGTAGTAGCGGGCATCTTTTCCGTAGTATCGGGGATCCTCTCCGTAGTAGCGGGCATCTTTTCAGTAGTATCGGGGATCCTGTCCGTAGTAGCGGGCATCCTTTCCGTAGTATCGGGCATCGTTTCCGTAGTAGGGTGCATCTTTTCAGTAGTATCGGGCATTCTTTCCGTAGAAGCGGGCATCTTTTCAGTAGTATCGGGGATCCTCTCCGTAGTAGCGGGCATCTTTTCCGTAGTATCGGGGATCCTCTCCGTAGTAGCGGGCATCTTTTCAGTAGTATCGGGCATTCTTTCCGTAGTAGCGGGCATCGTTTCCGTAGTAGCGGGCATCTTTCAGTAGTATCGGGCATCCTTTCCATAATAATGGGCATCCTTTCCGTAGTAGCGGGCATTCTTTCCGTAGTATCGGGGATCCTCTCCGTAGTAGCGGGCATCTTTTCAGTAGTATCGGGGATCCTCTCCGTAGTAGCGGGCATCTTTTCAGTAGTATCGGGCATTCTTTCCGTAGTAGCGGGCATCTTTTCAGTTGTATCGGGGATCCTCTCCGTAGTAGCGGGCATCTTTTCAGTAGTATCGGGTATCCTCTCCGTAGTAGCGGGCATCTTTTCAGTAGTATCGGGCATTCTTTCCGTAGTATCGGGGATCCTCTCCGTAGTATCGGGCATCCTTTCTGTAATAATGGGCATCTTTTCCGTAGTATCGGGGATCCTCTCCGTTGTAGCTGGCATCCTTTTTGTATATCGGGCATCGTTTCCGTAGTAGCGGGCATCTTTTCAGTAGTTTCGGACATCGTTTCCGTAGTAGCGGGCACCTTTTCTGTAGTATCGGGCATCCTTTCCGTAGTAGCTGGCATCCTTTCCGTATATCGGGCATCGTTTCCGTAGTAGCGGGCATCTTTTCATTAGTATCGGGGATCTTTTCCGTAGTAGCGGGCATCTTTTCAGTTGTATCGGGGATCCTCTCCGTAGTAGCGGGCATCTTTTCAGTAGTATCGGGGATCCTCTCCGTAGTAGCGGGCATCTTTTCAGTAGTATCGGGGATCCTCTCCGTAGTAGCGGGCATCCTTTCCGTAGTAACGGGGATCCTCTCCGTAGTAGCGGGCATCTTTTCAGTAGTATCGGGGATCCTCTCCGTAGTAGCGGGCATCCTTTCCGTAGTAACGGGGATCCTCTCCGTAGTAGCGGGCATCTTTTCAGTAGTATCGGGGATCCTCTCCGTAGTAGAGGGCATCTTTTCCGTAGTATCGGGGATCCTCTCCGTATTAGCGGGCATCTTCTCAGTATTATCGGGCATCCTTTCCGTAGTATCGGGATCGTTTCCGTAGTATCGGGGGCCTTTATTAGCTTCTTTATAGCTATCAGACGTTCATTTAGTATGCCAACATTATGCAAATTATTCATTATTATTATTATTATTTCCGTAATAGCAGGCATTTCTTGATTTCACAACTTTGCCATAAGCAATTGACAAAAGTGCAAGAAGCACCAGGATGATCAATGATTTCGTATTTGCTGGAAAGAAATTCACGATAATAGAGTTTTTTTCTAAGGTAAAACTTTTAAGATATATGTCCTTGCTATTTACGACCAAAATTTGGAATAGTGACGTCAAAAACTTCAGTAACCTTTTAGAAGGAATACGCAAGTAGGCTGAAATAATATTTGAAATGAGAAACAAAAATGTTATCATCGAGTCTTTTGGAAAAACTCGATATGCATAGCTTCTCAGAGTCCTAAAAACTACCTTCGGATGCTAGGAAGCAACAAATACAAATACAAATACAAATACAAATACAAATACAAACAACTCATGATTGACATTGATTCTGTTAGCGATTTATATCTTTCATCTATTTGAAGAAAGTTCGCCTGCTACCTGAAAATTTCCAAAAATTTTGCTGGAATCATGGCCTGGGTCACATACAATCCTTTCAGGACCCATGACACTCACAAACAACAAAGAAAATTTAAGTCTTAGATACTGTTTAATATGTAAAAAGTAAAACTGTCACATGATTGTTGAAAACCATAAAAAAGACAAGCCCAGTTTGTCAGAAAGTTGAAAAAATTTGGAACGATCAGCTGCATGGCATTAAGCGCTGATACGCAATCCTATGCCGTTAGGAGATCTGGGTTCCAGTTTTTTGCAAGAGTTGTCTGTCGCGTGTGTCTTTACAGGTATCCTGTGCTGCTTGGGTACATATATTATAAATGTATATATACATTTATAAGAACATGAACATGTCGTTTTTTGTTTGCTTGGCAGAAGGCACTTTTTCCGCAAGTTGAAGATTTTTGAAATTCTTTTTATATCCTGGTCACAGACCTTTGTTAAAAATGGCTAACCTTAATGATACGATACCATTCTATATGATACATACCATACCTACCATACTTAACAATGCATACCACACCTTACATACCATACCTTCCGTACAATACCATGTCATACCATAGCCTACCATAGCATATCATACCAAAGCATACTGTAGTGATTCAATTTAGGCCATTTTATACAATCCATCATTGCTTCTTCTGCATACCTACGTAATTCTATATTCATCATTCTCTATGTTAATTACACGTCATTTTAACCTAATCTATCACACCATTGTTAACCATCGAGCATATCCTTTCCTTTGTATAACTCTTAATTAAGTTTGCCAGTTTTCTATATCAATACGAACTTTTGTAAATTATAATCAGTCAGTAGAAATCACGTTACACACTGCACAAACAGTTTGCATCTCTCTGGCTCCGTGTCCTCTGCACGTAAAATAAGATCGCACTGGTTGAAGATTGCACGTTTGTCGTTTAATGGAGATTTTAGTCAATCATCGATCGATGTTCCGATGAACACTAAAATACCATACCATACCATACCATACCATACCATACCATACCATACCATACCATACCATACCATACCATACCATACCATACCATACCATACCATACCATACCATACCATACCATACCATACCATACCATACCATACCATACCATACCATACCATACCATACCATACCATACCATACCATACCATACCATACCATACCATACCATACCATACCATACCATACCATATCATACCATACCATACCATACCATACCATACCATACCATACCATACCATACCATACCATACCATACCATACCATACCATACCATACCATACCATACCATGCCACGCCCTCTTGAACGCCGGAAAACACCCCTTTTAAAAAATACTTTCTTATTTCTATTGAATTTTTATAAACAGTCTGGTTCAGAGAAATTTTCAATAACTATGAAAATAGATAGAATTAGCTCGAGGGTAATAAAAAACCAAGCTAACCAAGTTAGAAAATACATCATATCATTAAACAAGATGAAACACCTAGAAAAGGGACAAATTGCAAATTGCCTATTATTGCAAAAAAGTGGGTGGGCTAAAGCCCTTGCTAGCCCAATGGCTGCGCGGGGCCTGGGTCATACTGGTCCAATCGGAGGCCTTTCAGACTGTGCAAACATTGGTTTAAAGTGATTTATGCAGCCACTGGAATTTGCTCATAGAAATTAGAGACAAAACAATTGCCACATCAATAATTACTGTCTCGTGACGGTTTTTCGTCGTTTTTCGTCATAAGCAAATAATTTTATGCAAAGATTAATTAGATTACGTGAACAGCCATTGGCTACAGGAAAACACAAGCTAAACCAACCGGAAGGCTTTCACAAAGGAGCGCAGGCAGGAAGACTTTCAAATAAAATCAATCAAATCAAAAACTTTATTAATGTTTCAAAAAATATTTAGCTTACAAGCTAATTGGGGACACTTTGATCAAGGAACGCAGGCAGGAAAACTTTCAGCTAGAAATGCTGGCAGGAAGACTTTCAGCTACTGATTATTATAGCACCAACTATCTACATTACATATGAAAACAGGTACCCCAGGAAAATTTGATTGGAACTATTTGTAACTCAAGCAAATGTCCCATTAGTAAACTTTAAACGAGAAACAAATTTTTTGATGAATTTGGAGAATTTGTTAGCTTTAAGCCTGCGAAAATGATGTTCGTGCATCCATTGCTTCCGATTTTGACTTGTCTAAAAGATTGTGATCTATGCAAAGGTTAACAGTAATCCTAAGAAAAATGTGTATGAAAGATCAAGATGATACAATGCACGAAGATTTCATCAATGTAAAATCAAGAAAATGTTTAATCATCATTCAGCAGACTGCAAAGAATAAGTCAAAGCACAGAACAGACAAAACTAGTTCAAAAAGCTGTTTTATACGCAAGACGATCAGCAGATACCCAGTTTTATATATTGTCGCGAGAGAAAGATAGTCTGGGAAGGACAATTGTGCGTTGTTCGATCTTTTTGCTAATAAATCAAGACAGTACCCGGTTTTCCACATCCACGCAATAATTATTGATGAAAGTATCGGTGTAGCGCTTTTGTGAATACAGAAGTAGTTGCCAACCCCTATTCCTGTTATTTTTTAATACCTTGATTTCTTGAACAGTTAATTGGCTGTGAGCTTCTGCAAAACTTCAAAATATCTCTTTAATCAGAAGTAAATTTTTATTTTATCAATTTCTATTATCAGCCATTACACGTAGTTTTTGAGAGAATCTTATCCCAACCACCAAAAATGAAGATTATCCCGATAACTCCTTATTGGTAATAGACATGGTTCCGAAAATGTTAAAAAGGGAATCAGCTACACGATATGATAGCACAGACGCATAACAGTGAAACTGTGCATGTTATGATAATACCAAGAGGTTTGGTACAAGTACACTATCCGATATGCTGAATAAGATAAAAATCCATATCAAGCCTCAAAAATGCCCCCAAACGATATTTTTTGGAATGGATTGCTGGTATCCAGTCCTCTTTTAGGTATAACACTGCAACGTTTTGACGTCGCAAGCTATAAAACTGAATCTTTTCTCTGGCGTTAACTGACATACTGAATAAAATAAGACGCAAAACAGCTTCAAGACTTCTACAAAAGCATATTTTAGACTATGGTACTTTTACCCATTCCTACATTGGGCCTTGCTCTATAACAATAATATAGTTAGCAAATCAATTGAGTACCGGAATGAAAATAAAAAAGCTTGATCGTTATAAACACGACGTTTCGAGGATGTACTCGTTATCAAGTTGCTAAAAAGAAAACGAGCCGAGAAAAGAGAATGCGAGATGCAATGTTCAGATAGCATATCTAAACATTTTGACTCCTCTAATCAAACATTTCGCTGCCGATATATGCATCCATGGCTTATTGCATGCACCGCAAGACACCACCAAACGGAAAATTTTGGAGAAACGTTTAATTTCCAGCTTAAAAACTCTTTATCAATTTGTTACTCAAAGTACACTTAACACAATGCCAATCAGTCCTATCATATTGCAGAAATTTCAATTGCAGCGTCTATCATTGATGCTTGAGCTATCCGCCATCTTTGGTGCTCTTTCTATTTCTTTCCTTGTATGGTTTTATTGTGTTCCTAGAGAATCTGCAGAGAAAGTGAACAGTCTCAGCACCTTCACTAAACAAATCAAATATCTACTCTACAGTTTTACTCAGTCTTTCTACTAATCGATTCCGTCTGTATTTACTGATCAATGAGGAGATTGTTCAGACCTTGACTATTGGAAAGGATCAAAGACAGAGTAGAGCCAACTGTAGTTGAGGATTTAGGCCGAAAGGCCGTGTTTAAATACTGCAAAATAGTTTAGCTTAATAAAACATCACATTACGTACCCAAAGGATATGTGTTCTGTTCCCTCGCTGTTTGGGGGCATTTGGCTGTGTCAGGGGAACTTCGACACTCGTATCGAGATGATTGCTTGATCTGTTCATGACTATGATCTGTCCAATGGCGACGCCAAAACCAATACTGTTATTCAAAACAGTTTTTTGGCGGTACATAACTTGAAAATGGCTCTGAAAAAAGCAAACATTTTAACTAAAAGCTTTTTTCGTCTGTCACTCCTCAGAGCATAAAACGTCGGCCCAAAAGATCACGATGAAAAATATATACCCAGTTGTGGATCGAAATAGGCCAATCAGAAAAACGCAAGCACAAGACCGGTATAGTTGACCAATCAGTGCCGCGTGCCTAAAGAGAAATTACCACTGGAGTCCAAGAAAGAAAACGAACTCCTTCTGTCTACACAATGGCGGCCTTTTCGTTTGTATGTAGATTGATTCCAAAACTGCTAGATGAAAAGACGACCGGGCTCTGCCAATTATCCGAAACATGTCGTCAGTATAGAGTTTTGCATAATCTGGTTTGTCTAAAAGATGTTGACCAATAGCAGAATCACTTGTTTTAACAATGTTTCTGGACCTACAAGATCGAGGAGGCAGTTTTCTTTGAGGGGCAGTTTTGTTTCCTATGTTGGAAGGAACATTTTACACTGCCGTCCCCGTCAACTTTTAAGCAACAGCAAGGCATAGCAACATGCACCACAAGCGAAAAATTCAGAAGAACACCTTTTCATCATTACCTTAGTTTGGAAATCTTTCAGCAAACCAGGTGTTACCCATGATTAATCTGAACTTGGGAATATGAAGTTCAAAAAGTGTACATTTCATCAAGGACAGAGATACAGCTGGGGGCCGAGGAGGCCTTGCCCCCCCCCCCCCAAAAAATAAATTTAAGGAGCATTAGGAACCTAGATTTATTTTTTAGAATTCAATGAGAAAAACTGAACAATCGATTGAGCAGTATCAGCTCTCTTAATGTTGTTAATTGCCAAATTATCCGCTTACGGCTTTAGCCGATCAGATCTAAAATTGATTGATAGTTAGCTAAATGAAGGCAGCAAAGAGTGAAGGTTAATGGTTCATTCAGCACCTTTAAAATGACTTCCTTAGGTGTTCCCCAAGGTTCAGGTTTGGAACCCCTGCTCTTCAACATATATTTTAATGATTTCTTTTACCTGGTGAAAGATACTGAGATTTGTAACTACGCACATGACACTACTATCTTTGCGTATGGTTCAGATCTGGGTGCAATCTTAGAATCAATTGAAAGGGATGCCGCTTTTCTATCACTATGGATTGAAAATATCTATATGAAAATGAATGAGGATAAAAGCCATTGGCTTGTCTTCGGGAAAAAAGATGACGAGGCAACTGTAAATATTTCTGGATCTTTGATAGAGGAAAGTGACGAAGAGAAACAACTAGGAGTGACACTCGACAAAAATAACATGATCAACAAGATACAAGAAAGAGCCTTGAGAATCATACAAAGAGATAGTACGTCCAATTTTGAGTAACCTTGAGCTAAAAGTAACTCAGTATAGCAAGGGCAGATTTTGTAACAATAGGTTCTTCTGTTTGTTTACATTTTGTTGACTAGCCAATCAGGGAGCTCTATTTCTATGGCGTCATCTGATGGTAATGGAGGATGGAGGGGTTTGCTGTGGAGAAAACCACACCCTCGTTTTTTCCTCGCGACGAAAATATACTTTGAGAAAAACTCGAGATTTTTTGCACCCGTTTAGAACGATAAATTTTACATGTAATTTTATTGGCACTAAGCTCTGCGTTTTCTGCTCTTTGCGTGATCGTTCGCTATTGACATCCCTTTTTGCACGTCCTCAATGGCTCGACGACCCTCCGACGACTCGGCCCTAAACCCAACAAATCACGCTCCTCTATCAAAAACAACAGTGGACTTCAATTGCACTGCTAGCAGATGTAAGGAATATTTCAAAAAGGGTTTTACAGTGTTTTTTAAATCATTTTTCAACCTAAAATAGCTATGAAGGTGGATATGTATATGTAGCGCTAGCCCTTCGGGGGAGGGGTCTAGCCATAATTTCGGCGGGACGGAGAGTGAAAAGCGAATAAAAGGCAGTAACTAAACAAACTCGCAATCAACATGGTTATACGAAGATGGCAGATAAGACACAATGTCCCACGCTGTTCGATGTTCATTTAAAATTCCCATTGGTTGGACTATACACTGCACTCCCCACTCGAATGTATCCGGAAAGTTTTGAATATTGCCAGGAATCTGTATTTAAATATTTTTTAAATAATTTCAAAGACAATTCTCATAAATACCTTTCCATTAATTTCCTCGGATTTTTCCTGTGTTTCTTTGGCGTTGAACTATTTATTCGTCAAAAAATATATCTTATTATAGATGTGTAAGCAAACTTTTTGAGGGTCTTTCCTCAAGATGGTAGCATCGGAAACAAGTGAGTTGACACATTAGCAGTGTCTAGAAATAACGTTTTATCACAATGATCGAAGAAAAGCTATTATTTAATTGTTCGTATAATTGAATGCAAAAAACTGCTGATTTAGACAATTGCAAAATAATTTGAAAACAAGAAGCATAAAATTTTGTCACGTTCAAAAAGAGCAAGAACTCTCGCTACACAGATGGTCGAACGTTCTGCCCTAACCAGTTTGCATCGAAACTGATTTGCTTCATCGCACAAAATTTAACAAAATGTTTACAGAAAATTGTAAATTGAAGTTGAAAATCATAACTTTCAAAATCTGTCCATAAATATTGCAAGAAGCAAAGTAAAAAATTACAAATGTACACTCGTACTTATCGATTTCAGCAAGATTTGCAGCGGTAAAGAAAGCAGCTTTTGCACTGAATAAAATGTCTGCTTTTCAAGAACGTTTATGGTCTGGTAAAATGTTACTAAATGTTATATATGATTTGTAATTTGTGATTTTTAGTTGTCATTTCCATGCAAATAATCTTCCTAAACACGTTCCTAAATAATATCCCAACTGAAAGTAAACACGTTGTTTTTCAAAAGTTTTTGTGTCTTGAGAACCAGTTTATAAAAAATTATAATGTTTCATGGGGATGAGATCCCCTCATCAATCCAATGAGGGGATTTGAATTTACCGGGGCAAGGTAAAGTAGAAAATTACAAAAATTGCATTTGGTCTCAACATTTTTGTCCGGGAAAGTAGCTTTAATCAAATTGAATCCAGACAAATTGAAATTTAAGACAGATCCTATTTTTGGGTAACTTTGCGCCCCCGCACCTGAGGTGTTGGAATGTTGGCGCACCCAAGATCTTGTCAAAAAGGCCATATTCTGCAAAACGGGCATTGCAGAAGTCATTGTATTTCATAAAATAGAACAGTAACTTGACAATATTTTCAACAACAATTGCTTATCGATTGGAGGTGTTAATTTGCTTTAGCTGTACAAACATGAGTATTCACTTCTAAATATTTTGTCGTATTTTCGCGAATTCCTCTCAATTTCTTAAGTCCCGGCCAAACCAGCGCAACATTTTGTCCAACAAATCCCAACAATGGGGTATAAATGTTGAGCCGGTTTGGCCACCCATGTTGGACGATGTTGGATGAAGTTTGACTATGATAAAAAATGTTGGATGATGTTGGACGATGTTGGGGTGGTTTGGCCACCCAGTCCTACAAGATCACGTTCGCGCAAACGCGGTAAGGAAAGGCATCCGCAATTTGATTTGTTATGTTTTGGTTAGGAAGCTGTGAATGCGACTTACAAAAGATAGAAAGGAAAACTCGGTTTATGAACTGCGGCAGCTTGCGTCAAACAAAGAAGACGATGAAAGAATGTGCTTTTGTTTGATCATGTTCTCAATTCACCCCCTTTTATGTCCTCTCTTCATCTATTTTATACTCTCTCTTGCTTCGCTTAACCATGCTTTTGCTCTCTTCATCGCTATGAACAAATTTCAAATACATCCTTATCGTTTTGATTTTAATCAAGTCCCATCGCCATGCTCAATAAGTGGATGAGGTTAGGCCGTGTGGATGGTTGATGATAAATCGACAAATGTTGGATTAAATGTTGCGTTGGTTTGGCCACCCCTGCATCCAACAATATCCAACAATGCCCAAAAGTCGCCAACAATGTTGGGATTTGTTGCACGAAACGTTGCGCTGGTTTGTTTGGCCAGGGCTTTAGAAAATCCTTCAAAATTCCTTCTAATTTGTAAATCCTTCTTTTATCCTTCCATTCGATCAAAATTCCCGAAAAAAAGGATTAATCTTTTTAAGTGGAAGCACTGCCCATTGCTAACCTAGGGCGAGCAATTAGGCTGTCAGTGGCAAGGGATGTGGTCACCCCCCAGGGATGTGGCAGGTAGTGTAAAGAGGAAAGGAAGTACGCATTAGTCTTAGACCCCGTTTACACTGTCCCGGGACAATTTTGTACCGTTACGGTTCGCAAGTGTTTACACTGTCGCGGTTCCAAATTGTTCCGTTTAGCCGTTCCGTTTACACTGTACCGGTACGACCTTAATTTAATGGTAGAACATTGTTTAGAAGAGGCCGTATTTTGTCAACTGAGGCTTTTATTTCGCGGCCGAAGTCAACAATGGAAATTTCATTGAGAGCTAAAATGGAGTGGAAGGCCGATAAAAACTTTGCTTGGACAAACGACGAGGTGCTTTAATTTTCAGTGTTATTTTAGACTACAAAGCTGCAAAGTCCAATCAAGGTTTGGGCTGGGAAACAATACAAGCCTTTTCTGTGGTCGTCTTTTCTTCAGAATTTCCTTTTCTTCAGAATTTGACAACGTAGTTACGCCACAATCAAAGCCTCGATTATCTGAAACAGCCATACAAAAGACCTCTTTGTGAATCCGTGACAAAATCGTCTCGGATAGGTGACGGTACAAAATTCGTTCGCTTTCAAAGCAGGGTCAAAACTGTTCCTGATAGCAGAGCGAAATCGTCACGGTTCCACAGTGCTAGTGTAAACGGAAGGGCGAACCGCGACAGTGTTGTCACGGTTCCAAACTTGCACGGGACAGTGTAAACGGGGTCTTAGAGACTCGACAGTCTCTTTAAAAAAATTCACCAAGAACCGCACCGCAAAGCAGTGCTGAGGTTTTGGCGGACTGTATGCCATCCCAAAGAGTTGCAGTTAATGTTGATGCACACCATTGATTAGAAGTGGAACGGGTGCACTGATTTTTCACTACACTCTTTTTTTATAAGACCCAGTAAATTGCATTTCTGGCTGGCTGCTCTTAATAATGTTCAATTATGTGGGGCTGGATTATTCTTAATTTGTTCTTAAATCATTGGGGTGTGAGCAGTGCGACTGCTAGCTAGTGTGCTCTAGGGTGGTTTTTGGGCCCCATTTGCCAACAATGTCAAGAAGACATCCTTTATTTGCAGACACCCCTATATGGCAAATAACTCTTTGTTTTTGGGATGATATTGTTTAGAGGGGTTTTGCAATTTTATTAAAAATTACATTTTACAGTAGTTCAGCCTCAGCTTTTTCATAATTATTTATTAATATTTGACCAAAAGCCCAAGCCAGGCCAAAGTTGAAAGCTCTTGCGCAACTGCCTTGCTTTGCGAATATATTTTCAAAACCGGCCTGATATTGCACTGCATGAAAATACCAATTTCTCCTCGCGGAACAGAGCAAGTGTTGTTCCTTTGCACCCTTCTAGAAATTCGCTCTCCTCAAATGCATTTTGTTTTTCGTGACTCTGTATTCAATAAAGAGTTCCTTCACTAAATGGCATTGTAGGCAATGTTAAATCTTATCTGCCTTAGACATATTATATCATTTCTTACTGTTCATATCTTTCGCACGCAAGATTCTAAAAAAGCTGCTTTTGAATCTTTTGTGACAAAAAATACAGGACAAAGATCCTGAAGCCTCTGCAATATGCTCATATATGAATGAATAGGAGGTAATGAGATTGGAATAATTGATTAAAGCAACCCATATGTTTCAAAACATGGTGATCATGCCTATGAACATTGCAACGAAAGGTTGCGGCTAATTGAGTATCCATTGATTAAAGCCACACACGCTAGAAAAGCCGACAGGAAGACATTGACCTACGAGTGGAGGCAGGAAGAAGTTCACCCTGTTGAATAAGTTTTTTTGTTGCTAGGTTATTTTTTAAATGCCCTTTATCTCGTCTCAACTCTTTACAGGCTTGTGAACTTTCATGAGACTGTACAATTCTATTGAACTGTTTATTAGAATAAAGACACAATATAGTTACTACCTGAGGCGGCATCGTGGTTGATGCTAAAGACAAAAAAGTTTCATATTTTGATGCTTCAAGTAGGCTGGAAATTGCAATCTTTGGAGCAAATGTTTCCAAAACAGTCTGAAAAGTGACTAAACGTGGAGTCGACTGTATACCGTTTATAATAAATATTTGATTTTTTGTAGATGATAAAGGTTGTATTGTATAAATTCCTGTAGGTTTTCACGCTTGTGTTGCCAGGTGAAAATTATGTCATCGATAAATCTTTTCAAAAATACTGGACTAAATCAGGGCATTGCTCAAGATATGCTGCTCTTTTGCTGTCAAAATAGCATAATTATGGGGCAAAGGGTCTCCCCATTGCGGAGGCAGTATACCGTATATAATTTTTCATGCACATTTTCTTTCATGTTGAAGAAAAAACGGTTCTACTTATCCAAACTTAACACAAATTTAGAGTTCAAAACATTCACATTCTTCTTTTTATCTGAGCAAAATTTTGGAGAAAAGGGTACATTGTTGTCATGGAAACAAAAGGCAAAGGCACTAAGCTTCCAACCTTTAGGTACACTTATCTCAGAACATCTTGGTGATATTTGAACCAAATCAATTTGATTCAACTTATATGTTCCTAGTCTCTATTTTCAATTATGGAATTTTCAATTAGACAAAGAGGGAAATTTCTAGCCCCCAAAACCCCTGTTTCCATGGTAACGTAAGAACTACACAAAATTTCAAAATTCTGATAACTTGTTTTGATGAAGCACTCTTTTAAAGTAATGTGACAAATTTTCAGCTCAAAAGGCAAAAATCAAACATTCAAAATAGATTTTCTTAAAGGTGACAAGGTTTAGAAGAATGCTTTTTGAGAAAAACGCGGTTAAATATATTTGTAAGTACAGGAATGGTTGGCTGTCAATGGTTTTACTTAGTAGTACATGTGATGATAGTTTAAAGGTAACTATTATAGGCAAAACAACAAAATCTGATTTTTTAAGATATTCTCAAGCATTTCTACCTGTTTTATTATTGAAATGTCATCATCAGAAACAAATTTTATAAGTACATTTTCCTGCTCAACTTCAAAAAATTTTCGTCTTGTTTTGGCTTTGGTGCTATGACTGATTTATTTCCTTTTTTCACTCTTCCTTCATTTGGTCTGCTGGTTAATCCAAAGCTACCTGCTTTGTATGAATTTTTTTTTGCTTTAATTTTCACTTCATTGAATTTTAGCTGCTTGCGTCGCTTTCTATATTTTAATGATATTTTACATGCAGCATTTTTATTTCTCATTTTGCCTTCATACCTGAACCCTTTCAAAACATTGCTTACATTATCAATGCTAGCTTTTTCCACGATTACTGCCTTACTTGCAGCTCCAGTATTTGCCACACAAACTGTTTCACATACCCCAATCTTTACCTTTCTCCTACCACAAAATACTGTCTTCGAAAGACAGGCCCAGAGTAAGCCATTTAGGCTTTCATTTTGATTCTGAGTTAGGCCTAGCAAGCATCTACTGAGTAACTCACTTTGACTAAGCCTTGAAAGAATGGAGCCCAGCTCAATCAAAAAGACTTCCTGAATCAGTGTACTCGTTGGTACCATGCTGCTGGTCTTTCCAATATTTACACCAACAGCCTGTATCTTTTGGGCAAAATCTATGTTGAAAACCAAGTGGGGCATCATCTTTTCTTATAAGGTGGTGTTTTATTGCCACAATTGCTGTTTTCATATCTTCCAAATTGCCTTTATTTTGCCTAATAGCAAAACCGTTATGGTACTGCATTCTTTTCATCATTTCTTTAGTTAACCTGCCAGCACCACTAACACCTTTCCCATCAGATAGCTTTTTCCTTTCATTTTTTTCCTGTGTTCTGAAAGGGCTGTTCCGTTTCGTTTTTACACATGGCCAACACACTCTTCTTTGGTAACTTTGTAAAGCTCTCCATATCTCTTGCTCATTGCTTTAGAAACAGTACCAAAACAGCTGCTGTCCCCATGCTTCTTGCAAACATCTTTACTGCCCCTCTTGTTTCCAAACCTCCTGAAGACCCCCTGTGATTGATTTGGCAGTCCTTGGAGTGGCAGGTTTGCCATTGCTTGTATTCTTCAGACTGCTTGTCCCGTTCTTCGTGTGCAACACAAGCATGGCAATACAAAACGACAAGACTTCAAAATCTAAAACCTCTCCAGCCCTGACAGAAAGAACAAAAACAACACCATCCTTAGATGTATGTCCTCTTTTCTGCCAGCTTCCATCAATTGTAACTGCAACTTCAGCAATAGACTCTCCATTTTCTCCAACTGATACATGCCCTGGTTTCTCTTTCACTGTTATTTGAAGCACACGTTTAGCGGCATCTATCATATTTTCCTCTGCCTCATTCATGATCACGCTCTATATTTCTTTGAGATGGGCATTATATGGCTTGCTGAGGACAGGAGGAGGTACAAAACTTTGCAAGTTGTTGACTTGACTGTGAAGCTATCACTGACTGTCTATTTACTCTAAATGCTCCTTTCTGTCCATTGATTCTTGCACTTGTGTTTAAGTTTGTTTTCATTCCACAACTTGTGCATTGAATAAAAAAAGATCCAGCTAATCCATTTCTCAAAGTATTTTCCTGAAAGATCTCTAGCTTAGAATTTTTGTTCTGACAGTATGAACATGTAGCAGCCTTTCCAATACACTCATTTAGTAAAGCAAAATCTTGAATCTTTTGCCCATGAGCAATGTCAACTTTTAGGCCCTTAGACAGACCTAGCTTCCGTGCTGTTGATGTGGTAATAACTTTCTCTCCATCAATCTTGTTAATATCAGAGTTCTTGATTTTCTCTTCAGACATGTTTCTCAATTTTGGTATTCTTGGATGGCCTACAGGTGTTGAAGTAACATGTGCATTTGGCATACCAGTTTCGTTCGTCATAGAAGAGCATGGATGCTCAATTTCTGAAACACTCGTATCTTCTACAGCTGTGATCCTGGGATCATCCCATGCTTTTACACCTTGAAACCCTTTCTTATATTATACATCAGTAAAATAAATAGGCAGCAAAAGTGGCCATTTTAAGATGACCTCTTTTGAGAAATCCTTCGCAGAGGTATCATAAAAAGGCTGTGGTCAATTTTTCAAAATATCATAGAAGTATAGGGCATAATTTTTTATAAAACTTGAGTGTTATGATTAACTTTAGTTGTTGCTCTGGAGTTTAACCCAAAGCACTACATATAAAATGCTTTTTTAATACTTGCAACAAAAACAGCACATAAAATGGTGGTTTTAGTGATCATTGGACATTGGAGAAGCAAAAACAACAACAGCAAAATTTTCCAAAAATTTTTTTTTACCCTTAAGATTGGTATATTGCCTCCTTAAAGAAGGTTAAGAAATTTTAGCAATAAACCTTTTTTAAAGAGAACAAGTAAGTTGAAGTTAAGACTAGATGTTCTCAATTTTTTCGAAAATCTGAGGCTGGATTGTTTTTTATTTAATTTTAAGATATTAGGGTGTGCTGTTGCTAGCTATTGCGCTCTAGGGACGTTTTCAAGCCTCATTTGCCAACAAAATGAGTAGAGGTCTCAGTCATCAGTCTCAGCTTGTTCCTAACTTGTTCTTAATTTTTTACCAATTTAGAGGCTCGTGTTCTTATAAAATTGTTTTTATAGAAAGATAATTGTAAAGGCAATATGTATGTTTGAGATTAAATATCACCTTTTGTTGTATTTTATATGCAGCGGGGAAGTTTCCCCATAATAATTTTTTTAGGTATCGATGGAAGCTTTGATAACCTTATCTTGAGAAATGTTTGTGTATAGTGATTTTACATCTAGTGTAGCGAAATCAGTGGGATTAGGATATCGTGTGCATATCAAAAGTATGTTGTAAAAGATGAGTGGTTGCACTTTGAATCCAGGATGGAGAGTTGCCTTATTTACTAAAAAACTTTCTCTTGCTCGCCTCCCCTAGGTTAGGCAAGCACATTAGCGAGCCTGTGGAGACATCAAGCGAAGGCCTAAGCGGGCAGTGGCGGAACTGCCCCTAGTTGCCCCCCCCCCCTTAAATCCGCCACTGTAAGCGGGTAACCTTCAGATTTATTTTGAGGTTACGGGAACCTAGGACCAGTTCCCTACAGTCGCTATAGGTAGCCTTCTGGGACCTGCATTAGCCTTGAAGAGCGTTTGTTCAACTACGACCAAAACCATGGCCTGTATTTTCGATATGTGGACGACACATAAACCATTTTCAAAACAGAGGCTCAATGTGATAATTTTCTAGATCAACTTAATAGCCTACACCCAGCCTACACACTACAACTTAATAGTTTACTTTTGAAAAGGAAGAAAATCATTCGTTGCCACTTTCAGATGTTTTGGTCGGAAAGTCCAATACTGGATTTTTAACCAGTGTATATCGCAAGCCCACTTTTACTGGTCAGTACATACGCTGGAAAACAACGCATAGTCAACCTTCTTGGCAACCTCGAGGGTCATACCAGGGACCGCGCACCACTCTGAAAGTGGAGGGAGTGAAATAGGTGTGACCGAAAATGTTTTGAGGCCACGCCCTCTTGAACGCCGGAAAACACCCCTTTTAGAAAATACTTTCTTATTTCTATTGAATTTTTATAAACAGTCTGGTTCAGAGAAAATATCAATAACTATAAAAATAGATAGAATTAGCTCGAGGGTAATAAAAAACCAAGCTAACCAAGTTAGAAAATAGATCATATCATTAAACAAGATGAAACACCTAGAAAAAGGACAAATTGCAAATTGCCTATTATTGCAAAAAAGTGGGTGGGCTATAGCCCCTCCTATCCCAATGGCTGCGCGGTGCCTGGGTCATACTGGTCCAATCGGAGGCCTTTCAGACTGTGCAAACACTGGTTTACAGTGATTTATGCAGCCACTGGAATTTGCTCATAGAAATTAGAGACAAAACAATTGCCACATCAATAATTACTGTCTCCTGACGGTTTTTCGTTGTTTTTTCGTCATAAGCAAATAATTTCTCCAAAGATTAATTAGATTACTCGAACAGCCATTGGTTACTGAAAAACACAAGCTAAACCGACCGAAAGGCTTTCACATAGGACCGCAGGCAGGAAGACTTTGACATAGGAACGCAGGCAGGAAGACTTTGACATAGGATCGCAGGCAGGAAGACTTTGACATAGGAACGCAGGCAGGAAGACTTTCAGCTACTGATTATCATAGCACCATCTAATGAGGGTGGTGGTACACTATAAGCTTCAATGAAGTAAGATACAGCTTAGCAGAGTAGCTGTAGTTCAGTTTAATGTAGCTGAAGTTCATTTAAATGAGCATAAAAAAGACAGGGCTTATGCTCATTACATAAAAAATGATTGCACGAGCTTTTTTTTCTATTAAATATATGATGTCATAAATTTGTATCATGACTTATTGAAATTTACCAGCAAATATAGGCAGAGAAAGAAGAAAATATCTACATTACATATGAAAACAGGCACTCCAGGAAAATTTGATTGGAACTTTTTGTAACTCAACCAAATGTCCCATTAGTAAACTTCAAACGAGAAACAAATTTGTTGGTGAATTTGGAGAATTTGTAAGCTTTAAGCCTGCGAAAATGATGTTCGTGCATCCATTGCTCCCGATTTTGACTTGTCTGAAAGATTGTTATCAATGCAAAGGTTAACAGAAATCCTAAGAAAAATATGTATGAAAGATCAAGATGATACAACGCACAAAGATTTTATCAATTTGAAATCAGGAAAATGTTTAATCACCATTCAGCAGACTGCAAAGAATAAGTCTCAGCACAGAACAGACAAAACTAGTTCAAAAAGCTGTCTTATACGCAAGACGATCACAAATACCCAGGTATATATTTTATCGCGAGAAAAATATAGTCTGGGAAGGACAATAGTGCGTTGAGAGGGGCAAATCACTGCTTAAAATCACGTACGCTCTCAAAAATAATTACACTTTAATCACAAATTAATCACATTAATCACAAAAAACCACATCAATCGCATTAATATCATATTAATCGCAAAAAATCATCAGTCACATTGAGCGCAAATATTTGAATCTTTGGTCACGTTAATTCGCCTATGTTATTGAAAAAAATTAAATGTCCCTTTCAAGGTTTTCCACACTTTTATGCACATGTTCAAAAATCTGCCAACACACTCGAGAACATGAGCATAAATGAAGGCCTCGTTCTCACGCCGGGGTCGCTGAAACAACTAAAAGATGAAATATAATTTTGTTGCCGATTTTGAAGTACTTCCAAGCTTGGGTGTTGGGGCTAGGCGGGACACCCGGTGGGCCCCTTTCAAATGAGTTTCTAAAACCCAGGACAAACAGACCTCTGTGAAAGAGATGCGTGGAATATTAACAGGGCCGCCGAGAGGGGGACAAGGAAGAGCAAACTGCCCCAAGGCCTCGAGGTTTAGGGGGTCTCTTAAAGCCAGGAATTCCAATATAAGAACTGAATTTTAAGGAAACGCACTAAGTATGCCTAAAAAGTTGTAAAACGTTCTAAACAACTGTAAAAGACATTCTAAGATGTATTTGAAGCTAATTTAGATGGCGTGGCCGGAAAGATTTTCTGCTCGCCTCGCTCGCAGTCCTAAAAGTGCTCTGTCACGTTTGTGTTTGTATCGAATGTGCACTATGTGTACTGAAGCATTGGATTTGTTCCACATTTTTTGCAGTCTTAAAGAGACTATGGTTAGAGAAAAGAGGATACACCCCAACAGATGAAGCAAATGAATCTTTAAAGGTGATAAAAGCTGGCATTTTTTTTAATTTTTCTCAGGTGCGTGGTTTCCTGGTACAAACCATTTTAGACAGGGAATTTTTAACAACAATCGAGCAAAGTGCCTAACCTTAGTTTTTGCTCATGATTTGGGTACTTTCAGCCTTGCTGAATATTTTAAGCCTTGGATACATTTTTGTAACACAATAGAAATCACGTGATCGATGACGTCATTTTCCCCGGTCATTAAAATTTTTAATTCTTTTTTATGAAAAATCGCTCCAACCATCTTGTTTGGCATTGTAATAGGAGCAAAAAGTTCTAAAGAATAAACTCTATCAGACCTGCAGATAACGAGTTATTGCTATTTAAAGTTTGCATGACGTCATCAAAATGGCGGTTTTGTAGTTTTCAAGCACGTGGAATTCAAAGGCTCATGGTCATAATTTAGGTTGCTTTACCTCGATTTTGAAGTTTTTTTACCTTTGTGTTATTCGGCAACTCAATAATGTCATTTGAGCTGATAAATATGCACGCCTGGGAAACTAAGTATTGAACAAAATGCATGCAAAAGGAAAATGTTCTAATAAAAATTTTTCTTCAAAAAAGCTATACTGAAGAGAAGCTTTCGTCAGCAATGAAAGACCGTCGTTTCGTCAGCATTGTCGCTCGGCAATGAACTCCAACTTTTACAGCAGCTAGAGAGTGCAATATTAAATAGCACTTACATGCCAAGCATGACTTGATACCTCTTGCACTCAATCATCACAATTACAGGCAATGTTGCAGTTATCAGAATGTCTGTCGAAGTCATTTGAAGGAAACGATGCATCTAGCTTTCTCAGATCGGAAAGTTACGGGAATGAGTGCAAGTATTGCTCGCAAGCCATATTCCAAAATTTCAAAACGAATTGTTCAATAGACAGACAAATATTACATCAGGACCTTTTCGATACAGCTTCATACATGGAAGTTTATACATGCGTTAACTTGATTCTTCTTTATTATCAGCTCAAATGACATTATTGAGTTGCCGAATAACACAAAGGTCAAAAAACTTCAAAATCGAGGTAAAGCAACCCAAATTATGACCATGAGCCTTTGAATTCCACGTGCTTGAAAACTACAAAACCGCCATTTTGATGACGTCATGCAAACTTTAAATAGCAATAACTCGTTATCTGCAGGTCTGATAGAGTTTATTCTTTAGAACTTTTTGCTCCTATTACAATGCCAAACAAGATGGTTGGAGCGATTTTTCATAAAAAAGAATTAAAAATTTTAATGACCGGGGAAAATGACGTCATCGATCACGCGATTTCTATTGTGTTACAAAAATGTATCCAAGGCTTAAAATATTCAGCAAGGCTGAAAGTACCCAAATCAAGAGCAAAAACTAAGGTTAGGCACTTTGCTCGATTGTTGTTAAAAATTCCCTGTCTATTTTTGGCGACCTGTGGTTTGTGATTGGAGATGTCATACAAATAAGCAGTTTTATTTATGTATCTTGCCCTATGTCGCCTCTTCAAACGGGTTTGATTGCACAAAAACCTATTTGATAGCACTTTTAAATATGTGATTTATTCTTAAAAAGTCACGAATTAATCACAAATTAATAACTTTAATCACTAAAAAATCAATTAATCACAAATTAATCACTCGTGATTTTTAATCTCGTAGACCATTTTCAGTAGTGATTTGCCGTTTAATCTCAGTGCATTGTTCGATCTTTTTGCTAACAAATCAAGACTGTATCCGGTTTTCCACATGCACGCAATAATTATTGATGAAAGTATCGGTCTAGCGCTTTTGTGAATACAGAAGTAGTTGCCAACCCCTATTCCTGTTATTTCTCAATACCTTGATTTCTTGACCAGTTAATTGGCTATGAGCCTCTGCAAAACTTCAAAATATCACTTTAATCAGAAGTAAATTTTCATTTTATCATATTTTATAATCATTGAGCCATTACACGTAGTTTTTGAGAGAAGCTTATTCCAACCACAAAAAAATAAGAATACCCCGATAACTCCTTATTTGTAATAGACATGGTTCCGAATATGTCAAAAATCGAATCAGCACGATCAAAAACGTATGGGTTTTTATCGTATGCTAAATAATCTTCAAAGTTTTGTTCAGAAAATCACTGCCAAAAGTACTTGGAACAACCAGCAAATTGCGTTGTGTTTTTACATTTCCCAGTTGTTATCCCGAATACTCCTATTTCCGTACCCCCTTTACCGTAAACAAAGTTGATAATTAAGAAAAATTTCATAGAGGTCGCAAAAAAAAGCATACTTACAAATTCTTCTACTTCGTTTTGTAGTAAACCAACAAGTTTCAATGGGGGGAAGAGAATGGCTGTATTTGCCTCTGCATACGCAGAAATATTAAAATTGGCTGCTTAATGTATTGAGAAAATGCTGAGAATGGGAGACACCAGATTCAATAACAATGTTTTGCTGGTCAGTGAAAATCAAATCAATACAGGACTCACAATCACCCATCAAATGTGTTTGTTCTGAATTTAACTGATGTAGGCTTAGATTAGATGTTTGGGGCTTGAATAATAATTCCTCATTTATCTCTATATCATTTTCCAACCATTGATCGGTAGTTAAAATAATTTATATTAGTAAATGGTATTTATGACACATCCATTAAGCCTGGTTTTCATATAGCTTTTATGCATCGGCGACACGTCGGCATCGCCGATGATTCTCTTCAGCCTGGTTTCCACATTAATCTTACGTATCGCCGACGCATCGTGCCTAATGACTTTCAACCCAGGCCCTCTAGGGAGCCATTTGAAAACAAACCGTGCCTAATGAGTAGGCATGTTTATTGATAAAGGTTTTGATTGGCTAGTGTAGGTCATGTGTTCACACAGAGTCGCCGACGTATCGGCGATGCATGTTTCCATTGAAATTCTCAGTCATCGCCGACGTCGCCGACAGAAAAAAGTTGAACTAGATTCAACTTTTGCAGGGCATCGCCGACACGTCGCCGACAACCTTGTGGAAAAGTTTCCATTAAACTTTCACTCGTCGGCGACCTGTCGGCGATGCCTCGCCGACGCATAAAAGTTATATGGCAACCAGGCTTTAGCTCAAAATTTGCCATGCACGTATCAAATTCAGTCTGATTTCATGCAATTCGTAAGAGTTCCCCTTGCTGGATCTGAAACCTTATCAGGGACCAAAAAGTCCACTAAAAAGCACAATAAACTTAAAAATAATAACTTTTCCAACATTAGTAAACCATATTCATTGGAAGTTGCTAGAAGAAAAGTTAATAATAATAATAATAAATTTATTTACAGTGGCTATTTAAGGCTATTTAAGCCATTCAAGGCCTACTTTACAAAAATTTAGAATAAAAAGCAATTAAGAATGAATAATTAACAACTACATATATACAAGCTAATGTAGGCCTATTTTACAAAAATTAAGAATAAAAAGCATTTAAGAGATATTTTATAGTTATTTAAAAAGTTAGTTATTAGTTATTTAGAGTTTATAGTTTATAGTTAGTTATTTAAAAAGCAAGTAAGAGGTATCAGAGTTATTAAAATCTAAACATTTCCTTTGGGTGTTTGTAGTGTAATTCAAAAATTTTGCTTTGATATATGACGAAAGGGCTAAGAATAATTCATTACCCTTTGAGGAAAACATTGTTGTTAGACTCATGGGAGATTTGAATAGATCTGCTATAGGGGTTAAAATGGGATGCCGGCTATATCAACCGCAAGATAAAACACGCAAAGCAAAAATGAATTTTTGTTCATAACTTGCATAAAAAGGGACGAAATCGCAGTATGCACAGTCGTTCCACGAGAAGAGGAAGACAGACTTGACATAAGTGATCTGAGGTATGATTTTCAACGAATATTTTATACACTGCTTTGCAGTATCAGAGCATTCCTTGTGCCTCTTCTATTTAACTTCTGGATATGTTTATGTATACATACAAATAAAGAATAAAGAAAAGAAAAAGCAAAAATAAGAAAAATGAGGGAGGTGTATGTTATTGGAGAGACATTAACTGTTTATTAAATCCAATAGAATAGAAGGTTCCAAAATGATTCGTTATTCCAGTGGCTTTCAATTCAAGAGGCCAAGAATTGACATGTCGGCACTGCATTTCTGCCCTCAGGTACCCAGGTCCCCAGGTGCTGTAAGTGAAAGGTTCCAAGATCATCGCATCAGTCAAATTGAAAACTTTATAATAGTTTCCATTCCAAAAAGCAACTCGAGTATGAAGTGAAATTTAACATGGGCGTATTGGATGCTTTGAAACCACCTACAAAGCATCAAAAGAGTACCGGCATTCTTCGTTCACAGCGACAAGATACCTATATTTATCTGTGAGATTTTAGAGAGTCATTCTGCACTTTATCTGCTGTATCAGACAACATTTGTAGAGCAGTGCTCGTACTCAATTCTTTAGATTGAGTACACGTAAAAGAGGACTCTGCGCGATCTTTATTCATTTCATAGTAAATTCCTTTTGAAAATCGGCAAAAATACCTGGCTCAAAGTAGGAGGGAACAATAGTGGCTCCTGTCAAATCATTTGCAATAATTGCATGTACCATGCATTTGAAAAGGCCCAAGGTAATCGAGGTCAGAAGCGAAAACAGATCGGAGTTTGGTAAATTATCCTGTCTATCCATTGCTAAAAAGCAGTGAGATAACTGAACTTTCTCAAAGTTTACAAAAATACATAAAAGATAAAAAAAAAAAATTATCGACTTCAATTTCGACATTGGGACTCTACTTATCAGATCCAATACCCACATATTGAGGGTCGACCGCCACGCAATTCTCGTATAGATATTTTTATTGCACTTGTTGGGTTATATTTTTATTATACTAGAGCTTTTGATTGTATAGGTATTTTATATATGGCATAACAAAACGTTTAGGAATATCCGATTCTACAGGCATCAGCTTAGATTTCCCACTTTCACTTAACATGGATCTAACTCGTTTCTTTATCAGCTTTAAGGATTGCCTGTCAATATTGCATCGTGTCGACAGAAATGAGAACACCATTTCGATCAGCTGTCCCGATTCACCATAAATTGCACGGTTAAATTTGAAATTTGAAATTTTTCAAAGGTTGCCCATTTATTCGGGACTTTTGGCAGAAGAAAGGTTCCTGAAAAGGCGCAACACTGTACGATTCACAATTGAAGATACCTTTCCCATGAGATTTCTAAAATCATTAAAACTGATCGTGTGAAGGTCATCATTCATGATACTATCATCTTTTTGGCAGCATTTTAAGACCTCTTTGATACATGTGTAAAATTGCTGTTCTATTTAATGTGTAACTGCATTGAGGAAATCGTTTCCATTCGCGTTAAGTTGGACAATTTTCGAGAAGATAAAATCTTCGATTAGTCTTTGAATATTAATTGGATTTCATTTGAGACCTTTTGAGTAGTCAATAGGATTGGCAAAACATTTCCTGATACTGTTTTACTTGTGGACTTTGGTTAAATTTGTGTGCTGTTAATTTAAGGTTTATATTTTTCAAAAATTTGATCTCAGTTTAATCGTTCATTTAGCGAAAAAGTGGGAAGGCAATTGCCCTCTGTCCCTTTCATGACACAGGTCATGATTCCAGCAAAATATTTGGAAAGTTTCAGGTAGCAGGCGAACTTTCTTCAATTAGATGAAAGATATAAATCGCTAACAGAATCAATGTCAACCATGAGTTGTTTGTATTTGTATTTGTATTTGTATTTGTTGCTTCCTAGCATCCGAAGGTAGTTTTAAGGACTCTGAGAAGCTATGCATATCGAGTTTTTCCAAAAGACTGGATGATAACTTTTTGTTCCTCATTTCAAATATTATTTCAGCCTACTCACGTACTCCTTCTAAAAGGTTACTGAAGTTTTTGACGTCACTATTCTAAATTTAGGTCATAAATAGCAAGAAAAAAGCAAACATTTAGTAAACTAAAGCTTTTCGTCTGACACTCTTCAAAGTTTAAAACGTCAGAACATAGATCGAAAACTCTACGCTAAGAAATATTTATACCCAGTTGTGGATCGAAATAGGCCAATCAGAAACACGAGCACATGACTGTAAAGGTTGACCAATCAGTGCCGCTTGCCTATTAGAATGGTACCAGTGGAGTCCTAAGTTGAAAACGAACTCCTTTTGTCTACACAGTAGCGGTTTTTTCGTGCTTATGTAGATGGATTCTAAAACTGCTAGGTGGAACGAAGATCGGGCTTTACCAATAATCCGAAACATGTCGCCATTATAGTTTTTTGCACAATCTGGGATTTCTAGCAAATGCTGTGGGATAAGCTAGTAGCTTATAACCATTGAACTGACTTTTTCATGCCATTACTAGTGCTATTAGTAACTTTAATGAATTGACATAGCAATGAATTTTTAGAACTGAGAATCACGACTTCATTTTGTCAACATTTTGTATCTCTTTCTTATTATGATGAAAATACAAAATAAATAAATCAGAAATCTATAACAGTACAAAATACATCATCTTTCAAATTTAAAGCAATTTATTTTTCAAATTTTTGTCACAATACTAAATCTTGTATTTTTATTTGCCCTTGCAAAAACGATAAAAAGGAACTATAAAAGTCTCCTATAAATTATTTGACAAAAACATTATTGAAATACATGCAATTGAAACATACTGACCAGTAGGGTGATTGCTCAAATTTGGCCAAGGGGCACCACTCTTTTTGGTGCCCCTGAAAGTTAAGTTCATGATACAACTATATTCGGGCGGCCGAGATGTGATTGAAAATGGACCAGCTATGACGCAGCAAGTTTACGGTAATTATACATTGGGGCTCTCTGAGTGGAACCTAACTTGGATTTTGTGTTTTTTAATTTGACGAAGGACATTTTTGCTTGATCAAGGTTCCTAACTGTTACAATGTGGAGAATTCAAGATATAGAGAGACGACAAGATCCAGTTTATGACTTCTCTTTACCAAACATAATGACAAACCCTTATTTACACAAGTAACTAAGAACTACCACAACCCAATCTAATTAACATAAGAATAACTGAATAAAAGAACTTCGCGTAGGAAGCAGTCTGGGTCTAGCCTATCCAACACTAACGATCCCTAACGACCCACGCTGAGAAAACGGTTCGAGCACGATGGTCTCGCGGCAGTGCAATTACTTGATTACGAAGGGGAATCTTTTGTACGTAACTGTGAGCTGCCAAACTTTTAATTTTGTAAACCTCTAAGTTGCGAGTGCAAAGATTCTTTCAACTCGGCAATTCAACCATTTGATTAAGAAATGTAGTCACAGATCCCAAGATTATTAATTGATCATTTCGTTAACTGTTCGTCTGACCTCAGACGTTTATCAAATTTCTATGGTTTCTATGGTATTCCTACACCAGATTACCTTATTCAACATACTCGCCCTGTTTTTATAAAGCAGGGTCTGAAGAATTTTGAATGAATTTTGGGTCAACCCGAGAGAATATTGAAATGTCCCTGCAAGCATTTTGCAACAATTTTGCAAAGCCAAGAAACCTTCGAATAACCATCGCCAACTTTGCAAAACTTGCAGGAAACAAAACAGATTTGAAACACTTGCAATATATTCGAATTTCCCGTCTTTACTTCAGATTCTTTTAACGTCCCAAGTTCCTTTCCACGTTACACATGCACATGCGGAACCAATTATAACTGCAGAACGTAACGAGCGAAACTAACGACGATTGGTCGAATCGAAGAGGATGACTGCAATGGGAATCTCACTCTGGCTGCCAAACCCTATTTAATTAGCACGACAATAGACCAAAGTGTCTATTAGCGAACCTAAATTGCCGACTTAATCGGGAGACTCACGATTCTCGATTGTTCATTTGGGAAAATTGGGAAAATTGGGAAAATCCTTTGATTTCAGCATTCCATGCGTTCATTTTTTCGATTGTCTCAGGCCTTTGAATTCGACTTCTATGTTTCCATTGTTGAACTCATCAAAATGCCGATCCATTGTTACACATTTGGCAACATTTAAACATACATACCCACCTAAATACCTCCCTACCTACCTACCTACCTACCTACCTACCTACAAACCTACCATCCTACCTACCTATCTACCTACCTACCCACCTACCTACCTGCCTACCTACCTACCTACCTACCTACCTACCTACCTACCTACCTACCTACCTACCTACCTACATACCTACCTACCTACCTACCTACCTACCTACCTACCTACCTACCTACCTACCTACCTACCTACCTACCTATCTACCTACCTACCTGCCTAAAATGCCTGCCAGAAGTTTTGGAACACTGACATCAATTTTCAAGGTCAAGATCAATCATCCCCCTCTCCCCTACAGAACAATGTTTGTTTACTATCAAACGGGCTAGGATTTTAGGAAACACTTTCTTTTGCGCTTCTTTTGTGATATTTCTCTAAATCATAAAAAACCATTTTCCAATTACTGGGACAAGGGAAGATAGCAAATTATAGGGAATCGGGTGTCTATGAGCGCTACCATGTTGCCACATGTGAATGCGTAGGAGCATAGCCTAAGCAAATCTATTAAATTCGTAGATGGTTTTGGGAGGGTTATGGTGAATAAAATTGAGCCATTTGAACCGTTTCTCACCAGCATGTTGTTCGCAATTATTTATATCATGCATGGTTTGTAGACGTTCTCGTGAATTTTTTTGTTTTTTTTATCAACAATTAAACCATAAACAAAGGGATTTTTCAGCAAAAAAAGCATTTTTTCAAAACCACTAAACTGTACTGTTTTTCCTTTGAAAATGATAGCTTTCTTAAACCGATGATCGAATTCTGCACAAAATACTTGTATTCAATAATGATTTAAAGGATATTGAAGGAAAAAATCAGTAGAATGATTTTTGTAACCAATAACAATGCTCGGATATCTACAAAATCAATCGTTCAGAGTTCCAACCCCCTTTTCCCTTTTAACTGGGTGAAGAGTAAAAATTTTGAATTTCCATTAGCAGCAGTGAGAGAAGCACCATCGAGAACCCTAGGGTAGGACAATGTTTTGATATCGCAGATTGCTGTTTTCGAGAAAATTTTCAGACAAATGCCTGCCAAAAGTCTTGGAACACTGACATCAATTTCAAAGGTCAAAACCATTCATCCCCCTCTCCCCCACGGAACAATGTTGGTTTACTATCAAACGGGTTAGAATTTTAGGAAGCAATTTCTTTTGCGCTTCCTTTATGATATTTTTTCAAATCATCAACATTGTTTCAGGAGGAAGGGGGAGGAAGTAGCAATTTTTTTTCATGAAAGGAATGAAAGATATCAAATGCAGCGTAAATTGCTGGTTGTTCCAAGTCTTTTGACAGGCATTGTACCTACCTACCTACCTACCTACCTACCTACCTACCTACCTACCTACCTCCCTACCTACCTACCTACCTACCTACCTACCTACCTACTTACCTACCTACCTACTTACCTACCTACCTTACTTCCGGAACATCGAGCGCCCCCTTCTCATGTACTCAATCTTCGTACATAAAAAAACGACGCAACACACACTTATCCCAATTTTAAAAATCAAATCCTCAGGAGGCCCAAATACTTCCATAATTGCCCATAGGTTCGTAGAGCAGATACAAGAGAAATGTAAGAAAGCGTGGCACAAGAGACCATAACGAATAGCAAATAATAACAATCACCATCGAATTAGTTAAAACTCAAAAGCCCCTCGTGAAATTAACTTTGATCAAACTTAAATTAAATCATCATTAATAAAATTAGGGCACCATTAGGCTTGATCAATATTCAAGAGCCTTTGAATCAAATTACTGTGTTCATGTTGTATTGAAGTTGTGGCTAGAATAAATTTCGTTCCCTGTTCGATTTGTCCGTTAGAATTTTCAACAGTGAAAGGAAATGCTTCCATTATTTAATTTTCGGTAATTTATTCTTCTTGTAATTTCTGATAGTTTTGATATATGACATGATTGATATGATGTGATATGAAATGAAATGATATGATATTTTTATTAATTTTAGTGCCAATTGGACTTTGGTTACGTAGGAAGCACAACCCAAAGATAGGGATATCGTATTAAACAATATGTTCCTTCCTTAGATTGGACTCAGTTTTGATTTCCTATATGCATCCGGTACTGATTGAAGAACTATACTTTCATGTTCTAGCATTTTTCTGATTGGCCTATTTTGATCCACAACTGGGTTGATATTTTCCATTATGTTCTTTCAGAATTTTTTTCTGACGTTTTATACTCTGCGAAGAGCCAGACGAAATAATGTAAACTATACTGTAGTACGCTTAGCTTTTTCAAGCCATTTTTAAAGACAATAAAGCTGGATGTAACGGTTTCTTTCATTGTTCTAAATCAGATTAGTGATCTCTTTTAACTAGCTATGGTACTTAAAGGACTTATGTCATCTTATTTAGCACCAAATTTTTTTCTCTTGATACACACGTTTATAATAACTATCTGAGCATGTCTGCAAAAATTGCCACGAACCGATTGTTGTTAAAAAGCGGCTATTAAAATTTTGGTGGGAATCATACCACTGGATGCTATAACGTAGAAGTTGACAACTTTTGCATTATAGGCAATGCTCCTGGACCAGTTGCTGAAAGGAGGGCATAATTAGGGTGCTGTTAAAATTCAAATTCGATTCGTCTTACAAAACTACCATATCAACATCTACTATCATAGCTATTAATGCAGGATTTCTACTAAATTAATAAAATTGTGCCGCAGTTAAAATTTTTCCAAGTCGTTTCTACTTGTTTTCTAGTTTTTTCTTACTTGTTTCCTAGTTGTTTTTACTTGTTTCTTCTTGTTTCCTAGTTGTTTCTACTTGTTTCTTCTTGTTTCCTAGTTGTTTCTTCTTGTTTCCTAGTCGTTTCTACTCATTTCCCGTTATAGTAACCACGCCCAATGAATCAATACATGATGCTAAAGATTGAATCATACAGCAAGAAATTTAACTTAGAATGAGATTTGGAATAAAAATATGGAAGGACACCTGCACCATGAGGGCAGTCACCCCCTGCCCTAAAAAGTTTAGCAATTTATAATCATATTTATTGCAACCACAGTCTTAGGTATACATTAAAAATGTAACTTAATCTATGTAAATATATGTTTTCCATGTAATATTTGATGTATACACACTTATGATATTCTTCCCTGCTGATCTTGTGTTTCTTTCTACGATGTCTTGTAAGATCATTGAAAGCTTCCCACTGTTTGGGACAACCAGTGACCTTACAGAACTCTCTTTTACGATATTTCATGTAAGGTCTATGGTTTGCTGATAAAAGGTCATTATCAGATGGAACTGGCAGCTTCCGGTGATCAACAACAGTCAAAAGTAGATGATACAGTTTTAAGTGCCGATACAGGTCTAGAAATATTTTGCCATAAGATCTGCCATTCTTAACTCTGCATGGCCCTTCCAGTCGATCAGTTTTCTAGAAATAAATGGTTTACATGTAGTCCCTGGCAGGTGCAATGAATTTCAACATGACCATACTCTGCCTAATTTAATAATAAACAGTTTTATTTCTAAAAACTAAATAAATTTGAACCCTCAATTTTTGAAAACTCCCATTGAGAAAGGAAAAAAACACAAAACAAGTCTTAAATGAATGTAAACATATATTTCTATTCTGTTTGGTTCTTTAGGAATAAATGTATTAAATTACAGATTATAATTTGTATTATTTGACTCCTTGATAACAAATCTTTTGAAAAATGTCCCAAGGTTTTCAAAATATCCCCTTTGTCAAATAAATTATGGGTGCACATGAGAAAACTATATCTCACTTTTTGCACCAGTTAAACAGTCAGTGATCATTAATTAAGTATTCATTAACAGTTAATTATTCATTTACAGCTATTTTGGCAACCCCTGCTACAGCCAATCGCCTCAGAGTGCAACCCCTGTCCAAGAACCGTGTTGCTATTATATAGTGAGGGGCTTACACGTTGTTGGGGGCTAAACAGGTTGAAAACCAACAGCAAGGCAATTAAATGATGATTTTAAGTACATTTTGGCAATTGTTTGATGGGGGGGGGCTAAAGCACCCTAGGCTCCCTATCCCTGTCAGCTGAAGAAAACTTAAAACCAAGAAGACCTTTTCAAAAATACAACAAAATTCCTAAAAACCAAACCGCAAATCAAAATTCATAAGTAATCTGGACTCAGGTTTAAACACAGGAACAAAATTTCCCAGTGGCAGACACGCCCCTGCCATTCGAATTCTAGACCAGCCACGTAGCTGCAGGGGGCAGGGGGTTCCCTACTCCCAAATGAAAATTTTGACAACAACTTATCCCTTCTGGCTACTGTTTTTCCAAACGATATTTTGAAAAGTTGGCATAAATATAATTCCGTGGGCATGATTTAGTCCAAATAAAGCTGTTTCTTATGTATCTGCTCTCTTGTTTCAAAGCCCGCCCCTCTCAGGTATGGCTCTTGTCCGAGTTTGCACACCCAATAATTTTAACATTAGCAATTAGTTTTGTTGCTAGCCAATCGCTACACTTTCCAACAACTCTTTTATAAGCTATAAATACATTTAAAATATTTACAAATACACGTTTATGCAGTTATCCACGTGGTGGTAGATACCCCTTTACTACATCCCAACCAAAAATTGACAACCAATCATCCAACAACATCTAATAAAGTGAAAAAGGAATGAGATTTGTAAAATGTAGAAGAAAATTTGAAACACGAAAGAAATTTACTCACTTTCCTTTGCCATTTAGCTGCACTGAACATCTCGGTAACACACTTCCAACAGGCCACACTACATCTGAGATTTGGCGCGAAATACCACTATTAAGTTGATATGGCAATTATTACAGTACTTACCGTGACACTCGCCAACACATATTAGGTGTTGCTAACACACTGCGATAGTACCACTCTAATACAGAGTTTTACGCTACTTAGTGTACCACCCTATCAGAATCGGGTGGATCTGTCCAATGGCGACGCCAAAACCAATACTGTTATTCAATAAAAGTTATTCCCACTTCTGCTGTAGTTTTGTATTATCTCACTCGTTTTATTCGATTGCACCATGTAGTAAATAGTGGTGCTATTGAAAAAAATATTTTCTGCACGACCGAGAAGGCATGCTGAATAAAACTGAAGTAGATAGAATTCGGCTACGCCTACTGGCCGTCCCCGTCAACTTTTAGGCAACAGCAAGGGATAGCAACATGCGCCACAAGCGAAAGATTCAAGCGAACACCTTTTCATTGTTACCTTACTTTGGAAATCTTTCAGCAAGCCAGGTGTTACCCATGATTAATCTGAACTTGGGGATATGAAGTTCAAAAAGTGTACATTTCACTAAGGACAGAGATACCGCTGAGGAGGCCTTGCCCCCTCCCCCCAAAAAAACTTATGGAGCATTAGGAACATACATTTATTTTGTTAGAATTCAATTAGAAAAACTGAACAATTGATTGAGCAGTGTCAGCTCTCTTAATGTTAATGTTGTTATTTTCGTTCTTAGAACAATGTGTGGCCCAACCGGCACATGGTTGTTGAAACCTTTTAAATTTCCACGTTATTCGTAAATATGAAGGAATATACATTACTTGTGTTGAAGTTAACAAGTTTATAGATGGTTTTCCTTTTGGCTTGAAGTATTTTTAACATATTTTATAAAATTAGGCTGTTGTTACACTCATTTATCAATGCTGCCCCCCCCCCCCCAGAAAAAACAAAACGTTGTATCTCTGTCTTTGTATTTCACATGGGCCGACACCATGATTAATCACTGGATTAATGTAGATGTACACCATTGATTAGAAGTGGAACGGGTGCACTGATTTTTCACTACAATCGTTTTTTATAAGACCCAGTAAATTGCATTTCTAGGTGGCTGCTCTTAATAATTTTTAATTATGTGGGGCTGGATTATTCTTAATTTGTTCTTGAATCATTGGAGTGTGAGCCAGTGGCGGCAAGAGCTATTACAGATTGGGAGGGTAATGGGCGTGGCCAGTGTGACCACGCCCCATTTGCCTCGTTCCAGTGATTCGTCCCTTTCCTTGGGAAATTTGATCTACCCCTACCCAGCGCTTTTTAATCAATTTTTTAGAAGAAATATATAGACTATATTTTCAGAAAAGTGGGGAGGTAATTACCCCCATACCACCCCTTGGCGCCGCCACTGGTGTGAGCAGTGCAACGGCTAGCTAGTGTGCTTTAGGGTTGGTTTTGGCCCCATTTGCCAAAATTGTCAATGAGACATCCTTTATTTGCAGACATCCCTATAGGGCAAATAACTCTTTGTTTTTGGGATGATATTGTTTAGAGGGGTTTCGCAATTTTATTCAAAAATACATTTTACAGTAGTTCAGCCTCGGCTTTTTCATAATTATTTCTTAATATTTCACCAAAAGCCCAAGCCAGGCCAAAGTTGAAAGTTCTTGCGCAACTGCCTTGCTTTGCGAATATATTTTCAAAATCGGCCTGATATTGCACTGCATTAAAATACCACTTTCTCCTCGCGTAAAAACCACTTGAACAGTTCACGTGTTGTTCCTTTGCCCCTCTAAGAATTCGCTCCCCTCCAATGCATTTTGTTTTTCCGGATTCTCTATTCGATAAAATATTCCTTCACTAAATGGCATTGTCGGCAATTTTAAATCTTATCTGCCTTAGAAATATTATATCATTTCTTACTGTTCATAGCTTTAGCACGCAAGATTCTATAAAAGCTGCTTTTGAATCTTTTGTGACAAAAAATACAGGACAAAGATCCTGCAGCCACTGCAATGTGCTCATATATGAATGAACAGGAGGTAATGAGATTGGGAAGATTGATTAAAGCAATCCATATGCTTCATAACATAATTATTATGCATATGAACATTGTAACGAAAGATTGTGGCTAATTGAGTATCCATTGATTAAAGCCACAAACGCTAGAAAAGCCGACAGGAAGACATTGACCTACGAGTGCAGGCAGGAAGAAGTTCACCCTGTTGAATAAGTTTTTTTGTTGCTAGAAGGTTATTTTTGAAATACGCTTTATCACGTCTCAACTCTTCACCGGCTTGTGAACTTTCATGAGACTGTACAATTCTATTGAACTGTTTATTAGAACAAAGACACAATATAGTTAATACCTAAGGCGGCATCGTGGTTGCTGCTAAAGACAAAAAAGTTTCTTATTTTGATGCTTCAAGTAGGCTGGAAATTGCAATCTTTGGAGCAAATTTGTCTAACACAGTCTGAAAAGTGACTTAAAGTGGAGTCGACTGTATACCGTTTATAATAGATATTTGAATTTTTGTGGATGATATAGGGTGTATTGTATAAATTCCTGTAGGTTTTCACGCTTGTGTTGCCAGGTGAAAATTATGTCATCGATAAATCTTTTCAAAAAGATTGGACTACATCAGGGCATTGCTCAAGATATGCTGCTCTATTGCTGTCATAATAGCATAATTATGGGGAAAAGTGTCTTCCCATTGCGGTGCCTTAAAGAAGGTTAATAAATTTTACCAATACACTTTTTTTAATGAGAACAGGTAAGTTGAAGTTAAGACTAGATGTTCTCAATTTTTTCGAAATTCTGAGGCTAGATTCTTTTTTATTTAATTTTAAGTTATTAGGGTGTGCAGTTGCTAGCTACTGCGCTCTAGAGAAGTTTTAAAGCCTCATTTGCCAATAGAATGAGTAGAGGCATCCTTTATTTGCCGACAAGTCTGAAAATTCATCGAAGAAGCACCCCTATATGTCAAAAATCTCCCCGTTTTTAGATGAAACGTTTTCAGATTTTTAGATGATGTTCAAAGTTACATTTTACAGTAACTCAGTCTCAGCTTGTACCTAACTTGTTTTTGATTTTTTACCAATTTAGAGGTTCGTGTTCTTATAAAATTGTTCTTATAGAAAAGGGATTGTAAAGACAATATGTATGTTTGAGATTAAATATCACCTTTTGTTGTATTTTATATGCAGCGGGGTAGTTTTCCCATAACAATTTTTTAAGGTATTGAGGGAAGCTTTGATAACCGATAACCTCACCTTGAGAAATGTTTGCGTATAGCGATTTTACATCTAGTGTAGCGATTTTACATCCAGTGGGATTAGCATATCGTTTGCATATCAAAAGTGAGTTGTAAAAGATGAGTGCATGCACTTTGACTCCAGGATGGGGAGTTGCCACATTCACAAAAAACCTTTCTCTTGTTCGCCTCCCATAGGTTAGGCAAACACATTGGCGAGCCTGTGGACACATCAAGCGAAGGTCTAAGCGGGTAACCTTAACACTTATTTTGGGGTTACGGGAACCTAGGGCCAGTTCCCTACATGTTCAACCAGCCACCCCCCCACCCCCCAAACAAAAAGTATGAAGTGACGCCCCTGCCGACCTTATGCACCGGAGCAAACTTAATAGCCCACCATTCCAAAAATACCAACAAATGGATGGTATCGCTATGGGTAGCCCTCTTGGACCTGCCTTAGCCAATATCTTTGTTGGCTTGCAGGTTCTTGAAGAGCGTTTGTTCAACTACGACCAAAAGCCTGGCGTCTATTTTCGATATGTGAACGACACATATACCATTTTCAAAACAGAGGCTGAGTGTGGTAATTTTCTAAACACCTTAAATTCTTACTGTCGTTATATAACGCCCACACTGAATTTTGGCTGCCAATAATTCACTTGACGAATCAAGCGCAAGAGCGGGTCTTCGATTTGCGCGGTGTTCTTTGATCTCTGAACAGTTCGATTCTACAGTAGTGGCTGCTCGGCCTAAAAAGGAGGAGTCGTATTCGGCAAGGCTTACATTACTTGCTCAAGGAAACGAAAGAGCGATATTTCAATTGTCAAGCGCGATGCCAGCAAGCCAGAAATGGAAAATTATTACAACGTTTGCTTGATATTTTCAAATAAATTTCTGACGAAGCTATCCAACAAGCCAATGATCATGATAGCCAAGCCAGCCCGAAGATAAAGCGAATGTCGAGAACAAGTCTGTCGAAGAAATGCCATAGACAGGGAAATTATTATGATAAACTAAGCAAGTGCCTAATACCAAATCTGACTTCATAATATGGTTGTATATCGGTAACTGATTGATTTTCCGAGATGGGCCCAAAAAGATATTTTTTGGAAGTCACGTGATATATGATA